>NC_071997.2:126865897-127496397 GCF_028885655.2 Pongo abelii
TGTCTGTGTGTGTATGTGTGTGTATGTGTGTGTGTGTCTGTGTCTGTGTGTGTGTCTGTGTGTGTGTGTGTCTGTGTGTATGTGTGTGTCTGTGTGTGTCTGTGTGTGTGTCTGTGTGTGTGTCTGTGTGTGTCTGTGTGTGTGTATGTGTGTGTCTGTGTGTGTATGTGTCTGTGTGTGTGTCTGTGTGTGTCTGTGTGTGTATGTGTGTATGTGTGTGTGTCTGTGTGTGTCTGTGTCTGTGTATGTGTGTGTGTCTGTGTATGTGTATGTATGTGTGTGTGTATGTGTGTGTGTCTGTGTGTGTGTATGTGTGTGTGTGTGTGTGTATGTGTGTACCACTTGTCAACACCACACATATACACACAGAGACAGGAAGAGCCAGGTTAGCAGAATTCTGGAATAACAAAACCTCCTTGAAAAATGAAATCAATTATCCAAATCTGATTCTAACATATTTACATATTTCAACACAGATCACTATTTTATTTATTTCATCATGTTATAAAACGATAAGCTATTCCTAAGCATGACCAAAGCTCATGCTATCTATGCACTCAAATATTACCAATCCACAGCAAGAAGGAGCTGAGAAATGTTAACTGGATTACTCCTTTACTTATCCGATGCCTAAGCTGATGAGCTGATTAAAGAAGTCATTAAAGAGAAACCTCACTGGTCATATATGACCCGTGCTTTGAACTTACCAATGCGTTAGATATTTCAGACAGTTATTCATGAGAGTCAGTCCTGGTTTTGAATTCAGTGTGGGTGAGGGGGCTGCTGACTTAGGGAGCCTGCAGGGACCCTGCGGCCTACTGCTAGGCAACAGCCCCTCTCCAGCACAGCAAACATACAGAAGGCAAAATGAATGACCTCATCTACGAATCAGCTATTTGATATGCAGATGGGACCGCAGGCCTCTTCAATAACACAGCACTTCTCAGGCAGCAGGTGCAGCAAAGGAGTGAGTCGCCTTTCCTCATTTCAAAAGCTGGGCTGCCTCACCCTCTCCCTCTGGCCCTTACCAATTTCTGAAGCCCTATTATCTTCATTTTTTATTTAGATGGTCTTTTTACAGAACTAGGGTCAGCCCTCTGCGCTTATTCAGAGGCCGAACCGTAAGTATAGACATGAAGCAGGATTTAGAAGCCACAGGAGTCACTCAGGAAGAATAGCATCATCCAGACGCTTCGTAGTAAAGAATATGTCAACACACAAGTGTGGGAGATCAAGCCACAGGGCAGCTCTATCCATGCTACACCCACATCTCCAGCGACACAGCTCTCCTTGAAAACAGTAATTATTGATGCTTATAACACAAGTGGAATTTGCGTTGCCATTTTTGTTGGAAATGGAAACCTAAGTTGAAGATAAAATCAAAAATATTCTTTATGAATAGCTTTATTTTTATTATGTATTTATTTATTTATTTATTTTTGAGGTGGAGTCTTGCTCCTGTTGCCCAGCTGGAGTGCAGTGGCGTGATCTCGGCTCACTGCAACCTCCGCCTCCCGGGTTCGACAATTCTCCTGCCTCAGCCTCTTGAGTAGCTGGGATTACAGGCGCACACCACCATGCCTGGCTAATTTTTGTACTTTTAGTAGCGACGGGGTTTTGCCATGTTGGCCAGACTGGTCCTGAAATGAATAGCTTTCTTTAGTGGTCACCATTGCGTTTGGCAGAACTGATGGATGCCTTGGGGCAGAATTACGGCTTCCTGAGCATAGGATGCAGGAGCTCTTCAGCCACAGAGTGACAAATCAACAGTTAATCTCATATGCCACCCCCACTTCCCTGGACTGCACACCAGTGGAGAGGTCCTTCACGTGCTTACTACGGCCGTAAAGTGTAATGTTGTATAATTTATACTGTCTGTGGTTGTAGGTTATGTCCTGAAAGTCATAAACTATTAGAGTTTTATGGCTCTGCTGCAGCTATTAACTAAATGAAAGAGTTATTCATTTGAAATCTGGAATCTGTACAATGCCCAAGCTTAAATTTATCAAGATCCACTAGTATAGAATATGTGAAAATATTAAAGTTAAAAGATTATGCACAGAGGGAGCAGGGAGTGGAATGAGAAGGGAGTGGAGTGCTGCTACACAGAGAAGCTCTGGGAAATTTCCACCCCACACTTATATTGACATTTCTAGAGGGTAGCATGTACTATCCCTCAGTTTAATACAGTCGTGGGCTTGGATTGGTTTGTGTGTTTGCTGTGAATCAAGTAAAGGGACTATCTGTTTATTTTGAGTTATTTCTGCACTATACACACACGAATGCACACACTTAACACACAGTGTGTGTGCATATATATATAGAGAGAGAGAGAAAGAGAAAGGAGGAGGGGCAGACAGAGACAGAGGCAGAGAAAAAGAGATGGAGATACAGAGAAAGGGAAGTGAAATATTAGTATCTGGCTCTAGTGTAAATACTTGCACCGCCTTATTATAGGAGTCAGCAATTTCCTTTCCTATTGCTTATACATTTATCCCTTTTTAGGGCCTATGATTCTGTCTTTTAAAATTAAATATAAATAAGTTACAAAAAATATGCTGCTTCCGCTGACTCTGGGCTATGGGGGCACATAGACAGCATTTTGCTCCACACCTTGACAGCAGGTATGTTTTCAAAGCGTCATTAGCCTTGGAGAAATCTTTGCCACTGATCAAAACCACAGTTTAGGGTTTACTTAAAAAAGCAAAAGTGTGATACTCGGCAGTCATGGTCAAGGAAGACTGAGACCCTGTGGATCTTCCTTTTATCCATCAAACTAAGAGTCCAAGAAAGCATTACTGGAGCCTCCACATGCTAATGAAGAGCAGGTGAGGGCATTTTCAGAGGTCGATCATTACTCTCTGTTACGGACTGAATTTTCATTTCCCCCCAGAATTCATATATTGAAGCTCTAACACTCAGTGTGGCTGTATTCGGAGATAAGGCCTCTAAGGGAGTAATTAAGGTTAGTGAGGTCATACAAGAGGGGCCCTGATCCGAAAGAATGAGTGAGATACCCAAAAGTTCTCCCCAACTCCTGTCCCCATCTGAACACACCTGCAGATGTGTTTCAGGACACAGAGAGAGGATGGCCCTCTGCAAGTTGGGAGGAGGGCCGTCACCAGAACCACAATCAGCTGGCACCTTGGGCACCTTGGACGTTCAGCTCCCAGAACTTGAGAAATAAATTTCTGTTCTTGAAACCACCCAGTCTGCGGTATTCTGTTAGTGCAACCAGAGCAGACTAAGATGCTCTTCTCATGTGAAAATCTTTTCCATAAAATCTGAGAAACTAATTTTTAACATTTATATGCAGTACGTAGCATGATTACACTTCTGGGAAGCTGAAAAATCAGCACATGAACTGAACTGAACTTGTGTTTTGTATGTTTTGTGTGGAAAAGTAAAAGTAATAAGAACTCTTTTAAAAGCCTCAAAGCCAATGAAAAACAATCCTAGTAATAAATATCTGTACCATATGTACAATGCTTACCTTACCTTTTAAGGCATCTTTTTAAGATCACTGTGGGATAAAAGAAGTGTGGAGCAGACACGGATCTCCAGGAGCTGCTCAGCGAGCTCGGTTAAAAATAAAAAATAAAAATAACTAAGTATAGATGGGAAGGCAGGAAAGCTAGAGCAGCCCCTGGCATGTGGCAGACACTTCTCTTGGCGTCTTTTTTAACCTCATATGCAGCAACTTTCAAAAATGAGCGCTGTTCTCCCATTTTACAGTTGAGAAAAATTGAGGACCAGTGAGATGAGATGATATTACTCACCCAAGATCATTGATGAACACTGGAGGGACTGGGATCCAAACCCATGACTTTCTCACTTCACTGTTCTACCAAGTGCCTGTTAGGTTCTCAGGGGTTTCTGGGGGCAGAAAAGAGAATTGTTTCATTTTACTGTCCGGGACCTCAACAACCGGTTAGCTTTAGACAGATGAAGAGGAAGAAACAGAACATTATGTGTGAGAAGAAAAGGAGTGAACAAAGATACAAAGTTGTAAAAGCACAGAGTCCTTCCAGAGCCCTCACCAAATACGTTTGGTCATAAATGTCATAAAAAGGATGCAGAGAGCATTTTGGTATAGGTGGTGCCTGATGAACAGGTTATGGGGTTTGTTCAAGACTGTTGAGCCATTAGAAGCATCTGGAAATAGAGCTTCTGAAAGAGCACACTACAACTGACACTGAGGGCTAAAATTTACCTTTCTCAAGGAGACAGGCCAGGTGTCTTACAAGTTGGTGTCCCCAAAAACAGAGGTAGAAGAACATACTGAATATTGAGGATTTTTTTGCATTCTCTTTTACTTTACTTTTGTTTCCATTTGTTTTCTCTTGGTGAGGGGCTAGAGGGTAAGTACTGAGCAGTCACACCCATGTGTCTTTTCTTCTATGTCATATGTACCACTTTGAAAGTCCCTTCATGAGTTAATGTACTTGTTCCTGGGACAAGGCCATGCCCCTTCTCTGTAAACTCTGAGACTAGGTGCTCAGTACAACTCTGTTGAGCACAAAGACAAGGGGAATTACAGCAGGGACAGAGTGCAAAGCACTCCGGACAAATTACCTGTGACTTCAGAAATGGGTATTCAAATATAAAAGTCTCAGCTCTGGACACTATTATGGAATCTGGGGATGGGGGTATAAAGGTTACAAAATGTAACACCAGAATTCTCTGGAGAGTGAGAATATGATTTACCTCTTTTAAACCAAAAATCGTATTTATCATTGATGACATAATGTAAAGGAATGATTGAACATTTATTCTAATCTGAATTTCTCTGCCTATTGAATATAAAAACATGTACTGATGTATACATTTCATTTGAAATAAACCCCTGAGCCCAGGACTAAAATGCTTTTAGAGAATTATATTTATTTGAACAACATCATGGTGCTGGTTAAAACAAATAAAATGAGTGCATGTTCCTATATTCAGGCACAATGAGAGAATGTGAACATTAAAACAACGAAGATGTGATCGTGAATCCACGATCTAGGTGCAACTCTCAAATCCTGCTTTGCAGAATCAAACAATGCAGGTGATTTCCCACAATTATGATATGTTTGCTTCTCACTTGCTTGACTACTGGTAAAGTTCAAGCTGAAATAAAGCAAAAGATGCATCCAATTTATAAATATTTTGCGAAGCATTGGGCAGTATAGCGCAAGAACATCATAAGCTAGGGGTCTTATTTCTAAAGTGAAACCAGCCAATTCCAGATGGGAAAGTCCCCAACAAGGTCTTGCCAACATGCCTGTGTGTTCATGGTGAGGCTCACAAAGCTGGAGGCCACGTCTCTCTCTCCTCTCACTTATCCAGGAGAATGAGACAAATCTTTCTTTACTTTTTCTAAACTCAGATTATTTATTTAATCGTTTTCAAATCTGGCACAATTCCAAGGCACATTTTTGCCAGCAATTTTCTCTCTTTTTTTCCCCTAAGCCCATGTGTATTTTAAGCAAATTCTCATCCATATGGTCCTCATTTTTGGTCTCTTAATTCATCTATATGTTGCTCAAAATGTTATTTGATATATTTTTCTTTAGGTACATATTAAGGTTTGTATGCTTATTCGGGGGTTTCATATTAAGGTTTGTTACTTATTTTTTTAAATTTGTTTCCTTTCAGATAAATAGAAAGCTTTATTTAGGCATTATGAAAAATAGCTATGTGTTAAGAGATTTGAGCAATTTCTCCTCTACACCCCAAGTAAGACTAACATATATGGTGGACTCATAATGTCAAGTCTGGAACTGGGTAGCTGATATGTTTTATCTCATTCAATCCTTGTGAAGACCCTGGGAAAAAGTCACCTTCCTCAACATGCGGGTGGACTCACTGCACAGTGAAGATATCTGAGGCACAAGACTATTCAGCTGAGCAGCCATGACTTCAACCACTCTGCCTCCCAAAGCCCACGCTACTTCTGTGATATCTCACTGCCTGGTATCGTGTCTAATTTGGAAATAAGCAAGCATTATGTGACTGCATGTTTATATAGAGTTCAATTAATATGTGTCCGTTGGGAAGATTCCAGGGAAAATCTTGGCTCCTTTCTGGAGAGTCATAATTTCCTATACCCCATTGAACAGGGAGATCCAATAACTCCTTTTTTCTTCCAAGAGACCTCTGATTTTCAAAGTGCCACCCATTTGATAGCTGCATCAATGGATCAATAAAATCCTGGAGATGCAGTGGAAATTCAGGAAACTAGGCATGCAAATCAGTCCCCTTGCCTTTTTGGAATTTTTGCTACCTCTTTTTAAAAAGAGAATAATCATGAGTGCCCTATGCATTTATTGCTAAAGAGATGCTAAAGTGATCTCTGTAGTAATTGCTACAGAAATCACAGGAGGGCACTTTTCACACTTTGTTCTCCACTCTGTGTAACAGGCTTTGTGTTCTTATGCCTCAGTGTCCTGTTGGCTCAAGGAACATAATTACATGTGCCTTATTTTCCTTGCAAGGATGTTGTGAGGTTAACGTAGGTAACACATAGTAAAAAGCTCTCAATAGATAAGAATATAATGCATATGTGGATGGAGCTGTGGATGCTGCTTCAGAATTTTTATCATCCCCTGGGCTTATGGTTATACAATGATGTTTCTCTGAAAACTTATCCTGGAGTTCCAAACTGCATGAATTTTTAGAGGTAAAAATATTTCCAAAAAGTTCTTTAAGAGCTTCCAGGGTTGTGCCTCTTGGAGACAGTGGGCCTGTGCTGTAAAGACCTCTTCTCAGCAGAGCTTCTTATTCTTGTTAAGCAAGGCTGAGGGGACTCTTCATTTCACAGATAAAACCAAGGCTCAAATAAGAGAAGCTTCTTGCCCTCCTGTTTCCCAGAGCTGCAAGCATAGACACACACGCATTCCTGACACAACAGAATGGACACACCACTTTTTACAAGGCTAATGTGACTAGAACTGATATCAAAAGCATACAAAACAAAACTTTACAAAGAATTCAGAAGTTATATTTCAACAATAGCAGTGAATAAAATAAGACTAAAACAGTGAGCAGCATTAATCGGGTTTAAGCTATGTGATCAAGATTATAGGATTCCTCCTACCCTACTGGGTAGAGGTTGATACCAGAAAGCGAGGCTACAGCAGTGAAGTAAATGTTTATACGAAGGGCCTCAGTGAACAGTCAGGTTAAGCTCAAATTCAGGTCTATTCTGATCCCAGCATCATTATATTTGGCTGCTTTGTTTTCTGGTTTTTCAGGAATTAGAACTGGAATTTAGAGGGAATTTAGGGTGAAGATTTTATGGTGTGGTTAGGATACAAGGCAGTTCATGAATTGCCTAAGTTATGGCTGTTGTTGAATATTCCAATTACACAACTGCTATATTTCAAACATGAAAATAATTTGTGTAGGTTGGTTTACATAGGAGTGACATTCAATAAAGGAAATATGTTCTTTGATTTTTATTTGCTTAACAAGTAGCTTTCAACTTTCGGTTTATTAATTGCTCTCAAAACCCACAATTTAGGTAAAACTAATTACATTTAATTTTAATCATTGGTTAGCTTTCTTTTAATTTTAATGGTACTGAAAACAATCACTCTTATCTATATGTGTCATATATGATATGACAATAGGAATATCAGGAGACATCTATCTACTCCTTCAAAATTTGATCTAACTTGATTTCTAATGAAGGGTTTGCTCTTGTAAGAAATTTCCTTGACAAATCTTTTTCCCTGGGATCAATTTTTTTCTTGGTTCTATTTACAAACCAATTTTGTAGCCTTCTGACATCTTTTATAACTTCTACAATAAGGAGTGACCAATGTTAATTACACTGTAAATGCATACTCTGGAATTCACGCTTTGATCAAGGCAGGCATGGCATTTGTTGCACCATAGGGTGGCAACACATGGTGCAGAAGGAGTTAATTTGGGAGGAGTGGTCTAGGCTCAAAACAAGAGGTTATTGTTAGCTATCTGCTGTGATTGAGACTTTGGAGACAGTGGAAGACATAGCACCAAACACCCTAATTGCTAATAGAAGAATGAATCAGGAATCAGAAATTCAACGTATGGCCAAGTCCTAAGACATAAAGCAGCCAAATTCTGACATGGTGCATGGGAAATCAGCTGCAAGGCAACTACTGGGATTTTGAGCAAGTTCGTGTTTGCTGGTCTTGCCAGATCACAGTGGCTCTATCCGAAGGAGATCCAAAAAGCTGTAGGTGTCTGCTGATGAGTCTCCCTGATCCCTGATTATCATCCCTGAATGTTCACTAAGTGATCAAGCAATATCTCACATAAACGTAAGATGTTTCCCCATGATACACCTATTTTGGAGTAAAATGAAACTGCACTTATTAAAAACGAGGATTAGACAACCCTCGAAATTGTGAGATCCCAGCCTTACTCAAGACCATCTTGCAGGAACTCTCAAGGAAGGTGACAGATCACACAAGGAATGCCTCGGCCATTATTCTCTTCAGCTTTGTGGCACTGTTCCTTCTCTTTTTGCATAATGTTGTGTAAAATTTGGGCAAGCTGATTAATCTCTCCTTAGATCCATTTGCCCCTTATTTAAATAGTGGTTAGCATTTCTCATGCAAGGTTTAAAAATAACAAACCTGTTTGAAGGGCGTGGCATGTAGCAGATGCATAAGTTTTGATAAATCAATTTCTTTCTCTTCTTTCTTTTCCTAACTTCTATTCCAAAAAGTCATTTAGAATTCAAGAGAAACTAGAAAGGATGGGCATATGTCATTTCTATGCTGCCCACCTCCTCCACCAGCCAGAGACCTTTATAACACAGCATGTCATTTATTGCACGTTCCTTGCATGCTACTTCAATGTCTCTAGCCTCTTGAAGACTCAGAAGACAGCAGCAAACCAAAAAGTCCAAGTAGGCTAGCAACCGTAGAGGAGGTTGCTGTGCCTCCGCCATATCTGAGAACCAGGGGAAAGTCATTAAAGGAGCTGAAACGAAATCTCAATTACACAAGGCTCCAGGTAATTTAATCTCTCGTTTGAAAAAAAAAATTGTCTTAATTCTCTGATAGTGGCACATTATTCCTTCCCTCCTTCCTTCCAACAATACAAAGAAGCCCCATGTATCTCAGTGTCTTCACGGGAGGCCAGCGGCAGCTGCCACTGTGGATCAATGTGCTCCTGGGCTGTCCTGTACTAGTAGTGGGACCAGACAAGAAAGCTTGTCACCTTTGATTACTCACCCTACCCTAGTGCTAAAGAAACAAGATGTGAAGAATGGCCTCTCAAGAACATTTGATCCAGCCTGCAAAATCACTGAAACTTTAACCCTTCCCTGCTGGAAATTCATGTATGGTCCTCAGGGGTGTTTTCTATGCAATGTCATTCTCAATCAATGGCCTAAACACAGATGCTGAAACATTTCAGACTCCACAGGAAAACCATACTTTATTAAGAATAGACATATCGTGGACAGAACTAACTTCACAGAATTCTCCTTTGGCAGTGCACTATAGTCAGAACATTGGACTGGGCAGCAAGAAATCTGGTTTCTGAGCTTGGCTTGTCCTCTAGTAGCTGTATGTGCCACCCTTCTCCCATCTGTCCAATGAAGAAGTTGGAGAGAATGGGATCTAGTGTCCTTCCAGATCTGAAATTCCCTATATAGCATAGTTGCAGAGATCCAGGGCTTAGAGTTGCACAGACATGGTTTAATCTCAGCTCCAATGTGTACCGGCAAGTTACCACAGTTTTTAAGTTTATAGGCACATAGGGATGATAAGAGTATGTACTACCTAGGATTATTTTAAGGCTTAAACAAGATAACTTAATCACGGTATTCAGCTCTGTGGTTGGCCTAAAGAAATAATTTAATAAATTGTAAAACTATACTTGTAATTGCTTATAGGATCTGTTTAACTATTGATCACTTCCAATAAATGTATAAGCAAGACTACTTTAAAGTGGATTGTGTAATAAAGACATTCAACTTGCTGAGAAATATTTGAGGATTTACATTTCTGCAAATACTCTCACATTACTGAGTCAGAAAATGTACTGAGAAAAATAAACAAGTAGAGAAAACAAATAAGCAAGAACCAGGCCCTCTAGGCTGGGCAGTGCAAGGGCCCTGCAGCTTCGGTTGGGTGTACATCAGCCTCCCCATTCCCTTCAGCATTCTCATCCATGAACAGTCTGCACAAATCACGGAAGCAACTTGTAGAAACTCCATTTACAGTCAACCTGCATCGAAAAGCCAAAGAGAAGAGTCAATGCAATTAACCCAGAGTGAAATCCTGCTTCTAAAAAGTTCTCCCACTCTAATCTTGGATTTATAGTACAAGGTTTTCACTGTAATGGCTCTTGTAAATTAATTGCAGACACAATTGTCTACGGGCATTCTCAGAATAAGTGGCAAGTAGTTAATTGCACCCCAAATTAGCCAATTCTGCCCATAATCAACCATTTGAAGACAATTAATTGCATGCATAATATTTGCACCTGCAACTAATTGGAGACCCTTATATTGTTCGTGGAATAAATAAATAAATAAATACATAACAACAACAACAAAAGAACCAGGGGCTACTCTTAAAACGTAGTCTTTTATAGTTTAAGGTTCTGGAGAGCTGGTACAGGGATAAAGCTTAGGAAACACTAAACTGTGTTACAGCTGCTTAAATGGAAAATCAAGTTTTTCACTGCAGTTTTTAACTGATAAACAAAAATTGTGTATATTTATGGCATATAACATGATGTCTTAGTGTATGCATACATTGTAGAACGGCTAAATCAAGCTAATTAACATATGCTCTACCTCATGTACTTTTTATTTACTTGTGATTGGAAAAGCAATTTTGGATCATCTAGGATGAGCAAAGTTTACAGGACATTATTTTTTGCTTATTTTACCTTTTCCCCCTTCCTATTACTAACATGAACTACTGGTACTTAAACTTAATTTTTTCAGATATCTAATTTTAAAATTTAAGTTGTCTAAGGTTTGGAAATATTAAAGCCATCTCATATATTGAAATAATGGCGTTGTTTTAAAACAAAGATTCTCTTATTTTTGCTATGTTTCACCCATAGACTAACTAAACTTGCTAGCCGCAAAAAAACAGATGTTCTTTCAAGCCAATATAGCATTACAACAATAACCACATATGTATCATTATGTCAGCTGGTGTCTGGCTGTGAACTAGCAAATTCTCTTTTCGCCCTTAAAAATAAATTTAATACTAATAACAATAATGGCAATATGAATGGCAATGGTAACAATAGCATAATCACCATATAGTAAATACTTTGCCTCAGCTCATAAATCACAGCTCATAAATCACAAAGCTCATAAATCAAAGAGATATAATTTAAACTTAGATAACTTTATTTATGTAAAGTGCTGAACACAGTGCCTGAGACACAGTAGATGCTCAATTTAGATTAGACAAAATATTTACATCCCTTTTAATTTCTATGTTTATTCTCTTTAGCTGCTATGTTGAGGACGAAATAATAGAGCTAAGAATATATACTAAGTGCTTAGTATGTGGTCGTTACTGTTCTAAGTGCTTGACATGGAGTCAACCAATTTAAACTTCATAACAAGGGCATTAGACAAATACTATTATTATCTCCATTTTGAAGATGATAAAACTAAGGCAGAGAAATGTTAAATTACATCCTTAAAGAAAGATAACTAGCAAGAGACCAAGATGAAAAATTCAAATACTGACATTACAGGAAGCCCAGACTTAAATTCAGACATACATGATCAATTAATCCTTGACTAAGGTGCCAAGATTACACAGTGGGGAAGGATTGTCTCTTCAACAAATGGTGTCAAGAAAAATGAATACCCACATGCAAAAAAAAAGAAAGAAATTGAATTCTTTTCTGACACCATATACAAAAATCATCCCAAATGGATTAAAAGTCTAAACGTGTGACATGAAACTATAACATTTCTAGAAAAAAAAATAAGGGAAAACTCTATGACATTGGTCTTGGCAATGTTTTTTTTTTTTTTTTTTTTTTTTGACATAATACCAAAACCACAGGCAAGAAAACAAACAATTGAGACTACATCAAACTAAAAAATTTCTATACAGAAAAGGATGCAATCAACAAAATGAAAAGGCAGCTCACAGAGTGGGATTAAATATTCATATACCATTTATCCTATTAAATAGAGTTTAATATCCAAAACTTATAAGGAACTCATGAAACTCAACAGCAAAAACATAAATAAATAAAATAACCCAACTAAAAAATAGGGTTATTTTCAAAATTTAAATAATGAGTGAATAAATAAATAATATGAATAGACATTTTTCCAAGATATACAAATGGCCAATGGGTAGATGAAGAGGTGTTTAATACCACTCATCACCAGGGAAATGTAAACCAAAGCTACTATAAGGTGTCACCTCACATCTTGAGGATGACTATTATCCAAAAAGTCAAAAGATAACAAATGTTGGCAAGGATGTAGAGAAGGGGAAACTGTTGTGCACACTTGGTAAGAATATTTATTGGTGCAGCCATTATGAAAAACAACATGGAGGTTCCCCAAAAATTAGAAATAGAATCACGAATTATTCTTCAATAAAGTGAAAAAAAAGTAAAATTGAAAAAAAGAAATACTAATGTGCTGGCTCTACGAAGTGTGCACTTAACTAATACACTATGTTTCCTCTTATAATCTGGACAGATGGAACTACGGAAATAGAATTACTATATTACTAGTAATCCCACTTCTGGGTACAAATTTAAAGGAAATGAAATTACTATCTATGTTGGAGATATATCTGCATTCCCATGTTTTTGCAGCATTATTCACCATAGCCAAGATATGAAAACAACCTAAGACATGTCCATAGACAGAGGAATGGGTAAAGAAATTGTGGTGTACATATATATATACACACACACATAAAATAGGAATCTTTTTTATCCTTAACAAAGAAGAAAATTCTGCCATATGCAGCAACGTGGATGAACCTGGAGGACATTATGCTAAGTGAAATAAGCCAGGCACAGAAAGACAAATACTGCATGATCTCACTTACATGTGGAATCTTAAAAAGTCAAACTCATAGAAACAGAGAGTAAAAAGGTGGTTATCAGGGTTCCGGAATGGAGAGAATGGGGAGGTGTTGGTCAAAGGGTACAAACTTACAGTTACAAGATGAATAAGCTCTGAACAGCTAATGCACAGCATGATGGCTACAGTTAATAATGTATTGTATATCTGAAATTCACTAAGAGAGTAGATTGTAAGTATATGGGTATGTTAATTAGCTTTATTGTAGAAATCATTTCACAGTGTATACATACATGAAAATATCACTTTATATACTTTAGACATACACAATTTTTATTTGTTAATTGTTCCTCAATAAAGTGAAAAAAAGTTAAAAAACAAATACTAACATTTTTAAAAAGTGTGTGCTTAACACACTATGTTTCCTCTTATAATCTGGACAGATGAATTTGTCTGTAAAAATAGGTACATTTGTGCACGTGTATGTGTGTGCCTGTGTGTGAACACGGAAGTAATGAAGCAGTGTGTTACAAATTAGTCAATCGATTAAACACTGGCATGTGCTAAATGCTTGCTTTCTAAAATGGTAGCAAAACCACTCAGTCGTTTGGAACAAGGAGAGGGAGAAAGACTCTCTTTTCTGACTCCACAGAAGCTAGAGCCCACTGGTAAAGGTTAGTTTTGGGAGGAGGTGCTCTCAATGATGAATCGGAAAGCTGTTTGTAGAACCATCAAGATAAGTTGCTGAAAAATAAAAGCAGGAGTCAGGAGACAGAGCTAAGTATGGGGGCAGGGAAGGCCAAGCCATATGGTGACGAAAGAGAAGTAGCTCAGACAGGTGGTCACACTCCACAGTAGGGGGGGACCAAGAAGGAGGAAATGAATGTCAAGGCAAGTTTACCAGGCAGGGCAGGAAGGCTACAGGGTCTGTGAGCCCGGGGCAGCTCTGGAGCCAGTTCAATTCTGTTCTGATCCTCTCCATCTCACCAGGGACCTGCGAGTCTTTATGGAAGCCGAATAGACTTCCCACAAAAGCATTTGTTTTGTTGGGATGAAACTACACTATATTATAAGCTGAAAAATGCTAAGGGTTGACTTTCTACCTTGTAGAGAGGATTTAGGCATGCCAGTTAAATACAGCATTGAAGATAATTGAACAGAGTTTATTCACAAGGAGTAAGAGGCATTGGGGCTTCCAGGTGGCCAGTAAGGCAGATCACCACCATTAAGGAACAGAACTGACACCAAACTCCCGGCCGTCAGGGGGGGAAAAAAAAAATTAAAACTTTAAGGGGAGGAAGAGCACGTGAATTTTATTATGTGACAATGAGAAGTCTTAAAGAAACCAGGAAATGTATGTGTTTTTTCTTTAGAAATAAACTAAAACATGGCATTGTCAACCAAGTCATTGATAAAAATTTTGAACGGGGCAAAACAAATGGTAGCCACTGTGACACACAACTAGACAGCTTCATCAGCTGGTGGACATACATGTAGTAATCAAAATTGAGAGATGGCCTTGCAGCCAGACACAAATAACTCTTCCTTTAATTTGTATTTCCCCACCTTAGCTGAGCATGACTGTCTTGCAGAACGAAGGGGCCGTATGTGCACACACTTTTCTCTACACAGGCGGAGCCCACACTCACGTTTCTTTCATTTACAAGCGTGGTTCCTGATCAACAAAAACAACTATGTTCGCTTAGTTTCTGTTCTTAGTAAAGCTGTTTTACCTAGTATAGTCATCTTTTCTTTCTTTTCTCCTTTTCACATCATCTGCTTAATTAGCCATCCTGTTTTTTTTCCCTAGAGATTAATGTTGAATGCATGAGTCTTGATTTTACCTTTTCTTCCATTGTGACATATGAGAAAAGCTAGTATTGTGTATCTGATATTTACCAAGATTGCTTGCAGATTAACAAAAGTAGATGCAAGTCCTTTAGAGTCTTAGAAGATGGGATGTCCAGAAGTCCACAGTGGGCAGTTGTTCTTCCTTGTACTTCCTTAGGGTCAGAGCACACTGATTTGCCTTGTGGAGCTATCTTTTAACTGGCACAGAGTGCAGACCCTCACCTACCGGAAGGGTCACTCATCTTGAAGAGCTTGTACCTTCCACATCTGAGTCTTATTCCAATTAGATGGCTCATCAATACAAATTGTGAATGTAGCTTCATAGCATTTGTTGACTACACACATTTTAGAGTTGGTGATAGATATCTGGATGACAGAGTTGTGGTCAACCGCTTTTTGCTGTCTTCGGTTTTCTCTCCAAGGTCACTTTTTTAGATGCCTATTGTTATGTACATTTATTCATGTCTCTCTCCTCCACTAGATTTTAAGCCCCTACCCTGTCTCCCTAGAATAGTAACATGAAATGAATGAGAATTGGGGAATTAATGACTGTCCACCAGAGCATCTGTTTTACTGTCTGACACCTTTCAATACCACCCCGCCCCAAACTTGAATGGAAAGCTTGCTCAATAAAATTGGCAAACACCCTGGCAAATACATGCTTGCTCCTGTCTCCTTAAGAAGCCACAGGGAAAGGCTACTAGGAACAGTGGCAGGGGGCAGGCAAGGGAGAAGAGACATAAACGAATGGAAGCAGAGAGAAGAAAATGACTGCACTTAGGTCAGAGCCCTTCCACCTTCATATGTGTTCTCATTTCAGGTGTCACTACTCACAGAAACCTCTGGATTCCCAACCTCCCAGCAGTCCCTCTCCCTCCCTGCCCCTCCCTCCATCTCCCCCTCCCCCACAAAGGCCTCAGCCGTACATCATGGAGCTTCCTGAATGCCATGTGAGCATGAACTCACAGATGCATAATTTATACAGACACGCATTCGCTGACTGATGCCACTTTTTTCAGAGTCATACAAAAGCAAACGAAAGAATTGCTCCCAGAATATGAGACACAAATCAGATGGCAGTGGCCCCAGTGGTACCGTTCAACTTGTGCCTTAATAATGTTAAAATCTCTCTGCAGCCTCCACGGGGTTTGCTTCAAAGATCCATGTCTCAAGCCCCTGCATCTCTTTAGAGCACAAGTCACACTGAGCCCTTCCTCACGTTATTTGCAAGAGGCTCACCTTGCCCACTCTTCAAACATGACCTCATTGTCACCTGCCAGGCAGCAGCTTGGTGTGAAATGCTGTCCTATTATGTAGGAAGACGGTGTGATCTTAGAATACCTCACATCCAAACAGCCAGATTGAAAAGAGCAGATGGAAATAAGGGGGTAGGGAAGAGGTCAGCGTAGGAATTAACGACTCACTTCTCATTGCTTTAGCAGCCGTCCCCACCCCACCATACACACATTTTTAAAAACACACATTATTTAAAAAAAATTGAAGAGAACAAAAACTCACAAATCCATTAGTCAATGACAAATGAGTCTCATACCCGGAGGCATTCCTTGTCTCAGAATTGGTCTGAGATCGTTTTTCAACATGGGAGCTACATCGCAGTACCTTGACTGCTTCTCAATGGGGAGGCTGGGCTTTGCAGTGAGTCAAACACTGAAGATGTATTTAATCAAAATTACACTGCTCCTTGACCAAGGTTCCTGGTGGTCAGGACTTGGAGACGAAATATTAATGAATAAGGGAGGAGACAAAGAAAGAAACCTATGGAGTGGGTTTAATATTTTGTTCTGAGATCATCCCTGTGAGGAATGAAAGACAAAACAGGTGTGAGTGAGCTTGCGGAATCTATTTGAATTATAAAGTAAGAAAAGGAAACCAAATTTTGCCTAAAACAAGGACAGGATTTTAAACCACAAGTAAGGACATTTTCAGACCTAGGCTAAGAGAAATTAGAATTAGTGCACTGTTACATTAAAAATACCCAGGGCAAACAGAAATGAGGCATATGGAGAGCCCGTGTATTATACCATTGCCCTCGTGGGGAAAAAAAAAATGGCAAATAAATTAAGATCAGATTTTGTCATGAGTAAACTCACTTTATATAGTATAAAGCAAAATTCTGCCCATAAGACTTGACATTTAGAATCTTGTTTTGTGGCTGCAGCAGGGATGTGAAGACATACCTTAGATTTTTACTAATAAATATTAGAGAATCCAGTGAGTTGAATAATCACACGGACTGGGCATAGTTGAATACGTGGACACTTATCAAAGGAAGAAAGCGTATATGTCAAATTCAAAAACAAAGTTAGGGTTTTAACAAATACATATTTTCTAGTAAAATTGGTTTATGATGATTTTTTCTACAGGATTTGGAAAAAGAAAATAATCTATTTTTTAAGCTCACATGTATTTGCCAATAACACATCTGTAAAATGTCTAACGTGTGAGTTAAAATAATTGCAACGCAAGTACAGTACTTTGTGCCGAGAAAGTTTCATTCCATGATTGGAGTGAGCTATTATAAAATCCTGCTCTGGGAGCATTTAAGGAATTATAAATTCAGCACTGAATTTATAGTCCCTTGCTCTTCACGGACCATCACTTACTCCTCTAGTGAAGCTGGAATGCAAGAACGGAGCTGCAAGCCTCTTTCACGCAGCGCTGTTTCCCTTTACCATGCAGTCTATGTGAAACATCTGTTGGTTTTACCAAGAGACAAGCCTCAGAGGATATAGGGCAGGCTTTGCAACTCATGAAACAAGGTGTCTAAGTTCTTGTGGTTTTCCAGACACCTTCAAGTTATACAGAAAGGTAAATGCAAAGGCAAACATCACGCCCATGTGAGGCTATGCTGTGTGGTACTGATGCAGGACCATGGCGGGCAGGGTCGTCTTCTCCAGCCAGCATCTGCCCCCTCCTCACACTTCATCGTGACTAGCAGAGATAAAGTGTTGGAAGCTTTCTGACAACAGCTGGAATGTTTCATCAGTGACCAGAAAGAAGTAATTTCTCTTCAGCATTTTTTGGTTTCAGAGCATGGATCCGCCACACAGATTTGCCACACACAGCTCCAGTTTGGAATTCAGTAAAGAAGCCGTTACATTAATTCAAATTAGCTTCAAGGAGAAGCTCAATTAATGATAAAGTGAAGAAATGTGCTGGATTTCCCTGCACCAAAGGCTGCTTCTCAGCACACAGCCCAGCAGGCTAGCTTCTACTATGCAATATCTTCTACTTCATTTGGGAGACGGTTATACATGTGAGACAAATTGCAAGAGATTCAAAAGGAAACTAGTAGATGAATGCTACAAAGGGAGATATTCACTGAAGCCTGTGGAAGTAAGGCCAGGACCTAGCTGTGGAAGACAATTCCACCAGATTTTCATTTTGAGGACTGCTTGGGTCTAATTGACACAGGCTTGAGCTGAAAGCAATACCATTCCTGACATTGACTGTTGCTATTCACATGGCACATTAGGTGGAATCAACTGGACAAAGGAACGAATCCTGAAAGAACCTGCATGCTTGGAACAGAAGTGGTTGTCTACAGATCAAGCACACTGGGAAGAAATGGCTGAAAGAAAAAGTTGGGGCTTTTTCTTCTAGGTGACCCTTGGCAAACTGCACACTGGAGGCCAAAACCAGCATATCGCCCACTTTTGTAAGTGGAGTTCTGTCCGTACCCATGGAGGGACACACCGCCTACAGTTGACTTCAACTCACAGCACTGGAGTTGAGAAGCTTCAACAAAGACCTTGTGTCCTGCAGAAACAAGCACATTTACTCTCTGGATCTTTATAGAAAGAGTTTGACAACCTCTGTTAGTAGGCAATGGACAGCTGTTACAATTTGTCTCTCTGTAAGGATATGACAATTAATGAAAGAGGACAGATAGCAAGGAGTGAAATTTCAATATTGTTCAAGATTTTTCCAGCTCAATAAATCTGGGATCTCTTAACTTCTTTAGAAAGACCCTTAACCAACAAATCTGTATTAAACCACAGGCTAGGCAGTCACTGGATTAAATACTTCCTTGATCAAAGTGATAGACATTGTAAAATTATTTCCTACTTTGGATTCTTTAAATAATTGTGTGCAGAAGATTGTGTAGGTTGTGTAGATTTTGCAGAAATACATAGGTTGCTGAATGAGAGCAGAAGAGTTAATTCATTTTTTTTTAACTTTTATTTTAGGTTCAGAGTTACTTGTGCAGGTTGGTTATACAGGTAAACTCATGTCATAGGGGTTCGTGGTACAGACTACTTCATTTCTCAGGTGCTAATCCTAGTACCCAATAGTTATTTTGTGTGATCTTCTTCGCTCTCCCACCTTCCACCTTGAAGTGGGCCTCAGTATCTGTTGCTCCCCTCTTTGTGTCCATATGTTCTCATCATTTACCTCCCACTTACAAGCGAGAACATGTGGCATTTGGTTTTCTGTTCCTGCAGTTCCTGCATTAGTTTGCTAAGGATGATGGTCTCCAACTCCATCCATGTTCCTACAAAAAGACATGATCTTGTTTTTATTTTTATTTTGGCTGCATAGTATTCCATGGTGTATATGTACCACATTTTCTTTATCCAATCTACCCTTGCTGGGCATTTAAGTTGATTCTATGTCTTTGCTGTGATGAATAGAACTGCAATAAACATACATGTGCCTGTGTCTTTATGATAAAATGATTTTTATTTCTTTGGGTATATATCCAGTAATGGAATTCCTGGATCAAATGGTAGTTCTGATTTTAGCTCTGTGAAAAACAGCCACGCTGCTTCCCAGAATAGTTGAACTAATTTACGTTCCCACCAACAATGTATAAGCATTCCCTTTTCTCTGCAACCTTGCCAGCATCTGTAACTGTTGACTGTTTAATATTATAATAGCTATTCTGACTGCTGTGGAATAGTATCTTGTTGCAGTTTTGATTTGCATTGCTCTAATAATCAGTGATATTGAGCTTTATTCATATGCTTTTTGGCTGCTTGTATATTGTCTTCTGAAAGTGTCTACTTATATCCTTCACCCACTTTTTAATGGGGCTGTTGTTTTCTTGTAAATTTGTTTAAGTTTCTTCTAGATGGTGGATAGTAGACCTTGTCAGATACATAGTTTGCAAATATTTTCTCCCATTCTGTAGATTCCCTGTTTATTCTTCTGATAGTTTCTTTTGCTGTGCAGAAGCTCTTAAGATTAATTAGATCTCATTTGTCAATTCTTGATTTTGTTGTGATTGCTTTTGGTGCCTTCATCATGAAATCTTTGCCAGTTCCTATGTCCAGAATGGTATTGCCTAGGTTGTCTTCCAGGGTTTTTACAGTTTTGGGTTTTACATTTAAATGTTTCATACATCTTGGGTTGATTTTTGTACACTATGTAAGGAAGGGGTCCAGTTTCAATTTTCTGCATAGGGCTAGCCAGTTAACCCAACACCATTGATTGAATAGGAAGTCCTTTCCCCATTGCTTTTTTTGTCAGCTTTGTGGAAGATCAGACAGTTGTAGGTTTGCAGCCTTATTTCTAGTCTCTCTATTCTGTTCCATTGGTCAATGCATATATGTTTGTGTACCAGTACCATGCTGTTTTGGTTACTGTAGCCCTGTAGTATAGTTTGAAGTCGAGTAGCATGATGCCTCCAGC
Source organism: Pongo abelii (assembly GCF_028885655.2). Taxonomy (NCBI): domain Eukaryota; kingdom Metazoa; phylum Chordata; class Mammalia; order Primates; family Hominidae; genus Pongo; species Pongo abelii. The sequence goes on from NC_071997.2 coordinate 126,886,419, forward strand.
TTTGTTCTTTTTGCTTAGAATTGCCTTGGCTGATTGGCCTATTTTTTGGTTTCATATGAATTTTAGAATAGTTTTTTTCTAGTTCTGTGAAGAATGCCATTGGTAGCTTGTTAGAAATACCATTGAATCTGTAAATTGCTTTGGGCAGTATGGCCATTTTAATGATATTTATTCTTCCTATCCATAAGCATGGGATATTTTTCCATTTGTTTGTGTCATCTCTGATTTTGTTGAGCAATGTTTTGTAATTCTCATTGTAGAGATATTTTGCCTCCCTGATTAGTTATATTCTTAAGTATTTTATTCTTTTTGTGGCAACTGTGATAGGGATTGCATTCCTGATTTGGCTCTCAGCTTGACTGTTGTGGTGTAATTTTTGTATGTTGATTTTGTATTCTGAAACTTTGCTGAAGTTGTTTATCAGCTGAAGGAGCTTTTGGATAGAGACTATGGGGTTCTCTAGATATAGAATCATGGATAATCAAATCAGGGATAGTTTGATTTCTACTCTCCCTATTTGGATGTCCTTTCTTTCTTTCTTTTGCTTGATTGCTCTGGAAAAGACTTCCAATATTATGTTGAATAGGAGTGCTGAGAGAAGGCATCCTTGTTTTGTGCTGGTTTTCAAGGGAGCTGCTTCTAGCTTTTGCCCATTCAGGATGTCATAGTTGACTCTTATTATTTTCAAGTATGTTCCTTCAATACTTGGTTTACTGAGAGTTTTTAACATGAAGAAATGTTGAATTTTATCAAAAGGCTTTTCTGCCACTGTTGAAACTATCGTGTGGTTTTTGTTTTTAGTTCTGTTCATGGGATGAAACACATTTATTGATTTGTGTATGTTGAACCAACTTAGCATTTTATGGATAAAGCCTATTTGATCATGATGGATAAGCTTTTTGATGTGCTGCTGGATTTGGTTTGCCTGTATCTCACTGAGTATTTTTGTATCAATGTTCATCAAAAATATTGGCCTAAACTTTTCTTTCTTTGTTTTGTCTCTGGTAGCTTTTAGTACCAGGATGATGCTGGCCTCTTAGAATGAGTTCAGGAAGATTTCTTCCCCCTCAATTTTTTGGAATAGTTTCAGTAGGAATGTTTCTGTAGGTGGTCTATTTACTCTTTTGATAGTTTCTTTTCCTTTGCAGAAGCTCTTAAGTTTAATTAGATCTCATTTGTCAATTTTTCCTTTTGTTGTGATTGCTTTTGGTGCCTTCATCATTAAATCTTTGCCAGTTCCCATGTCCAGAATGGTATTGCCTAGGTTGTCTTCCACAGACTTTAAAGTCTTGGATTTTACATTTAAGTCTCTCATCCATCTTGAATTTATTTTTGTATATTACGTAAAAAAGAGGTCTGCTTTCAATTTCGTATATCTGGCAGAATTTAGCTGTGAATCTGTAGGGTCTTGGGGGTTTTTTGTTTGGTAGGCTATTTATTGTTCATTCAATTTTGAAGCTCATTACTGGTTTGTTCAGGGAATTGATTTCTCCCTGATTCAGTCTTGGGAGGGATTCCATCTTTTCTAGGTTTTCTAGTTTGTGTGTATAGAGGTGTTCATAGTAGTCTCTTAAGGTTATTTGTATTTCTGTGGGGTCATTGGTAATATCTCCTTTCTTTTCTGACTGTGTTTTTTGGATCTTCTCTCTTTTCTTCGTTTACAGCCTAGCTAGTGGCCTAAGTATCATATTTGTTTTTTAACAAAAGCCAACTCATACATTTATTGATCTTTTAAATTTTGTGTGTGTGTGTATGTGTCCCTATCTCCTTCATTCAGCTCTGCTCTGACCTTGTCTTTTTTTATCTTCTGCTAGCTTTGGTGTTGACTTTCACTTGCTTCTTTAATTTGTTTAGTTGTGATGTTTGATTTTTTATTTGAGACTTTTCTAACTGTTTGATGTGGGTATTTAGTGCTATAATTTTCCCTCTTAACACTGTCTTGGCTGTGTCCCAGAGATTCAACATTTCCTTTATGTTATATCTTTGTTATCATTAGTTTCAAAGAATTTCTTGATGTCTGCCTTAATTTCATTATTTACCCAGAAGTCATTCCGGAGCAGGTTGTTTAATTTCTATGTAATTTCATGATTTCAAGCAAAATATTTTTAGTCTTGATTTCTATTTTTACTGCACTGTGGTCCAAGAGTGTTTGGTATGATTTCAGTTCATTTGCATTGGCTGAGGGTTGTTTTATGTTCAATTGTGTCATCAATTTTAAAGTATGTGCCATGTGGTGATGAGAAGAATGTATATTCTATTGGTTTTCAGTGGAGAGTTCTGTAGGTGTCTATCAGATCCATTTGATCCAATGTTGAGTTCAGGTCCTGAATACCTTTGTTAATTTTCTGCCTTGATTATCTGTCTAATACTATTAGTGTTGAAGTCTCCTACCATTATTGTTATAGTAGTGTGGGAGTCTAAGTATATTTGAAGGTCTCCAAGAATTTGCTTTAGGAATTTGAGTGCTCCTGTATTGGGTGCATATGTGTTTAGGACAGTTAGGTCTTCTTGTTGAATTGAATCTTTTACCATTATTTTTATTTTTATTTTTTTTACCATTCTTTTTACCATTCTTTGTCTTTTTTTTAATCTTTGTTGGTTTAAAGTCTATTTTGTCTGAAATTAGGATACCAACTCATGTTTTTTTCTGATTTCCATTTGCTTGGTAGGTTTTCTTCCTTCCCTTTATTTTCACCCTGTTGGTGTCATTATGTATGAGATAGGTCTCTCCTCTTGAAGATAGCACACCATTGAGTCTTGCTGTTTTTTTTTTTTTTTTCAGCTAACTCCTCTGTTCCTTTTTAAATAGGACATTTAGCCTGTTTACATTCAATGTTAGCATTGATATATATGACTTTGATCCAATCTTCGTGTTGTTAGCTAGTTATTATGCAGACTTGTTTGTGTGGTTGCGTTATAGTGTCACTGGTCGGTGTACTTCAATGTGTTTTTGTATTGGCTGGTAATGACCTTTTTATATTTGTGCTTCTTTCAGGATCTCTTGTAAGGTGGTTCTGGTGGTGTCAAACCTTCTCAGCGTTTGCTATTCTGAAAAGGATCTTATTTCTCCTTTGCTGAGGAAGCTTAGTTTGACTGGATATTAAATTCTTGGGTGGTTGAAGATTTTTTTTCTTTAAGAATGTTGAATATAGGCTCCCAATCTCTTCTGGCTTGTGGGGTTTTTGCTGAGAGGTCTGCCATTAGCCTGATGGGGTTTCCTTTGTAGATGACCTGCTTTTCCTCTCCAGCTGCTTGTAATAGTCTTTCTTTCATTTCGACCTTGGAAAGTCTGATGATTATATGTTTTGCAGATGAGCTTGTGTAGAATCTTGTAGGTGTTCTCTGTACTTTGCAAATTTGACTGTTGGCCTCTCTAGCAAGGTTTGGGGAAGTTTTCATAGACAATATCCTGAAATATGTTTTCCAAGTTGTTTGCATTCTCTCCATCCCTTTTAGGGATGCCAGTGATTTGTAGATTTGGCCTCTTTAGATAATGTCATATTTCTCAGAGGTTTTGTTCATTTTTTTTTCTTTTGTCTTATTTAAGAGAGTCAGTCTTCAGGTTTCAGGATTCTTTTCTCTGCTTGTTCTATTCTGCTGTTAATACTTGTGATTGCACTGTGAAATTATTGTAGTGTGTTTTTCAGCTCTATCAGGTTAGAATTTTTTATACTATTTCATCCATGAGCTCCTGTATAATTTTATTGTGATTCTTAGTTTCCTTGGATTTTGTCTTGCTGTTCTCTTGAATCTTGAGGATCTTCATTCCTATCCATATTCTGAATTCTATCTCTGTCATTTTAGCCAACTCAGCCTGGTTAACAACCATAGTTGGAGAACTAGTGTAGTCATTTGAAGGACATACAACACTCTAGCCATTTGAGTTCTGGGAGTTCTCATGTTGGTTCTTTCTCATCTCTGCATGTGAGTGTTCCTTTAACTGCATTGTAGATTAAGGACAGTCAGTAGACTTCTTGTCTTAATGTTTCCACAGGGCCCAGGCTTTGAGCATGGTCTTTATTTGTAGCTGGCTTCTTGTCTCTGTTTTCACAAGCAAGTATGCTTGAAAGGTGTTTTTGGTGTTGAAGCTTCAGGGTGTGATCCAGTAGGTAGGTGGTGCTTAGGCATATTGGTCAGTAGGTGCACTCTTGCTCAGTTGTGTGGCTCCCTTATATTTCCTCATATGTGCATCTGTGCTCCCTCTCAATACTCTGAAAGTGTGGACTCCTCTCCCACTTGAGTGCTGGCCATTGATTGTGACTTAGTATTCCTGGGCTGCCCAAGATAGCTCTGGGGTAATCCCAGGGTTTATGTTTCCACCCTATCTTTGAGGCAGCAGAGGAAGGGACCTTACTCATGGTTGTGGCTGAGGGTCTTTTACTTGATTACTGGGGACTCCACCCCAGAGAGATGCGGGTCAGGAATTGCTCAGTGCAATCAGCCTGGGATGGGGCGGTAGTTCTGTGCTGTGGACCCGAGCCAGGGGTTCCCTTTCTGGTGACAAGTGGGGGAGGGGTGGGTGGCTGGGACCTGTGGCAGATAAACTGACCTCCTTTCCTTGGGCAACTTCTGCTTATTGGAGGTGTGGATAAAATACTTGGTGTCTTTGCTCCTGCATTATTCCAAGGGTAGCAGAGTCAGTAACACTGCAGAGGCAGTGGCAGAGGGGCTTTTGGTTGCCCCTGAGGGCTCCATCTCTGAGGAACATGGAGTCACTGTTATTGGAAGTGTTCAGCCAATGAGGTAGGCAGCTGCAGTGCTGGCATGAGCTTCGGGCTTCACTTGCTGGGGAGCAGGGGGTTGAGGGCTCACTGGAAGGAGACTGGTCTCCTCTCTGTGCAGTGATGGTGGTCTGCTATAGGCTCAGGTGTAGTCCTCAGGCTCTCTGTTTCTTCCCAGGCTGGGGATGGCAGGGATAGAATCACTGCTATGGGAGGGGCTGTAGATGGCTCTGTGGGCCTCTCCCCAGGAAAACTCCAGCTACTAACAGTGGGTATGTTCAGCCACAGGTGGGACAGATGTTTTGCAGTCATGAGCCTGGGGCCCTACTTGGTGAAGAGTGGGAGGTGGGGGTTGCCAGGGAAGAGGGGCTGGACTCCTTTCTGTGTGGTGGCTGCCCTGTGCTGGTACCAGTGTACTGACCAGGTCCTTTGTTCTTTCCCCAGCCCAAGGACTTTTAAAATGAGGGTTGTGGATTGACTGCAGCCGCAACGGTGGAGGGGTGGTGGGTTGATTCTGGTATTTCCTCCTCAAAGAAATGCTGTGCTGCTTCTAATTGAAGTTGTCAGGTGAGGGCAGGGTAGTTGTGCTGGAGTCCCAGGTAGGGCGGACCTGTCCACTGAGAAGCAGTGAGGACTGAACCTGCATGCAGAATAGTCTGGCCACTTTTCCATGAGGTGGGTGCTCTGTGCTGGGGGTCCTGACCAGCTCCTAGTCCTCACAGACTCCAGAACCTGGAGACAGCAAGGGTGAGGGAGGTGAGACAGCAAAGATGGCAACCCACCCCTCCCACTGGGGGCTCTATTCCAGGGAGTTGCAGAGATGCTACTGGTTCCATAGCCCCAGCAATGGGGTGGCTGGAAACCCAGGCAGGGAGAACCTGCTCAGTGAGAAAATATGGGATCAGGAACCAATATAACAAAAGGTCTGGCCACTTTTCCTCAGGCTGCTGCAGTGTGCTGGGGGTCTCCTCCAATCCCTAGTCACCTTGGATTTTCCAGCAGCTGAAGGTATCAATAGTGAAGGCTATGAAACAGCAAAGATGGCGACCTGCCCCACCTTCTAGGAGCTCTGGCCCGGGGAGGTGTGGACCTCTTGAGGGCCTGAACACACTGGTGGGGGTGGTAAGGGATCCCAGTTGGGAGGTCTCACTGAGTGAGGAGGATCAGGGGCCCACATGCAAAAGCAGTCTGGATGCTTCCTAGAGCAACTGTGCTTTGTTGGGGGTCCGCTCCAGCCCCCAGTAGCCTCAAACTCTCCAAAGGCTGAAGGCAGCAATGGCTGAGGCTGTGAAACAGCAAAGATGGGATGCTCATTCACTACCCAAATAATAAGTAATACTGACTAGGTTACACAGAAAACTAGGCTTGACCACTTACATGGGAAGTTTGCTCACCCCTCCGTCTGGGAACTCCAACCCACGGAGGTTTGGAACTGCTACCTGCTGGAAAACATCAGTCAGGATGTTATAGACCTCAGCTGGCAAATTCGGTCCAGTGAAGAGAAATGGGATCTGACACCCACATGAAAAGCAGTCTGGCTGCCTCTTTGTAGAGCTGCTGTGCTGTGCAAGGGACTGCTCCAGTCGCTGGTCACCTCATATTCCCGGGAGCCTGAAGGCACCAACGTCCAAAGCTGTGAAACAGCAAAGATGGCGGCCTGCCCCTCCCTCTGGGGGCTCCCTCTCATGGAGGTGTAACGTCGCTATCCCTGCCTGGCTGAAGTTCCAAGCCAGTGGGTCTTATCCTGGGAGGTGCCTTGGAAGTGGGGCCTGCAGACCACGGCTGCTCAGCCCCTGGATTTCCTAGGGGTACAGACGGAGGTCGAACCTCCCACTTTGCCAGAGTTGCTGCTGCTTTTGCAGCGGAAGCCCAGATATCTTAAGCTCCTGGGGCTCTGTGTGTCAAACTGCAGGTACTGGTCGAGCGGGTTCATGAGGGGGTCTCCTGATGCGAGCTTTGCAGAGATCTGTGGGAGAAGCATGGGTTCCCAGGGTCACTCACTCACTCGCTGCTTCCCTGAGCAGCGGAAGCTTCCCTGGCACCATCTCACTCCCAGGTGAGCTGTTGCCCTGCCTTGCTTTTCTTTGTTTTCTGTGTTATTTTCTTGATGAATCCCAATGCATGTACCCAGATACTTCAGTTGAAGGTGCAGTATTTATTAATATTTGCCCCTTCCATTTCTCTCAGGGAGAGCAGCACACACTAGCTGCTTTTAGTCAGCCATCTTGAAAAGAGTTAATTCCGATAACAAAGTGCCAATCAGCAGCTCCCACATTATTCTCCAAATTGCCAGGGCTTTGTACTGTTTACGCAGGCACTTTCTATACCTTTACCCAGAAAAGTGAGCAAGAGGGAGTTTCTGGATCTTGGTAGTAAGAATTCTATTAGTCTTTACAGACTTAGGATTGCTTATTCACTACCCAAGTAATACTGACTAGGTTATACAGAAAACTAGGCTTGACTACTTATATAGAAAGCGTGCTCATCCACTAAGAAGTATAAAACCAAGCTTTAAATGAATAATTTCTTAATTTAAAAAATGCAAAATGTTTAAATTAGGTGGTGTAGTACTGTGAATTCCTAGCAAAACCAAAGGGACTGATTTGCCATTTGGATTTGGAGAAATCTCTTTTTTTTTCTGTAACATTAGGAACTTTTTTTTTTTTTTTGAGACGAAGTCTTGCTCTCTCGCCCAGGCTGGAGTGCAGTGTGGCGTGATCTCGGCTCACTGCAAGCTCCACCTCCCGGGTTCACACCATTTTCCTGCCTTAGCCTCCCGAGTAGCCGGGACTACAGGTGCCCACCACCACGCCTGGCTAATTTTTTTTTGTATTTTTAGTAGAGACGGGGTTTCACCATGTTAGCCAAGATGGTCTCTATCTCCTGACCTCATGATCCACCCGCCTTGGCCTCCCAAAGTGCTGGGATTACAGGCATGAGCCACTGCGCCCAGCCAGGAACTTCTATTACCGTCAGAGGAAACTATAAAAGCATGCAGGAAGGAGAATGAAGCTGTGGTTGAGACATGTGTCACCCAAGTGCACCAAGTCTTTGCTTTCAGAATGCTGCCTCATTCCCATCCTAACCTTGCCTAGGATAGCCCAGGAGAGCACCTCTCTGAAGCTACCTCACTAGAAAGTCAATCTTTTAGTGGGGGGAGATGGAGACCAGCTGCTATGTGCCCCAAATAAAGTGATTTCCCCCTTTTGTAGACTTCTGAGCAATATTCCTGTTTCAGCTCGATACCATAAGCAAGTGTTCATAGAAATTCTGTGTCTCTAGTTTTTTAGCCTCTACAAGTTTCAATCATGGGAATAAAATTGCTTCTAAGTGGTAAATATCTCTTCTCTCCTTTTCTACTTTGCTAAGCCAGTTGTGACTTATTTATTCACTTTTCAACTTCCAGAATTGTATAGTAATCTCTTATTTCCTTTGTTATTTTGTTCTCTTTGCATTTGTATACAAATATATAAAAGTTGTCCTTGCTGTCATTGTAGCACAGTGTCAGAAGAGAAGTAGAGATAAATCCACCATGTATGTGTTAGTTTGTTCTCACACTGCTAATAAAAGACATACCAGAGGCTGGGTAGTTTATAAAGAAAAAGAAGTTTAATGAACTCACAGTTTCACATGGCGGGGGAGGCCTCACAGTCATGGTGGAAGGCAAAGGTGGAGCAAAGACACGTCTTACGTGATGGCAGGCAAGAAAGTATGTGTAGAGGAACTCTCCTTTATAAAACCATCGGCTCTCCTGAGACTTACTCACTATCAGGAGAACAGCATGGGAAAGACCTGCCCCTATGATTCAATTTCCTCCCACTGGGTCCCTCCCATGACACGTGGGAATTATGGGAGCTACAATTCAAGATGAGATTTGAGTGGGGACACAGCTAAACCATATCAATGTGTAAGGTAAAGTTTGTGCCTTATTTTTTGCTTTAGTTTTATGGAAGTAGACTGGATTGTGTCACTGTGGAAACTTTCTTTACTTTTGATCTCTTGTTTCATGCCAGTCTATTCAGCACAGTCTAATCCATGGGTAGACAGCCTCCCTGACTCACCCAACTGATCCACAAAGAGAACTGAAAAAATGAGCAGTGATAGTGGCCATTGCCTTAAATGAATATAGACAACGTTAGAAATAAAAGATTAAAGTGTTCTCTGTCAATGCAGTAAATATATTCAAGAATGAGAAAATAACTTTTTAAAAACATTGCTTTTTAAACAAAGTTTCGTGGTCATTAGACCTTGATTAAAATTCGAACTTTACCAAATACTTCCTAGGTCCCGTTGTAAGAGTCTTTGAAGCCTCATTTTTTTTTTTTTTTTACTTATAAAATGGGGATTTTGTGAACAAAAATCAAGATAGCAAGTGTACAGTATTCAGTATTCAGCACTTTGTTTGACAGGTAAGTGATTCTTGAAAATATTAGGTCCATTTTTACATACTCACGTGTCCAGCCTTCCTAATGGGGAATAATTTATATCAGAGAAAAATATATAATTTATTCAAATTAAACTTAAATTAGTTCTGTAAGTATTCTATCCTTCAAATCTTGGGGACCAAGTCTTTTCTGTTGTTCTGGCTTTAAATTTCATTCAATTCCTTGGGCAGAAACTTTGGAGACTTAAAATAGTTTATTATGTTCTTTATGGAGTAATACAGTTACATTTCTGCATATAGGCTCTAGTCAGAGAGACTTAAAAAATTAAATTTTCCTAAAACTGGAAATGAACCAAACCTTACAAACATGGTTCTGAACAAAGGCCATTGTAGTAATAGAGTTCCAGGAAAACAATAGAGACCACATTTTCAAAAACTCATTTCATGTCTGATTCCAGAGCGAGGTAGAGGAGGTACAATATAAGCTTGGAACATCTTTTTATACTGCACATACTGTATATCTGGTACACTATTTCCATATAGGTAACATTATAAATATGTAAAAACTGTGTATTTCTGGCTTCATCATTTGCCAACTCTGAGACCTCAAGAAAGTCACCTCCCATAAGGTTTCCATCTTTTATTTGTACGGTTGGACCGATCACAGCTCCTCCCTCACGGTGTGAAGATTGTGTGAGACTCTGTAGGTGGACACCTGGCTCCCCATAACTGATCATTGTTACCATAACCCAGAATTTCTCTTGTGATCAAGGCATTGTGTGGGGGGTGGCATGTGATGAGCTTTATATTTTCTGAGCATTAATCATCACCAAGAACATGGGTTTTTACTTCTTTGCATGGTCCTGTTCCCTAGTGTGGCTACTGCCATTACTCAGTGTTCCAGTTACTCACCTGCTGGGCAACTTGCCCTTCATAGTCCTCGCAGGAGGGCACTTTCCTGCCAAGTCTGGGAAAGGACCTGCTAAGTAGAAGCTGAAAACCAGCCACAGAGAGCCAGTGCGTGGCTTGGGAAGGCCGTCACTCTCAGGAAGAATGACTTTTTGTGTGTTGTTTAGAAGCATCAAATAATCACTTGAGCTGAGATGAGAGGCACTGTGAGCTTTCACAAAGAGAGGCAAGCCAAGAACCTAAGAAGTAATATGGAATAGAGAGAAATACAGATTTATATTCAAATTATTATTACCATCCTGCTCCTAATGAATAGAATACGCTTTCTCTAGTCAGCACTAGTTTATGGTACCAGAAGGTGAATCAGGTGCTTGAACAGGAAAACCCAATGCCCATGTGAATCCCCACCATATAGAGAGAGGGATGAGACCAAGACCTGAGGCTTACAGAAGGAGAATAAGACCAGAAAAGGGAGCAAAGAATTAACAAAGGTGGAAGTGGCTACTTTAATTAGCAGCAAAAGTGACTCGGAAAAAACCACAGTTTTTAATCCTTTCCCCCAACCTGCCACAAGTTAAGGTTGTTTTATTTTCTTAACAAAAGCAAATATTTTAAATTGGTCAGAGAAAGAAAAAAGGAATCATTATTTATTAAAGGTTCTAAGAACAAGTTTTGTAAGAGAGAGTTAGACACTATGAGCCAACCATAGCAGCAATCTTTCTAAGAAATAAATTTAGGGCACAAAAATGTACCATTATGACTCTAATTCAGAAAAAAAAATGAAGATGAGTTTTCATTCATTTTTCATACAAATCCTTTGGGCCCCTGTCACATTATTTGCTACCTGCCAAGTACTGCAGACTTGGATCTCCAGTGACAATCTCTCTCTTTCCCTCACTCAAATGCAGGGCAAAACAAAAACGAACAAACAAAAAAAAAAGGAAAATCAAAATACTCTCTTCCATAAATAGCTTTATTTCCAAATTAACTTTCTCTGTGCTTCATTGCTCATGGGAACATCTGCTAGGCCTCATTCTGAATAATTTTGGAGTAATCTTGTACCACATTCTTGCCTTTCAGAGAGGCACCTAAGGAATTCCTCTGTGCTCCTTTTAGGCAAAAAGATAATTCACATTTGTAAGAAGTTTCTGCATTTTCTTCTTTGGTCTCTGATACTCCTGTCCTAATAACTTGTAATTACTTTGCCTTTGAAGAGTGAGAGAAGGTGCTGTTCAGAGCACAGTCCCTTTTTTTCTGGGTCACTATCTGGCATCTCTCTCGTCTACATTTATAAAAAGCAGAATAGATTCTAACTAAATCCCATTTTTTCAGATAACTCTATTGAGTAAACTGATAAAGATGTTATCAGTGGACGTGTTGTCATGTTTGATCAAGTTCTTTACAGAGCTGTATAATCTCTCATAAAACCTGCTTGAATGGTGTAGTTCAGAGAAACCTTTGAACAGTACTTTTCTGTTTTCTAGAATCAAGGGGGGTAGAGGAGGTAGGGGGATTGCTTGAGAGGCTCCTGTTACTCACTTGGAGTGATGCTTAAATGGTTTGTTTTAGGAAAAAAAAAACTCTCTTCTCATCTTTTACTGTCTTGCTATGAAATCCCACTCAAGGTACAAATGGAACCTATTTTCACTTATTACTAGGGTGAAAAGAATGAGCCACTTCAAAATCACAGTTTTTTTAAGGCTGAAATTTATTTAATGTCTATTATTTGTAGGGGACCATACTAAATATCCTACATGAATTATCTCATTTGATGCCTATGACAATGCAGGATGTTAATTCTGCTTTGGAGGTAAGGAAATTGAGGGCTGGGCAGACTTGTCCAAGGTCACACAGCAAAGATACCTCTGAGCGTAAGAGGGGAACAGGGAAAAGAGGAAGGAGAAATAAAGCAGCTCTGTGTGGAGATGAAGTTCTGTGTATTTATGTCAGTTAGGTCTCTCATGGGAAACACACCCCCAGTAGGAGAATTCAGTAAGCTTTATTTACTGAGGGACTACCAATGTTTGGGTGGCTACAGAGGCATGGGGCTGCTGGCAGCTGAGCTTTTACCCTTCCTAAACCTGAGGGAGAAGGATGAGGGGAGAGAGGCCTGCAGAGTCACAGCGTGATGGAGAATGACATGCTTTGAAAAGATGGACGACCTTCAGTCTGAGCAAGCAGCCACCCTGAGGCCACCTTGCTGGCAGAGTCAAGACCTCCCTCTCCCCAGCTAGCCCATCAGCAGAACCTTCCTGCAGTCCACAGGACATGGAAGTCCTGCTCACACTACCCTGACTCAGCCTCTCAGGCAGCCTGTGGTGGGTACAGGACCCCAAGGTCTATTCCCGTTTTCACCCAGAGCCCCCATGAGTTTCAGCCACACTGGGCTCCCTGGCTCCTGCCTTGTGGCTCCTGTCCCTTTCACACAGGGATCCTTGTCTCTCTTGGTCTCATTTAGAGGGACAGAGCTAACGTGGAGTGATGACAGAGAAGGGGCCTGTTTCCAGAGCATGTGCAGTGGAGCTAAATCTGGATGAAAAGCAGTAGCAACATGGGGAGACTGAGGCAGGGTGAGCTGAGATGGGGGCGGGCCCTGGAGACCATCACTGTCCACCTTGTTTGGATATTTGACACTTGGATAAGGTCCTGGGCCATTTACTCCTGTTTTTGGCCATCAGATATTACTACTATTTCCCCCAAAATAGAACTTTTTTGGGTGGACATTCAGGAGGCTGTCCCACATGCCTTTACTCCTCCACTTAGGGATTATTTCATTGATTTATCCATTCACTGTCATTCATTTATCCATTCAATCAGCACATGTTATGAGCATGTATCAACTTACTATTTGCACAAAGATCATTGTAATATGATCTGTCTTTAAAGCATTTGCAAGCTACAAATAAAATTTTAATGATCTTCACAAATAATTTTAATTTATTTTAAAAAGTGGGAAAACCCATGCAGATGGGATAGATAAAATGTATTTAACTGTTGAAAAAACAAGGAGGTTATTTTTAATCCTCACATCAGAAGTTCAAGGTTCAAGTTCTTCTCTTGTGGAGAATTGTCTAGCACCATCTTCCTAGAAACCTGGAGTAATTCTGCCCTAGACTTAGCTGTCGACTCTGAGCTCTGATGGACAGAGTCCGATATCAGATGATACAGTGACTTCTACCATTCATGAGCTTGCTCTTGTGTTTACTTCTGCTTTCACCAATGATATTTCCATCCAAGGCTTCCGTCTGGCTTCTGGATTCTTTCAGGGACTGGGTGGGTTCCAGCTAGTCAATGGTCGACCAGAGATGGTGTCAGTCACTGATGAGGAGTAGGAGACTTAAGCAAGTTAAGTGATGTCCCCATGCCACATAGCAAGCCAAGGCTAAGACAAGGCCACAGGTCCCCAGCGCACACTCCATCATCCCACTCTGGCTCAAAACTAGATAAGATGAAGCTAGATACAAGAAAGCTAATCTTCCTTCTGATTAAGTTAAGACAAGTCCATAATGAAAATTGATGCCCAACGGTTTCCAGGCACTGTCCCTTCTCTTCCTCTCTTAAAACCTCCAGGAAACTGCTCACTGCATTTGAGAAATGTGTCTCTGCATGTCTGTTTTCCTTACTCTCTTGTGAGCCCTGGGAACCACAATCTGTGTCTTATTTATGTTTGTATCTTTAGTAGAAAACTTTGCCTGATATGTCGGGAGCATCTATTAAATGCTCATTGAGGGAATGCTTGCACTGGTTCTTTCTTTTTTTAAAAATAATATTCACAAACCTTTAGTGACCAGACCCACAGCAAAAATTATTAAATGCTGTTACTGGATGCCCCTTTCTTAAACAATTTCTACTAGTATCTTGTGAGAATATTAGCTCAATTCCCATTTTACAGACAAGCAAATAGAGGCTATGGCTGGTTGAACAATAACAGCTAACTCTTCTTGACCTGACACTGTGTCAGGCACCATTTGGAGCACGATCCCTGTAATGCTTCATTTAGTCCTTATGATGACCCTATGAGAAGATAAAATTATGGTCTTCATTATTTCATATGATGAAACTGAAGCACAGAGATGTTAAGTAAATTGCCCAAGGTCACAAAGCCATTAACAAGAAGCCAGGATATGAGGACAGTTAGTTCCACTTGAGGACTCAAGTCCTTAATGGCTTCATTGTACTGTCTTTAATGACCTACCAAAGACTCAGAGATAGCCAGGGACCACAAGTTTTTCCTTTTGTTAATGACTGGGCTTATGATGCTGAAAATGTCTCCATCTTTCAGAGTTTGGTTTCCTTATCTCTGAGATGTTATACCAACATCCACTTCCCTAATACAGGTCTGATTTTCTCATAGACTGCCCCCAAGCCTACATAAAAAACATACATGTATAAGCCACTCTTTGGCTTTCAAAATGCCAAAATCTCAACGGAATCATTTTATCCTCTACATTTTTAAATATACTAAGCAACTAAGCACCATTTGTCCAGCCCTGGGCTCAAGAAAAATACTTTTTCAATGTTTGAGAGTCAGAGTAACATTGGAAAAAAAACTAAGGGTATAAAATTGTCTTTTTTTACCTCTTAATAACTGTGTGACCTTGGGTACTTCATGTCAGTTCTATGTATTTGATGTTCATCATCTTCAAAATAATAACAGTGACGACAATAATAATTATCAATGAATTATTTTAAAAATGAGAGAATGATACACAGCTTTTTAAAACAGTAAGAACCAATTAAATGCTAACCTATGATTACTATTTATACTGATTCAGTTAGTTCAACACTGTTAGAACACAGACAAAACTCCAAAGGTTTAACTGAGTAAGTAACCTGAGTAGTGGATGGCAGTCTGTATCCTCAGATTGTTCATTTACTGGTCAATGTGCAGATACGGGGTTAAGAGGACATAGGAGAAAGACCCCACACTCTGGAATGAAATACTGTTATGTGACCTTGGGCAAGAGGTTTCACATTTCAAAATATCCATGGATGTTTACACTAAGGGGTTAAATAACTTTCAGAATTGTCATGGTCATAGGATGTGATGCCCGAAATACAGTGTCTGGCTCAGGTGAGGATTGAATAAATATATATTTTCTTCCTCGCTTTGGATAGAACTGTTTTCATGAGTGAAGAGAACTCAAGCAATTTTTAAAATTCCAAGTTTAATAGAGTATCATTATTAACAAATAACACTACTAGCCTTCCTCTCCCCTCCTTTGCCAACACTCTAATCATTTCATTGATTTCAGACTCCATTTGTGAGATGAGAATGCCCCATGAGAAATAGCCTCAACACAATGCTGCTTCCTCACAAATAAAGACAATGCCTATTTGATTGAAGGAGAGAGTACATTTACTAGCTCCTGATGGAAGCCAACTTGTCTCCTCTCATATGGACCATCAATGTAAATGTGTATCTCTTTTATAACTTATATAAAAACTAGCTTTGTGCTTGAAATAATAGCATTAGAATAGCTTCAGGGAGCCAGAAGTCCTGGTTTTAATTTTACTTTGGCAACTCTTATTCCTGATACCATGGGAAAATCTTTATCATTTCATGAGCCTCAGTCTACTCATCTACAAAATGGGGATTAAATGGGTCCAAATATGTAAAAGTTTATAACATAATAACTCATACATAGTAGGAAGTTTGTAAATGTACATTTTCTATCATCTTCCCCCATAAGACCATACTTTAAATTTTACATAACTATATAGAGCCCATAATGACTAGCAATATGCCCTGCACAAAATATGCTCTTGAGAAATGTTTATGAAATTAAACTAAATTTAAAATATATACAGATAATACAAATGTTTTAATACATCATTATTTTAAATTATAAAAAATACAAGCTTAGGGCCTAAAATTAATTTTATATGTTTTGAATTTTATGTATTATAATTATAACTAAAAATTCACAGTGCTCAAACTTTTTTTGTTGTTGTTGTTGGTTGGTTCATTTTTTTTTTCAGCCAATCTCACATGAGGCCACAGAGTATCAAGGAAAGAATAAACAATTTGAAGCCAAAGTTGAATTTAAATTTAGCATATTTCATTGGCTCAAAGATACCATTATTATGAGATGCACATATACAATTGTTACAAAGACTGTACTGCCAATACACTAAGGCAAGATTGCTAATGCATTAATTGCACAATGAATACTTATTTCAGAGATATTAATATGAAAGAAAATATGACCCAATGAAATGTTATTTAACTTCTTTGATCCCCATTTTCTCCATCAGAAAATTAAGTCTAACAATAATAACTAAGAGGATCTTGAAAGAATCACATGAAGAAAGGGTATGACTGTCCGCTTCAAATTCTAAAACACTGAAAATATTCTTTACAGACAACAATCTCACTTGATGACAAGCTAAGTTTGGAGATATGAAATGTCTTCTATCTTCCTGATCTGTTTTTCCTCGGTTGCTTATGTAATGCCAAGACCAAGAAGTAACAGGTTTTGTGTCTATTTCACTGTAAAATGACAACATATAATCATGATAGATCATCTGAATTTGTGTTACTTTGCCTTTGGAGTAAACTTCTTAAAGATTTTTTTTTCTTAATCTAGTTTCTGGTAATTATTCAAACACAAAAGTAATTGTTTAATGATTATTCAAGAAAAACTTTATATCCTATTTAGGTACTCATTTAGAAGAATTGACCTTAGATTTTTAAACAAATCCAAAGAAAACAAATCAGAAAGCAAAACCCACAAAAAAAAAATCTAGAAAATTACCCAGGTCAGGGAAAGAACTGGATGATTTACATGGCGAACTATTCTTGAATTTTTTTTCTATAAGTCTAGGATATTAGATTTGAACATTTTTACAGAAACCTCAACAGGTCCATTTGACTTCAAAGTTTGGGACTGAAGATAGGAGACACACTTTCTAGGCTTCCTGATCTTCTGTGTGTCAGGTGACATACCTAAAGAATTGCATGCCCTATGACTTAAATAGTTGGATGTTGCAGATTCATTGTCTTGTGGGGTTTTGCCAATACCTCCCGATGTGACAAGCAAAGGTGCCAAGAAATAGTATGATTCAGCTTTGTGAGTCCCTCCTGTTTCTGATTTTGTAACTCTATTTCTGCTGCCCCTGGAAAGATGGTCATCATTTGGTAAATTTGATTCATGTTTGGAAGTTCAATGAGCAAAGGAAATGCAAATGGTTTACAACTTACAAGTACACACAGTACTGCAGAATGCCACAATAAAGGCATTAACAAAGTCATTGTGACGTTTGATGGGGATAATTTTTTAAACTTAGGAGACAGCAAGGTGCTGGACACGTTCTGCCATGTGTTCCTGGACTCTTCCAGGTTTATCTCCTAAATAACTCCGATAATTCAAAGTACCTTAAGATTACTTCCCCTCATTCTCAAGCCTTTAATTGGTGTGTTTTCTTCATCAAGAACATCTTCCTCAGTGCTCTCATGTTAAAATCCTAAATATGCTTTAAATTTCAAACTCATTTTTCTTTCTTCCATAAAACCTTCTTGTCTCCTTGCAATCTCTATCCCATAAAGCATTCCATTTAACATGTCCTTGGTACATCCAGAATAGCTCTTATCCTAGTTGCTCAGGGATTTAGGGATATGTTTCTCTTATAGTTTTAAATTTCTCTGTTTTATTTATAGTTATAATCCTAGGGCTTATGTACAGATTTATTCAATATTTGTTGGCTAATTTTGATTCTCTTTTGCAATTGGGATGAAGAAAGAGACTGTAAATGCGTGTCATAAAGCAATAGTTTTCATGGAATAGGTAATGTTCACTGGGCTGCTACCTTCCCTTGCCCAGCTACCCCCTAGTCCAACTAACTCCATGCCTCTATTCCTGTTAAAGAAAAAGAATAGCAAAATCCAAAAAAGTGAGAGTGATATTATAAAAGAGGACCATTAAATCTGCAAACCTCACGCTTTGTTCTTAGTTATAATGGACTTAAAACGTACCTCAAATTTCTGCATGTTAGGTTTGGCCATGCTATAGTTGAGAGCTGTTGCCCTCAACCCATGCTCAAAGAATTTTGCACAGAAATTGTTTCAAACTTCCCCCACTTTCTCCTAATCACAAAACACCCTCTTGTCTTCAGAAAATTACTTCCTGTTTTATCAATCTATGGCAGCATTTCTCAGCATTGCGCTGCTGACATCATGAATCAGATAATTCTTGGTTTTGTGGGCTGCATGTGCATTGTAAAATGTTTAGCAGCATCTTTGATTTCTACCTGCTAGATACCAGTAACAATCTCATGACAATCAAAAGTATCTCCATACATTGCCTAATCTCCACTGGGAGAGAAGAGATCCCCCCAGTTTTGGAGTAACTAGTCTATAGAGACGCCTCTGGCTAAGCCTCCTCAACTTACATAACTGAGACTATTAAAATAGGAGAGATGAAAGCAGCCACAGAGATTCACTGGTGCAACCACATATTACAGATAAGCCCATAACAGCCAAGCATTTTCCCCAAATAGACTAACAGTGCAAGAGTAATGCATCTAAAATATAAGCGTGACTATGTCCTTCTAGTATTTAAAATTCTTCGGTGGCTCTTTGTAACTCACAAGAGAATATCATAAAATCCCTTGCCTTGATTCACAGTGTCTTCTCTTGTGGTTCTACCTGTCCAGCTTCATAGCTTCCTCAAGCTACTTGCAGATAGTGGAATGTAGTGTGCTCTCTCACTCATTGGCATGAGATGTTCCCAGCAAACATCTCTGTCCTTCAGTGTCATATTTTGACATTTCTCTGCATATTTGTCAGCTTCTCACCATGAGAATGTAAGATCCATAAGGGCAAATGTCTGGTCTGCCTTCCTTGTAATTTCCTCACCAGCACCTTACTCCACAAAGTTGGTAGAAAAATGACTGGAAGCCTCTATATTTTGGCTAATATTTATCTACCTGAAATGCCCCTTAGAAATTCAGTCCAACTTCATCAAAGAGCATACAAAGATACAAATATTCTCCTCTTTTATCAGAATGGATCCTGTGAGTTTCTCCTAAAAACCTTAATGGCTGGGTTGTTCACCTGTCAGTCAGCCAGATGCTCATTCTCAACACCATTGATTTCTAAGAGCAAGGACCAAATGGCACCACACTTTTAACCTTAGTGTTTAGTGCCACTGTTTGGCTCACATTAAATATTTCATTTAAAATGGATGTCTGTATCCCTTACTTCTTCCTTTTCTTTTTTGAGTACAACAGAATTTGTGTCTCATCCTTCTGGATATTTTTCATAGTGCGTAGCACAATACCTGGCAAACAGTAAACAATTAGTTAACATGCTACATCTGTTTCTTCTTCATCATTGCTTAAAGGTTTTGGGGAGTGCTAGACCTGAAGTTTCAGCTAAGCTTTCTCAGGAATAGCATACATTGTTTATTGGTTTCAGGGTGCTTGGCCACTGTCACCAACACTGCCAGTGCTCTGCACAGACCTTCTTAAGTCCCTCTCACTGCTTTAGTATTTGCCTTTCCCAGCTTCACGGTGTTTCTGAATGCAAGGTCTGTACCAGCAACTCTTTATTGAGGACTGCCCTTAGCTACCAAGGGCCTTAGTACCTTTGTGCTGCTATAAAGGAATACCTGAGGCTGGGTAATTTACAAATTCAAGAGATATATTTGGCTCATAATTCTTCAGGTTATCCAAAAAGCACAGGGTCACCATCTGCTTTTGGTGAGGTCCTCAGCAAGCTTCCAGTCATGGTGGAAGAGGAAGGGGAGCCTGCATGTGCAGAGACCACATGGAGAGAGAGGAAGCAAGACAGAGAAGGAGGAGGTGCAGGCTCTTCTAACAAGCAGCTCCTGTGGGAACTAATAAAGCAAGAACTCACTCAGTGTTTTCAGAGGACATTAATCTGTTCATGAAGCATCCATCCCCATGACAAAACACCTTCCATTATGTCTCACCTCTAACGTCAGGGAATAAATTCCAACATGAGATTTGGAAGGGTCAAACATTTAAACTATATCGTGGAGTCTCATTAACTACTGGTGCAGGGAAGGGGACATTCTTGGAGGGCCCCACATCCACGCCCAATTCCTGTATCCAAGCATAGGGGAACACAGAAGCTCAACTGCCTCACCTCAGGTTCAAATACCAGGAGCACAACTTACACCCACACTCCCTTCTGGGCTGGACTGAAGCAACCCTCTGGGCACTTTGCTTGAAATTGCACACTGGCCTTGCTTGTTTCCCTTTCCTGTCCTCCCCCCCGCCCCAATTCCTCATTTGTTTCCCTTGGAAGCAATTTCTTTATAAATCATTGACACACAAACTCTTATCTCAGGGTTTGCTTCTGACAGCAAACCCAGGACAACATCTTCCTCTCTCCTAATTGTTAACCAGCAGGGGAGGGAGGGAGGAGCAAATCTGAATCACTTGAGGACATGACTGGGTACATAATTTGTGAGGCTGTCTTAGTCCATTCAGCTGCTATAACAAAATCCCATGAGCTGGGTGGGTTATAAACAGCAGAAATTTACTTCTCATCGTTCTGGAGGCAGGGAAGTCCAAGATCAAGGTGCCAGCCAATCCAGTGTCTGAGGAGGCACCTTCTTGCTGTGTCCTTGTGTGATGAAAGAGGTAAGGGGGCTCTCTGGAGCCTCTTTTCTAGGGGCTCTAATCCTATCCATTAAGACTCTGCCCTGATGACTTAATCACCTCCCAAAGGCCCTACCTCCTAACACCAACATTATGGGGATTAGAATTTCAACATATGCATTTTGGGGGATGTAAACATTCAGACCATAGCAGGAGCCGAGTGTGTCTGAAAATCTGGGTCTCTTGTTCTTATTATAAATTTCAAGATCAGCAACAGCAGAGCATTGATCTAAGTGTGGTTTCCTTCTGGGCCTGGGTACTTGTGTGACTGCCCAGATTGCATGCCCATGAGGTCTGCCCTACCTAATAGACTTCGTCAATCTCCCATATCCAGCTACTCTTCCACAACCACCAACAACCAATAACACATGTGCACGGCCTTTGTATGGATGCTTTTTCCTCTCTCTAAACAGCATTTATTTAAAGTATTATCGTAGAAAAATAGCTGTAAAAAATGGAAGACATATGGGGAGATTTTAAAATATCAATAGCTTCAGCAAAATGATCTATGACACATGAGGGAGCTTTAAGATTCATTTCCTGTGGGCAAAATTCTGGACACATAGTAGTCACTCAATAAATGCTCATTGATTGGCTGATAAGGTTTCAAATATTTGACATTTTTAATTGGTTTCCTTTGCACTTGGCACTATTAGAAACACATAGGATTGGAATATATGAAAGTTAGAAAGGACCGAGGACCTCAGTAACCATAATTCAAAAATTTGATTTTGCAGATCTGAGACCAATATATTTTAATGATTTCCCTATGGTCATATATCTGAGACACAGTAACAAAGAATTATGTAGCTCGTCATTTTTTAAGAGCCATAGGATATAAGTTATAATTGTTTATGGGAATCTTATTAATATAAACTTAAGAATTACCAAAGGGACAGTGAAGCTCTGTTAAAAGACAAGTTTGAAAGTGCACTATTTATCTATAGCCATACAGCAATGAGTTACCACAAAATTTAGCTGCTCAAAACAACACACATTTGGTCTGAAGAAAGAATTTAGACATGCTGGGATGGGAATACAGAGAAATTCTGTGTGCAATGGGTGAGGTGTATAGATAAAGAAACTCAGAGTTCATGTGAAGAGCAAATCCCCTGCTTCAGATAAAGAACTAGATCTTAACTGTGGGCAATTTGGAATAAAATGAATGCCTATGAAAGTCACATAATCCATGGTATTACTTTCAGTAGGTAAGTGTCAGCTCTGTGCATGAGGAATTGAAGAGAATAGGGAAGTGCTATGATTAAAGATGCTCTGCAAAAATTATTAGTGAGACGAATGAAGGTATAAACTAGACACAGCAATGGATAGGAGAGGACCAATGTGGGAGCTAACATGCAGGCAGAATGGGTCAGACTTGGCAGTGGATTGACTAGAGGCTTGGCAGTAGCTAGGAAGAAAGAAGGGAAGTTAAAATGAACTGTAGGTGTTCCAGCCATGAAACGAAATAGCATCTCAGCTCTCAGCAAGCAAGGCCCATTCTTCTTACAAAACCCCTTACAGATTCCTATACTTCCTCTAAAGAACGTTTGCTTGAGATAAGGTAGTAGATAAGTGGTTCCTAGGAAGTACAGCAAGTGCAAGAAGGACAAGCTAAGGTTTTTGAGCCGATCTTTTTGGTGTTGATGAAAATACTGAATTCTGGTTTCAGGAGCTCAATCATTGGAGCTTCATTTATGGATTCAAGGGCCAGGGTAGATCTATTAGTGATCTAGACAAGAGCTGTCCTGTCAGAGGAGTAGTAAAATTATGTGAAAAGACAAGTGCAGGACATATTGGTTACCTAAAGCCCCATAATCAATTACCCCAAATCTTAGCAGCTTAAAACAACACACAATGCCTGAGGGCCAAGAGTCAGGGAGTGACTTAGCAGGTGCTCTGGCTCAGAGTCTTTCACAGGCTGAGTCAAGCAGTCAGCTAGGGCTGCAGTCCTGTGAACGCTTTACCTGTGATTCCAAGGAGCTAATTCATATGGCTGGAGGCTGGAGGCCTCAGTTGTTTGGCATGTGAGCCTCTCCACAGGGCAACTGTCTTCTATGAATCAAGTGATAAAAATGGGAGGGAAAGAGAGAGCCAGAGAGTGAAACAAAGAAAGTAAGTGAAACAGAAAGGCAGAAAGAGAAAGACAGACAGAGAGAGAAGAGACAGAGAGAGAAAAAAAGAGAGAGAAAAGAGAGAGACAGACAGAGATGGAAGAGATGCAGAGACAAGCACGTACCAGAGGGATATCAAGCAGGAAGCTGATGAAACTTTTATGACCTATCTCCAAAGTCAGACACAATCGTTCCTCCTTATTTTGCTAGAAACAAGTCCATCCCACACTCAAGAAGAGGGAAATTAAACTCTACCTCTTGAAACAAGAGTATCTTAAAATGTAGAAATATATTTTTAAAACCACCACAATGGGTGAGCTGGACTGCAAATGAAAAAGTGTCAGGAAGATGGAGAAGACTCTGGAAAGAGAAAGAGGAGGAAAATTAGGATTAATAGATCCCTTGGCAAACACAGACAGAGGAGGGGAGTACAAATCCCTCTATACATAGCTCTGATGCCGTGTTGAGCTTACTACCTTATTACTGCAAGAAAGAAGTGGAGAGTTCCATGCCAACATGTATTTGCCAGGTATGTGAACCAATAGCCGAGTGCCTCATCTTCCTGTACAATTAGGTGATATTTCAGCTGACCCATTTTTTAAAAAAAATTTCCCTCCCCCAAATTGCTACAGAACCATACTCCGTTATCATATAATAAGAAAATGGCTTAGGTATTTCTTTCTCAAATCTCTTTAAATAGACAAGGTGCAAAAACAAACATGGCAACAACCTGGGCTCTTGTAAGTGCCTGCCATTTCCTGGGCTACAGGGCTTGTGCATCCTCTTCAATGCTCATCCTGCAGACTTGCACCTGCAAGGGGCTGCTGTGTCTGCATCTGCAGCGGCTCATTGATTCTGCTCTTTTGGCCAAGAACAACTGATGGACATGCAAAATACATGACTGGGTGACTAATAAATAACCATGTGCAATGTCTTGGCTCCCAAATGAATTCCCATAACTCATTTAACTTTCTTGTATGCTTGGCCAAGACAGTGTGTTCTTATTGCTTCCCCTTCTTTTCCAGGTATAACAGAAGTTAAGACACAAAGAACAACTGTAAAGCATTTATAGCTAAAACATCTCAGATGTTTGTTGTATTCATCACTGGCTGGAAGAAATAGAAGACACTCTGAGGTAGTGGATGAAGCCCTAGATTTTAGTCCAAAGCCCTGGATTGACAACTGGCTTGGTGGCCACTTAAGTGAAAACTCTGGGAAGGTTGATCCTTGGGAGCATGAGATGTGTGCTCTTTTTTGCTTGTCCATTGGTGGACTTTGGTTGGCAGTTGCCAGTTCAGTAACAACCTCCCTTTTACAGATCCTCTGGCAGCAGATGCATTTCAGTTTCAACCGGTTCCGCCTCGGTAGCAAGCTGTGGAGTTTCTCCTCACTTAAACCTCCAGGGATTATTCAATTATTTGTTTATTTATTCTGGCACCCACATATTAATCTGACTCTTAGTTTGCAATATCTTCTGCCAAGAAATCGGATTAGAAGCAACAATCCCTTGGGCTTTAGTCAAATGTGACTTTCCCTTGAATCCATCATGTGCCTTAGAAAGGAGACTTAGCACTTCTCTCTTTACAGGAGGCTTCCCTGCTCCCCTGGCTTTCCTGTCAACCTCTTGCTCCCTGTGTTATCTTAGACTAAGGGGTGCTACCATAAATAGGGTGCACAGAGTACTGTTCCAATATCCTGGCCATTGCCAGATTATGTGGTTCCCCCAGGTCCCTCACTATGAAGCCACTGAAAAGCATGATGGAGTAAAAATGAAGCCCCTATTTGGCTAGTCTTCATTCCGCAAAAGAAAATTTAAAAAAAAAATCAGATGCATAGTGTTCAATTTGATTCCTGTGTCCTGAACATAACATTTGTCTTTAATGCCGGAGGTTTCTTAGAATGTAAAAAAATATGTTTCAGCAAAGGGAGGCCAATTTTCAAAATCACTCATTTGGCAAATGCACCAGCTTTCAAGCTGAAAAGCCCTGCTTCTGGTTCCTCACAGTTTACCTAATCCAAAAGCAGTGGTAATCATGTTAAAAAAAAAAAAATTATCAGGTCTGCCAATAGCCTTGGGCTTTGCTTGCTGCCACAGTAACATACACAAAGAGAGATGGTGACAGTGGGTTGCTTATGCAATTGAAATGCACGGCCATCCATATAGAACATGCATGCCTGTTTGAAGAGCTACCGGGCACAAAATTTATGGCACCCTTGATTTTACAACTGCACCACCCTCACTATAAATACTTTCATGGGATCAGCCAGTTTATTTCTTGGCTAATAACTGATCCATTCAAGCAGAAATGCCTGAATAAAGAGTTCTACTACTACCAGATGTGGTATTTGATCAGACTACAATCAACATATCTCATTTTACTAACACTAGGATAACTTACATAATAAATTTCTCATTGTGGTATGGATTGAGTTCTTCCTTAAAAAAAAATTTTTAAAAAAACTTGGAAGAAGACTAGCACTTTTATAATTTGGGCTGGCATTCAAAGTCTACAGGAATCTCTATAAATCTGCTTTCCAGCATTATAAAATGATGTGTCCTCAGCATATTCTTCTCTTTCTTGATGTGGAATTGCATGTGCCTACCAGAGCAGAATCAATGAGGGATGAAAATGCTACAAGGATATCTTGCTACAGCCATTCTCTCCTAAACCATCAATTTGCAAGAGACTGACTAATTAAATCATGCCTTGGGTCTTCCTTTCAGCAGGAAAATGCAGTTAGCTAATCTGAGCTCATATACTAATAATAGAAATAGGCATCTTCACATAGAAGACATTATCTAGAGTATCACAAAATATTCTCACTTGTTTGTATTTAATGCCTAAGGTGAGCATTGCCTTTTTCCAACCTCATGTCAAACACATGTTTAACGTAGAAGAGTCCCTTAAGAAACTGTAGGGTCAGTGTGGACCAAAGGATGCTAATGGCTGCTGTTGGGTGGCACGGCCAGGTGTTGGTTCCCTGGGACTGTCATAACAAAATGCCACAAACTGGGTGAATTGAAACAACAGAAATTTATTGCCTCATAGTTCTGGAGGGCAGATATCAGGGTATCAGCAGGGCTATGATTCCTCTGAAACCTAAAGATGAGAATCCTTCCCTCCATCTTCTCCCTCTGGTGTCGGGTGGCAGTACTTGGTGTTCCTTGGTTTGCTGCTGCATCAGTCCAGTCTCTGCCTCCATTGTCTATGGTTGTCCTCCCTCTGTGCGTCTGAATTTATACATGGCGTGCTCCTCTTTATGTTTCCTTTTCCTAAAAGGACATTAGTCATATTGGATTAAGGGTCAATCCTACTGTTATGACCTCCTCTTAACTAATTATATCTACAGTAATCTGATTTTCAAATACAGTCACATTCTAAGGCATTGGTGGTTAGGACATCCACATATCTTTATAAGGGAAAAAATTCAATCCATAGAAGGCTACTTATGCCCCAGTTGGTTTTGGTTTCCATTTAACAACTAGGATTATATACAGATTTGGTGTATATCAGTCAGATGAATACCTTTGTCAGTGCTTTGTCAGAAAGAATGGCAAGCAAAGATGTCTGTATCCGGTTCTATTGGCACTAACAGATCCCAAGCAACCAAGTCCAATGTTACCCCTTCCCATTTACCCTGGGACTCTCCCAGGGAATCATCAGTGGGTTCCAGGTGGATATGGGAAGGGGCACCACTGACTGAGCAGAAGAAACTCCACTCATTGCTGTTACCTTAATGAGTCATCGTTCTCAGGGGATTTTGACTCAGGAATCCAGTCTTGTCTTCGCGCCTAGAATTGTTTTATCTCAGAAGAGAAAATCATGCTGACTCAATTCTTCATGCCCAAACCATAATCTAAGTATGTTCATTTTTCATAGAAAATCTGTGCCACAGAAGCTGGAATGTCCATTTCAGTGTGAATGTGAATTTATTTGCTGTAGGCTGAGCTATACAGGAAGCAAAATCAAAAATTGCCTTAGTGAGAGTGGAAACTAAAGGAGGGAAGACAGTTGGCAATTCAGTTATTATGTTATGAAAGTCTGGGACAGCCATCTTCTTAAATTTGTTTCATATAAAAATGGATAATAAAATAATGAGTATAGCTGACTTTTATTACAAAGTTACTTTGTGTTAAACATTGTACTAAGTATTTTTTGCACATTCACATTTTTTAGTCTTTTCAACAATGGTATGAAGTAGATGATATTGTTTTGCAGATCAAGACACAGACAGGTGAAGTGCCTTGCTCAGTATTCACAGTTAATAAAAGGCAGCCCCACAACAAGAACTCTCATCGGCTGGTTTCCAGAAGCCAAACTCTTTTTTTTTTTTTTTTTGGAGACAGTCTTACTGTTGCCCAGGCTGCTCACTGCAACCTCTCTCAGTGAAATCTCTGCTCACTGCAACCTCCGTCTCCCTGGCTCAAGTGATTCTCCTGCCTCAGCCTCCCAAGTAGCTGGGATTACAGGCACCCACTACCATGCCCAGCTAATTTTTGTATTTTTAGTAGAGATGGGGTTTCACCATGTTGGCCAGGCTAGTTTCAAACTCCTGACCTCAAAATATCTGCCCACCTCAGCCTCCCAAAGTGCTGGGATTCCAGGCATGAGCCACCATGCCCATCCCCAGAAGCCAAACTCTTAATCAGCGTGTTACTCTGTCTGCAGAAAGTCCCTTCCCTGGTCAGTGGTAGATTCGCACTGCTGGCTGCTCCCCGCTGCCAGTCTCTGATTCTACATTTCTGTGCTGATTTCATGTCCTGCACTTGACAAACACTAATTAGTTAATATCCATGATTGGTCCAAAGAGAAGTCTTATTATTCTTCTTTCTGGATTGAAAGACGTTTTGTTTTTCATTTTGGTGCTGTGAAAGGAAAATAAATCTCGGGACCCCAAACTCACTAAGCTGAATGGAAAAGTCAAGCTGGAAACTGGGTCAGGCAAACTTGCCTCCCATTTGATTCCTAAATAACATGGCTACAAAGATAAAAAGCTACATACCTCTCCCACATTTTGCCCACAAGGAAATTCCTGGTGGCCCCCAAGATCTTCACCCTAAAGCATTTCTACTAACGTTCACCATGGCAATGTAAATTGATAACTTATCTTCACAGGTGCGGGGACATAGGACAGAACTCAGAGTCATCCTTCTGCTAACCTGAGACAAATGCATATCTGATTGCTTCCTCTGCCCTATTGTCATTGTCTACATTATCTTATATAAATATTCAGATTCCCTGAGCCAGACAAAGGCATGAATGACCATTTTCCCCATCACCTCTCACATGAAAATTGTGTATTTCCCCAGTATCCACCTTTCTCTCTTTAAATATTGAAGCCCTCAAAATCATCTTTGGAGAAAGGCATAGACTTGTCTTCCAGGCACGCATCCTTAACTTTGGCAAGTAAACCTCTTAACGTGATTGCTACTTGCTTTGGTCATTTTCTGATTTACAGTGCATGACACAAAATAGATTCCTTTGCTCAATGGCTGGTAGTAATAAGTGCCAGAAAGAAAAATGAATCAGCATTAGAGGCCATGGAGTGACAAGGAAAGCCATGTTAGATAGGATGGTCACGGAGATGATATCTGAATTTAAACCTAAACTAAATGAGAGGAGACGTGAAAACAGCACTAGCAAAGCGCCCTAAGATGCCCAAAGAACCACAGTGAGTGTGTCACTCAGAGCAGGAAAGAATGATAGATGGGGGCAGAGGGTAGCTGAGCCCAGGGACAGGAGCTTCTTACACATCTCAGGGGTGATGGGAATATACGGAAGGTTTTGCACAAAGAAGACATGTTATTTGACTTATGTTTATAAATAATAATTTAGGCTATACTTAAAAATTCTTTATAGTGTCAAGAGTAAAAGCAGGGTGTATTCGGTCTGTTCTCACACTGCTATAAAGAAATACCTGAAACTGGGTCATTTATAAAGAAAAGAGGTTTAATTGGCTCATGGTTCTGCAGGCTGTATAGGCTTCTGCTTCTGGGGAGGCCTCAGGAAACTTCCAATCACGGCAGAAGGCAAAGGGGAAGCTGCCGTATCTTACATGGCCAAGGCAGGAGGAAGAGGGTGAAAGGGAAGGTGTCACACACTTTTAAACAACCAGGTCTTATAAGAACTCACTCACTATCACAATTACAGCAAAGGGGAAATCCACCCCCATGATCCAATCACCTCCCACCAGGCCGTTTCTCCAACACTGGGGATTGAAATTCAACATGAGATTGGAGCAGGGACACAAATCCAAATCATATCACAGGGAGAACAGGAAAAGCCTCTTGCAATGATGGTGGCCTCCCTGGGCCTGGTTGATGTAGGAGGAACACAGACTTCACATATGTGGCAGCTGCTGGAACCACAGGGACCCTTTGACAGATATTCCATCCGTCTTCCCATTAGAAGGGCAGAACTTTGCTTCTTGGAGATCCGTCTGCTGCTTGCACGAGCTCTCAGCAACAATTGGCATTGTAACACCTCCCCTTTAGTTAGGGACTCCAAACCCATTCGGGACCGAGGGGTGGTGGCCACCTGGCCTCCACATGAGTGTGTCTTGAACCAGAACGTGCATCGTATTTTATCCACAGGCCTCACTGCAATGGAAGGAGCGAAGAGAAAGCCCTCATCATAACCAATAAAAAAGTCTAAGGACTTTTGAGAATGACTACTCTGGTCATCTTTGGGAATTTTCTCTGATTGTGCCATCTCCAAGTCATCCCTCCCTCCTCTGAACACCTATTTCACTTACAGATGATTAAACAAAATGTAGCATTTAGCGGTGCCCCTGTTATTTCATGTGTGTTCACTACACCTACCTGAGTGCACACACATGAAGTAGCATGGACAGCAGCAAGGTCCATTTCACCCTCATCATCCTAAAAATAATTAATATTTATCAGGCACCTACGGTGTGCCAGATACTATTTTAAATGCTTTACATATACATATATCAAATCATTTAATCCTCATGACAAAACTGTGAGGTGGATACGATGATTATTCTTAACTTTCTGATGATGAAGAGACTGAATTATATGAAGATTATGGCACTGGATGAAGATATCCCTCTACCCAAGCAGTTTTCCCCAGATTTCTACTCTTCCACTGAGACACACGGCTTCTTGTGTTGACCAGCACAGCAATGAGCACTGAATGCAGAGAGATGACTAAAAGCAGATCTCTTACTTATGGGTTAACTAGCCAGTAATAAAATACTTTAACAGTGCATTCACAATTATGCTAGAAGGGGAAATAGGAGAGAGTGGAAGATGAACACACTCAGAATGTGTGAACTCTGTTGCTCGGCCCCTCCAGGAGCCGGCCTGAAGACAGATCACACAGACGTGGGCTCGGACCCTTCACTCTGTCCATGGCCTCCATATTCAATCATGGACCATCACTCAGCATCCTGACCTTGGTCTGCTGGTTAACTCAGCAAATGTTTATAAAGTATGCACCAGGTAGTACGGGCCTCATTGCCAACTCCCTGGGCTGTGATTTCACTCAGGCCTGCAGCTTCTATTCTGTACCACACCTCTGGACTTCAGTTTTGACATCTCTTCTCAGCTACAATGTGGATGCTTCCCTAGGGTTATATTATTTGAACCAGGCCACTGCCTTCCCAAGAAGGCAAATAAGGTGAGATATGGAAAGTGACTGAAAAACAAAAGATAAGACTGAAAGTTCCAGTGACAAGTATACATTCCAATAAGTGGTGTCATATGAGTAGTGCTAGGGTGAGTGGTAGGAAGTTTTTTCACAGGAGATGCATGAGCTGGTCGTAGCGGAATCGGGGGTATGTTGATCGAATTCATAAAAACAGGGAAGTCAGGAGTAGGGCTAGAAGGACACACAGGTCCTACCTGCACCTAATTCTCCCGTTGTTTTTGTACACAGTGACCCCTTAAGAACTGCTCTGAATTCTATCTCTTCCTAATTCCTTTTTCTACCTCCCTGTAAAGCTTAAAAACAGTACATTTTCTCTCCATATTTCCTAATATACTGTGAACTAAACTTACAAAGCCAGCTAATCAATAAATAGCAATCCAACATCTCAATGCTATGTAGGCTGTGCATAAGATACAAGAAGAAAATATGTTCTTATTTTTCATATCATCTCAATTGCCTTTCAATATTAACACCATTTATTCTACAAGCACTTATTAAGCACCCACTATTAATGATGCACTATCTTGGGCAACTGAGAAACAGCAGCAAAGAAGGCAGACAAAACTTCCTGCCTTCATGTAACTTACTATTTAAAAGAGAGACAAATGACTATAGAGAATTCTGACACTGATGACAGAAATAAAGAAAATTAAACAAAGTAAGAGAATGAAGAGTAAAAGATGGCAGACAGGCTGGTCTTAAAGGTTGTATTAGGGTTCCCCAGAAGGACAGAACTACTAGGGCATGTATATATATATATATATGAAATATATATAATATATATGAAATATATAATATATATAATATGTATATGAAATATATGTAATATATATGAAATATATATGAAATATACATGAAATATATATATGAAATATATGATATATATGAAATATATATGATATATATGAAATATATAGGAAATGTATATAGGAAATACATAGGAAATACATATATATGAAATATATATATATGAAATATACATATATGAAAGATAGTTTATTAGGAAGAATTGGCTCAGAAGATTACAAGGCAAAGCCCACCATAGGCTTTCTGCAAGATGAGGAAAGAGAGAAGCTGGAAGTAATTTAGGCCAAGTCCGAAAGCCTCAGAACCAGGGAAGCCAACAGCATCCTTCAGTCTACCGCTGAAGTCCCGAGAGCCCCTGGGGAAGCAGCTGGTGCAAGTCCCAGAATCCAAAGGCCAAAGGATCTGGAGTCTGATGTCCAAGGGCAGGAGGAGCAAAAGCAAGTGTCTGGCATGGGAAGGAAAAAGATAAACAGAAGACTCAGCAAGCTGCTCATCCCCCTTCTTCTAACTGCTCTGTTCCAGCTTCACTGGCAGCCGATTGGATAGTGCCCACCCACACTGAGGGTAGGTCTTTCTGTCCCAGTCCACTGACTAAGATGTCAACCTCCTCTGGCAGCACACTCCCAGACACACCCAGAAACAATACTTTACCAGCCATCTAGCCATCCTTCAATCCAATCAAGTTGACACCTAATATTAACCATCCCAAGTAATGTTCCACAAAGGCCCCTCTGAGAGCACAAAGGTACAGAGCTTGTCATGTGATTGTCTGGCAGAAGAACCTTCCAAACCATGAAACTGCAATTGCACCAGTCTGAGCACAGATTTGAGCTTGCATGCTGAAAAGACAGAATAAAGATGCTCCGTGGTTGGATGTAGAGTACAGCCTAGAGTATGGCAGGGAGTCAAGTTGGAAATGTGACTGGAAGCCAAATGCTGTTAAGTGTCTTACAGACCAGGATCAGGTATTTGGATTTCATTCTAATTGCACAGAGAAGCCAGGCTGCGTGGCTCTGGGACACTACTCGAGAGAGTGTTATGACGTGCGTTTGAATTTTTAAAGAATTGCTCTGGCTGTTGTGTGGAGAATAGGTGTGGAGAGGATACATGGCTCTATGTGGAATAAGAAGTGGGAAAATCCGAGAAGAATCCACGAGAAGAAAGAAGGAGCATCAGTAAGGGTAACTTCTAGGTAAACATAAAAGACATAAAAGAGGTACAAACACATGTTTTGTTCTTAACTCTGTTCTATCTGATTGAAAAGAAACTGCCTACACCAGTAATTATAAAACTGTGTTTGATGTGCTTATAATGTATAAACATGTAATTTGTGTGATAATAACAGTGCACAGGAGGAGGTGGAAATGGAGCATCACAGGAGCAAAGTTTTTGTATACAATTGAAATCAACTTTGTATTAATCCAAAGTTGATTTTATAAATTAAGATGTTAATTTTAACCCCCAGGACAACCACTAAAAAAAATTCAAAACAGCCAGGAGCAATGGCTCACACCTGTAATCCCAACACTTTGGGAGGCTGAGGCAGGAAAATCCTTTGAGGCCAGGAGTTCAAGACTAGCCTGGGCAACATAGAAAGACACTATCTGTACAAAAGAAATGTATTTAAATTAGCTGGGTGTCGTGGTGCCTTCCAGCTACTCAGGAAGATCAGGTGGGAGGATCCCTTGAGCCCAGGTGATCAAGACTGCAGTCCGCATTCCAGCCTGGGCAAGAAAGTGAGATGATATCTCAAAAAAGTATAAGAAAGAAAGAGAGAGAGAGGAAAGAAAGAAAGAAAAAAAGAAAGAAAGAAAGAAAGAAACTCAAAAGTATAACAGAAGACAAAACAAGAAAATTAAAGTGTTACACAAGAAAATACGTACTTAACATAAAATAAGTCAGGATACTGGAGCAAAGAAGACATAAAAATAAAATGGCTCACAGAAAGAACTACAAATGAAATTAGGATGCACTTTAAGATGAATGAAGACAGAAACAGAACATAAAAACACTTCTGGGATACAGCTATAGTAGAACTGAGAGAAAAAAATGTACATGTTAATGCCTGTGTTTAAAGTGAAGCAGAACGCTAATAAATATCTAAATACTCCCCTTAAAAAACTAGAAAAAGAAATAAACTAGAGATTAGAAAAACAATAGACAATGTAACAAAACCAAAAGTTGGTATTTTGAAAAGATGAACAGAATTGACAAACTAGACTGAGCAAGAAAAGAGAGAAAACCTGCAGTTCTGTAAAAGTAAAGAGATCGAATCTGTAATTAAAAGCAAAACAAAGCAAAAAAAAATTCCCCACAAAGAAAAACCAGGACTGGCTGGCTTTATGTTTTCCACCAAATATATATATATGTATATATATGTATGTGTGTGTGTGTGTGTATATATATATATGTATATACGTGTGTGTATATATATACACATATATATGTGTATATATGTGTGTGTGTGTGTATATATATATATATATATATATAGAGAGAGAGAGAGAGAGAGAGAGAGAGGGACAGAATCTTGCTCTGTTGCCCAGGCTGGAGTCCAGTGGCACGATCTCAGCTCACTGCAACCTCCTCCTCCTGGGTTAAAACAATTCTGCCTCAGCCTCCTGAGTAGCTGGGATTACAGGCACCTGCCACCATGCTCGGCTAATTTTTTGTATGTTTCCAACAAATATTTAAAGAAGAATTAACAACAACCCTTCACAAACTATTTCAAAAAATAGAAAAAGAGGAAACACTTGTCGTATTCTATGAGGCCAGTATTACCCTGATGCCAAGATTAGACAAAGACATCACAGCAAAAGAAAATTACGGGCCAAAATTCCCAAAAAGTGTAGATAAGATGCAACAATCTACAGCAAAATAGCATCGAACCAAATCTAGTCAAATATGTAAAGGATTATATACCATGACTAACTGGTATTTAACACAGGAATGCAAGATTGGCTCAACATACCAAAGTTAATCAATGTAATGCACTATATTAACAGAATAAAGGAAAAATATCACATGATAATCTCAACTGATGCAGAAAAAAGTAACAATATTACTCATTTTCACCAGAAAAACATTCACAAGGAATTGAAGAAAACTTTCTCAACATGATAGAGCATATCTTTTAAAAAACTCACAGTTAATATCATACTTTATGGCAAAAGACTGACAGATTTTCTCCTAGATTAGAAACAAGACAAGATTTCCACTATCACCACGTATATGAAATATTTTACTGGAGGTTCCAGCTTGGACAATTAGCAAGAAAAGGAAATAAAAGTCATACATACTGAAAAAGAAAAAAAGAAAAGAAAACTTTTGTGCAAATGGTATAATCTTTAACATAAAAATTCCTAAAGAAGCCAAAAAATTATTATAACTAATAAGTGAATTCAAGGCTGCAAAATGTACGACAAATATACAGCAATAAATTATAGGTCTATACGTTAACAATTAACAGTTGAAATATGAAGTTAAAATTATTTTATTTACAATAGCATCAAAAAATAAAATTTTTAACATAAAAATTACTAAAGTACAAGTTTTATACACCAAAGACTACCAAAATAAATGCCTGAATTAAAGAAGACCTAAACAAATAGAAAAGTATCCCTTATTCATGGTTTGGAAAACACAACATTGTTAAAATCCCACACTGTCTACAGATTTATTTATTATTGTTATTATTATTTGAATTGGAGTCTCGCTCTGTCACCGAGGCTGGAAAGCAGTGGTGCGATCTTGGCTCACTGCAACCTCTGCCTCCCGGGTTCAAGCAATTTCCCTGCCTCAGCCTCCCAAGTAGCTGGGACTATAGGCATGCACCACCACACCTGGCTAATTTTTTTTGCATTTTAGTAGAGACAGGGTTTCACTATGTTGGCCAGGCTGGTCTCAAACTCCTGACCTCAGATGATCCACCTAACTCGGCCTCCCAAAGTGCTGAGATTACAGGCATAAGCCTGTCTACAGATTTAATGCAGCCTCTATATAAATTGTATATAAATTGTAGCTGACTTTTTGTATAAATTAACAAATGAATCCTAGGACTCATATGAATAAGCAAAAGACCCAGTATAGCCAGTCTTTTAGAGAATAAAGTGAAAGAACCCACATTTCCAAAAGCTTAAACAATGTGGTCCTGATATGAGGATAAACAAACAATATCAATAGAATGGAATTGAGAATCCATCTATTTATGATGAATTCATTTTTAACAAGGCATCAGAAAAACTCAGTGGGGAAAAAATAGTCCTGTTAAGCAACGATGCTAGAAAACTGAATACCCACATGTCTATTTCACACCATATAGAAAAATTAACTCCAAGCTGATCACAGACTTAACTATAGAACTAAAACTGTAAAACTCACAGCAGGAAACGTAAGAGTAAAACTTGGTGATCTTGATTTAGGTAATAGTCACTTAAATATAATAGCAAAAGGTCAAGTGACTAAAAGAAATACAGATACATTTGACTTTATCAAAATGAAAAACTTTTGTGCTTCAAAATACAACTTCAAAAAGTGAAAAAACAATTCACAGAATGTGAGAAAAATATTTGTAAATTATGCATATGATATGAGATTGTATCCAGAACATATATATATAATTTGTGTATATTATGTGTACATATATATATACAAATAAATTCTTACAACTGAACAATAAAATGACAGTCTATTTTTTAATAAAAAAAGGATCTCAATACACATGTTTTCACAAAAAAACAGACAACAGCTATGGCGTAAAGGTGAAGAAGTTGGGACCTTCAAATATTGCTAATATGAAAGCAGAATGGTAATTATTTGGGAAAATATGTTATCACTTCCTCAAAATATTAAATAGAGTTATCATACTACTCAGTATTCTACTCTTAGTGGAACTCCAAGAGAACCGAAAACATATGTTCACACAAACACTTACACAAAGATATTCATAACAACATTATTCCTAATAGCCAAAAAAAGAGAAACAATCCAAATGTCAATCAACTGATGAATAGGTAAATAAAATGCGGTATATTCATAAAATGAGAACTTTTTATTTAGCCGTGGAAAGGAATGGAGTAATGTATGTGCTACAACACGATCAACTTTGAAAACATTATGCCAAGTGAAAAGATCAAAAACAAAATGGTCACGTATTATATGATTCCATTTTCTGTTTTGATTCCATTTATATTTTATACTGTATAAATGGAATCAAAACAGAAAGTATGTTAGAGGTTGCCTGGGGTTTGGTGGAGGGAGGATGGGGAACAATTGCTTGTGAGTATGAGGTTTCTCTGGGGGATGATGAAAATGTTTTGAAATTAAATAGTGGACAACTTTGCGAATACTATAATAAAAACATTGAATTTTGATCATCAAAACAATAAATTTTAGGGGATATAATTCATAAGTTAATGTAAATTATTGGCATTACAAAAACATAGGCTTTTATTGGCTTACGATTCTGTAAGCACAGCCATGTTATGGCTGGGTTCTCTGCTTAGGGTCTCATAAGGCAAAATTCAAGGTGGTGTCAGGCTGCGCTCTCCTCTGAAACTTGGGATCCTCTTCTGTGCTAGATTTTGTAGTTGGCAAAATTCAGTTGCTTGGAAAGGAATAGCACTGTGGTCACTGTGTCTTTCCTTGCTGTCAACCAGAGGCCGCTCTCAGCTCCCAAGGGCCACCCACATTCCCTGCCACTTGGTCCTCTTCATTTCAATGCCAGCAATGGGTAAAATCTTCCTTGAGAAAATGCTCTTGCATGCTTCAGACCTCTTTATTCAGGATGAAACTTGTCTCTTTTGATTAGGTCAGTGCTGTCCAGCACAATCTCCCTTTTATAAGCTGGCTGTGCTATAATAACCTGCCTTCTTCATGGGAATGATATTCCATCCCATTCACAGTCCCAGAGATTGTACCTGGTGTGTACACATGGGGCTGATTGTCTGAGTGGGCATCTTATCCTTCTGCCAATCACAAATTGCTTGCTTAAAGCCGTCCTGGTTTTATGCTCATCCCACCCTGTTTTTCTCTTCAGTGTTGCTCTGCATACACTCTTCAGCACAGTCACACAGTCTAGCAAGGAGCAGCAACTTTAGTGAGACTCTAATGGTGTTTTTAGACTAAAAACCAAAGGCGTCGGAACCATGCCACTCACCCTCACTCTCAGGATACGCGCAGGTCAGTGCACTCAACATTCCTTTTCACATGTACTCTAGGCAGCGTGCTCAATGTTAAAGCCTTCTAGGCATGCTCCTATGATTGTTCTAGAAATCTTAGTCTTATTTTCTATATTTGGAAATGCAACCCTTAGAAGAATTATGTGTGTTTATGTGTATGTCATAGAGATAACATGTGTGTGGGTGAGAAAGACAAAGATGACTGACAGAAACATTGCTTTATTGCTGCTATTGCTTCAAGCCATTCTGCTCAAAAATGGGAAATAACATGAAAATCAATAGAACATAATAAAAGTCATCACCGAAGTGAAGAAGGCTGCAGCACAGCAGGCGTATTTCCTGGAATGCTGGTAATTTCTTTCCCTGTTTTTTCTCTCTACTCTCCACAATATGCCTAGCTTCTGAAAACCCAAGGGGCGGGGTGAGCCTTAATTGCAGCCACATGAAGCCTTGGAGGGCTTGGCTTATTGACACGGCCTCCCTGCAAGAAGCAGAGGCACTGGCCAAATGATTATAATTGACCCAGACAGCAATCACAGAACATTTTGGCTTTGCAAAGTAGTTTTATTCACCAGTCATGATATAAGATAAAAACTGTGGGCCTATGACTTGTCTTCAAAGAAATGTTCTTACCTATTAGGCAAAAGCATAGTTGGGTTAACTTTTCTTATCTATATAATATGGGGAGATGAAATTCACCCTGGTTTTATAAGTCGCATATAAAAGATATGCCTTTTTTGAAATGTGTGTTTACTTACATAAGAATCCGATTTTAATAAATAACATGTGATGCTTTTATAGGTTACAATTTTTTTGGCTATGTGACAGAAGATTTTACTTGTGATACATTGTAAAAACCCTAAAACAACTCTTTGAGATGCATTTAATTCTTCATTCTTTTACAGATCAGAAAAGTAAAGCTCTCTAGATGATATGGCTACTTATGGATGCTAAAAGTTAAGTGAACTGCATGGCCTTCAGTTTGCATTGACTGCTTTTCACTTTCTGCAGCACCACCGGCCTCTGTTATTCGTCGAGACACTGACGCATTGCTTTCCCAGGAACTTTAATAAGACAATGCTGCATTTTATCAAAGAAACATTTTACAAATTTATTATTACACATTCTTTGTC
This sequence comes from Pongo abelii, assembly GCF_028885655.2. Classification (NCBI taxonomy): domain Eukaryota; kingdom Metazoa; phylum Chordata; class Mammalia; order Primates; family Hominidae; genus Pongo; species Pongo abelii. The sequence goes on from NC_071997.2 coordinate 126,924,968, forward strand.
TAGTGGAAAAGACATTTATAACTAGAGGTACCTTGAATCATTTTGTAATATGGAATACTAAGCATGTGGTTCTCACTCATAGGTGGGAATTGAACAATGAAAACACTTGGACACAGGGCAGGGAACATCACACCCTGGGGCCTGTCGTGGGGTGGGGGGGCAGGGGGAGGGATAGCATTAGGAGAGATACGTAAAGTAAATGACGAGTTAATGGGTGCAGCAAACCAACATGGCATATGTATACCTATGTAACAAACCTGCACGTTGTTCACATGTACCCGAGAACTTAAAGTATTTTAAAAAAAGAAAAATACTAACCATGTGGAATGAGTGAATTCCTAACAAAACTATCCAACTGCATATAATGCACTAGTAATTGTACATTTTCTTTTTAAGGAACCATTTGAGAATCTTTTCAGACCAAGTTTTGACATAAATAAGTGTAACTGATTATTCAATAATTGTGCCAATCTTTAGAGCTTTTACTATGGCCATGAAACCAAATACCCAGGTGACAATTACCTCAGTTTTTTTTAAAGGGTAGCTAGACTCATTCTCTGTAGCAGTTGCTAAGAAGTCATCAAAGCTTGTTCTAAGATCCTTGATCTATCACCTGTCTTTGAACTTCAAAAAAGAGGAGAGTAGAAATTGATCAAACTAGAAATAGGGGAAGGCAGGGTGTGGAGTGCCTAGGAATGAAAACTGTATTAGCACAAGTGATGGAGATGGTGTTGGTGCCACAGGGAAGGGGCGGGTGTCTATCGAGAAAAGAAATTGGAAGCTAATTCATTCCCCCACTCCAGCATGGAAATAAGCTGCCAGCACATTCGGGAGCTAACTCATGCAGACACCTGCTTTCTTCTGAGGTGGAGCATGAAGAGCTCTCAGGAGGTTCCTGGATTTCACTTGGGGTAGGGGCGTGGGCGCCCGCATTGTCATAGAGATGTGTTTGCATTGTTCTTGGGTGGCTGTATTTCATTGGGAGGGTGTGGAAGGGTATGCATTTCCCTTCAAAGATGTCTCTATTCCATTGGGAGGTGCCTACATTGTTAGAACAGTGAGAATGCCTGGTAGTTCTTGTTGGCAAGGGGAGACTCCCAGGAAACCAGCTGAACCAAAGATGGTGGATCACCCATACCAGGAACAAATGCATTATTCAATGACAGGAGGACAGGAAGAAGACAGAGGATCAGTTATATCTTAAATAAACCCACAACGAGTGCTCCGAGGTGAGCCAGCCAGCATTTTGGAACTGCACAGAGGTCACTAATCACAAAGGACATTGCCCTTGCAGCACCTCTTTAGAGGAATTATAGGTGATATCCAGAAGACGTAATGTAAGATGAAACCTAAGAGCACGTTACCCCTGCTTTCCTCTGAAGGCTGCAGAGACTGAGTCAGACATAAACTGTGTGATTGTGGATCATTTCAAACAAATATGTGAGACAAAAGTATTTATTTATACTAGCCTGGAATTTTTAGTAACTGAAAATGAGTTCATTTTAATGCCTGAACATGATCAAAAAGCTACTAAAACTACCCATTCAGAGATATCAGAAAGAAATAAAAAACAATGAATTGGGTTTGAAGATGGTGATGAGAGAAAAATAAACTTTTTTAACTTGCCTGTCAAGTTCAGCTCGTGCAATGTGTTAGTTACAGATAGCCATGAAGGCACGCAAATATATTTAAGTAGAGAATGCTGTAATATAAATAGTATGTGAGGAATATTGCCCTCTAGAATTGGGCTTTATTTAAAAAAGAGATATCATTCATATCTACGTCTATTGACCCTGTTCCTTCTCTTTGCCTTCCATTTCTATCTTCCCTCCTCTTCCGTATTTCACGAATCTATATTCAGTCCAGAATATTGAGTTCCTGCTATGTATTCAGCACTATATTATGGAATATACAGGAACACAAAAGCATCTGTCCACAGGAAATATGATGACAGCTTGGCTCAAAATAATGACTACTTAATAAAAATAAAAGATGCAGTCATCTTAGTAATTTTTTCAAAGGCTTTGTTATAAAATGAAGAATACCACATCTTCAAAATATTTTATACAGTCATTTTACTGATGAAATACATTTGTGTGCACAGCCAATTGGGTTTTATTATGCAAAAAAACCTGGCGATTGAAGTAACAGAAACATAAAAGGGAAAAAAACATGCTTTGGTGAATCTATGCTTCTTTAAAGGCAATAATTACTTTTTTACTAAAAAAAAAATCAACATCATTGCAATTGTGTATTAGAAGAAGTGTGTTCTAGGAGTTAAGAGCCCTGGGTTTTAATCTTAGCTCGCTTTAGCTATCTATTTGATCTTGAATCATTTTTCAACATCTCAGAGCCTACTTTCTCATCTGTAACCAGCAGCTCTGAACCTAAACATACTCTTTCAGATTTTCAAAGTTAGGAAAGCAGTTTAATTTCCTGTTTTGCAATCTACATATTTTAATGCTTATGTTGGGTCTTTTCCATGACAATTCCAGGAGGTAAGCAAATTCACTCATATCAAGTCTCCTACTGCATCTTTTCCAAAAGATAAACTGAATTTTAGGGTAACAGATGTTTGCTTATTATAGGAAGACAATGCTGTAAAATTCAGGCAGCTTGGTACATTTGTTTCCAAGCAGGAGAGTTTAAGACATTTTGAGTATTTGTAAAGCGTCAGTGGTTCTGGCTGGACGAGATGCGGCCTTTGTCCATTATTTTTTCTCTTTGGCATGAGATCACCATAGCAGTGGTCATTTAGAGAAAGGTAAACTGAATAGAGGCTATATGAAGGATACCTACCACTGTCAAAAATATGGCTATTTTTAATGAGGCATGATCTTTTCACTTGAAGTTGCATTTTACCAGCAGGGAAACTTTTTTTCAGATTGTTATGCTCGGGGTTCTGCAGGTTAGCTAGCTAAACTCAAATGTGATTGGCATGCAGAGTCCCTTAAAACTGTCAGGCCACCTTGCAATTAGGCATAATGCCACTCTAACAGATGGCGTGAATGATGCCAGCCAGCCAATACGTATCAGCATTGAACATTCAGAGAGAATTTCCTCTTTCAGGATGTCAGAATGTGGGTCTATGGCATAGCTAGCAATGAAGGATTTCACACAACACACGAATTTTAGACAGAATAATACTGCTTTTACATAGGGCTAGATATAGAACAAGATAATCATAGGCTCAGTCTCTCAGGGTTAAGAGGCAGTTTAAAGCCAATGAATTTTAATGCCCCACATGATGCTTCATTCATTCATTTATTTATTCAACAAATATCGAATATCCATAATGAGTTAGGCACCGTCTAACTATCTGCCCAGCCACTGGGCCACAACATCACCTAGCCTAGCCTTGACTAAATCCACCATCAAAGAACTCACTACTGTTACATTCAATATCCTAGTTATCCTCCACAGAATAACTTAAATACTGACCACATTCTACAGCATCCACACCCAAATCCATTGCTCTCCTTGGAACTGGTTCTAAGATATCAGACAATAAATACTTTAAGTGGAGTTGCGAAATTGTTTAATGCTTTTGCTTGAAATATGAATGTAACTCATTATTCGACGTTATCACCTTCTAACTTGAATCAGTTTTTATGAAACTTAACAGGCTTTGCAATTCTCTGAGAGACAACAAAAAGCCTGTAGTTTTGAAAATATCCTCATTGTGACCTTGTATGGTGACATGACATAAGAAGCAGCAATTTCTACATCAGGTGTCGTTTAGAAAAAGAATATAAATTTCCTAGCTTAGCGTCTTGGGGGAGCTATTTAGTTTTCCTGAGGCTCCATATGCTGCAAAGTGGAGATATGACTGTAGTGGAGATATGGATATGTGGATATGGAAAAGTGGAGATATGGAGATGTATAATTTACATCTATTCCTTTTTTTGGCAAACATATTTCATAAGGATTGTGAACAAACCAACCAACATAGGACATAATTAACTATGGAATGTGGAGAGTTCATATTCTAATAGGTAAATAGTCCATATTGCTGTTGGACTATTTGATTAGTCCATAGATAAATAATCCAAATTGCTATTGGACTATTTTCTGAGCAAGTTGCTTCACCAGGGTGAAGGTCACAATGACGATATTTTCAAAACTACAGGGTGAAGCAACTTGCTCAGAAAATGTTTATGGAATAAAGGAGAAACTTAACCACAAAAGATGGAAGAAACCTTATGATTAAATGTAGGTATGTCTGTCTATGTCTGGAAAATAGTGCATCTCTGTATAGAAAAGAGACTGAAATAAAACTTCCTAAAAGGAAAAAAAAAAAGAGGTTGAAACTATACATATGTTTTAAGCCATTTGGGCTACTATAACAAAATAACAATACTACATGTTTTCACTTATAAGTGGGAGCTGAATGATGAGAACACGTGGACACATTGGGGGAAACAACACACATTGGGCCCTGTTGGAGGGTGCGGGGGTGGGAGGGGGGAGAGCATCAGGAAGAATAGTTAAGGGATGCTGGGCTTAATACCTGGGTTATGGAATGATCTACTCTGTGCAGCAAACCACCATGGTACACGTTTACCTATGTAACAAACCTGCACATTCCGCACACGTACTCCTGAACTTAAAATAAAAGTCTGGGGAAAAAAAACTTTGGGCAATTTATAAAAAACTAAAGTTTGTTGCTCACAGTTCTGGAGGCCAGAAAGTCCAAGATCAAGGTGCTTGCAGATCCATTGTCTGGCGAGGGCCTGTTCCTCATAGATGGTGCCTTCTAGGTGTCCTCACATGGAGAAAAAGCAAAAGGGCTTTCGCAGACCTCAACTATAAGGACACCAGTTTCATTTATGACGATGAAGCCTCAATGACCTAATCACCTTCTAGCAGCCTCACCTCCTAATAGCACCACATTGGGTATTAAGTTTCAAGATGAATCATGAAGGCACACAAACTCTGAGACCCCAGCAAGGACCATGAGCCAAGGCTAGAACAGAACTGAATGGAATGGATCAAAGGAATGATTGTGAGGAAGAGTGGTCCTCAATGGAAGTTATTTCAGAATCACCAAAGATTCCTTCCAAATACCCACACTTACATTTGGCCTCCTCCTTCTGCACCTTTATGTGACATTGCTACACAATATAGTAGACTATTGGAAGAGGAAAAGAGGGAATTGAACCATATTCTCCAAGGCACCCAGATGGCCCCAAAGCCATATATGCCTTTTTCTCCCCTACCTACTCTCTCCATGTAAAGCAAGGATAAAAATCATTGAAGCAAACAACGGTCTTCTCAGTTGCTCTCTGGTCCAGACCCCATGGGTCATGCTTGATCTCCTGGAGAGGTTGAATCCTTGAGATATGAATGACATTGTGTCTGTGGTTTGATGTACAGGAAATGTTCTCCTGCAGAAAACACCGAGTATGGCAGTTTTGGTATGAGTGAGGTGGACATCAACAGTGGTGATAATTCCAGCATAGGGCATTAATGAGAGTGCCTTCTGCTTTATTGTAAGCATACGTGGTGCTTTTGGTATTAGATGGTGTTATGCACTAAACTGTGCTCCCTACAAATTCATATGTTGAAGTCCTAAAGCCCATACCTTATTTGTGACATCATTTGAAAAGAGGGTTATTGCAGATGTAGTCAGTTAAGACGAGGTCATGCTTGGGTAATGTGGATCTGTGGTCTAATCCTTATAAAAGGGGAACATTTGGAGACAGACACATAGACATAGATCTACAAGCCAAAGACCACCGAAGATGGCCAGCAAATCAGCAGAAGCTGAGAGAGTCCTGGAACAGGTTCTTCCTCAGAGCCCCAGCAGGAACTAATCCTGCTAACACCTTGATATCAAACTTCTACCCTCCACACTTCTGAGAAAATAAGTTTCTGTTGCTTAAGCCACCAGTTTGTGGTTTTTTGTTACAGCATCTCGAGCAAACTAATATAGATGGCAAGGGAGACATTTCTATAATCAGTCAACTGGAAACAGAGAGGAATGGCAGATGCTCCATAGAAACCAAGGGGATTGCTTCAAATGTGCCACGGGGCTTCCAGTGGGATGGGAGAGACTGTGGCTTTTATAGCATGAATGTAGACAGAGCCAGCAAGAAGTATTAATGAAAGTTTTGAATCCTAGTTTTACCAACTGGTTTATATAATCTTGACTTGAAGACATTTATGTTCATCTATTCTGTAATCATCCTAGGTTTCTCCCCAAACTCTCCCTCCTCTGCTGCATTTAATCAGTTTCCAAAACTCATAAAATCTGTCACGGTAACAGCCCTGATATCTGACCCTTCTTCTCCACTCTTACTACTCTTACCTTTTGGAGAATGTCACCCCTTCTTGCCGTGACCAGTGAAGTTATCTCTTGTTTTCTCTGAAGTCAACCTTCCACCTTCTCTCATTTGCCCTTCCAAATGCAATTGCTGATGGATGTTGAGAGCTTGCTAAAGTGTACAGAAAAGTCCAAACTCCTTAGCCTGTATATGAGACTACTGGGATCTTTTTTTTCTCTCTGGAGTATGTAACAGTTAAGAACACAAGTTGTCTGAGATGAACATGCATTTCTACACTTCTTAGCTCTGTAACCTTGAGCTCTTTATGTAACCATGAGCATTGCTCCCATTGTTATAAAATCAAATAGCGACTGTGTCTCTCTAGGTTTGATGCGCGAAGTGAGTGAGTTTATAATTTTACTATTAAAGAGCGTAACTTAAAACACAGCTGCTTAATAGATGTAGTTTATAATCATCTCATGTTTAAAATCTTTTCACTCCCTCTTCTTCTAGCCATTCCAAAATGCTTGTATTCCCAGAATGAGCCAAGCTGTATGGTTTCTCAGACTTTTAGTGTGTGCTTCCTGGCCCTTATTTGCCTTGAAAACATTGACTGCTATTTAGAAATTGTCTCAATTATATCTTTTTTAATGAATGTTTTCCTGAGCCCTACAGGTGGAACTGACCACACCCTGGCTGTGCCCCAGTATGTTTTTTTCTACAGACTTCTTTCTTGGCACTGAGAATTTACCACCAGAAGGGTTGGCTTATGTTAATCTCCCTTAGGGACCAAGTCTTTGAATTTGACCAGCTTTAGAAGGTTCTCATTACATACTTATTTTTAATCAATACAATTTTAAATCTATATTTTATGACCATTAATGATAAAATTACCATGTCTTGTCCTCCACAGTGATTAGCTCCAAACAGCTTGCTGAGTGGATAAATGAATGAAAAGTGCGTCTGGGAAAATATTCTCATAAAGTTTGCTGTGTTCACACATAAAGTAAAAGAACCAGAATAAACAGCTCCAGGCTTCCAACGGTCAAGCCAATACCTCTGGCCCTAAATCACACACAGGCCAATGTAAAAACACACAGGAACACATTGGTTATAGAGAAACATAAAATTTAGCCACTTACAAGTATCTCACTTCTGCACCTACGTTCTCCTCATTACATGGAATTCATCATCTTATCATCCTCATTACTCTTTAAAGTATGAGAAAAATACAACAAGTTGAGTCAACATTGAATTTTATAAGTTTTTGCTTATATTCCAACAGTCTCATGTATCTTTTTCCAAAAAGCCATAGAAAGAAACTAGACTTCAGGGATTATTGGCTTGTTGAAGAAGCCATCTTATCAGAATGGCCATTTCTTCAAGAGGGAAAAAAGCCGTCATCAGCCAATGCTAGTGTGCAGGTATCCTTGCCCACTCCAGGAGTACCTTAGAGGCAGATGGCAACTTAGTGACCAAGTACAGTTCAGGTATTCAGATTTTAGACACAGAAATTTGTATCGTTCAGAGTGGATTATATCTTCCCGTAGTCCATTCTCACACTGCGAATAAAGACATATCCAAGACTGGGTAATTTATAAAGGAAAGAGGTTTAATGAACTCACAGTTCCACATGGCTGGGGAGGCCTCACAATCATGGCTGAAGATGAATGAGGAGCAAAGTCCTATCTTACCTGGCGGCAGGCAAGAGAGCTTGTGCAGGGAAACTCTCATTTATAAAACCATCAGATCCCATGACACTTATTCACAACCACGGGAGTAGTATGGGGTAAACTGCCTCCATGATTCAATTATCTCCACCTGGCCCCACCCTTGACATATGAGGATTATTATAATTCAAGGTGAGATGTGGGTGGGAACACAGCCAAACCATATCAATTACATGTTAGCATATACTTCTAATTTCTAGCACTAAACATAATTGTAACTATTTGTAAACTTCATTTAAGGCAAGCTTGTCCAACCTGGGGCCTGCAGATCACATGCAACCCAGGATGTCTTTGAATGCAGCCCAGCACAAATTCATAAACTTTCTTAAACCATTATGATATTTTTGGGAACATCACACACTGGGGTCTGTCGTGGGGTTGGGGGAGGGGGAGGGATAGCATTAGGAGATATACCTAATTTAAATGACGAGTTAATGAGTGCAGCACACCAACATGGCACATGTATACATATGTAACAAACCTGCACGTTGTGCACATGTACCCTATAACTTAAAGTATAATAATAATTAAAAAATTGCTCAAGCAATAAAAAAAATTATGATATTTTTGACAGTTTTTTTTTTTTTTTAGCTCATCAGCTATCATTAGTGTTAGTGTATTTTATGTGTTGCCCAAGACAATTTTTCTTCTTGTGATGTGGCCCAGGGAAGCCAAAAGTTTGAACACCACAGAGTTAAGGTGATGATCTCTCTGCCTGCTAAAATTTCAATTCCTAAGACAGACATGAGCTTAGATATGCTACGTACTGTATGTATAAATACATAAAAATAACATAAATAAGTGGCTTAACAAAGAACTTTGCCTCTGGACTGCATCAGGTGTGGTGGGGGTGGAGGAGGCAGTGAGCTTCTGGCATTTTTTGTTTACTCATCACAGTTACTTCAACTAAAATTCAATCCTCAAATGTTCATTGTGTATGTAACTCCTTTCCATATGCTAAGTAAACTCAGGACAAAGTATTGGGTAGGCATCAATTCTAAAACAATGTTCTAGATCTTGGGATTTTCCTTTTATTCATTCCAGTTCTTGGCCTATGAAAATATTATGTTAAACAGCATACCTCAGCAACTTAATGAGAGATTAAGTAACTTTCAAGGTATTACAAATACAAATGAAAAACCATCCAAAAAGACTGAAAGAAATGGTGCAGAATCTATGTTGAATTTCTATATGCTGATTATTATTCAAATAAATTTAAAGAGATACCACATCCAAAGTGCTCAGTATAGTGCCCGTCATGTATTGGCAGTTAAGAATTGTTGTTTTCTTCCCCTTGAAGGAAAGTATTTTAATTATCCCCTTCCCATTTCTCTTCCTTCTCTTCTTCTCATCAGTATGAGGCTTGGCTTTTCTGGAGAGTAGTGAAAAGTCTTGTTGAAGTGAGAGCCTTTACTCTAGGGTCAAGAGCAAAAACCCACTTTTTGGCAAAACATTAAGCCTAGTTTCCAGGGGCCAGACAGAGAGAGAGTAGCCTGCAGTTTATCTGTATCGACAATGATAGGTTCTGATTCAAATGCAATGTGATTGACATCTTCTATCCCACCAATGGATACAGATTTGATGACCTTGAAACTCTGTCTGCTAAGACAATTGTTGGAACTCAGAGACAAATCTTTCAGTTTCAAAAGCATTACCTGCTACTCTCCATGAGCATACCTCCATTTGTGAAGTATTACCTATTTGAAGATAGCATGAGAAAAATCCTTCTCTTTGATATTTTTCTTACACTCACCGGATACTTACATATACATACATACATACATATATATATATATATATATATATATATATATATATAATTTTAAAATAAAGACATAAAGACAAAAGAACATGAGTGTTTGTTAAAGCCTGTATCTGGCTAACAGCCTCAGAAATCAAAGCCTACACTGCTGAAAGACATAATGTAATTTAAAAATCATTTAGGAATTTAAGATGCATTTACAACAACTACAAGGCCAGTGGAACTAAAAGGATTATATTTTTTATGCATTTGTGAGATGTCTGTCTGAAAATAGGTAAGAAGGGCCCTCCCCTGTCTCATTTTCCCTGTAGTAGAGAAATTCCAAGCACGAACATTCAGAAAGCAGTGTTGTTTTCTCCTTGGTGCTGCTTTGTGACACTTTTTTTTTAATGGTCCCAGCCAAGTACTTCTCTTGATGTAACCAACTGAACACTAACAACTCTCAGAGGGAAAACAATAAACAGAAAAAGATGCATCTGTGTGTGCCGAGAGGTACTGGAGATTTCATGCCACATCCTGGATAAGTTTTTAAAAAGGGGTACAAACGATGGCAGAAAAATTTTAAAAAAATGTAGTAGAAGATTTAAAACACACTTGACAGCTGAGCATAGCACAGTTGCTATGGCTGAAAGCTGAGTCATTGTGGATCAAGCCCATGCAACCTGGAATATAGGAAGAAAAGAACTGAGAGCTAAACAACATGAGAGGACAGGGATTGATGACGGCCGGCAGGGATCAAAAATCTCAATAAAAAAATGTTTGGCATTTCTGTGCAGGATATCAACTATCCATCCATTCCTTTCTCCATTCATTCATCCACTTGAAAATATACATGAGGCAATTGCTATCTTCCAGGCATAGTGTTAGGCTATAGGGAAGAACTTAATGAGTAACACAAAAGTATCCTGCTGTCATGGGGTTTTATTTCTAATAGGAGAAGAAATATCATAAACAAGCAAACAACTGAAGAAACAGAATATTGTGAGATAGTGACAAATGCTTTAAAGTAAATAAAACAAGGTAACGTGTTAAGGGAGACTCTGGAAACTCCCTTTAGATCACGTGATCAGGGTCAACCTGTGTGGGTTGGCAGAGCCCTGAATGTTGAGAAGGGGAATGACCCACGGGAAGGTAAATGAAAGGGGAGATGTTCCTTGGTACAGAAAAAAGGGGACACAGAGGTGCTGGGTGGGGACTGTGCCAGCAATTAGTGACACTGAGCATCATTTGGGAGACCCATGGGTTTATAAAGACCTGCATATGTAACGATGAGACTCCAAAATGTTTACCAGATCCATACCCAAACTGATTCTGTTGGTATTTTAATAAAAGAAAAATCGTATATGCATTTATTTAGTTTGCGTGAGTCATGAGATGATCACCTACAAAGGCAAACAACACTAGACTTATACTTTGCCTCAACGTTAAGTGCTAAAAAGCTTATCCAGCACAGCTCTAGAATTTTGGAGTAGGAAATTTGAGGTCTAAGAATTATAGTTAGTCAAATTGTTTTACATTATCATCAGATATACAAGTGCTTTGAAAAAACATCAACCTGGTATCTTTTTGGAAGATAATGTTGGCAAAAGAAAAAAATTCTATTTCTGAGTATTGGGAAGTATTAGGTATCATATAAAATATACATATAATTGGTTAAACAGAAGGTTTTCAACAGGCCTAACTTCTAGAATTTTTCCTTGAGTGAATTAAAGATCATCTCAGCAAAATATATCCTATTGTATTGGCCACAGTAAAATCTCTGTTAAACAAATGTTGTTCGTGATTGTATTAGAAGTTTAAAAGTAAGTGGTTTCAGCACAAATTTTTTTCTTGTTATATGAACATTATTGAAACAACACCATAGAAATGTATCAGGAACAGCCTTTCTTTTAGACAATATATACATTAAATTATGATCTCTGATACAAAAATATCACAAGAGTGTGTTCTAGTTACTATGACTATGTGACAAACCACTTAAAATGTAGTCGCTTAAAGCAAAATCAACATTTATTTATTTTTCTCAAAAATCTGCCATTAGGGAAGGTCTACATGATGACACCATCTCTCTGCTTCTGCTGGAGGAAGCTGAGCTGGCTCAAGTCTGGGCACTGCAGTGGTTTTAAGGCTTGCAGACTCACAGAACTGGTGTTACTACTAGGAATACCTTGGGCTCCTCAGCTTCTCCCCCTCCATGCGGCATCTCCAGTCCAGTAGCAGCAGAATGAACGCTCATTATGTGAGACTTCCGGGCTCCCTTTGTGCATAGCCCAAGGGAGACATTATGGTTTGAATGCTGGTATCCTTCCAAATTCATACATTGAAACCCTACCCCACCAATGTGATGGTATTGGGAGGTGGGGCCCTTGAGAGCTAATTAGGATGAGATGAGGTTATGAGGATAGAGCCCTCATGAAAAGGATTAGTAGCCTTAGAAGAGTCACAACAGAGCTTGTTACCTCTTTTGCTCTCTCCCTACCACGTGGAAACACAGCCAGAAGGTGGCCATCTGCAAGTCAGGAAGAGAGCTCTCATCAGAACCCGACCATGCTGGCTCCTGGTCTCAGACTTCCAGCTTGCAGACTGTGAAGAATAAATGTTGGCTGTTTCTAAGCCACCCAGTTACGGTAATTTGTTATAGTAACCCCAACAGACCAAGATGTCAGAGAGGGAGCAGGAGGAAACCTATGTGACCTACTCTTGGAGGAAGTTAGGCAGGATTCTTTGCACCCTCTTTCACAGAATGCTCCCGAGTGTCAGCAAACATTCTGGGAAGGGTGTGAAATTCTATCGGATCAGAGCCCTGTCAAAGGCCTTACAAAAGAATTTTAACATCTTTGGTGCCTGGAGAAAAATGTTAAAAGTAAAACATCCAAATGCAATGCTGACAGTTATTTCTTTTGTCATTTTACTTTTCTCAATTTTCTTAAACATCGTTCTTTTTCCAACAAAAAAATAATGAAAATTAGAAATGGCACAGCTATGTAAGCCTTTCCTTAATGCCTGCTGCTAACGATTCCCCTACACCCCCTCTCCAGTCTTTCTCTTCATGTATCCTACTTCTTTATCATCCAAATCCATGTATTTCTTAATAATAATATACAATCTACAGGCAGTTTGACATAGGCTGATATCAAGCCATGAGGAGGTAAAACACGTAATGGAAAGATGTATGTTCCCATCTGTCATTCACCAGGTGCGTGAACTTGGGAAGTCTATTTAACTCCTTTGAGACTCCTTATTCATAAAAGGAAACTCAAACTGCCTAACTCACTGAAATATTGTGAGGATTAATCAGATAATTTATATACAATTGCTAGAGAATGCATACATATGAAAAGTAGGCACTCAATAAATATTGCCTGGATTTAAAGCTTTACCATGCTTCACATAGGCCAAAATGACTTCTGTATTTTTCTAGGTGATGGATCATTAATGTGGACTCAGCAGAGCAACAAATTTGAAACTAGCACAATTGTCTGTTCTTTGCATTCGTAGAAAACACACAACATTAAACGTCAAGGCACAACACTAAAAATAAGGCAACATTTTAGCTATTATAACTCTGCACTGGAATTTCCTATTTTAGAGCAAAATGGTATACTTCCATTTACCCAGATAACATTCATCGCGTAATCACCAATTTCAAAACGTGATAATTAATCTGTAGCTTGCAACAAGCTTGACACAAGAAAAAGCACCAATCAATTAGTCAACATGGTGCTGCAGGTACAGAATGCCAGGAGCCATGCTACATAGGGTGCGCAAAGCCCTTTGTATTCCAGCAGAACCAGACTCATTCTCACTAATGACAAGGGAGCCCATTGTGAGTTAGCAAATTTCACCAATTAGCAAGTAAGAAAAAAACATAATTAAAAGAATTAGGGACACTGAATCATGGTATGTGCAGTGTTCATTTATTTTGACAAGTATAATTTAATTTTACTTATTTATGGTAATATTTCATAGTATACTAATGAATGCACTCTTGTCTCTTTTGTAAATGTAATGAAATATTAGTAATATGAGACCTCAGTGCTGCTCTCTGTTATTAAATTGCTCCTGACAGGTGAGGTAGGACCACCACAGTTGGGTTTGCGCTGGAATGGTAATTGCATTGGTGGCATAGTGGTGTGAAAGTGAGTGAGTATTCACTGAGGGACTAACATGAAGGTGTGCAAAGTTCACTGCTAAGTGAATACACAAAATTTAAAGAGACATATTAGGTGTAATGTTTATAGTAGTCTTCTGGTACACTCTAAAACTATTTCTTCTTTGGGAAATTGGAATCACCATTTTTTAAAAAGGCATTTTTATATGCTGAGAAGCACTACTTCTTCCAGAGTCTTATTTCTATCAAAGAATCCCTCTTTCTCCAAGATAAGGCTGAAAAACTTAGAAATAGTCTTTTCTGTTTCATTTTCTCCCCTATACATTCATTGACAATTCCTCACCATTCTTTTCCTTTTCCTTTTTTTTTTTTTTTTTTAAAGACAGGGTCTCACTCTGTCACCCAGGCTAGAGTGCAGTGGTGTGATCATGTCTCACTGAAGCCTTGACCTCCTGGACTCAGGTAATCCTTCCATCTTAGCCTCCAGAGTAGCTGGGGCTACAGGCATGTGCCACCACGTTTAATGTTTTTGCATTTTTCATAGAAATGGGGTTTTACCATGTTGCCCAGACTGGTCTCAAACTCCTGAACTCAAGAGATCCGCTCATCTTGGCCTCCACAAGTGCTGGATTATAGGACTGAGCCACTGCACCTGGCCACCTTTTTTGTTTGTTTGTTTGTTTGTTTTTAGCTTTATTGGTGTATCATTGACAAATTGAAATTTTATTTATTTAACATGTACAAGGTGTTGTTTTGATATATGTATACATTTTGAAATATCCCCACAACCCAGCTAATTAACACATCTATTGCCTCGCTTAGTAACCAGTGGATAGGGCTGTATGCTAGTAGGAGAGACACTTTCTCTGGTATCTGAAAATCATATATCCACTCTCTCCCCATGTTAACTTTCTGGACATGACTTGTTTCTGGATCTCTCATATCTCTCTACATGCTTGCTCCAAGTCTACCTTCCTAGTTTTCTTCTTGTTTGCTTTAAATTTTATTATTGACCAGTATTATATAGTTATATCTTGCTACTGTTATTCTCACTGCATGTAGACTTGGTTTTTAGCTGTCCTAGAGTGTTTCTGACTTACCTTCATCCCAGCCCTGACATTCCTCTTGAGCTCCGGGCACTGGTGGTTGGTTAACTAGCCCACTCCTCTTGAGTGTCTCATTGGTGCCTCAAACTGAAATTGACTCACACTGAAATCATGATGTCATCTCTAAACAGTGTCTTTTTTTCCTGTATTCATTCCTTGGTTTAACAACCAGCATCATTTCCATGCAAGGTAGCCAAAGCAGACTCCAACTCCCCTAACTCCAGCAGCCTGCTCAGCCCCATTTACGTGCTTCTTCCATAACTTGAGAGTCTATCATCACTGTTTAGCCCAGTCTTTCAGTGCCTCTTTTCTTTTTCTTTAGAGTCCTCTCAGCTTGTCCAATTCTTTCCTCACGTGAAGTCCGTCCTTTCACACAGCCATCGAGGGGCACTAGCTCACTCTCAGGGTTCCTCTTGAAGCTTCTCAGTTGAAATCTTCAACAGCTCCTCAAGTCCTTGAGTAAAAGCCCAAGTTTTTGCTGTAGAATGAGAAGTCCTTCATGATCTTCTAAATTCTGTTTTTCTCCTACTTCAATTCCCACTATTCATCCAACAGGTCCTTACACTGCTCAAAAGCCACCTTCCCTGAATTCAACTCCTACTTCCAAGACTCATAAACAAATCTCTCTCCCAATTCTCAGGATGCTGTCCTATAACTGTCTACTACTTGTCTTCCTCCCCCACTGGATTGTGTATTTCAAGAGCAAGAATCTTGTCTTATGGATCATTTTAGCCCTGGTATTTTTTTCCTGTGTCTGGCACATAGCAGACATTGCTTGTGTGAGTAAGCAAATAAATTGATTATATTATTTCATACTTTCCTGATATAACACCAAGCTAAAATAAATTGCTGTCTTTTATCACATATGATCTAATTTCTAATCTCATATTTGGACAATATATTTGGCTCTGTGTCGAGCCTACTGGCATCTTTAACCAGGCAGCACCTGGCAAAACGGAAACAAAATAATGCAACAGAAGAACAAGAAGTTAAAACTCAGCCAGGGCCCGAGTTGCCTCCTCATTCACTGCCTCCTGGATTCACTATCCCACCATTTAACACTTGAACTTTCAGCTGCTGAGATTTGGAACGACGATGCTTAATTAGTCAACAAGACATGACAACATTCTGTTACAGTGAGATTACATACACCTATGGGTGTTAGGAGACACGTAGTAAAACCCAGCAACTTCAGAGACCTGAAAAGAGTGTTATCTTCCAGCAGCACATGGGAGAATGCTCCAAGAGATAAAACACACAAGACGAATGGTGTCTCTAATTGAAAAGCAATGGAAGAATGGAGCCCATAGAATTCCAAATACATTTTCCCTCCCAGTGTCCCTAGACGAGTATGGTGAGCTGGATTAACAAAGAGTTGTGAATATCTTTAAATAGAGAAAATAATGTACATTTCTAAAGGGACTGACTCCAGGGACCATAAAAATCTGTGCAGACATCACATCACTGTATTATAATGTCCATTCCATTTATAATTCATTATTTATTCCACAGTATTAATGCAAGATGCATATGTCTTTATTTGTTAAAGGAGGAGAAGGATGTTTAGGAACCTCTAGGAATTCCTTTCCACATAATGATGCTTCTAATTATGGTACAACTCAGAATAGAACAGAAAATTGACGCTCCACAGGTTCGGGAACAGGTTCCCATGGCCTTAGGAGTGCAGAGCTGATCTCTGTCTAACCCAGTTGACCCAGATTGGTTCTGTCTTTCTTAAATGTTGCCACCTTCACATCAGTGACTTCTTCAGGGGGATCTATGTGGGCACCTGTCTTTTGGCTGACTATGGTAGTTTGACCACAATGGCATAAAGCACACTCTACAAGGCATTCTCCTGCCCCAGTCCTGGAGGCAAGCAGAGCAAAGCACCTTTGAATGTTAGCTTCCTTCCCAGTCATTGATTGAATAAACATTATGGTCAGCTGCGTCCAGACTCTGGAGAGAAAACAGAGAAGATGTTCCAGTGAGGGAGCTGACAATAACCCTGTCAGCAAATAGGCGTATGACACAAGCATCAGTGAAAAGAAAGCCTAATAAAATAGGGCTATGGATGGGGAGGAAGGGTATATTGAGAGTCAGATGATCAGAGTAGTTCTGAGAAAGCGATGTTAAAGCAATAATACAATAAAGTAGCTACGGAAAAAGCTATGTGACACCAGCCCACCGAACATTCTCCACCCTCCACACCCAGCAACTTGCACCTCCTCTCCTTCTCTTCCGGGGTTTCCACTTTGCCAGGACAAGTCCAAAGCTCTAACAGACCTCAGCCTCAACTTCTCTCTCTCTCCCTCTCTCTACTCTCAGGAGACTGTCTGTGGAAAACACTAACATGATGATCATAATTAAATTGATATGGCCCAGCCGGGTGCGGTGGCTCATGCCTGTAATCCCAGCATTTTGGGAGGCCGAGGTGGGCAGATCACCTGAGGTCGGGTGTTCGAGAGCAGCCTGACCAACATGGAGAAAGCTCATCTCTACCAAAAATACAAAATTAGCCGGGCATGGTGGCACATGCTCGTAATCCCAGAAACGGGAGGCTGAGGCAGGAGAATCGCTTGAACCCGGGAGGCAGAGGTTGCGGTGAGCCAAGATTGCACCACTGCACTCCAGCCTGGGCAACAAGAGTGAAACTTCATTTCAAAAAATAAATAAATAAATAAATAATTGATATGGCCAAAGCCTTGGCATTCAGAAGGGGTGATTTAAAATCTCTAAATCTCTTCTCTCTCTACGAAATTTGACTTTCAAAACTAAGTCTGACTAAGGAGATCAAGAAAATCCACCTTTAAAATATAGAATTCATCAAGACACTTTGTGCTCAGATGAGAATCGACTCCCTCCTGCTGTGGGCAACACCCTCTGTGGCTCATTCTTGGGAGGAACAGGCTAGAAAGGAACATAATTTCAGGGGCAAATAAAAACATATCAATTTACTATCCTTCTAAGTTTCTTCTATTATTGTGTATGTCTCTAAGCAAGGACTCACCCAGGCACAAAGACTGTCATCTTTGTCCTTAAAAGATGCCTTTACTTCTCCTGTAGAAAGGGGAAGGAGACAGGCAGCCAAGGAGTCAGGTTCAATATTGTCTTTAATCATATGGGCTCCATGAGCAACTTCTTACCTACTGGTGTCTTCCACAGTGAAGTTGTTGCTGTCCACAGGCAGTGAAGGCTGGGATGACTCCCCTTCCTCCTGATGAATGAACTTTTACAGGGAATCAGAAAAGGCTTCTTTCAGACACTCATTCCTAGTTTATAATAGGGGAATCCATTTGCCTCAGAGCTCAGTGAGGTGGAGGTAGAGAGGCGGTCCATAGCAAATCTAAACAACTTTCGCACTCTATAAACAAGCAGGGACTGGTTACTTGGCCATTTGAGACGTCCTTGGGAATGGACTTTAATTTAGACAGTCAAGGTAAACCCCAGCCTCCCTGATGACTGTTGAGAAGTCTGCTATCAGACTAATTTGTTTTTCTTTATTGGGAGTCTGTTTTATCTCGGGGTGTGTGTGTGTGTGTGTGTGTGTGTGTGTGTGTGTGTGTTTAATCATGTCTTGTATTGGGTAGCATGTAATTTCACAGTAATGAATTTAGGTATGTACCCAATAGGACGTATTTTTCTTAGGACTTACTGAGATTCCTGATTCTCCAGACTCCATTCTTTCCTAAGTTGTGGGAAAAAATATTTATTATTTCTATGAATATTGGCTCTCTTCCACTTTTTTCTGTTTTCTTTTTTCGGTCCTCTAATTAGAGGTAGGTTTATAACAGGTAACCTATGAGGTTTCTAACAGGTAAACTACGAGGTAAAATCTCTGTATCTCTTTTTGTTCAATATGGGATAAATTATTCTAATCTATTCTACCACCCATTAATTCTTCTTTTCATGGGCATCATATGTGCTGTTCCTCTCATTTGAATTATCCCAATTTCAATGATTACATTTTTAACGGGTTCCATTCGATTTTTTCTAAAATCTATCTTGTATTTTGAAGCATCCTTTGTCTTTTCTGACAACTACGTTTCCTTTTTAAAATGTCTTTAAGCATTTTAAGCATACTTGTTCCACATGAATTTGGGGTGTGGGGATGCTGGGGAGTTCATTTTTCAGGAGTGGTTTGCATGTGTTTCCAGCAGGTGTGCCAGAGGTTCACAACCTTGATAATCTCAGTTCCAGCCCTAATCCTTTATGAGTTAGGCCCGTGGTTACAAACGTTCAGGGAAGTTCCCGCCGCCTGTATTTTACTCAGTCCCCACTGACACCCACGTAGACACAGCCTGGGATTCATTCCAGCCCTCTGAGCTAGTAGGCAGGTTTTTTTCTTGCATACTTTTCAGTGAGGGTGTAGCCCAGCCAGGGCCAGGCTTAGTTGGGTAGGTGGAGCAGAAGATGGGAGTAAGTTTTGATTTCTGACCCAAGGATTCAAGGACCCAACTTTTGTCTCCTGTGGTGATTGCCCCCAATCTCCCGATGCACAAATTAGAAAAGCATTCCTGTCCCCTGCTTTCCTGTGTCCTCCCAGTATCTCCCAACACTTTGTCCTTCACTCTGGCTGCTCAGAGTCCCTGTCCTGAACTCAGCCAAGCATTCAAATAATGCTGTAGTCACGCACACAGAATTTCCAGGAGGTGTCAGAGGCAGCACCTTCAGGATACCTGCTACCACATTGTCGAAGTTCAAATAAAAGGAAATTGTTATAATTATTTTCTGTAGGGATCTCTGCAAAATTTCTAATGATACAAATACATTAATAGCATGTTATTCTCAAACTAAATAAAACAACCACTTTCTCAATGGATTATAATATTTTCCTTTACGTGTAATTATACTTTTATAAAATATTCACTCTGACCTGAAAAAGCAACTTTCCATTTATTTGAAAACCAACATAGGATGATTATTTTATTTCATGATTTAATGGATTAATCTAATTGATTTTATTTGAGTCTGGCAACAATGCCTTGAGGTAGGTTTCATTTTGATTTGTTTTCTAAGGGAAAAAAACTGAATGTCAAAATAAAATGAAAAGGGAAGTTTTTATTTTCAAAATGAAAGGAAAAGTCAAATTAGAATGAGCAATTCTTTCAAAATTCTAATGTTTGCATATGGCAAAGGTAAGGTCTGAACCAAGGTCTGTCTAAATCCAAAGTCAGTTCTTCTTTCGCCAGTGAGATTCCTGTTGACCTCCTTCAGGAATCCCCTGACACTCCAGGAATTCTGCCCAGACCTACTCAGGCACCATCAGTAGAGATGAGAATGGATACACTTTTCAAAAAGCCTTCCAGGCAATCCTTTTCCACTCAGGTTTGATAAACATTGCATGCTATCTTGCTGCTTTAGTATGTACGACTTAAATCAGCTCTTTTTAACTACAGATTTTATGTGAGGGTAGTCAAATCCCCTGGAGAACATCAACTACAATCCATTATTTTGTTCAAGATGCAGAAAACAATAGTATGTGGAAGACCCGGGTGGTCAGAGTGAGGCTGGTCTTGTATGGATGGATGGAGGTTGATGGGACACCGAGGAATTCATGGGGAGAGGAGGCTTCTTTTTGATGTTGCCACTCGTCTCTGCCAAGATTTTGTTTCCATGCTTGCCATTTTCTCATGCCTTTGAATTTTTGCCTAATCTGGTAGTCTGCAGTACTTCAGATCTGAGCCAAGAAAGGACGGTGATGTAAGTGGCCAGAGAATGAAACAGAGGTGACACATGTTTGAGGAAAGAGGACGGGGGAAAGAGAGAGACCAGAGGAGGGAGGCAGAGCTTCCACAAGATGACTCTAGTCCAGAGAATCAGAGGGTGAATCGCTACCTTGAAAAATTACTTGCTCTGTCTGAATCTTCATCTCCTCATTTGTGGCATGGGGATAAAAAAAGACTGCCTTGAAGAAGAAAATGAATGGAATGTGCTTTGAAGAGAATGGGGTAATGATGCTGATTGTGTCCTTGGAGCAAATAGGAACACAGCATGGTAGTGATGACAGCAAGTATGCCATTTCCCCTGGCTCAGACCAGCTAGGGAAAGGAGAGGCTGCAGGGGGCTTTATCCAAGGCCTTGCGATATTAGTCACACAGAAGCTCCCCAGAACCATCTCCATGTTCAGCACTGCCCACCCACCTCATTCTACTCTGAGCCTGCACCGAGCTACACATGAGAAAGGGTCAGACATCCCGAGTTCCAGGCAAGTGAGAGGGCTTGTGATAAGCCCCTTACTTGCACTCACAAGACCAAACTGCCTGGAGCATGGGGCGTATCACCTACAACACAACAGCGCACAGCACTACAAGAGGCCTTGAAAACGTACTTTGCCAAGCCTGGGAGAGGAAAGGCATTCCTAGTGGAGGGACATGTGCAAGGTTGAAAAGGCCTGAAGGCAGCCTCTTGGGATGGGGCACGAGTGTTGAAGAGAGGGGAGTAGTGACTAGGAGTCTGCACAGGTGCATGGAGGGTTGACAGCACATTTGCAAAGCCTCGAGTGCCGTGCTGAGAAGCCTATTCTATATGTGCTGGAAAATAAGAGCTTTATATATGAAAAACAAATCTAGGGGCAGAGTGGAAGACAGACTGGAGAGTAAGGGGGGACCTGGATATAAGAAACCCATTAGGTGCATTAGAAATCACATTGGCAAGAATTGATGAGTACCTAAACTGGGCAATGGCGGTGCATGAGAGGAAGGGGGGATTCCAGAAATGTTTCAGCAGCAGAAGCAGCAGATTCAGTAAACAGATTAAGGGAATTTAGGGTCTGTGTTTGTGTGTGTGTGTTTGTGTGTGTGTGTGTGTGTGTGTGTAGGGATTGCATCGCCAGTTTGGGCTAATTATGAGAATGCCATAGATTACACATAGGTAATTTGGAGAAGAAGCAGGATGTGAAGGACAGATCAGAAGTACAGCAAGCAAGGACACTTACTTTATTTGGATGGTTGGAGGTCGTGATGCCTGCAGAATGGGACAGAGCTGACCAGCAGGCTTTGAAACTGTCCAGGATTCAACAGAGAGGGATGAGCTGCCTATCAATGTTTTACAAACACCAGAAGACAATTGGAAATTCAAGTCCTCAGTGTTGCAATGGTTTAGTTGATGTGACTGGGCTTAGGGATGCCCAGATACCTGGTAAAAACTTTCCTACTGAGCATACCTGTGAAGGTCCTTCTGGAAGAGTTTGGCATTTGATTCAGTAAACTGAGCAAAGAAGATCACCCTCACCAATGTGGATGGGCACCATGCAATCTGTTAAGTGCTTGAATAGAACAAAAAGGTAGAGGACGGGTGAATTTCCTCTCTGCTTGACCTGAGACATCCATCTTCATCTGTCCTTGCATGTCAGTGATCCTGGTTCTCAGGCCTTTGGGCCTGGACTGGAACAACACCACCAGCTTTGCTGGGCCTCTAGCTCTCAGGTGGCAGACTGTGGGACTTGTCTGTCTCCACCATTATTTGAGCCAATCTCTCATCATAAATATCTTTCTGCATATTCCTATATATGCTATTGGTCCTGTTTCTCTAGAAAACTGTAATACACGTGTCAGTGAGATATCCAGGAAAAGGGAGAGCCTTAGGGGAAGTAATGCAATTGGAGGAATTGTGAAATATGGCCAGTCCTAAGAAGCGGACAACCAGAGAGCATGATCAAAAAGCTGCTCTAAGAAGAAACGCCTCAGTGGAAAAAGGAAAGGCAGAAGACATAGAGGGGATAAGTGTCTGGGTGTGTTGTGCTCACCCTTCTAACCACTACTCAGCCCTGGGAATGGAGAAGGGATGGGGAAGAGCTTGGCATATTCCAGCTCTGACCTAATGCCTAGGCCAGTCCTGTGTCATGAGGCCCAACCTGATGCAAACCGGAGAAAGAGCCACAAATCAGCAAGATTGAGCGCTTTTCCTACAGAGAAAATTCTGCTAGGACCCTAAGAAATGGGTTGTGTGTGTGTGCACTGGGACATACAGTGTGCCCATGTGTATCCCTACGAAATGGGTTGTGCGTGTGTGCATTGGGGCATGCAGTGTGCACATGTGTGTCCCTACGAAATGGGTTGTGCGTGTGTGCACTGGGACATGCACAGTGTGCACATGTGTGTGCACACATGTCTGTTTAGTTTGTGAAATTGAATCCCTGACTTCAAACCTTGTTTTATCATGGAATTGAACAGATTTCTGCCCAGAGATAAACAGGTCCTGCCTGGATGTTTGATGGTTTTGTCTCTACCTATTCATCACCTCTGTTTCAAGGAATGGTATGCGCCATTTGAAAAGTCAGATCTTTGTTAACAGATCTTTGTTTGTTTGTTTGTTTGTTTGCTTTTTCCAGCCACCAGATTAGTTTACACTCTGGGAGAAGGTAGATACATTTTGTTATCTGAAAAAGAGAGATAACGATCAGCTCGCAGGCTCCAAAATAGTTAACAAATGACCATAACTGTACACAATTTATTTAAAATGCTAAAAATCATCAGGGTTTTTCAATGAGCATTTTTTTTTCTGAATACCTTCAACTGAATCATATTTTTGCTTTTAAGAATGGATTTTCAAAGTGGAATTATGTGTGTCTCTGCTTTTCTTTAGGTAGTGGTGATAAATCTGTGCCTGGGAGTCTTTTACCTGAATAATTAAAATGATATAATAAAAACGACCTCTCAGCCCTATAGACCCAGTGAGCTTTGGGTTGATAATGGAATAATCAAATAATCAGAGAACAAGGCCATTCACAGAGTTCCCGAGGAAGCGAGACCAGTGCATGGTGAAAGGTGATGTCAGGGACGATGTGGGGAGACAGAGGCAGAGGGAATCACAGCCCACAGCACCAAGTGCAAGGTGGGACCAGAGATCATGTGTGTGACAAGGAGGCATCCATGGTGAGTGGGGGGAGGCATAGGGGAAGTGGATGCAGAGAGAAGACCAGGCTTGGAGGAGCAGGTGTCCAGTGGGGGAACGCATCAGGGGGCAGTTTCTTGGAGGCGGAGAACCACTTCACACTGTTTGTTCCATTTATAGCATCTCAGAGCATGGAGTCATTTTTCAAGCGAAGTAGCTGAGACAAGGATCTCTGACTTGCACTTTCTTTGTACACCTGCACAAATTGTTAATGACCTTAGCTTCCCTATAAATAACATGGGCCACTTCTTCAACGGGGCACAAGGCTGCAAAGGGATGGGTCACTGGGAATCAGCTACTGTAGTTTGGATAGCTTGAGCCACGGCAGGCACCAGAGGAACCTGGGCCAGGCTGGTTTCACCACAGCCTCCCTTAGTTTTGGAGACAGCACATTCAGTCCTCTCTCCGAAGGCACAGCAACATCTGTGAAGAGGGCAGGGGACAGGCCCTCAAGCGAGGCCCCAACACAGTTCTGGCAAGAACATGGTTTCCAAGGTGGTAGATGACAGGGCACGTGCTCACGCCTGCTGCAGGCCCATGCGAATGGGACCAACTGGCAGAATGGAATAAGCGCTAAACCACCGAAAATAACAACCACTGCAGTAACACCAAACAGAACTGGGTTGTTCGGAAAATGACAGAAGCCCATGTCACCACCCTTAATTGTTTGTTACATGCTGCTGCAGAAAATAAAATTATTTTGGTAGAGGGAAATATTGTGTTTCCCAGCTTTCAGGCACAGATGCAGTTTGGGTGATAAAATAGAGATTAGGTCAATAAAGGGGCCTCTGGTCTTCATGCCTTGTGTCCAGGGCTGGCCGTGTGCCTGATATTCTTAGAATGAATGCTATAGATGACCTTCTTCCTTTGATAAATGAAATTGCTTGGCTCACATACTTTTTAATGTGGTTTTTATAGAATCTTTCAGAGCAAGGGAGAAAGAGAAAGCGTGAGCGAGTCTGTGGCTGCCTTTCTTGAAAAATCACTGTGGGCCACAGCGGAACTCTGAAAGTGACAGTGTGAAGTCATTCTTGTGCTTGCCGTTTTGGATGGCAGATGGGAAGCAGGTGCGTTTCTGCAGGATGAGCTGAAGAAGAGGGGCTTAATTAAAGAACACGCTCACGGCATCCAAAAGATCTTGAATTGCCACCGTGTGGGCCTGCCTTTCCCCTTCCCCACAATCTTTTTAACTCTTTTCATGGTGGGTCATTGTCCTCCCTGCAGCCCAAAGCAATGAGGCCGGGGCTATTATTTTCCTTGTGGACAAATGGCTCTGCAGAGCTGGCTGCCGGGCCAATGGAGCCTTCTGTGGCCACTGTGCAATTGAAATGGTTCTCAGGGAAGGGGCCTCAGCTGCTGCCTGTCTCTAATTGTTGCTGGGACCCAGCCTTCTGGTCAGCTCTGGTCCCTGCCGCTGCTGTCTACACCGACTGTTTTTCCTCCCGGCTTCCAGAGATGAGGCTTCCTTTTGTTCCTCACAGTATTGCACTTTCACATCCCCTGCAAACGCGGGAGTTGGTCTTTTCTGTTGTGCGAAGTCTCTGGGGGCCTCCGTCGCTCTGCTCACTACTGTCCGAAGGTGAGCTTCTTGCCACTCCTTTCCAGCCTGGCTGTGTGGGTGGCCTCATGAGCTGTGATTCAAAAGATGACAAGGAGGCACTGGAAGGAGCCCCGGAGGCCCTGGGGTCTGCCGTCTGGTTGTAGGGACAGGAACATTTGAGGTCAGGAGGGGAGAGACTTTGCAGGATAAATTTGTGGCAAATCCAGGCATACGCCAAAGAATGCTGATTCCCAGTGCCTGAAATGGGGGAAGGTTTTCGCAGCTTCCAGGAGACGGGCCTGGTGGTGAGGAAGGATGGGCCCTCCACACCAGGACTGGGAGCCACTCCGAGGGAGAAAGTGCTGCAGTCAGACCTGCTGCTAGAGCCTGGGTCTGGGCCACATTGCATCCAAGAACAGGATGACTCCTACCTGGCTGGCCTCTAGACCAAGTGAACTAGAAACAGGAGAAGCACCCCTGCATCCCGTGAGCAGTGTTTCTGGAGGCCGTTGGTAGGGAGGAAGGCGGAGGTGCCAACTCACACTTCCCTCCAGGACCTGAACATCACAGACGCTCCTACCAATGTAGCTTCCATATTTCACAGCCTAATTCTGGATTATTTATGACAGCAAAACAAAAATTATTTATTAAGCAACTGTTCACAACTGAGACCTAGGGAAGTGACATAATCTAAGATTGCATAACTAATTAGCGGCAGAGCTAACACTCTGTTATATCATCTCCTTATTTTAAATCAATTGCAAAGCTTTGCAAACATTTCAAATAAGCACATCTCTGGCATTTTATGACCTTTTTATGCTTAATTCAAAAGAATGTACTTGCTTTAAATAAATATTAAGGACATGAAATACATTGATACATACACAAAAGACTGTTTATAATCCTTATGTATTAAGATCCCATTGTGTGCTGTGTTTTTTTATTTTCCTGCATAAACAGCATTCTCTACTACAACCCAGCAAGGTAGGCATTACTGCCCCTGTTCTGCAGCTAAAGCAGCTCTCACTAAGAAGGATGAAACAGCAGAAAAGCTGGGAAAAGATCACCCACAAAGCAATAAAGAAATGGGAAGGGACACCCAGATCTGCCTGGCTTCAAAGCCAGTAGTAGTAACTTCCCTAGTGTGAACGAGCTCATCCAGGGATAAAGTTTATTTATGAACAAAAGAGAAATCCCACCGAATCATTCCTACACATTTTTCTTTCTTAGTCTAAGGAGTGATAGGAAAAACTGTAGAGAATGGGAAATAGACAAGCAGAATTGGCAAGTGTTCTTGACTCAAGACCCCTCATGAAAAGGGTAAACCATTCTCTCTGCCCAAATGTGATTCCTGTAGCTGGGTCCCAGTCAGCACGTTTTCCACTGAAACGCTGAGGAGGGGAGGGGCTCTTCCTGGGGTAGCTGTATACAGCCATGGTGGCCAGCCTAATTCAAGTTGCACAGCATGGACACACACACTCTCATGCTGGTGACTCCCAGGCTGTTAGTTCAACCGTCCATTGGGTTTGACATCATAGATGGGGGTTGCAGGGTGCGCAAGGGAATAATCTGATTTGCAGAGAGGAAAAATTGTTGTGTATATGCTTCCTGTTTTTATTTTCACTATTCTTTTTCACTCAGCACTTCTAATTTCCACATATAAACAGAGTCAGTGGAAAGTGTTATTATCTAACACTGTACTATCTGAAATTCCCTCTATTATTCTATGGGGCCATGTTGATCAGGACCACCCCTGAATGTAAATGATGCAGTCAGAGGCCTTGCAGTCCTGCGGCCAGGGCTGCATTTTATGTGTGCACATAAACACACAGGATGCCCTGCCTACAGACCATTTTGTCCCCAGGGCTAAATATTTAAGTGTCCTCATGGTAGTAATCAGAGATAAGACTTTTACATTGTTGTGATTACAAAAGGGAGTATACATTTGCATCTGTGAATAATCACCACCCTTATAAACAGCAATAACAACTTTGAATTTTTCTTACTTATTCGTTTAACCTGTACTGAATGCCCATTGTGTGCTTGTACTCACTGGATTTTTTACCATATTATTCTAGCCTTACACATACATGTGTGATGTGTGATGTTCATTCTCCTTTGAGGATTTTGGCACTAAAAGCTTTCCTCTATTGGGAAAAATGTGAAAATATCCTTTGCATCCAGAGTCAACCCATTTGGAAATAGGAGCAAAGCTTCCACAGACTCCATTTTTTCTCTCTATCAAATATCCTTTGTGAGATAAAGCTCCAAGGATGGAAATTAGCCGCTTCTGTCCTGAGAATCTTCCCAACCCTATTCTTTCAAAGGATTGTCCATAAGGCTCTGGGACCACCACAATGCGGACACGCACCGCTGGCTGACGGCCTCGCTTCAATAGAAAGCCTTTTAAAACATGCTCCCATAGTCCTGAAAAAGACTCTTCTTGGGGGCTTAGCGGGGGAAAGGGAGCCAGGGCTCCGGAACTGCTCAGCGCAGCTCACGAACTGTTTTCGTCCAGATCTGAGAAGACTCCAAAGCACTAAAAATGATGAGGGGAATTTAAAAATCATGTTTGTTCAAGGGATGGGGGAAAGGAAAGGAACAGAAGACGGAGGCAGGGGAAGAAATTTATAGCAAAAAGGTTACCTCGGCTATTTCTCCACTCTGGGGGTCATCCTAGAAACGTCCCTCCTCCAGACATGGGGGTGGTGCCAGTTGCCAATAATCCTCTCTTCCCGGAAAATAAAAACCAAACGGTTAGCAAATGTCAAGATAAAAAAGAAAATCAGCTGAACAAGGGAACAGCCAGGATGGGCTGCTGGATGGGCGCCGGCCACGGGAGCCCCAGGTGCAATCAACAGCTCTTTAAGACTGCAGGGCATCATTTCTCTGCTTTGAAAAACCCAGCCATCTCTTGGAGAGTCAGATCGATTAGAGGCCACCTTTTGTGAAAGTGATGCTATCATTGCGGTTGTAATGTATGCAAAGACAGTCTGTGGCACACGATGATTAAATTATAGTATAGAAGACAGGATTTCTATAGCGTGTTCCCCCCTCTGGATTTTGCACTTTTATCTACATTCGAATCAGGTCTGTGAAAATATGGTGCACATGCTTTTCATTCTGGATGACAGAACATTTCCACATGTTTCTGTGTATTTTTGAAGTGGAGAGGACGGTACCGCCACTTGGAGATCCAACTGAGCCCACGAGGCAAAGGCAATGTGATTCTTTTATAAAAAGAAAGAAAAGCAGACAGAAAGGGTTATTTCCTGGCACCCTTTAGGGGTGAAGCTGTGCAGGTAAAATAAAATAGTAAATAAAATAAATTGAACAAATAAAAGCATTGCGACTTAGCTCCCTGAACGTCAGAGACATCACCGTACAGGGTTGCATGTGCAGAAAGGAGACCCAAGGTTAAGATTTGCTTCTTACCTAGACAACACCTCAGCATCCTGCCTTGTGGCCATAACTAGAAAGGAGCTTCCTCTGTCTCCACGTCAGCCACCATTTTAGAGTGGTCTCTGGATACGGTAAGATGGAGGCAGACAGAGAGAAAGCCTGAGGGGCTCCCTCTGCACACGCTCAGCTGTGCCCCGCAGCCCCAGCGCCTCTCCCTAGGTGATGCATTATTCACCATCCCCTTCAGCTGAGTCAGGAGGAGCTGAGACAGGACAGCGCCGCGGCGAAAACGCAGACGATGACAAAGCCTGCTTTACCGCCGGTCCCGGGATATTGCAGGGAAAGGCAGCTCCCCTCCAAGGCATTACAACGTGGGCTTTTAATGGGCGATTTGCTATCTAGAGATATTTAAGATGCAGCCACTATCCTTGTGGGGTTGATTCCTCCCTAGGCTAGCTGCCTTTTCCTCTCTCTCTGCAAATATACAGCCCTCATGAAAAATCTACCCGGGGATCACAGGATGCTGCCGGCAGCTGGGGAGGCTCTTGCAGGGGCCGACGGGAGCCTGTGTGGCAGGGTGGCTTCTTCCTCCACCCCCTTCAGCCCTTCCAGCACCCTCGGTGCCTGCCCGCTGGATCCTTAACAAAGAAGAAACCTGCCTCCTTCAGCGCGTGAAGCCGGGGGAGGTGGAGGTTGAGCTGGGAAGAAATGGGGAGCAGTGTCCGGGCTGTTTCAGACCTTCCTGGAGGACCCAGGGAAAGAAGAGCCCCAGAGGGATTCGTGGACACAGCGTGACCTGCGGGGCCCTGGGCTGCGCCTGCTGTCCATCATATCAGGAGAAGGAGAGCACGAGGCGCTCGCGTGTGTGTGTGTGTGTGTGTGTGTGTGTTTTAAAGAAGGTTAATTCATACTGAGATCCTAGGGAATATTTTTCTAACTAGGACAGACTTGGGAATAAATAACATGCTTATATAGCTGGGTCTCCCCTCCCCTTCCTTTCTCCCACTCACTAACACACACACACGTGTGCGCACACAGACACACGCACACACGTGCACACACATTGCTAGTTACTAAAGCTAGCCTATGAGGCAAGGAAAAGCTGACCTTGAGAAATGCAATTTTCAATTCCAGCTGAAGCCCACGTGAGGAGACTGTGCCCGGCACTCCAGGCGGACTGCACACCTTAGATGGGCCACAGGCAGGCACATCCCACACGTGGACTTGGGCGAGATGCCCTAATGTGGCAGCTGAGGAGCAATAGAGGGACCCAGGTGGAACCATTTCCACAGGCCTGGAGTGTGCACTGCAGGTCTCCAGCCTTGATAAATATCATGGGTGTGCTGAGGTTTCTCGTCCACCCGAGCCTCTGTCTACACACACAGAGTGCCTGGGAGCTCAGAAGTGTGTTTATTCTGCTCCTTTCCTCCGTCATAAATGACTGCTACCAGCACTTGGAGGAAAAGCCCAAGCTGGGCCTGAGTGAATGGAAGCAGAGCGGGCAGGCCAGGCTCACTAGCCAAGTCCAAGCGACGACAGCGTGTGTAAGTGATTTCCATGCTCTCATTCCTTAACCCTTTTTGAGATGATCCTTCTCTTCCCGAGTGCACTTAGGGAAGGCAGGTACAATCATCTGCTTTCCTGTCTCTTTTCTTGATCTGGCTCTGTCAGAGAAAGAAAGAACTGTTAGGACACATCCAAGAGAAAAGATACCGGATCAAATTATTTCAATGAAAGAAATCCAGTTATAAGATATAAATATATATATTCAAATTCTATTATAAACATGAACGTGTCTGTGTGGGTGGGTATCTGTAGAAAATACAAGACCAATACATATCAACACGGAAGCAGTAATACCTCTTGGTAGTGTGATAATTAATTATATTTGATTTTTCATACTTTTTAATTTTTTCTCAAGCAAGATACGAGTTATTATTGCTTCTACAATCAGAAAACAATTAGCTTAAAGAAACAGACAATCTGAACAGTTACCATACACATGAGCAAAGACACTGTTTAAAGTTCCACTCAAGTACCCCAGTGTTCTCAGCAGGCTTTCTATCTTCTCATTGTATTTATTCCAGTTTTTATTTTAACTCAACCCAGTGTCTCTTCTGGGCTGTGAAGATACTTGTGGTGTAAACTGCTAGTGATTCTCAGTGACTGCACTTTGCTTATGTCTTATTATATAGGAATATATGACCTCAATATTTAGCTGGGCGTGTGGTCATCAGAGAATGCAAGGCTTTCCAGCACCTTTGCAGATGGGTGTGGCTTAGTGACTAAGTCCCAGCCCACCAAATATGAGCTGAGGTGATGTGTGCAACTTTAGTGTTATCAGAAGAGGCAGATCACCCAGACCTTTCCTTCTTCTCTTCTTTATGTCTGAAATCCAGCCAAAGCAGAACGCCATTAATAACGTGACTACACGGCAACTCCATAGCTGCCTGCAGGCTGACTTGCTGAAGAGCTCTGACTGAGGCTGGATGGGGAGGGGCTGCCACCCAGGACCATTCTCTCCCCAAGTTTGGCATCCAGGGGACAACTGGGTCTCTTTGTCAGCTACTTCTGGGCCTTGGGGCCAGATAGACAAACCAAGTCTCCTACAAACTCCAAGGGGCTCCTCTCTGTAACACTTTTCGAGTTTCTTGAAATTGCCCAAGAATTCCCTCGCTAATAGATTACTACTTAGGAATCTTCATTTTTGGTTCTGTGTGCCATAACATAGCCAGTTCTCTTTCCCCATTATTATCCTCCCCAAAACAACCACTGCCAGCCCCCTTATAAATTGTGGGAAGCGGGTGAATGTTCCACTTTCCAAAGCTCTTGGAGCTTGTCTCTGAAATGCTTTCCTACTCAATGTCAGGAAATCAGATGTTGATATTTACCTCAGCCTGGAATCTCCTTCCCAAGCCACCCTCCTGGGTGTGCCCTGCGCCAACACAATGATTCAGGTTACAAGGTCTGCAATAAGCTTCTGGTAACAGGACATTGTTCTGCAGTAACTGGCTATCTGGGACCTGTTAAAGGATACCCATGCTTGTTTCTCTGGAAGATTCCAGAGTGCTTCACTTCCATAATGGGTCACCACCCAAGACTAGGAAAGCCAAGTGAAATCTCCTATCTGAATCTCTTGCTTTTGCTCTTGATGAAGAGCCATCCTTTTTTTCTCCTCCTCTCCCTTCCATATCACCACTGGTTAGGAATATCTACAAGGAGTTCAAATCCAGTTATGCAAACCTTTGGGTCGAGGATGTCCCAGCTCTGCCCTGGCCACACCCATTCTAGGGAGGCCAAGCCATGCCTCCAGCTTCACATCTCCCTGTCCAGAGCCTCCACATCCATTTCACATTTCTGCTCTGAGAACAATGCAGAAATACCACCCCTCCCCATAGGCATTTAGGTAGGTGGCTTGCACCATCTGTCATCATCAACATGATCCAAAACCTGTTTTAAATTATTAAAAATTTCTCTGAGTCATGGTCATCAAAGATTCTCTTTGACTACACAAATGTCCTAAATGTGGGGCCCTGTGACACACCATCATGTGACACTTTCCGTGGCCTCAGATACTGACCATTGATGCAACTTCCCAGTAGGATGTCTCAGTTAAGGCTCAAATTTCTATCCTCAGCCCAGGCCTCTCAGCTGTGGAAAACACCTTGGATTTGGGTAAATTAGTCATTTCCACAAAGGCAGTGGCTTCATTCCCATAGCCACTATGGATCTCGTGCCTTGGGTGACAAGTCCTCATTCCTTGTCCCCAGGCATTCTGGCAACATGGACCCCAGTGCCATTCATCTCCACTCTGGATGAAAGCTGTGGTTTCTTAGAAATTCACATGTGGAAATGGGGCCTCAGCATCAGCTTCCACATACTTCCTTCTTCAGGAAAATTCATCTTATGGGCAAATTCCAAATAACTTCAGAATCCACCAGAAGAATTATGCTTGGCCATGGTTCTACTCAGTTGAATAAAATCAGGTCCCAATTTATCTTCAACCTACTGGCTGCAAATTTGTCTCAATCATGTTTTCAGCCATTCCTCCTGGACTTGAACACAATTCCCAAAGGTTCCGTAGAGTCCAAACATCAAAGGACATGTTCTCTGTTCTTCAGCTCCAACTGTTCCCACAGAAGGACACCCCGTCCCTTTTAGATAAGCTGACTGAGCTGAGTTTGGACACAGGGACATGTCATCACTGTCCCCAAAGCCGTGACACTCAGTGTCCAGGGTCCTCACATTTCGTGACCTCTGTGTGCATGGGGCTGTCTTATCCCAGGGACTTGGGGTACAACCACCACAACACCATCAACAACAAGAACATCTTCTGCATCCCCATGCCCTAGCTGTCCTTATCTCTCATCATGGAAAACATCACACTATGACTTCTCCCTCTACTGGCAGTGCCCAGCATGCTTCCTCTCAGAAAACC
Source organism: Pongo abelii (assembly GCF_028885655.2). NCBI lineage: Eukaryota > Metazoa > Chordata > Mammalia > Primates > Hominidae > Pongo > Pongo abelii. Next base: position 126,958,215 of record NC_071997.2, read on the forward strand.
CAGGCTTTCATAGATTATGGTTTGCCTTGTCTCCTAGTGGCCTAGACACTACTGCTTTTGGTCCTATCACCCAAAAACATGAGCAAAATCTACAAAGGCAAGAGAACACACAGTCTTGGCCACAAAAGAGGGAGAAAAACATAACAGTGTCTCAGGATCTTGTTTTACCCCTGTGGTTATTAGCATTGCATCTGTATTTAGTCAATATGCTCTTGGTAAAAGAGCCTATCTTTGCTCTGCTTTAACTCTGTTAACAGAAGTACAGATGTTGAAGAATGTGGCATCCATGGGTGCAGGAGGCCAGTGGGGGTGTGAGACAGTTGGGACGGGGTTGGTTATCTCTTGTCTATTTTTCACATGAGAGTAATTTACATGATATTGGTTTGTGTTTTGACTTCTTAAGAGCTATCGTCTATCTGGAGTCTCATATTAGGTGAGATTGCTGCATGAAGGCAATACTTCTTTACAGAGTTTGCTGGCCACTGGTGAGCTAGACTACTTCTCTTCCTTTAGCTAGGATTGCATTTCTATTATTTTCAGAAATCAACAAAGTTTAAGACAGTAAGATCTCAGCATATAATCTCAATTCTTGTCATCAAATTATCTTACATCACTTATAAGATTCATCTCAATATTGTATCTAAATTTTCTCCTCTGATAGCACATGCCTTTTCTGCACAACAAAATGTTGACCTAGGCCTTCCTTGATAAAAGCTGCCTCAAGCACCCTGAGGGCATTAGGAGGTGCAATAGGGACAATAAAGCCTGCTAATGTGATTGTGGGTGGCCTGGCAACTGGAGTGATGGTGGGGAAAGCCTGGAAATCATTCCCTTCTGAGACCAGACAGCCTAAGCAGAAACCAGAGAAATGCATCATATACAAAGGAGGCAGCAGAGCTGTCTTCATAAATCGCAGCCTGTAGGCCTTTTAATGTGTCAGCGTAACCCGCCGTTAACCATATTTAATTGCTATCTACAGTAAGTTCCGTAGATCATTACCATACCAGTCATTTTTCAAAGATCCTCATTAGCACAGGACTAGTGAACACAATAAACGATGTGACAGGAGATGGCTAGAGAAATGCTGCAGAGAAGGAGCTCATGTAAGCCAGCCAGCTCATAGAGGAAAGCCCCTATATTTCTACTGGCACCATAATAAAATCCACCATGCACACTGGGCTATTTCTACTGCAGTGCATAAGACAAGAGAAATGGGTAACTATTGTGCTCCTGCTGGTTTCCTCTCCACCAACGCAGCTTGTTCCCTCACACACTAAGGTGATGTCCACAATGCCTGGCTAGAACAGAAAAGATCTGACAACACTGATGTCCACACCTGAAGTGCCTGAAAATAGCACCTTCCTATGAACATTTAAGTTGGCAATCCATCCATTTTGGAGGTACATGTGTACTGTGAACCTACCCAGAACCAGGCACTTTGCTAGGGCATTGAGATTCAAGGTCAAGGGAGGCACAGTCCCCATGGACCTTGCAGCCGGGGACACAGCTAATGGACAGGAGACATTCTAGTCCAACTCACTTGCTTTATTTCAGTGACTTTATTTTCCATTTTGTTATTACCTTCTTTTTCAAGTCTCCTGTTGGAATTTGGATTATGTTACTTTATTTTTTCCTTTAACATGCTTTTTGAATGATCAAAGGCCCATTTTAATCCCTCTATTGTCTGCAGCTCCTTAGAGATGAATTCTCCTTTTACAGAGTCTGTTTGCCTTCAAGGTGGTGAGTCTCCACAGGTGCTGGGGGCGCACCTTCCTTAGGAATCATTCTCCCATGGAGTCTCAGAAATGCCTTGAGCTCACAGGCATCTTCACTGGAGCAATGATTTTTATGCAGGGCTTCAGACTTTTGGGTTGCAATCTGTTCCAGATCAGCTTTTACCTTAAATTCTTGCTGAGATTTTCCAAACAGCAAAGACAGTGTGAACTGAGGCCCCTTACACCAGCCACAGTTGGGGTCCTGACTCCTCTGTGTGACTCCTGTCCCACCTCTGGCCTAGTCCCAGCATTAGCTTTTGTGATGCATTCCTTGATACGGAAGGCTAAGCATTGCTAGTTTCTATTCAGAGACACAGGGACTCTACCCTTGTTCCTGACTTTATAAAGCTGCTCAGTTCTAATGTTCACTGCACACAACAGCTGCAAGGGCCACAAACACCCCCAAGCAGATGTTAGGCTCTCAACCCCTAAGATATATAGTTTTCATCTCAATAGCTCGTAAGATTCTGCCCTCTGACGTGAGAAAATACAATTTGTTGTGCTTTTTAAGTATGCCTATGGCATCTTCTAAAATATACCATACGTGATCCAGTATTTCTTTGTGTTTGGAGTGTGAATCTGCAGGTGAAAGAGTGTGTTCTACACTTGCCCAATCCATCCTCATTACACAAATTCACCCTCTACTTTAAAACAGGGAATCTGGGCCTTTGACAGGAAATAAGCCGGACAGTCATGGGGCCAAACTCGAATCAAATGTAAATATTTAATTTCCTCCTGTTAAAAGCAGAGTGGACCCACAGTCCCTCCCAAAGTAAAAGGCACAATAATGTGTCAAGAGCACTGGCCTTATTGCTTCTTGGACGTTAGCAAAGATGAAGCGAAGACCACTGGCTTTGGGTTCTGATACCCCAGGAGAGTGCCGGTTTCATGCTCACGTATTGTGTGACCCTTGACCCCTCATTCAGTTCTCACGTGCTTCAGTCTCCTAAGCCATGCAAAAGGGACATAAGGATATCTCCTGAAAGCAGAGTCGGCTGGAAGGCTGGAAGGCTTATGTGAAGCAGTTGCACATTACTTGGCACTTAGAATGGGCAAATAAAAAATGGTTTAGCTTCTCCTTTGTGGGAACAGAAACTGGGATGGTTTGTATCGTGGCTCTCCTGAAACTGTGCTGCCGAGCTGTGCCCAATCTCTAGTTCAGCTCACTTCAGAAAGCCAAAGGCAGAAGCCTGAAGGACCTGAGATTGAGCCTGGCCACACAGCCCCTTCTTCCTGATGCCACATGGCTGGTGATCCTGGTCACAGCCTGCCTGAGCTGGTGGAACACAGCTTTGTCGGACTTTTGAAGATAACCTTACAGAAAAATTACCTGGTGAAGGGCAAATGCGCATGTTTTGTAATAAGACCAACCAGGTTTCCTAAATCAGCCAAGCCATTTATCCTGTGGCCTTGGCAACAGGCTGACCTTCCTTTTACAGAGGAGATGGTGATGCCCGGTCCCAGAGGAGCGCTGTGAGCATGGATTACAGTGCTTAGCACAAAGTAACATTAAATGTGAATCTCTCTTCTAAAACTGTGTTACAAAAAGCAGTAATTCATTCCAAGCAAGACTGTCAGTTTAGGTGAATCAAGTAGTCATAATTTCTCTAAAACTTTTTTTCTACTGTAAAAGCTTTAATTTTTGTCTTTATTTTTATTGATACATCTTAGATGTGCATATTTTGGGAGTATATATGATAATTCAACACATTCATATAATCAAATCAGTGTAATTGGGATATTTGTCACCTTAAATATTGATCTTTTCTTGATGCTATGAGCATTAAGTTAATGGGTACAAATGTACAGTTAGATAAAAAGAATAAGACCTGGTCTGCAATACATCATGGTGGCTATAGTTAACATTAACCAATTGTACATTTCAAAGTGCTAGAAGAGAATAATTCCAACACCTTTTTTGTTTGCTTACTTTTTTCTGAATTCTAATAGACTGATACATCAGTCCCTGCTGTAGCCAAAATGATGACTTCCCCATAAATGCACTTCAAGAATGTGACCTCAATGGATGTAACAGAAAGAACCTGCTCTTGGTGTTTGGGAAAGAAAAGGTGTTAGGTTCGCCACAATTCCTTCTCCTCCCAGGTGATTCAGAGTCCTGGAGAACAGAATACCTTGGGAGCTTGAGTGAACTCCTTCCACTAGCCCAACCGCGACTCAGATTCCAGCTCATAGATCACAAGCTCCACTGCCCAGGCCAAACTCCTCAAATGCTTAGGTTTTGTTTGTTTGTTTATTTGTTTGTTTGTTTGAAAGAGTTTTGCTCTTGTTGCCCAGGCTGGAGTGCAATGGTGCGATCTTGGCTCACTGCAACCTCTGCCTCCTGGGTTCAAGCGATTCTCCTACATTAGCCTCCCGGGTAGCTGAGATTACAGGTGCCCACCACCACGCCCGGCTAATTTTTTTGTGTGTTTTTAGTAGAGACGGAGTCTCACCATGGTGGCCAGGCTGGTCTCAAACTCCTGACCTCAGGTGATCCGCCTGCCTCGGCCTCCCAAAGTGTTGGGATTACAGGCATGAGCCACCACGCTCGGTCTAATGGTCAGGTTTTTATTTCCTGTATATGTCAAGTAAGGACAATAAGAATTACTTCAGAGTGTTGTTAGGAGCTAATGCATATAAGAATTTTTGGCACCCAGCAGATGCTCAGAAACTTTTAGCTCATAGTATTAGCATTGCTATAAAAATAACATTAATAAAAACCAACAACATTAATACTGTGAGAAAGTCATAATAATATACATCAAAGGATATTAATAATATACAATGACTTTCCCATATGCCATTTGTATGGCCAGAAAGCCAGACACAACTCCTGGCTTCCTCCTGCGATTCAGACGACATTGCTCAGATGCAAACTTAACTGAAAGAACCACTTAAGAGGTTTGTCACTCTAAGCAAATACTAGTGTTCAAGAAGTGTTCTCAGGTGATTTAAAACACAGTCCAGAATACCTGGTTATGGCTTTTCAAATGTTTGCAATACAAGGCCTGCCTCTGTGCTAAGCTCCCAGAGAGAATTTTTATAATAGATGCAGTTTTTCCTATTAGCAATGGAACATACACATTTGAAACCCAGCTGGCAGCCTCTATTATTGTAGGCTAAATCTCGTAAACAAAACTTAAATGTAAAGAAGTGTTTGTACTAGCTGCAAATGGGCTACTGGTTTGATGCCACAGGGTAAGTTGTTAGCAGGTGACATCAGAGTATGGATTAGTTAGGGTAACATTGTGAACCGAGAGACAGGCGAGATCTTGTCACTCACTGAAGGCGAGACTCCTCTAGAGAGTTGTTTTCTCCCCAAGATCTGCGCCTTTCCCCAGACTGAGTCAGGATCTCCGAGGTTAGGACCTAGCTATGTATATTTTGCACAAAGAATTCTGATTTGGACTCCAGGATTTAGAACCACAAATGTGCATACAGACCCAATTTTGTACATGGGAGGTGAGGTCAGATAGATAAAGTAAATTGCCAGCACACATTCATCTCACTAGTGTCACAGCTAGAATTAGAACCTATGGACTTTTGGTCCCTGGTTTGCAGCAGTTTCTGTAACACTAGTGGGTATGAAACAACGTAAAACACAAAGAACTGAGTCCTCGGAGGTGTGCAGCCCAGCAAAACTGAGTCTTCGGGTGGCAGTGGAGGGTATCCAGAAAGAAAGGCCTGCGGTGAGGCTCTGCATCTCAGATTTAGGAGGTAACCCCCACTGCCAGATGGTTCAGGTGATGGTGGCCGTGTGGGAGTGTGGTGGTGGCTGGGGAAGATGACAAAGGCAATTCCCTTATGATAGCTGCTAAGGAGAGCAGTTGACACAACCCTGCTGCCATTTTTGACTCTTTCTTCACGAATTGAGGATAAGGGGAGATAACTGCAGCTACCAGCATGGAGATTCCCCAGGTTCTTAAACTTACAGGTTATTAAGGACATAAAAGGGTCTTCATGTATTCTAATACCCTAATTTCACAGGAGAAGAGACAGTTTCAGGGAAGGCACGTGGCTTGTTCAGTTTCAATCAGCCAGCAACTGGCAGAGCTGAAACTAGAACTCAGGTCTTAGAGCTCCAGTTCTGTAACTCATCCATCCCACAAAATAACTATAATAGCATGTGCCCATGTGGCCTGGGCATGGCCTGTAGTCACTGCCATAGATAGGGATGGATGAGACCTACTGCCCCTAAGGCATGCAGTCCTATTGGCTCCTTCCTGCAGCAGTCCCTGGACCACCAGGTTCAGAAACACCTGGGTCTGTGCTCACATGCAAAGTACTGGGCCTGCCCCAGATTTACTGACTCAGAACCCCTGCAGGTGAGGCCAGGGAAACTGGCTCAGCAGGTGATAACTGGGTACTCCAACATCTGAGAAACCCCGAGGTAAGACCTCAAAGTTCTGGGATATTGTGGGGCTCTGTTGAAGAACAGAAGGTTTAACGTACAAGAAAGACTGACCTAAATGTGGCATCAATTATTTCATTGAAGAATCATCAATTTAGTGCCTACTGGCTTATAGTGCCCACTGTTCACTATGCTGGGAACAGAAGTCAACAAGCCAACCACATTCCAGCTGTGAAGGAATGCATCCGGACAGCCATAGAAGGCCCTGGATGCCTGGTGCCTGGGCTGGGGTATGTGCCAGGTAAAGAAGGGTGTGGATGTCAGAGAAGAACAACTCTTGACAGTGCCCAGGAAGGGCAGCTGCTCCTCGGAAGCAGTGCTCGTGGAGCCATGTTGCTATGGATACAAACAGTGTCTGGTTCCTTATGAGAACACTACTGTTAGGATGGTTCTGAAATGCTTTTGTCCTGAAGGTGGAGACCTCATCAGACCAAATTACTCTTGGCTAAGGTGGTTAACCCTCTACTCATATGATGTCTTGGGGCAACAGTGCAACCTCAAAAAATATTAAATAAGAACAAACTATGGAGACAATAAAAAGATCAGTGGTTGTCAGAGGCTGAGGAAGCAGGGAGATGAAGGAATAAGTATCAGTGGAGCACAGAGGATTTTAGGGCAGTGAAACTCGTCTGTATGATACTAAAATGGTGGAGTAATGTCATTATACATTTGTCCAAATGCCTGGAATGTACAACACCAAGAGTGAACCTTGGTGTCAACTATGAACTAATTGTGATGATGACGTGTCAGTGTAGGATCATCAATTATAAAAAGTGTACCACTCTGGGAAGAAATGTTGATAACGAGGGAGACAGGGCATGTTTGTTGGAGGGGCAGGAAGAATATGGAAAATCCCTGTACCTTCCACTCAGTTTTGCTAATAATAAAACTAATAATAGTATTATTATAAACTAATGATAATAAACAATATTAAAGTATTGAATAATATTAATATTAAAAATAATATTATTATAAACTAATAATAATAAAACTAATTTTTTTCTGACATCTCTGTCATCCAGGCTGGAGTGCAGTGGTGTAATCATGGCTTACTCAATCTCCGTCTCCTGGCTCAATGGATCCTCCCACTTCAGCCTCCGAAGTAGCTGGGACTACAGGCATGTACCACCACGCCTGGCTACTTTTTTTAAATTTTTTAGAGACAGAGTCTCACTATGTTGCCCAAGCTGATCTTAAAATCTTGGCCTCAAATGATCCTCCCACTTCGGTCCTCAAAGTGTTGAGATTATAGGCATGACCCATGGTGCCTGACCTTAAAAAGTCTTTCAAAAAAAAATTAAACATTTCTAAACTGTTTTTTAAAATATGTTGTCTCACAGTGTATAAAAGTTATCCTATCAAAAGTCAACTTTTGGTAAATGAAGGCTGCCTGATTGATTAGAAATTAGAAGGGGTTTGGGCTTCGAGTTTGCCACTGAATCTGGTAAACTCAGAGCAACCACCACCTCTCTCTAAGCCTCCAATCATCTGGATTAGGAAGGAGAGAGGTGGGCTGCTAGAATCCCTTTCTTCAAGCTCTGATGTTCCAGGACAAGGATAATTGCTGATGAGAAAAAAAATCAGAATCTCACAGACTGCAAAAGCAGAACAGCACAGTTTCCACAAAACCATAAAAATGCACTTTTTGGAACATAAGAGCCAAGCACATGCAACAGCTTAGGGTCCATAACTCAGCATATGTAAAGTTCGTAAATTAATGTAATAGGAGGCAGGGTAACATCTGTTCTGTAGTACCCAACAGAGGGGATTTGGATATTTGAGAAGAGGCTCTGCACATAGTAAAGTCAGCCTAGGAACATGTGAGCAGTATTTACAGTGAAAAGGTCCCCATCTCTAACTATACACATCTGCTCCAAGACAGCTGAGGCTGGGGGCACAGACTCCATTGAAGGGAAAGCCCCTTCCGGGGAAGCTGCTTGCTAACAAATCAGAATGGAGCCATCTGCCCTTCTCACTGCGTGCGCTCCGCCAGCCACCTATCCGTGCTCACCAGCCGGCTGGCTACCCTGGCCCTGGCAAGTGACCGCCCCCAGTGGCAGGGCCATGACAAAGCCACTGCTGGTCACCATTTGTGGTCAAGTCCCATGGTGGGTTTATTGAAAAATGTTTGCTTAATTTTAGATCAAAGCAGTACTTTCTTCTCCCTCTGGAAAAAACAAACAAACAAATAGTATATTGGAGCAATGAAGAACATAATCAAGTTTATGTATGGGCCACTAAGAAACCAAATAGTTACCTCCTACTTAAAAGGGTATCCTGGGCCACTGTGAAGCAGTCCTTTTATCCTGTGGTCTGCAGTGGAAATGGCAGCATTACTGGAGAAGAGCCGTAAAAACATGCACGGTGAGTTGCTGCTGCATCCTGATGGCCCAAGAGAGGGAAGAAGGAGGAGATGAGAAGGGTTGAATCGGTTCTCTGACATGCCAAGAGAGATAAAGGGGTGTCTCCCAAAGCTCTGAGGGCTTTTAAAAACTGGATGTCCACTGATATTTCAAAACAGTGCTGGGTATCCATAATTCCAAAGGCAGGTCACAGGGGTCCAGAGTTGAAATCTCTGCTTTTGGATGCCACAGATGAGCCTTCTCAGCAGGCTTGGCAAACATCTTCACAGCCACCATGACATGTGATAGGATTCAGGGACCACAAAAGGAAAGAGCTAAGTTTTGAGGCTGAAGACCAAATTGGTTAAAAATATGGTCACTCTCGGGGTCAGTAAGAGAGAATTAAGTAAAAAAAAAAAAAACATTGAATAAAGGGAGCAAATCAGTAGACATAACAAGGAATGGCACAGGCTGCCAGGCAATCCCTAAAGCAGAGGTAGACTCATCTTCAAGTGGCTTCCTCCAGCCTGACACCTGAAACAGTGCTACTTCCTCTCATTTACTCTTTCTCCTGTTTATCAAAAGGGAAGAAAAGAAGAAAAAGAAAATGTTAGTAGTTGACTACATGTCAACACTATTCTGGGCATTTCGCTAAGTTATATAATTGAATATTCACAACTCCCTCTGATGTGTGTAGATATTAATATAATTATTTGCATTTTACCAATGAACTCTGGTAAAATGTAAGCTATGAAATACATCCAGAGATACTATGTGATGTGCTCGAAGACAAACAGCTAATAGGCAGCAAACCCAGCCTTCAAGCAAGTTCTATCTGAAACCCTTTTCTCTCTTCCCTAAGGCATACTAAATTGATGTTGGGGCTTCCCATTTATCTTGTTTCATGAAAGAATGGTCTAAGCCCATGGCTTCTTCCCTGTTCAAAAGAAAGTAAACAGTCGTGAGACCAAGATTCCCTGGGATCTCCCCAAAGGTAAGTCAAAGCTCTGTGTGTTCCAAGCTCCATTGCTGCCAGGTCCCGGAGATCATGGGATGGGGATTCTGTCTCTGAGCTCCACCTATTTAAATCTTACCAGATTAAAGATATGACTCTGATAAACTCATCTCCATGACCTTTCCTTTTAAAAAACTGATTTTATTTTTTAGAACTGTTTTATATTTTAAAAATATAGAGAAGGAGCTCCCCATTGTGGAAAACTGGTAAGCAAGAGATCCCCAGTGGTTCACATTCCCACAAAGGACTCTTTCAACCCTAGCCATAGGTGAGCCCCTTGGCCCTCGTGCACCCTTAGACTGGTATAGAAAGCTGCCTGCAGTCTATGTGATGGCATTGTCTCAGGGAGAGACCTTGCACCGGATGCCAAACACCCCCAAGACCCAAGTAACTGCAACATGATGCCATTCTGAGAGCCCAGTCCACACCAGACTACATCCCACCCTGAGGACCAACAGCACCTGCCCCTCCACATACCTTGAGCCCCATTGACTTTCCCGTACATCCACCCAGAGGGCTGCAGCATTGCAATGCTGGCTGAACACAGTGGTACAGCTGGAGCAACAGCAGTCTAACCCACACAGTGTCCTATGCTCTGGAAAATGGATGGTGCAGCACAGCAGGAGGCTGCCTTGGGGACAAAGGAAGTGTGTACTCCCCAGAGTTTGGGAGCTGACTGCCAGGGACCACTGCCACTTACAGCAACACAATCTCCTTCAGTGGCAGGGTGGTCACATACCTGAATGTACCTTTAGCTGACTTGGATACCAGCCCAGCCACAAGCCATCCACCACAGGCATCCGTGCAAGCCACATGGGAGACATGGCCCACCACCACCACTGCCACTACCAATGCCATGCACACCACCCAGGGCCCAAGGACTGGCACCCCCAACCCACCAATGACATCACTGGTGTCCAAGGACCAGCCCTCCTGGAGCCCCTGTCCCCAGGAAAGTCTTGCCACTGCCTCCAATAGTAACTGCCACCTAAGCCACTGAGGGATTCACAGACACCACTGATGTTGATTACAGTTAAAGAAATCATGCAGAGACCACACTTCTACACCCACCCAGAGTACAAGTGAAAGCACCCTGCCCAATGCACATTATAGATATATCTTTATTAAAAAAAATCTCCTTATGAAAGATTTTCATCCAATACGTAACATTGGACAAAATGACTGGTACACCAGATGTGCAGATATCAACATAAAGACGCAAAAAATAAAAAGCAAGAAAACATGACACCTCCAAAGAAACACAATAATTCTCCAGTAACATATCTCAAAGAAAAGGAAATCTACAAAATGCCTAAAAATATCAAAATAATGGTATTAAAAATTTGCAAAATAAAGAGAACACGCATAAACATTACAATACGAATAAATTGGAAAGAAAATTATAACTTGAATGAAAAGTTCAGCAGAGATAGAAATCATTTAAAAACACACACAAAAAAATGTTGAAACTGAAGAATACAATAAATGAAAAATTTTAAAATACAATCAAGAGCATCAAGCACAATACACTGCATCAAACAGAAGAAATTTTTGAACTTGAAGACAGGTCTCTTGAAATAACTCAGTTAGACAAAAAATAAAAATAAAAAAATAAAAAAGAATGAAAAGAGAATGCAAGACATATGGGACACCACAAAGTGGCCAAATATTTAAATTTTGGGTGTTCCAGAATAAGAAATGGTAAAAGCATAGAAAACTTATCCAAAAAAAAAAAAAAAAAAAAAGCAAAGCTATACTTTAAAAGTGAAAGGAAAATAAAGTTGTTCCTAAACAAGCAATAAAAGATAACTCATTCCCACTAGACCAACCCTGCAAGAAATGCTTAGGGGAGTCCTACATCTGGAAGCAAAAACACAAAATCTGCTGATATGGTTTGTCTGTGCCCCCCACCGACTGCCCTATCATTTTGAATTGTAGTTCCCATAATTCCCACATGTTGTGGGAGAGACCCGGTAGGAGATAATTGAATCATGGGGGCAGTTTCTCTCATGCTGTTCTTGTGGTAGTAAGTCTCACCAGATCTGGTGGTTTTATAAGGGGTTTCCCCTTCGACTTGGCTCTCACTCTCTCTTGCCTGCCACCATGTAATACATACCTTTTGCCTTCTGCCAGGATTGTGAGGACTCCCCAGCCATGTAGAACTGTGAGTCCATTAAACTTCTTTTTCTTTATTAATCACCCAGTTTCGAGTACGTCTTTATCAACAGTGTGAGAACAGACGAATACAGTAAATTGGTACTGGGAGAGGGGCACTGCTGTAAAGATACTCAAAAACGTGGAAGAGACTTTGGAACTATGTAACAGTCAGAGGTTAGTACAATTTGGAGGGCTCAGAAGAAGACAAGGAAAAGTGGGAAGGTTTGGAACTTCCTAGAGACTTGTTGAATGGCTTTGACCAAAATGCTGATAGTGATATGGGACAATGAAATCCAGGTGGAGGTGGTCTCAGATGGAGATGAGGAACTTGTTGGGAACTTGAGTAAAGGTGACTCTTGTTATGTTTTAGCAAGGACACTGGTTGCATTTTGCCTCCGTCCTAGAGATCTATGGAACTTTGAACTTGAGGGAGATGATTTAGGGTATCTGACAGAAGAAATTTCTAAGCAGCAAAGCATTCAAGAGGTGACTCGGGTGCTGTTAAAAGGATTCAGTTTTAAAAAGAAAGCAGAGCATAGAAGTTTGGAAAATTTGCAGCCTAATGATGCAACGGAAAAGAAAAACCCATTTTCTGGGGAGAAATTCCAGCCTGCTACAGAAATTTGCATAGTAACAAGGAGCCAAATGTTAATTACCAATACAATGGGGAAAATGTCTCCAGGGCATGTCAGAGACATTTGTGGCAGCCCCTCCCATGCAGGCCAAGGCCCCTGTGCTCTGTGCAGTCTAGGGACTTGATGCCCTGTGTCCCAGCTGCTCTAGCCATGGCTAAAAGGGGCCAAGTTACAGCTCAGGCTGTGGCTTCAGAGGGTTCAAGCCCCAAGCCCTGGCAGATTCCACGTGGTGTTGAGCCTGTGAGTGCACAGAAGTCAAGAGCTGAGGTTTGGGAACCTCAACCAAGATTTCAGGAAACACCTGGATGCCCAGGAAGAAGCTTGCTGCAGGGGTGGGGCCCTCATGGAGAACCTCTGCTAGGGCAGTCCAGAAGGGAAATGTTGGGGGGTCAGAGCCCCCATACAGAGTCCCTACTGGAACACCGCTTAGTGGAGCTATGAGAAGAGAGCCACCGTCTCCGAGACCCAGAATGGTAGATCCACCGACAACTTGCACCATGCACCTGGAAAAGCCACAGACACTCAATACCAACCTGTGAAAGCCACCAGGTAGGAGGCTGTACCCTGCAAAGCCACAGGGCAGAGCTGCTCAAGACTATTGAAACCCACCTCTTGCATCAGCATGACCTGGATGTGAGATATGGAGTCAAAGGAGATCATTTTGGAGCTTTAAGATTTCACTGTTCTGCTGGATTTTGGACTCGGATGGGGCCTTAAGCTCCTTCGTTTTGGCCAATTTCTCCCAATTAGAATGGGAGTATTTATCCAATTCATGTACTTCCATTGTATCTAGGAAGTAACTAACTTACTTTTGATTTTACAGGCTCATAGGCAGAAGGGACTTTCTTTGTCTCAGATGAGACTTTAGACTGTGGACTTTTGAGTTCATGCTGAAATGAGTTAAGATTCTGGAAGACTTTTGGGAAGGCATGATTGGTTTTGAAATGTGAGGACAAGAGAGTTGGGAGGGGCCAAGGGTGGAATGATATGGTGGTTTGGCTGTGTCCACACCCATATCTCATATTGAATTGCAGCTGCCATAATTCCCGCATGTTGTGGGAGGGACCTGGTGGAAGATAATTGAATCACGGGTGTGGTTTCCCCCATACTGTTCTCATGGTAGTGAAAAAGTCTCACAAGATCTGATAATTTTATAAGAGGTTTCCTCTTTCGCTTGGCTCTCATTTTTTCTTGCCTGCTGCCATGCAAGGCATGCCTTTCACCTTCCACCACGATTGTGAGACCTCCCCAGCCATGTGGAACTGTGAGTCCACTAAACCTCTTTTTCTTTATTATCTTTATAATTTACCCAGTTTCAGCTATTTCTTTATCAGCGGAGTCAGAACAGACTAATACACCTGCCATCATGAAAACACACAAAAATATGAATTCACTGGTAGAGCAGATACACAAATAAGAAAGAAAAAAAGCCAATCATTATCAGTACAAAAGAATACTAAATTATAAAGGTAAACAATAAAAATGGAAGAAAGATGAAAAGGAATGGGAAACAATTGCAAAAATTAACAAAATAACAGAAGCAAGACCTCACCAACCAATAACAATATTGAATGCAAACAGTTTAAATTCCAAAGTTAAAAAATACAGTTTCTGAATGGCATGATTAAAAAAAGACCACATTATATGCTGCCTACAATAAACCCAACTTCTTCTGTAGAGATGCACATAGACTGAAGGTGAGGGGATGGGAAAAAAATATTCTACACAAACACAAACCAAAAGTGTACAGAAGAAACAATAGTTATTTCAGACAAAATAGCCTTTAAGTCAAAAAACATAAAAAGAGACAAAGTAGGCCATAATATAATGATAAACTGATCAATTTGGCAAGAGGATATAGCAATTATAAATGTATATGTGCCCAGCACTGGAGTACCCAAACATAAAGCACATAGTATTATAATACAGCTAAAAAGGGAGAGAGAGACCTTAAAACAATAATAGATAGGGACTTTAATACCCACTTTCAGCATTGGACAGATTATTTAGACAGAAAATCAGCAAAGAAACATCAGATTTAACTTGCACTAGAGACAAAATAAACCTAACAGACATTTATAGAACACTTTATCTTAACAACTACAGAATATATATTATTCTCATTAGGACATGAAAAATTCTACAGGATAGACCATATAGTAGGTAAAACAACAAGTTTCAACAAACTTTGAGAAATCAAAGTAATATCAAGTATCTTCTCAGGGCTGTGCACAGTGGCTCATGCCTGTAATCCCAGCATTTCAGAAGACCTAGATGGGCAGATGGCTTTGAGTTCAGGAGTTTGAGACCAGCCTGGGCAACATGGTAAAATCTCTACAGAAATACAAAAATTAGCTGGGCATGGTAGCACATGCCTGCAGTCCTGGATACTTGGGGGGATGAGGCTGTAGAATCACATGAACCTGGGAAGGCAGAGGTTGCAGTGAGCTGAGATCACAACACTGCACTCTAACCTGGGTGACAGAATGAGACCCTGTCTCAAAAAAAAAAAAAAATTCTCAGACCACAATGGAATAAAACTAGAAATCAATAACAAGAGGATCTTGGGAAACTGAACAATCATGTAGAAATTAAACAAGATGCTCTTGAGTGACCGTTGACTCAATAGAAAATTTAAGAAAATAATCAAAAAAATTTCTAGAAACAAATAAAAATTGAAACAAGATTTACCAAAATTCACGGGATATTAAAAAAAAGTAGTGCTAAAAGGCAAATTTATAGCAATAAATGCCTACATCAAAAAGGTGGAAAGATTTCATTATAAATAACGTAACCACACACCTCAAGAAACTTAAACATGAACAAATCAAACCCAAATTTAGTAGAAGAAAAGAAATGGTAAAAATCAGAGAATAACTAAATGAATACAGACTAAAAAAAAAAAAAAGCAAATAATCAATAAAATGAAAAATTGTTTTTTTTAAGATAAATAAAACCAGAAACTGCAAGCTAGCTGAACCAAGGAATAAAGTCAAATAAATAAAATTAGAAACAAAAAAAGACACATTGACACTGATTCCACAGAAATACAAAGAATCATTAGAAACTATTATGAACAACTATATGCTAAAAATTTGGAAAACTTAGGGGAAATGGATAAATTCATACACACAACCTGCCAAAATTGAATCAAAAAGAAATAGAGAACCTGAACAGTCTAATGCTGAGTAACAAGATTGAATCAGTTTATTGGTCTCTTTTCACAATGCTGATAAAAACATACCCAAGACTGGGCAATTTACAAAGGAAAAAGGTTTAATGGAGAACTCACAATTCCACATGGCTGGGGAAGCCTCACAATCATGGCAGAAGCAAGGAGGAGAAAGTCACATCTTATGTGGATGGCGGCAGGCAAAGAGAGAGCTTGTGCAGGGAAACTCCACCTTATAAAACCATCAGACTTCATGAGACTTATTCACTATCATGAGAACTGCATGGGAAAGACCCACCCCCATGATTCAATTATCTTCCACTGGGTACCCCCCACAGCACGTGGGAATTAGGGGAGCTACAAATGAGATTTGGATGGGGACACAGGATCAAACCATATCAGCTAGCAATAAAACGTCCACCAACAAAGAAAAGCACAGGACCACATGGATTTTCTGCCAAATTCTACAAAACTTATAAAGAAGAACTAAAACCAGTTCTTCTCAGTCTATTTCAAAAAAATAAAAATGAGAGAATTCTTCATAACTCATTCTATGAGGCCAGTATTACTGCAATACCAAAACCAGACAAGGGCATAACCAAAATAGAAAGCTATAAGCCAATATCCTTGAATACAGATACAACAAAATACTAGCAAACTAAATCCAACAACACATCAAAAAGAAAATATACAATGATGATTAGGGTTTATGCCAGGTTACAAAGCTGGTCAACACACACAAATCAATAAATGTGATACATCACATCAACAGAGTGAAGGACAAAAAACATATAATTATCTTAATAGATGCAGGAAAAGCCTTTGATAGAATTCAACATGTCTCATGATAAAAAACTCTCAACAAATTAGTCATAAAAGGAACATGACATAATAAAGGTCATATATGACAAAACCACAGCTAACATTATACTGAATAAAGAAAAGTTGAGTCTTTCCACTGAGAACTGGAACAAGACAATGGTGTCCACTCTCACCACTCCTATTTAACACAGTAATGGGAGTCCTAAGCAAAGCAATCAGGCAAGAGAAAGAAATAAAAGGCATCCAAATTGGAAAAGAGGAAGTCAAATTGTCCTTCTTTGAGGCTGAGAGAAACTCCCAACTGAGATTCGTTATATGATATAAAGTGGGGAAGGACCTCGTTTGCCAGAACCAAGGGACGAATGGCAAGTGTGCTGCAGCCACAAATACAGGTGCTGGTTCCCCCAGCTTTGAGAGCAGATCGGGAGAGGCATGGTCTGAAAGTCACAGTTTCCTTTCTGGCAGGAAAGGCTTATGGACTGGGGCTGTTTTGAGTTCTGAGCATAGACTGCCTGGAGTCTAGCTAGCTCTTGCTAGTGGAACACCACGAATGTAAGACCTGCTTTGCTAGGTGCATGGAAGCTGGGTAGGGCTTACTCCCACCTACTTCTCCCCACTTCCTGTGTGGACCCTTCTGTACAGCAGAGACAACTGCTCTCCCACCTGGAGCATTACCCCAGTGGCCAGGAAATTGCCCTCTGACTCCCGCTGTGGCCGCTGCTTTCACCTTCATGTGGAGAGCCAGAATACAGACGTGCCTGACCCACTCCCCATCTGGTTTTACTTTTCCATCCATGCTGTTAGTGTAACACAAAGGACAGAAACTTTGGGGAGCTCTGTGGCCCCAGTCGTTGCCTGAGACATCAGAGTACCTCCCCTGGGTAACATAAGGCTAGCACAAATACCACCACTATCACTACAGCTGATGCTCTTTTGTAAGTGCCACCTCCTGGCTGGAGGCCAACTGACAGTCCATTATAGCATCTGCAGGCAAAATGATGCAGCATCCAGAAAGAAAAAAATCTTGTGTGTATCCTCAGCTATCACCATTGCCTGAACCACTCTAGCTTACCAAGAGGTCCTCAGTCTGTCCATGTGACCAGTTCATTACTACTGCAACCGGCATTTGAGAGAGCCAACACACTAAGACTGTTTATAACCAAGGAATCTCACAGAGTTTATGTAACTCCCCTGCCAGAGCTGGCGCTTGCACCCTCTGCCAGTAGACTTGAGGACAGGTCGTATCACTGGATCCCTTGCAGACATTCCCCAGCGCGAACCTGGAGTGCAGCAAACCCACTGGGGGGATAGACCCAGAGAAGCAGCAGGATCCACGGTAGCCTGGCCCTCAGGGACTCCTGTTCCTATGGGAAAGGGAAGTGCACCAAATCAAGGGAGAACCCTGTGGGACAAAAAAATTCAGATGGCAGGTCTTGAGTCCTAGAACTTTCCATTTGTGGAAGTTTCTTTTAGCAAAGCCAAAGCGGTGGTGCTGGGCTCAGAGGGGAAAGTCTGAAGTTCTATTCTACCCATCAGGCAGCACTGGTGCTTATGAAGAATACTGGAGAAGGAGACTCCTACTCCCCCTCATCCACCACTGCAATCACAGCTGGGGCTTCTCCCATGAAAGCTCAGTTTGGGTGCACCTGTAGTCAGTAGCCAGCCTTTCTGGAACACTGCAGGGTGACTGCATCTCCACAGGACAAGTGTTCTCCAGGTTCAGGCTTGCACAAGGGGTAGAGTCACCATCCTTTACTGCATTAAAAATCAACATTCCTTCAGATGAAAGGAGATGGCTGCCTGATCTGAATTCCTGGAACACTAGGTTAGGAGTGTGACTGGGAGGTGGATTGCTTTCCTGCTGGCCTGGCAGAGGAGCTGAGGTGGCTCCCTCCCATTCCCCTGAAAAGACCTCAGTGTATTTCATTGAGAGCTCCCCCAGCGGCCTCTGTCAGGGCTGGGACCTCTGCCCATCACTGGGTATTGCATTTACCCACCTGTTTTAGCCACAGCTGGTGTTTACTCATGGACAACACTACTGGTTTGAAGCCTAAGCTATTCAATCTGGTAAATAAAATACTAGGAAAAAATAAATAAATAAAAAGTGTACACCACTGGGGAAAAGATAAGCTTCAAGAGACCTCTGTCATTCAAACTCTGCAGGAGACAATGAACCTGCTCACACACTGAGCACATTGCTACCATAACCAGCATCTGAGAAAGCCATCATACAAAGACTCTTTACAACAAAGAAAGTCATACAGAAACTTTACCACTGGAAGGACCAAGAGCCAAATTAGGCTATAATAAACTAAAAGCATTAAAGTCACACTCTCAAGGAAAAAAAGAAATTAAAAAACACTGTTGAATAAAAAATTAATTTTAAAATAATTAGAAGAAACTGTTTACCCAAATGAGAAGGAATGAGAAAGATAATTTTGGCAACATGACAAAACAAGGTACTATCATGCCTCCAAAATATCACACCAGCTCTCCAGCAATTGATCCAAACCAAGATGAAATGCCAGATAAAGAATTCAAAAGGTTAATTATTAAGCTACTCAAGGAAATACAAGATAAAGATTAAAAAATGCACATCCATAAAAACTTCAAAAACCAGTTTCAAAAACCAATGAATGAAATATTTTCCAAAGAGATAGATATTTTGAAGAAAAACAATCAGATCTCCAGGAAATGAAAGACACATTTACGGAATTATAAAATGCAACAGAAAGTTTAAACAATAAACTACACCAAGTAGAAGAGAGAATTTCAGAGCTCAAAGCCAAGGCTTTCAAATTAGCCCAATCAAATAAACAAAAAAACTTAAAAGAATTGAACAATGGCTCTAAGAGAAATATAAGATTATGTAAAAAAGCCAAACCTAAGCATCATTAGTGCTCCTGAGTGAGAAGAGAAAGCAAAAAGTTTGGAAAATATGTTTGAGGGATAATGGAGGAAAACTTCCTTGGCTTTGCTAGAGATGTAGATATCCAAATACAGGAAGTTCAAATAATTCCTGGAAGATTCATTGCAAAAATAACATCACAAAGGCAAATAATCATCAGGCTAGCTAAAGTCCATGTAAAGGAAAGAATTTTAAGAGCAGTAAGCATCAGGTGTTCTGTAAAGGAAAACCTATCAGACTAACAGCATACAAAGGAAAACCTATCAGACTAACAACAGACTTCTTAGCAGAAACCTTACAAACTAGAAGGGTTTGGGGTCCTAGCTTTAGCCTCTTTATACAGAATAATTCTCAGTCAATAATTTTTATACAGAAAAACTAAGTTTCATAAATGAAGGAGAAATAAAGTCTTTTTTTAAATAAGAAAATGCTGGGGAGAATACATCACTTCCAAACGAGCCCTAAAATAAATGCTAAAATGAGTTCTAAATATTGAAATAAAAGTCCAATATGCACCAAAATAGAATACTTGAAAGCATAATCTTCACAGGATCAGTAAGACAATGAAGAAAACAAAGTATCTAGGTAACAATCAACATAACTGGAACAGCATTTCTCATCTCTATATTATTATTGAATATAAATAATCTACTCCACCTAAAAGACACAGATTTGCAGAATGGATAAAACAATTACAAACCAAATTTCTGCTGTCTTTATGAAACTCATCTAATATGTAAGGATTCTTATACACTTAAGGTAAAGGGATGATAAAAAAAAATTTTCGACCCTAATGGGAGGCAAAAGCATGTAGAAGTAGCTATCCTTATGTCAGATGAAACAGCCTTAAAGCAACAATAGCAAAAAGAAAAGATGATATGGTTTGGCTCTTCATCCCCACACAAATCTCATGTCTAATTGTAATCCTCAGTGTTGAAGGAGGGGCCTGGTTGGAGGTAATTGAATCATAGGGGCGAACTTCCACCTTGCTGTTCTCATGATAGTGAGTGAATTAACATGACATCTGGTTGTTTAAAAGTGTAGCACTTCCCCCTTCACACTCTCTCTTGCTCCACTGTGTGAAGATGTGCCTCCTTCCTCTTTGCCTTCCATCATGATTGTAAGTTTTCTAAGGTCTCCCAAGCCATGCTTTCTATACAGTCTGTGGAGCTGTGAGTTAATTAAACATCTTTCCTTCATAAATTACTCAGTTTCAGGTAGTTCTTTATAACAATGTGAGAACAAACCAATACAAAAGCCAAAGAAGGTCATTGTATAATGATAAAGGCTTAATAGGATGAGAAGATATTACAATCATAAATACATGTGCACCTAACTCTGCAGCTTTCAAATCTATACAACAATTTCTATTAGACCTAAGACAAGAGAAAAACAGGAACACAATAATTGTGGGGTACTTCAACACTTCACTAATAGCACCAGACAGATTATCAGGGCAGAAAGTAAAAAAAAAGAAACACTGGACTTAAACTACAATCTAGACCAAAAGGACCTAATAGATGTTTACAGATATTCTTCCGTAGAATTGCAGACTATATGTTCTTCTCATCAGCACATGGAACATTCTCCAAGATAGACCATATAATAGGCTACAGAAGTCTTAATACATTTTTAAATATCAAAATTATGTCAAGTATCTTCTCAGCGCACAGTGGAATAAAGACAGAAATCAACTCCAAAAGGAACTCCTAAAACTATACAAATACATGGAAATTAAACAATCTGCTCCTGAATGATTTTTGGGCTAAAAATGAAATCAAGATGAAAATGTAAAACTTCTTCAAAATGATTGACAATAGTGTCATAAGTTATCAATCTCTTTGGTGTACAGCAAAAGCAGTGCTAAGAGGAAAGTTAATAGTGCTAAGTACCTACATCAGAAAGTCTGAAAAATCAGAAACTGAAAACCTAATGTCATACCTCAAGGAACTAGAGAAACACGAACAAACAAAACCCAAAGCTAGCGGAAGAAAATAAATAACAAAGTCAGAGAAGAACTGAATAAAGATGACACAAAAAATATAAAGCATCAATGAAACAAAAAGTTGGTTTTTTGAACTGATAAACCAGTCAATGCACCACTAGCTAGATTAACCATGAAAAGAAGAGGGAAGATTCAACTAAGCTCAATTAGAAATGAAAATGAAGACATTACAACTGATACCACAGAAATACAAAAGATCATTTGAGACTACTATAAAGACCTCTATGCACATAAACTAGAAACTCTAAAGAAAATAGATACATTCTTGGAAAGACACAACCCTCCTAGCTTGAATCAGGAAGAAGCAAAAATCCTGAACAGCCAGTAACAAGCAGTGAGGTTAAATCAGTATAAAAAATGCCAACAATAAAGACCAGGGCCAGATGAATTCCAGCCAAATTCTACCAGACATTCAAATAAGAATTGGTACCAATCCTACTGAAACTATTCCAAAAGACTGAGAAAGAGGGAACCCATTCTAACTCATTCTGTGAAGTCAGTATCACCCTACTACAAAAACCAGGAAAGGAAATAACAAAATAAAAACTACAGGCCAACATCCTTGATGAACATAGATGCAAAAATCTTCAACAAACAGAACACAAAATATATTACACTATGATCATGTGAGTTTAACCCCAGGGATGCAAGGATGATTTACCATATGCAAATCAGTAAATGTAATTCATCACAAAAACCGAATTAAAAACAAAAAAAATACGATCAGCTCAATAGACACAGAAAAAGCGTTCACTAAAACCCATCATACCATTATCAGAAAAACTCTTAACACTGTAGGAAGGCATAGAAGGAACATATGTCAAAACAATAAAAGCCATATATGACAGACCCACAGCCAACATCATACTGAATAGAGAAAAGGTGAAAGCATTCCCCCTAAGAATTAAAACAAAACGAGAATGCCTGCTTTCACTTCTTCTATTTAACATAGTACTGGAGGTCTTAAACAGAGCAATCAAGCAAGAAAAAGAAATAAAGGGCATCCAAATTAGAAAAGAGAAAATCAAACAGTCACTGTTTGCCAAAGATATGATTGTATATCTAGAAAACTACAACGACTCTCCCAAAAGACTCCTAGATTTCATAAATAATTTCAATAAATTCACAGGTTATAAAATCAATAGCACTGCTATACATCAACAATGAACAAGTAGACAAATGGGAATATACTTAATATACTAAAGTAAAACGCTTCTGCACAGTAAAGGAAACAATCAACAGAGTGAAGAGACTACCTGTAGAATGGGAGAAAATATTCACAGACTATTCACCTGACAAGAGACCAATATCTAAAATGTACAAGGAACTAAAACGAGTAACCCCATTCAAAATGGTCAAAGGATCTGTGTGGACATTACTCAAAAGAAGATAGACAAATGGCCAATTGATATTATTTTTAAATGTTCAACATCACTAATTATCAGCGAAATGCAAATCAAACCCACAAGCAAATATAATCTCAATCCATATAGAATGGTTATTATAAAAAAGACAAAACATAACAAATACTGGCAAAGGTGTGGAGAAAAGGAAACTCTAATAAATGAGTGATATGAACGTAAATCAGTACAGAAATTTAAAAAATAGTAGGGGAGATTCTAAAGAAAAACTAATAGAGATATCATATGATTCAGCAATCCCACTATGGAGTATTATTCCGAAGAAAAGAAAATAAGTGTCAAAGGAATACTGCACCCCATGTTTATTTCAGCACTATTCACAATAGTCAAGATATGGAACCATTCTAAGTGTCCATCAGTGGATGAATGAATAAAGAAAATGTGGTGTATATATACACAATGGAATTCTTCTCAGCCATACAGAAGAATGAACTGTCATTCGCAACAACGTGGATGAACTAGAGGTCATTATTTTAAGTGGAATAAGCCAGGCACAGAAAGACAAATACCACGTGTTTTTGTTTATATATAGAAACCAAAAAACTGCATCTCATAGAGGTAAAGGGCAGAAAGATACCACGGAGAGGAAATGAAGACACGTAGGTCAATGGATACAAACATACAGTTATATAGAAGGAGTAAGTTCTAGTGTTCTACAGCACAGAAGGGTGACTATAGTTCACAATAATTTACTGTAGATCTTAAAATAGCTAGAAGATTAGATTTAAATGTTTTCCACACAAAGAAATAAGTATTAGAGGTGATACTCTAAGCATGGCGATTTCATCATCATACATGGTATGCATATAACAAAATATCACATGCTCCATAAATGTGTATAATCATTAAACATCAGTAAAATAATAGATTAGACAGTACAGAATTCAGTGTTGCTCTCTTTCTCCCTCCAACACTGTCTCCCCTATTCACATATTACTTTAGCTTGTTTTGTTTGTTACACTTGATGAACCAATACTGACGCGTTATCATTAAAGTCCACATTTTATTTGAGGGTTCCTGTTTGTGTTTTACAGTATTATGGGTTTGGACAAATGTATGACATGTATCCACCATTACAGTATCATACAGAGTAGTTTCACTGCCCTAAAAACCTTCTGTGTTCCACCTATTCATTCTTTCCTCTCCCTAGCTCCTGGCAACCACTAATCTTTTTACTGTCTCCATAGCTTTGCCTTTTCCAGAATGTCACATAGTTGGAATCATACTGTAGCCTTTTAGGTTGGCTTCTTTCACTTAGTAATTTGCATTTAGAATTTCTCCATGTATTTCTGTGCCTTGTGAACTCACTTCCTTTTAAGCTTCCTTTTTTCTACATAGAAAGAACTGGCTCTCCTCTCCCTAGGCCCCATGGTATTTATCACAGCTATCTAGTACTGAGAAGAGGTGCTGATCTGGTAACCATTTGAATAAATGTCTTACTTTGCCCTTCTAAATATTTAAATACTGGTGCTCACTGTCTGCTTCATAAGGCCTAGTACCCTGCAATAGTAACTGATTCACAGACACACACACACACAAATTTTTTGAAAATCTGAATAATAAGAAAACATGGGTAGAAATTTTGGAGGCACTGAGGTGAGTGGGAAGATAAGAAAGGAAGATGTAATGTTTACTGCAGACATGCTGTGCCTGGGTTTACATCTGATCATCAAAACACCTCCTAACTAAGGTTATGATCATTGTCTCCTGCTTCCTGGTGAGGCTCAAGGTTCAGATCATGAGAAGGGTAGCACATGGCTTGTAAATAGTGGAACTGGATTGTCCACTGAACACTGCCTTCCTTTCCCCATTGGTGGTCATCCCTGGGGCACTTCTTGAGATTGTAGCTATCGGAGGTAAGAACATTGCCCCCATTCATGTCATAGCACCTGCCATTTTGATGTGCCTACTATGTGTCAGGAGGTGTACAAATATTTTTAATTTCTTACAAGCCATTCCACAACCATTTATTATCTACAGAAACCCAGTAAACTAGGAATTGGTGACTTTATTTTAATTATTCAGATGGAAAATTCAAAACTTCAAAAAGCTAAAAGACTGGCCAGATGAAACATAACCAGATGTGAAAGAAGGGAACAGAGGCCATATCCACCAGACCTTAAAACCCACAGCTTCCTCCTGGCATCACACACTCTCCAACTGGACCCCAAGCACCACCCTCTGTTTCTGTGTTGAGGCTTCCTCGCAATTCCCAATCCAGTCCTGGAGGAAGAGAGCCAATCTCCAAGAAACCAGTTTATCCTAGTCACTGGAGCTGTATCCAGCAAGATATAGTAGCTCTCTCACCTGCTAAGAGCCCTATGACCACAGACACATCATGTGTTGGCAACGACCAACAGACAAACTCACTACTTGAGTTTCAATCCATGGTTTACTCACTTATTCATTCAACGGCTATCTACTTTCTGCTTATGGTGTGTCCCATATTGTTCTAGGCACTGGAGATTTTGCAGTGCACAAAACACATATGCATATCTGTGCTCAGGCAGCTTAGAGGCTAAAAGGGGAAAACAGACTATAAACAAATAAAGAGCAAAACATACTACAAGTTAGATAATAATAAGAGCTATGGATACAAATTAAAAGGGAAGTGGGATAGAGTATGGATGGAGGAACACAGGAGTTACAATTTTCAACAAGGTGGTCAGGAGGACTTACGATACAGTGACATTGAACAGAGTCCTAGAGGATGCGGGAGAGGGACAATGCAGGGAGTGATGGGAACAGCATTTCTTGTGGAGGAAATAGCAGGTGCAAAGGTCCTATGGCAGGGGAGTGCTGGGTGTGTAGGGAAAACCAGACATTAGCAAGAAACTGCAAGTTCTGGCAGAGCAAAGGCATGGGGTCTCAAGCTAACTTAAACTAAAGAATAAGTGTTCAATATCACAGGGCTTTTGATGTTGTTGTTTTAATCACAGGGACCCGGTGAGAAGAGGTCCCCTTGTAGCTGATGTGGTAGAGTACATGAGGAGAATTGCTACACAGGTGTGCTTCTTCATCCAGAAGTCTCCCTGATTTCTGTGGTCTTAGGCGGAGCACAAAGATGAATAAGGCACAATCCCTCCCTGAAGGGTCTCATTGCTCAATGGAGAAGGGGTCCAGTGAGAAAATAATCATGGCATGAAATCATGGCATGAACATCAGCCTGGAACCAGGTAGTGGAGAATCCTGTGGAGGATGTGGTCAGGCTGGGCTTAGGCTGCTCTGTGGAGTTCATGCCTGAGGTGTGAGTAGAGTCTCCCTACACATCCACTGGAGAAAGGTAGTTTTGCCTTCTCCTCCATTTTCTAAAGGCTTGCTGGTGGTTCTACTGGCTGCGGCTGGAAAATTGCTGGCTGTGCAAACTCTGCCCTTTAAGCTGGAGCCCAGGGCCTCCTGTGCGTACAGCTCCCCCAAAGGACTCCCGCAGATTACGTGCCTCCTCTCCCCGTGTGTCTGGGAATGACACACACCAGCTAGCCTGAGCCAGGTATACCTCTTCAGCTAGGATTATGTAACCAGCCTCTCACTGCCCATTCCTTCTTCTCAGCTCCATCCCTGGAAAACAGGATTTTCTTGCAAAATAAAGGAACAATAGCATGGTAATCAGAGTGATCTGGGCTCCTAGAGGCTGTACCAGGGAAATATCTTGGCAATCCTGACCCTGGCAGAGAAAATGAGACAAAGGCTCCCTATAGAATGGGGATATGTTCACACCCTGGGATTGTAAGTGTGGCTTAGCAACGGGGGGGGGGGGGGCTCTTAAGAAAAACTGGATTAATTCAAGGGTAAAGTCATCAGCACCCACTACACCATGATCGCCAAGTTCCCAAACCAGGAGAAAAATTGGATCGGGAATTGTTACTGGACTTCGTTGCTATGAAAAAGCTGTTAGTAAATCTCTACTCCATCAGCTGGGGAGAGAGAAGGAGGAAGGAGACCGATACTCAGGGAGAGCCTGCTGGATACAACCCCACATGGCGCCGCTGTCTTGGACATTATAGGTACTGTCTCGTGAAATTTCACCACGACCTTCTGAGCTACGTTTTCTTGAATGGAAAACCTGAGTCTGGGGATGATCAGGACCTTTCCAAAGCTCTGATCCACCCGGGCCTCTGCCCCCTGTTTGGTGGTAGCCCCCAGGACACAAGTGGGTTTCTGTGATGGCAGTCCGTGCCCACCCTGCAGAGAGTCTATGCAGAGGGCTGCCAACAGTTCTTCCAGAGGAATCCAGGCCACACCCATACAGGGGCACACACACACAGCAAATGCATAACAAGTTTCCAGATTTCCTGAGCAGAGTCCACAGCTCTTTTGTTCTGTGCCATACACTCAGTGCCTGTCATAGATGGTGGTGATCCAGTCTATATGTACACCACTCTCTGGTTTAGAGTCTACATACAATAATTTGAATAATGAAAGCATTCTGAATAGATGTTAAATAATGTCCACATGAACTTAACTGATCAACTCAGTCAGTGCCCTGTGTCTGTATCGGCCTTTAATTTCCCATTTTATATCTCTTTTATTTAACTATTGGCCACTATCTTAATTAGGGATTATCAGCATAATGTCAAGTTAAAATATTTGGAATGATAAATGTTCATGTGCATTTAGGTGGATCTTACTCCTGTTTAATGTGTATGTGTGTGTGTGTGTGTGTGTGTGTGTTGAACATTTTTAAATCCTTAAGTTCTGTTCAATACTCAGTCATTTCTTAGGATCTTAAGCTATTTGTAAAACATGGATTCCAAAGGGTATTCACCTGACATAAAATTTCCCTCTTCTCACTCCCTGCTCAACTGTCACCTATGATCAAACTACATCTCTTTTACCTGGCTTCTCTAGCTCCAGATGACTTCCCCATCACCCCAACTGCCCCATAAACTGCCTATTAAAACATATTCATTCTTTAGGTCAGGACTAAATGCTGTTGCTTCTTAGCGTCTTCCCTGATTTTCCTGCAGAAGAAGGGGTACCTTTCTCTAAGCTCCAAAAGTACTTTTCAAATGGCTGCGTTTTAGTCAATGGTATATGTCTATTATACCCCCTTGATGATAAACACCTGAGGGGAGGGTCCATGCCTTGGTCAATGCCATAGTCCTACAACCTCTAGCAGAAGACTTTGCATAGCCCACAAAATGAGGAGTCAAATTATTTCTTCTAGAGGATCCTGGAGAACAACACGAGAGACTCACTGGAATCCCCAGGATTCCCCAAGAATGCACCTGGTTGGCTTCCTTCCCACTACTTCTGCTTCTGAGAAAATGAGCCCCAAGGAGAGTAAATTGCTAACCCTATTTGGGGGAAGATAAGACAGAAAAAACTTCAGAGAAGAAGAGAAAACTTTGAGTTGAGCCTTGAAGGACAACTGGGAATCCTCTAGGCTGAAGCGTATGATAGGGATGGGTGAAGAAAGCACTGCAGGTGGGGCCGCTGAGAGGCTGCCATGGTGGGACTGTAGGTTGTGCAGTTTGGCTACCGTTACTTTATGCATTGATTCAGCAGATACACCTTGAGTCACCTTAAGTGTCCACTACAGATATACAAATGGTACCTTTGTATATCTGTGAGATCGACATTACAGAGCTGAGATCATGTTGACACATGGGGTGGTATGGGGAGAGCAGGGAGGCAGAGAACACGGGTTAGGCAGGCAGGTGAGGAGCAAATGTGGAAGGCTGCTCATGACATCCTAAGCATCCTTGATCTTGCCCTACAGGTAGGTCATGGGCAGCTAATACTGACTTGCCAATTAGACATTTATGTAACCCACATGAATGTTTAGAAAAAATCTCTCTGATGGCAGTGCAGAATGCAGAAGAGTGAGAGAGAAACTGAGTTGTTCTTACAATAGGATTGCCTCCAATTGGTGAACACGGAGAAAACAGGAACAGATTGCAAGGGACGCAATTCAGAATGCACCCTCTTCCCCTCCCTCCCCCTCTACACACAAACATTACAGTAGGACTGTAGAAAACCTTTCAGTTAAGATCAAGTGGCATACAATATTTTTCTACTACTTTCTCTACTACTATGTCTGAGGGGAGAAGAGTGGAGAGAAGAATGAAGATAGAAATACAGAGACAAGCAAAGCAACAGCATTTGCCCCAATCTGCAGTGAGTCCACTGCCCTGGGAGATGGAAGAAATGTGACGATTTACCAGAGTGTCTCTGTCTACTGGCTGGGGCTCAGCACCAGGTCCCAGGGGTAAGGGAGGCTTGGGCTTTGCTGGGATAGAGCTCTATACCTGCTGAGGGCAAAACTGGGCTTACATCAGAGTCTAGGCTAAAACAAGCAGCTCTACTTTGTGGCCCTGAATCTTGCATAAGTTACTTCCCCAGGTGCCAGGTCCCTCATCTGTGAACAGGAAAAATAAATTACCTACCTTATAAGATTTGTGAGAATTAGAAATTGCTTGTAAAGCAAAGGACATCCAGGAATCATAATAAGCATTACTACTTTTATTACTATAACCACTGTCACCGTTACTAATACTACCGGCAATCACATCCCAGAATCCCACCAAGAACCTGGCATCTGAACCTCCCCTTGACCCCAGTAACCCATCTCTCTTTCTAAACGGCTCCCTTCATGCCTGCTGTGGAAGTCTTTTCAGAATGTGCCTTGAGCAGGAAGGAAAAGAAAACTCAAGTCTCTCCACATCTCCTAAATCACCAATATCCTACGTCACACCAGGAATTCTCCCTTACTGTTTACCTGCCTTTATGTTTTCCTACCTTACACTCAGAGAGATGGGCACAGGAGGAGGATAGGTACAGGGGTCACGTCGCTGGGAAATGGCAAGGCCAGGATGGGAACCCAGGTCTCCTGCCTCTTGATGGTCCACACCTGAAGGTGACGCTCACCATGTTGGGAAGAAAGATGGAGACCCAGGCGTCTGGATGGTGGTTAGAAAAGGCCGCCTATCATTCTCACTCCTCTGTGCCCTTGGGAACTAGAACTAAACTTGGTGTTCCTTGGTGACTGGAACTCCACAGCACGGAGATTTCAGGCCTGGGTGCACACATCCACCTACAGAAAACACCGAAAGACGCCATTCCACCACTTCAAAGACCAGGAAAGAGTCCTGACACAAGGGGCCTCTCCCAAGAGCAGCCTGTGGGGCCATGCTGGGTGCGTGTCTGAGACATTTTCGTGACATGTTGACCCTCCCTTCCCAGGTGGACAGCAACTGGGCAGGATTACTTCAGAAATAAAACACCTGTTTCTTAACCGACTGTCCATCCAGAACCTCCGTGAGGTTGTAACATTCCCAGGTAGATCTCCAACCAAACACAGAGCCAGGAGACATGAGAAAAGGACACGAAAATGGAGTGAGCATGCGAACATTTCCTCTATATGAAGTATCATGCACAGACTGAGAACGGAAAGGGTCTTGCTCAATGCATAAGCTTGGGAGTCAGCAGAACTCACTTTGAATCTGGGCTCCGTCTCTTGCTAACTCTGTGGACTGGGGCCTGCTGCTTAACCTCACTTGCCCAGTGTATCACTGTCTGTCTACTGAGAATAATAAAAGTGTCCAACTACAAAACCACTCTAAGAATTAAAACAATGCCATGTGCTGGTGAATTAGAACAGTGCTTTGCACACCTACATGTTCAAAAAGTGCCTATTACCATTATTTTATTGAATAAATAATCAAATATATTAATTAGAGCAATTGAATTTAATCTGAATTTTGGCCTGAGTATTTAGAAAAATTAAACCAGAAAAAATTCAGATTTAATCCCCAGATTAAATCCTCAGATAGGCATACACATTTTACAGGAAGGAAGCTGAGGCCCAAAGAAATTAAACAATTTAGCTAAGAACACATAATATCCTTGCAGCACAGTTGTTACATCACAAGAGCCCTTATCTTTCACTATGCCCGTTTGTCTATTATAGAAAATAAACATGTTTAGTGGCAAAGAAAACATCCTATTTAGGAAAGATATTATGTGAAGGGCTTGCAAAAGCTAGGTGAACTCTCCATTTTTAGCTATAATTTTATATTTTCCAGTGTTACAATTTTATGCTTGTGTAATTAAACAAACTGGTTCATGACAAGCAAGGGTAAGGTGTTCATTCAATTCCTGCCTGGAACTGTTTTCAAGCGTGTTTACCTGGGAAACCATGTGTGACTAAAGACATCTCCCAGTGCAAGGGTGCAGACTTGGGGACCAGTGTTCAGCTCCGCATTCCTCCACTGGAATCCAAAATCTCCAGGTCCTCAAGATTTAATTACTGCGTGCAGTCTAATATTTTGGGGTGAGGATGAGGGTGGGTGGGGAGACTGGGGGACTAAGGGACAGGGAGGTGGGGGGCTGGGATTTCAGTTGGACAGATTCCCATCCCCCACCCGTGCTGCTGCAGGAGCCCGCGATGCACCCACAGCACGGAAGACAAAGGGAGCAAAGCTTCCACCGAGAGTCTGCATTCCATCAGGAATTTGCAATGAAACTTTCACCTTTTCCAGCAAACTCTGTGTATTTGAAAGATTTAATTTTCTCCTCACCTCCTCCTGGCCAAGCAGGAAGAAGAATTGGAGGGCTTATTTTAGCACAGAGTGTAAGCTGGAAAGCCCTTTCTGAACCTAGCAATTGGTTTTTGTTTTGTGACCAGTGACTGCCACAAAAGGGGGGCCCACCCCCAACCCAAGTATTCAATTAACCCTGTGTGTGACAGGCAGAGGATGGAGGCTGGTTCAGGCCCCATTCATAGGATTCCGAGGGGGGCTTTTTTGAAGGATTCTTCTTAACAAAGGTTGCCAAACTAAGTAGCTTTTTTGTTGTTGCTTGATTCTGGCCTATTGTTACCTCTCAAGCGACCTTTTCCACTTAATTGGGGCTTTAGAATTCCACGTCTATTGTATTTGGATATAAGAAACACCCTGCTTAGGAGCCCTGGAAGTTTATGAATATAAGCATTTCTGCATTGGGTGATTCCAAAGCTGTTTAGCTATCACTCCTGTCCATTGACATAGTTACGCTGATAAAAATCATCATCAGAAAATAATAACCACAGTGATAATGAGTTTCCACATATTGAGTTCCTATGAGGTGTCAGGCACTGTAATCTATGCTTTGTGTGTTTTGTTTCTAATGTCGCAATTAACTCTGCATGTTACAGACCAGGACTCCACAGTTCAAGAAGAAAGAAGCCGTACCACACCCCAATCAAAGCTGAGGGCAAATGCTGGACCCTCCCTCACTGCCAGGCCACAGGGCTTTATTCACACCACTCCAGGCTCTGCTAGTCAACAGTTCCGCTATGTTAGCTCCCTGACTAGACTGGAAACCACAACTGCGAACAGAAAAAAGATTAAAATACGTTCTGTATGCACAGTTAAAAATGCAAATGCTTAGCGGGAACAGGTAGAAAATATAAATGTGTGAATTTGGTCTAGTGTCAGACAACAGAGAGCAGTGAGGCCTGAGGAAAACAGGAATGGCACACCTTCCAAAGAGGATGACCTTCACATTGTGTGTGTGTACATTATATATATATATATATATATATATATATATATATATATATATATATATTTCATCACTAAGCCAAACTCAGAAAATAGTTCTGTGTCTGGATTGGAGACTGGACCTCCCGGTAGAGGACATTTGTCCTCTGTTAATGATACCAGGCAGAAGTCACAAACTTGTAGCCTTCAAGCCATATTCCTTCCACAGACTTAGTTCTTTGCTCTGCACAGGGTTTTAAAAGTTGGGAGATTCCTTGTCTGAGATCTCTAGCTTCCTGCAGGACTCTAGACTATGCGGCATCCCCAGGCCTGTGTATGTCCCCTGGCAATGACCAGCCGTCCAAGTCAGATGGGGCGCATCTCCCTGCTGCACTGTGCCTGCTACTCCACTACTTGTGTCAGCTGACTGACCTGTGTGGCTCCTTGGGTTTGCCATGTCTGTGTCAAAGGGACTGAGTTTCCTAAGACCATTTTTCTTTGCTCAGGTCTGGGGTGACAGGAGCCCCTCACTTAGTCCATTATACAAATATATACAGGCATGGAATTCACAAACTGAGGGAGTCACAGTCATTCGTCTGGCAAATATGAACCTGTGACCCAAGGCCATCGAAGCATCCTTTTGACAAATTTTATGTACACACACATACACAGACACACACACACACACACACACAAACACACAAAGGCATCAGCTATAGGGAGCAGAAAAAAAATGTTGCTCATGACATCCTGTTTGCACTCATGGCCAAGAGCATGCACATTTTATATTTAAAACATAATATGAATATGCGAGTAACCAAAATCGAGATGGTGAATGCCTACAGTTGTCTTTTTAATGAAATGAGAAAAAGAGAAAGTTGTCTTTTCTTAGTGAGCTTGTTCAACTATCCAGAAAATTTCTCTAAGAAAGCTTAGAGAGTCCATATGTCATGGCACTCAAACTCTTGTCTAGGATGTGGGATATGAACTCCCTTACCCTTCCTGAGTCACTTTTAGAGAACCAGAATTGTGTCTTAGACTTAGAAGGGTTTCATACATGTTCGCCACTTAATCAGGCATTTGAACAACTTAATTGAATATGAACATTTTATATCATTATATAAAGTGAAATATTCATGTTGCAGTCAATATACTTCAAATAGTCATAATCTAGCCTTTTAGCAATCTCACTAATTAGTAAAACAGCCAAAAGCTACAAAATAAGAAACTAAGTAACAATGAGATACAAATAACATGCATAAATAAAACCTCTTTGTATCAGTTGAAGTGAAATCTACAAAACCCTTGTTATAAATGCCATGTCCTTGGCTTTCTTTAGAACTCTCTAAATCTTCACTCAAATTCAGGTTGCCCTTAATTTATATATGTATATTTAACCAGCTTCCTCATTCATGTTTCTAGTTCTCTCTAGATTAGAAAAACATATTCCCTGAAAAACATTGCTATTAGAGGGAAATGCACCAATAGCAAAAGTAAGAGCTGACAACTGACAGAGAAAAAAAAAAGATAAAACACTGAAAACTACCAAAACAAACATAGAAACTCTAAAGATATGGTAACCTGGGGCTGTTTAAAAGAACAGAAAAACTTTACAGTGGAACTCTGAAAATATCACTGCACTACATCACCAATATACGTTGTTTGCTCTTCTTAAGGAGAAAGAAAATTATATAATAAATGTAAAGGATCTATATACAAAATGACCTAAGTATGAAAAAGTTAAGAAGCCTAAAAGATGAATGCTGAGCCTTCTGGGCAACTCACATTCCCACATTGATTCATTGTTTCCTGATGTCCTCAAATGTCTGACTCTGTTTAATTTCAGTCATTAAATCACTTTTGTCAATAAAACTAGGAAAATTGTGTGAGACCTGGCATGGCATGGAAGCCAAGAGTCAGCTCCTCGCAGCCCTGGACCAAGCTGTAGAGACCAGGCTCTGCCGGGGTGCAGGCAGAGTGACCCTGGACAGGCTCTGTGGTCACTCTGCCCGCACCCCGCATCATCTCAACAGTGAGCGAGACTCAGATTTGCAAGCTGAGCCTGTGTTAGCCCTCTCTTCCCTGCTTGCTTCCAGCCATTATTTCTAATCAAATCTACCCTGCCATCCAGGGGCAAAATATGAGTACAAAATGAATCAGGATATAGTGGCTACCTCTTTACAAATAATACAGAAGCACACACACACACTTCTGTGCTCACAATCCACAAATGACAAACTTTTTCTCTCTACTACCTTCCAGGTAATTCTACAGATGATAAGTCCTGTTGGATAGAGAATATTTTACTCAAAATCTGAGCTTATGGGTGCAACACTGGGCTAGTTCATTTCTTCTTGTCTATTCTCTGGTCCCACGCTGCCTGCGTCACCTCTTTCTGCTGTTGAGTACTTGTCAGCTACCGGTAACAAGTGGGAAGAGGAGAAGGAGAGAGGGAGAAAGAAAATAGGGAATGGGTGAAGTCCATGCAGCAAACACGTGCTGAGCCTCTGTGCTCACTGCTGGGGAGAATGAGGTATCATCAGGAAAGGCTCAGCTTGGCCAGTACCCTGGATGGAGAGGCGGGTGTGTGTGCCCCTGGGGTGAGATGGTCAGAAAAGGGTGGGATGAGGCTGGACTGAGAGAAAAGGTGCCTGAGGCAGGTGCTCCTGGGCAGCATCATCCAGGCCTGGCCTGAAGGAGAGATGGGAGGTTGGGGTCATTCCTGGTGGAAGAGACTAGAAGCAAAAGCAAAAAAGTAAGAAGGGGACAGGGTAAAATTTGGCACCAGAAGTAGTTGGCTGCAGTTTAAGGCAAATTTGGACAGAGATCTAACGTCACTCACAAAGAGACCCCTCCCAACGAGATGGATTTGCAAGACGCCATCACCTCTGGAGGGCCATTGGGCATGAAGGGCTTTCCCTTACTCATCAAGACCTTAGGTCCATTTGGAGGGTGGAGATTGATCTCTGGTCAGATAAGGAGACCAAGAACTGGAGGCATTTTCTTTCTTTCTCAAGGCCCCAGACCTTGTGGATTGCAGAACCGGAAGTTAAAACCAGGCCATCTGACCCCAAGTCCTACACCTTTTCAGGAACCCTAAAACCCAATCATATTAGACGTAATTTGTTATCTATATTCTTGTGCAATAAGAAAATAAGACTAAGCTTAGGACAAGAAGCAGTACCCCAGGTGCCAAGGGTTGGTTTCAGGTTCTCTAGAGCAGGGGTTGGCAAACTTCCCCTGCCAAGGGCCAGATAGTTTCAGATTTGCGGGTCATGCACTTCCTGTCGCAACTACTCAACTCTGCCTGCGGCTGCAGTCTGAAAGCTTCCACCATCGACATCTAGACAAGTGCATGTGGGTGTGGTGTGCTCCAGCGAAGCTTTAGCTACAATATAGGCAGTGTTGGGCCTTTGCCTGTGGGCTGCAGTTGGCCAACCCTGGCTCTAGGGTTTGCTTTTCCATGCCATGGAGCTTTTCATGTTGGGGCAGGAACCCAGAGAAAGGCTTCAGTCGGAGAGGTCCAACTGAATGTCAGGAAAAGTCCTGTGTGGGTTTCCCAGGGCAGTTCACGTTTTCTTGCCCAAATGTTAGACGCCTTGACTGTGCAGTGCCAGATTTTAGACACTGCTCAGTTGACTGTAATTCTAAAGATGGACATGGGACACAGGCTCTGTGGAGGATGGAGGTGGCACCAGATGACTTAGGGAGGCTTTCGACGTCCTTCCCGTGGTGGGGTAGGAACCACCTATCACAGAGAAGAATGCTGAGCCCAGACTGGGCCAGGACCAAGAAGTCATCCTAGGGAAAGTGATGATACTTCACATGTGAGGAGCATGAATGTAGGCGAGCCCCTGAGGAAGGGGACAGGCATCCAAAAGCAGTCAGAGGAGAGAATTGTCATGTGTGTACAGAACTGTATGCAACTCCTTATTGCAATGTGAATTTTGAGGCAGGGAATGGCAAAAATGAGGCTTGAAAGGCAAGCGAGGGCCAGGCCATGGGGCTTCACATGCCACGCAAAGGACTCTGATTCTATCTTAGCAGCAAAGGCCACTACAGGGCTGCACCCTGAAGCCTCCCGCAGCCACCAACTGGGAGCTTCAAAGCTGGGCTGCTGGAGCGCCCCTTAGGAGTGACTTCCCAGCAGTGCCAGGATTGGAGCCCAGTTTCTCTACAAGTGAATGAAGGAATCATTTCTACTATCCCAGAGGGCTCTTCTTGGACAGATCCTCTCCACTGATATAGTTATAATATTGGCTTTCCCTGGAAGCTATTCTCTGGCCTGGGTTCATGCCAGGTCTGAATGTTCAGTGCTCAGCTATCCTGTGCCAGGCTGATTAAAGAAACCTGGCCCTGGCAGCTGAGGGCCATGCCAATGGGACAGCTTGGGCTCCTCATCCCTTGTTCTCTTGGGGAAGAGAATGTTCTATCCTATGGTGACCACTGGGTCCACCCTGGGCACAGATTAGAATAATCTCGGAACAAAACAGGACCCATTCCTGGGCACATCCCAGACCAATTTAATCAGATTTTGAGAAAAGGGCCCTGCATCAGTTCACACTGGACGATGCCTGTGTGCAGGAAGGATTAAGTGTCACTGCCATTGACGTGCCAGGCTCCCTGCCAAGAAAGTAGCCAGGCCCCAGGCCTTGCTGGAAGTTCCTCTCCTTACCTATACCTGGTTCTGCTTAACCCAGGAGAGTAGCATGTGGGGGCAACATCAGAGCTTCTCTGACTTCCTGCTGCATACAAGTCACGTGGGTCTGGAGGTGGCACTTGAGAATCTGCATTTCCAACGAGACTGCAGGGGACGCTGATGCTGCTGGTTCATGGACCAAACGCTTCAGTAGCAGGACAATGGGCCAGCACAATCCTCCTGGCAGTAGTCTCTGGTTCCAAGTGTACCAAGATTGGGCCTGCTCAGCCCTGGGGGTTCACCCCTGTTGGTTAGCAGTCGGCTGTGTGTGCGCCACAAGCATCTATTCAATTTGTGAGCCAGAATGTGGAGGAAGTGGGAAGTTCTTGGGTCTGGAAGGTGCTTCAGGCCAAGTGAGAGACCTGAGAAGTGGAAAATGGGAAGAAGAAGGACAGGAGCCACTGATTCTAAATATTCACGAGAAGGGGCTGCAAGATTGTTAGAGAAGAACATGTCTATGGGAGCTGGAGAGCCAGGACAGCTTCCTGGAAGAGGTGCGAGCTGATAGGTGGCCCTGAAAAGACCAATTAAATTAGATCTGAAGCCTCTTGCAGCTGCCAACCTGGAGCTCCAAAGCTGGGCTGCTTTGGAGAAGACAGAGGTGAGAATAGAGTGGAGAAGCCTGGGGGCTCAAATCCCATTCTCACGGCCTAGCCCAATTTCACTGTCTCCTTTTTTATTTATTTATTTAGAGACTCAGTCACATTCTGTCACCCAGGCTGGAGTGCAATTGTGCAATCTCGGCTCACTACAACCTCTGCCTCCTAGGTTCAAGCGATTCTCCTGCCTCGGCCTCCCGAGTAGCTGAGATTACAGGTGCCCACCATCATGCCTGGCTAATTTTTGTATTTTTCGTAGAGACAGGGTTTCACCATGTTGGTCAGGCTGGTCTCAAACTCCTGACCTCAAGTGATCCACCCGCTTTGGCCTCCCAAAGTGCAGGGATTACAGACGTGAACAAGCCACTTCGCCCGGCCTCCTTTTGTGTTTATTAACGTGCAGCCTTTCTTCTGGGGTTATAGCTTTTGTTGCACTGCACAGATTTCGTATTTTTTACTTTTAGCTCCTACTGTTCTGACACTGTATACTATATACTTCCCTATTTATATTTTTGCTTGTATAGGCTGTACACTATGATATGTCCTTCTCTTCCTTTACAGCCTGATGAACTCCTATGCATTCTTCAAAACCCATTTTAAATTATATCTTATCTCAGTACTGTTTCCTAACCATCTCTCTCAGGCAGCATAAGTGATTTTCTTCGAGCTGTGCTTCTGCAGCTATCTGTACTAGAATCCTTATTTTAGAGCATGAGTAGATTAGTTACTCTGTATTTGTGAAAGCACTTTTTGAAAAACAAAAATAAAAATGTACCAAAATAATAAACATTGAATTTTTTTTTCTGTAATAGGGTTACATTAAAGGAGATTTTTTTGCAAAACACATACTATGATAAATGCACAATTTGTTATTATGGATGAATATAGTCTAACAAGATTATATATTACAATAGCCAGCAAAATTATCTCTACCTAATATGGACTTTTGACAATAAAAAAGGAACAGAAAGAGAGCGCATTAACATACAATAAACACTAAGTAAAAATAACTTTAAAATGAAAGGTATCGTCATAAATATATAATGCTTAAATTGTGTTTATGAAAATGACATTTTAATGCAAACAAATTATTAATTGCCTAATTCATTTGCTAATAATACAGATGTGGAAAAATTTCTTTCATTTTTATGTTAACGTTAGCTGAATTATTGCAGTGTATCCAAAAGCATCTTCAAGTTACGAGTGATGATAACATCTCTTCACATGAGCTCATTTTCTTTTTTAATTATGAAAATATTGTGTCTGCTTGTCCTGATTTTGGTTTTACTGCTGAAATCAATATTGGCTTTGCATGTTCCAGCTTTAATCAGTTTCTGATTTTATGATGGGGAATTTCGCAACCTTCACATCATCTCTTTGAATTTCTTCCTTTGAAATATTTACAAAGAACTGAAGCCTATAATGGATACCCACACACTAGGAAAAGCCTGCAACAGAGAATGTTAACTTCATCTTTAATTTGCATACAGTAGCACAACACGTGGCACAAAACAGCCCACTGTATGTTGTGGCATGTGCGAATGTTTGTTCTGCACATAGAAAGTGTTCTTAAACTCCAGTGATATAACTGTGCAAACTGGAAGGTAAATAATGAATGCTGTAAAGCTCGGGGGAAGAGGAGGCTTCCTGGCAGCCTAGAGTGGGAATACAGCAGCTTCCTAAGGAATGCAGAATGGCAGGGCCTGGAAGGAAAGCCTGGGAGAGAAGCCTGGGGCAGGAATGTCAGGGAGGTGGCTCTGACTAAAGCCCACCCACTTCAGCGTTGTATTTCCGAGTCCACCAGAGTGCACTTGTTTCCAACACAGAACCCGGGCCCTTGGCAGCCCCCATTGGAGCCAGCCCTGTCCCCCAAGCTCATGGCTGGGAAAGCAGTCCTGCGCAGGCTGATTGTGTTTTGCTCTAGGCCTGGATAAAGGTGCCTTTTCGCTGACTCAGTAACTCAGGTGGAGCCCTTCTTCAGAAGAGACACCTCCTCCCCTCACTGGAGCCCCTCAGTGCATGGTGCATTTAGCTGCTTGTTTACGGGTCATTAAAGGGGTGGTTGGGGGCGGTGAGAGGAGTTGGGGAACTTGGGTCTGAAGGGTGAGGGAAGATAACATCAGCCTCCAGCTTATGACCAACTTCGAAAGCCAGGCACAGGAGTTCTGCAATACAAGATAGTGTGTCTTCTCTGCAGATGAGGGGCAATGGCTCTATTCCACCAGCATAAATTCCATCCTCCATGGCCACTCAAATACCACAGGCAGCTGAGACCTGTGTAACCTCTCCTGAGGCTTCCTCCAGAGCTGGTGCAGCACTCTTGGCAGGAAAAGAGGAGCCAGGAGGAGTGATTTCCAATCCTAGTTCCACCCTTAAGGAGTTGCGGGACCCTCTGCCTCATCTGTAAAGTGACACAGGCCCCTCCCTCACTGTGCTGATGAGAGATAAGCATGCTAGCAGGCAATCTGCCTGAGTGTTGGATTATTTGAATCTCAATTTCTCCTTCTTG
Source organism: Pongo abelii (assembly GCF_028885655.2). Classification (NCBI taxonomy): domain Eukaryota; kingdom Metazoa; phylum Chordata; class Mammalia; order Primates; family Hominidae; genus Pongo; species Pongo abelii. The sequence continues at coordinate 126,998,149 of NC_071997.2, forward strand.
TCTACCTTTCCTCCTGAATGAAGTAGAAAATGAAGGAAAAACAGATTGGGTGTTAAATTCTTGTATGTTTAAAAAATTGTAAGGCTTCTCTTTAATTTTCCCCTTTCTCTAAACAGGCCACCACTCACCACCCCATCACCAGACCCATTCAGTTCCGCTGTGACCTGTGGCCTGATCTCCAAGCAGCCCCTCCCAGTTGATTTTTCCAAGCCAGTATAAGGCACCAGGGTGTCCTGCCTGAACCTTCACAATAACCTCCTCATCAGTCTCACTGCTGCCATTCCTGGCTCCATAAAATCTGCACTTTCAGAGAAGCCAGTGTGATCTTCCCAAATAGAAATGAGAGCATGGCACTACCGAGCTGGAAAACTCCCCAGAGCTTCCCAGAACACTTTGAAAGAAATACAAAGCCCTTACCAGGCCGTGCCTCTCCCTGACCTCAGTCTAGGCTGGCTCCACACCCTCCTCTTAGGCTCAGCCATGGGCCACACAGGCTGGCCTTCCTTCTGTTCCTCAAACAAGCCCTGCACCACCTACCCCAGGACCTTTGCACCAGCTCACCTTGGCTTGTGATGCTCTCTCTCCCGGCCCGTCTTCTCCTTTACAATTCAACCAAATCCTCACCTCCTAAGTAGCCACTTCAACAACTTAGTCCCAATCCAACACTGTCCAGTCCTCATCATTGCTCACCATTTGAATTAACATCCATCTCCATCTTGTCTTCTTCATTTTCGTTTATTTCTTTGTCTAATTTTCTGTGCCACCTTTCATGCCTAGCTGTGCTCCCTGGGAGCAGAGCTCCTATCTTTTCTCTGCTTATCCTCAGTGCCTAGAACTGTGCCTGGCACAGAGTAGGGGAGCAATCAGTATCTGTGGAATGGATGAAAATGTACAGGCAGATGCAGCACCTACATGTGGCCCTTCATGAAGAGCGTGCATTGTCAATATACCCTCCATTTTTGCAAATGTAGAAAAGCTCATTGCTGATGCCCTCCCCCCACCCCCCCGGTAACTAACCCAACTTTTACCTGCTACACTGGCCCCTCCTCTGAGGATAACTTCTCGTCAGGGCTTCAGGTGGCCACATTTTGGGAGGAGCATTTTACTCAGATCAAATACGTCTCTCTTTTTTATCTGACAATTTTTTTTTTTTTTTTTTGAGATAGAGCCTTGCTCTTGTCACCCAGGCTAGAGTGCAATGGCTCACCACAACCTCCACCTCTCACCACAACCTCCGCCTCTCAGGTTCAAGTGATTCTTCTGCCTCAGCCTCCCAAGTAGCTGGGATTACAGGTGCCTGCCACCATGCCAGGTTAATTTATGTATTTTTAGTAGAGACGGGGTTTCACTGTGTTGGCCAGGCTGGTCTGGAACTCCTGACCACAGATGACCCACCCTCCTCGGCCACCCAAGGTGCTGGGATTACAGGTATGAACCACCATGCCTGGCCTATCTGCCAATTTTAAAAGCCACCAAAAAGAAAAAAAAAATGGAATGACTTTTCCATGTCTTCCAGATATCTATCTATATATAGAGACAGATAAAGACCTTAGGTAGGTAATTTAACTTTGATAAATAAGGTATAAACAAGATTTTCTTAGCTCTGCTGCCAATCTTGGAAGACCACTTACCTTCTCTAGACCTCAGTTTCTTCACCCCTAAAAAGAAGGTATTGATACTAGGGGAATAGCTGAATGAATTTTGATAAATGGGCATATTCGTGCTAAGGAAGGTCATTAAATAATTTTAAAAAGTGAATGACAAGGAAAAGTGGTTAAGGTAAATTTGGAGCTCCAAAATATTAATGTATTTCAAATGATGTAGATAACTTTTAAAGTATTTGGGGAAAATATCAAATGATCAGAAGTACATCTAAATGTTAGAGGATTATGCGTGGTTTTTATTTTCATTTTAATTCTCTAAATTACAACCAGTAAGTACATAAAATATTCACAGCATTGCTCCTTTTCCAAATTAATAAATCTAAAATGAGGGAAGTCAACCAGATAATTTCCAAGCTCCCCTCTTGCCCTGCCAGTTTGAGTTGTAGCTTTATTGCATGCACTTCTCATATGGGGATGGGGCAGGTGGAGGGCCAGGGCAGGGACTGACCCACGCTGGGCCTCTCAGAACACTGCATCCCCGGACCCCAGGGCTGTATTTGGGATGTGTTTGCGAGCCGAACAAGGCCAAACAAAGGACCTGAGGATTTTGCAAGAACTCTAGGGAAAGGGGTCCTCTTTTATCATTGGAGTTACTAATGAGAACTGTCAGAGTTCTCTCTGACAATCCATGGAGAGTGTTTGCGTGTATGAAAGAGAATTCAGAAAAAAAGCAAACTTGAGAAGTAGAGAAAAAAATGAACAAAAAGCAATACTTATATTTGTTGACTTTATTCAGCCCATGGGTCCAGCTGGGTCAAAGTTGTGTTTAATCTTCCTGGTCACCTGACCCGATACATTTCCTCTCTTGCCTAAACTAGTGTGAGATGTGTTGGTCACAACTCAAAGACTCTGCCTCATGGGCACAGTTAGGCATCTATGCTGTTCCAGCTTTGCCTTTGTAGCAATCTCTGCTCAAAGATGGTCACATCCAACAGGAAGAACCATGGAGGCTGTGGTCCTCCTCATCCTGCCACATGGCTAATTAGAAACACGGCATGCATGCACCCAGGCTTCACCAGGAAGATCTCCTCACTGTCTACACCAGGACAAAGTCAGGGCCTTAAAAACTTCTTTGTGCAAATTACCCAAATCCTAAAACAACATATTGTCATCTGGGAGCAAATCAATGCTGGAATAAATAATCTAACAATGCAACTGATCCTCACTGAGTGCTTGACCTCACTGTCTACCCCACCATTCAGTCTTACTTCCATTGTGAGACCAGGGTTCAGCCTCCACCCCATCCAGCGTAGTGCAAACCAAGGCTGGTGCCCTGGAGGAGCCGGGTGCCTTCAACTGTGGGAATCTCTCTCCCTACAGTGAGCCCAGAGCACCCGTGTCCCCCAGCCCTTGAGCTGCAGCCTCCCTGAGACCCCCAGTGCAGATGTCTGGGCTCTGGGTTTCTACTTTGGTTTCCTGGTTGTTGTCAACCTGAGCCACAGTCTTCCTGAGGATCGTGAAACTCTTGGAAGCCCCCTGTCACCTTCCCAGAAATTGGATATTCTTTCTTCCTCCCCACAGTTGGACAAGCTTCTCCCTCCTGTGAGCCAGGCATTGCACTAGACTCTGGATATATCAGGATGTGAAACCACAGTCCCTGCCTTCAAGGAGCACAGATGAGTGGGGCAGGGTGTAGATAATGGCAGTACAATCTTATGTAATAGATACAACGCTGGGTGTTTTTCAGGACAAGGAAAGAAACACCTAAAAGATCGGGGGAGGCGTTTTGGAGGAAGTGGGAGCTCAGCATAGCCTGAAACAATGAATGCAAGTCATTCAGGTCACTGGAGAGGGTGCCCAGCTTAAGCAGAGGCATGAAGATGAGAAATATCGGGAAGCAAGCAGGAAAATACAAGCAATGGTTGTCACGGAAGCAATGAAGCAGGGCATCTCCCAAAATAAGGCCAGAAGGGAATATAGCAGCAAGAGAATGGAGATCACGTACTCCAATATCAACATGGTCAGGCAAAGGAGGAAGCTCGAACAGGGCCCCCAAGGCAGTGGGGGAGACAAGTGAGATTTAATCAGGAAGCTAACACCATCCTATTTGCCTTCTGGATGTATCTGTTTGGTATTGAAACAAGAACATCTGCCTGACTGCGAGCACCGTGTTGTCTCTTAACACCAGACCCTGCCCAGTGGATCAGTCATCCTGGAGGTTGACTCCAACTGGGGAATGGCTCAGAGTCATCAGAACCATTTGGTCATCATGACAGGGCTTCAGCCATACTGTTCCAAATACGCCCTCATCCCAGAGCCTGAGATCACTCCCGGGCTCCTCTCCAACCCTTAGATCTGACATACACAAAGCTAAGCCCACCAGGGCTAGCACCTGCTGAAGTGCCCACCATGAACCTAAGTCTGGCTCACATCTGCACTGATGTCATCACACAACACAAAACATGGCTGTATTCATTTTAAAGGGCTCTGAATAGGTAGCTGACTTCACTGAGACTATAACCTAGATCTCATGGCCTTTCCAAGTTTACACCTGCATCTTGTCATTACCTGTCCTGTCACAAAGCGCAGAGTACATGGGTAATTTTTAGGTGTGTCAAACATCAGGCCTTGTGCCAAGGACTCAGCAAACAAAGGTAAATAGGGCACAATTTTACCCCTAAGGAGTTTGAACCTGTCATGGCAAATAAATAACCATCTTTTTCAATGGAGAACAGAAACACCAAGAGGTTATGTGATTTGCCCAACACCACAGGGCTTCCTGGTGCCGCTGGAACAGATTCTGAACTAGAACTCAGCACTCCAGACCCCGTGGAATAGTCCATTGCCAGCATTCCATGATGAGTTCACAGACTATGGAGAGGAATCACCTCTGGGGACCTACTGAGCAGACTCGGGGCAGTTGCTGACACATCCGAGAGTCAGAACTAGATTTCTCCTGGGCTGGATCCTCTCTAAAGCCATCTCCCTGATTTTAGAGTGGGCTTTACGACCCAGGTGCATGATCAGCCTAACTCTTGTTTTTCAAAAAGGAATTAGGGAAATGCTGAAAGACACTCAGCAAATCAATCTGTCTGATAGCAGCGTCCAGCCTGGCAGACGGACTTGTTCTCATGCACACGGCAGAGACCTGTACCAGACGACCAGCATCTGAACCCCCGAGCCTTGTCTCACCTGAGCAGGGCTCCCTTTGTCACGGTGTCAGCGGCTCCGAGCCGTGAAGGTTCTGTGCTTCCAACGAGGCTCGTCTGGGAGGCATCAGCACAGCTTTTAGCTTCCTTTAGTGAGGCAGTCGTCAAAGCACTGCCGAGACTGCAGAATGAAATCTGGATTTGAGAACCCTCTGCAGGACTGCCAGGGGTGCTTGGCACTGCCTGGTGCCACCAGCCGGTCCAGCTCCAGCCAGACTGCTGACCTGGCACTGGCGCTGCGTGATATAACTCGCTCTCACGGGGAAGCTTTAACTGTCTCTTCCCCAAGCTCGTAGTCCTCCAGTCTCTGTAGGATGCATCTGTCTGTGATGCCCTTCTTCCGACACTCTGGAATCCTCTCTGCCAGGGTTCCAGCCGTTCAGGGACTCACAGCCCAACCCCTGCAAACATGCCAGCCAAGAATTCATCATTTTTGGCAAAGTAATTATTAATCCCAAGGCTTCTGTTGAAGTCCTTCTCTTTTATTAGTGCTGCCAATTAAAATATATTTAAGCATAAATATATTTATAAAGATTCTAGTATTTTTCCATAAATACCTATCGATTGAAATCATTTTATTTTTTAAAAATCCAGCAACTATTCCCTTATTCCTGTATAACACGTTGTTCTCATTTAATTTATATGACTTTAAGACTCCATATGGAAAGGATATAGTTGACTGGGGAGACATGGATACAAAAAAAAAGTAACCACGTAGGAAATTAATAATGCACATTGGAATATTAATTATGTTGTTGGAAGAATGCAAGAGACACATAAGAGCCTAGAACTGAGCCTAAGGAGACATGGAGACCTGGGTTCCAGTTCCAGAAATAACACTAAATTAACTTTAAAGATTTCTGCAAGTTACTTGGTGCCTGGACGTCAGTATCTCCCCGGCTTTCAAGCAGTTAGGTTGGTTGATTGCCAAAGTCCTTCCCAGCATCACCATTCTAATATATATTTTTAAGCCAAAACACATATACCTGTGGTTTTTAGAGGAAGTATAATACAGCCATTAGAATCACTGAAGACTCAGAGGCTTCTAATCCTCACTGCCCCTTCTTAGCTCTGTGACCCAGACAAATTGTCTAAACAGTAGACACCTCAGTATCCCCGATTAAAAGATAGGAGAACATTTGCTTTTACATGAGCTGATGCAGTCGCTGTTAAGAATTAAATGAGCTAATATATGCAAAACCAGCTGGAACATTGCTTCATCTATGGTTTTGCACAATAAATGTTAACTGTTATTATTACTCTATTCAATGGTCCTAATTCTACCACAGCTATCTTACTAACTTACTAGTTCGCCAGTACTGGATATGCAGTACTTGTTATATTTATGTAGGAGTCATAGTCTTCATGTAACAGAGTCCTGCTAATGCTTTTAAAGATAAGGCCACATCTCTGTTAGAAGACAGATTTTTGGCTTAGGGAAAAAAAAAAAAAAACATTTATTGAACACTTACCGTATGCCAGAGGACTCTCTAAAACATTTTTTATATATTATCTACATGTTTCGGGGCACTATGTAAAGTGTATTCCCTTTTAATAACAATTTAAAATACTCTCAATTATAAAACAAGGTGATGCCAATGCATAAAATTTACATACTTTGCCCAAAGCTATAGATGTGGTTAGTGTTAAATCCAGGAACCAGGAAGTCTAACTCAAAGTAATTCATCATGTGAATTGCCCAAGCTAAAGGGAGATTCAAGTGGATACTGCTTGGGTGGCGGGTGCACCAAAATCTCACAAATCACCACTGAAGAACTTACTCATGTAACCAAATACCACCTGTTTCCCAAAAACCTGTGGAACTAAAAATAAAATAAAAGGGAATGCAAACAGAAAGTAGAAACTGAAAAGAGACTTTATAGGCGGGCAAGAGAGATTGGTCTTTTTGTCTTCAATCTCTCACCTACAACTTTTTTTTTTTTTTTTTTTTGACACACTGTCAGCCGAGCTGGAGTGTGGTGGTGCAACCATTGTCCACTGCAGCCTCAACTTCCCAGCTCAATCTTCCCACCTCAACCTCCCAAGTAGCTGGGGTTACAGACACCATCATAGCTGGCTAACTTTTAAATTTTTATTTTGTAGAGAAAAGATCTTCTTACATTACCCAGGCTGGTCTCAAACTCCAGGGCTCAAGAGATTCTCCCACTTTGACCTCCCAAAGTGCTAGGATTACAGGTGTGAGCCATAGCGCCTGGCCCAAAACTTTTTATTGATGTGTGGACATTATAAAGAGTTGTACAGTATAAGTCTCCAAAATACGTATTGATATATACATCACATATACCCCACACTGAATAGTAATAATAGTAGCAACAACAACAACTGAGGACGGAAACCTAGAAGGAAAACATCTCTCTTCCATCAGCCCCTTTCAGGATGACACCACTGATCTCTACTGAGAAAGCCTAACATTCTACCAGCTGAGAGAGAGGAAATGTTTACAGGGCCCAGCTGCAAGATTTCACAGCAGGGCGAGAAGGGTGGATTTAGAGCTGAGAGGCAATAAATTGATGAGGAGAAGAGAACACGTAGATGGCAGAAGGTTCCTCACCTCCCAAGAAAAGTCAGGATCCACAGCCAGCCTTAGAGATTTTCTATTTTAATATTAAAATAAAGTAAAGCCTCCTTTTCTCCGTGAGTCTGTCATTCATTAAATCAAAAATTTACATTGAAATGTTTAATAGGATGGCTGCAGTGCTGAACATCCTTTACAGATATCAAAAGATGCCTTAATGTCCATCTTAGGTGTTCATTCCCTGGTAAAGGGGATCTCCATTTCCTTCTAATCAGTTCCTACTAGTTCTTGGCATTATTAAATGTATGTATTTCAGTCTATTTTTTTATATGATTTTGCACAAGCTGTTCCCCTTTCTATAGAATTTTTACGTGAAGTCCAGGTGAGTTCATGACTCCCACCCTATTCCATCTCTATCTGTTCTACACATTTAGATTATTACATTTAAGTCACCCTGTTATAATTATTTATTTACCTATCTATTTCTCTTGTGAGTCTCTTAGTGACAAAAGCAATGTCTTAGTCATCTTTGTTTCCCTGAATTTTCATCCAATGTTTCTTAACCTTTGCACGTATTGAAATTTGTGAGTGGGTCATTCTTCTTTGTAGGGGGACTGACCTGTGCATTGTAGGATTTTAGCAGCATCCCTGGCTTCTACCCACTAGATGCCAGTAACATCCTCCTAGTTGAGCCAACCAGAAACCTCCCCAGCCATTGCTCAACATCTCTCGGGTGGCAAAATCAATGCCACTTGAGAATCACTACATTAGTACGATTACTAGGTCAGAATTAATACTAAACAAAGTGGTCACTGAAAAAAATAGCAAATTACAATAGAATTCATTAAATATAACATAAGCTGCAGTCATTTGACAACTAATATGTCTCAATTTATTTCTGTAGGAAAGAGCGAACTACAAATTCATTTATTTATTCATTTAATTAGGAAATTGAATGAACATACTGACTACTTATTCCATTTTAAGTGCTTTCCTAACCCTGAATGTAGAGAGGTAAGAAAATTAAATTTCTGTCCTTACTGGGGTTATCTGATAAAAAGCCTTCCACCTACACAAACAAATATACATATATTCTCAGCTAACAAATCCAGCCATCCATCTATGCATGTATTAATTTATTTCACAAATAACTGTTGCTCCTGCTTTGTGCTGGACACCACCACGGCTGTGCTGGGGATACGGAGCTTTATAAGACACAATTCCTGTCTTCAGGCAACCATAGGCAAAGAAAATTTAGTAAACAATTGGGTGCAAGAAAATATTTATTTATGCAATAAACATTTAGGTACAGTGCTACCTACTGATATGATATTGAGCAAACTTGATACAGTCTCATTCAGCTAACAGTCTAGGAATGAAGACAGACAGGAAGAACATTCTAGTAGAAGTGAGAAGGACCATGGAAGTCCAGGGTGGGTCCACCTGTTTGAGATCAGGGAGTATTTGTGGTGATTTTAACACACGCCCATCAGTTCTCTGACACTCCTCCCACAAAAAGTAGGGTCTATATCACCTCACCTCTTAAATTGACTTAAGTGACCCACTTCTAATAGGATGTGGCAGAAATGGAGCCATGTGACTCCTGAGGTTAGACATGAAAGTTAATATGGCTCTGCTTGGTTTTCTCTATTTTGGGACTTACCATGGAACTCAGCCAGGATACTGTAAGAAAGTTCAGACCACGTGGCTAGGCTGTGTGTAGGAATCCCAGCTGACAGTCCTAGCTGAGGCCACAGCCAGTGGCCCCATGAACCACCAGACATGTGAGTGGATGAGCTTTTTCACAAGTCCAGCCTTCAAGTTGCTCTGTCTGGGGCTAACTAGAGCAGAAAGGAGCTATCCTCACCAAGCCCTGCCCCAACTGCAGATTTGTGAATAAAAGAAATATTATTGGTTTAAGCCACTGAGTTATGGGGTGGTTTGTTATGCAGCCCATGTTTAGTACCTAAACAGTATCATGGATTGGATTAAAAGTTGCCAGCTGTGGTGGGCACACAAAGTCTATAATGAGTAGTTCAAAAAAGATTTCATGAGTTGGTGATATGAGTCCTATCCTGAAATATGAATGTGTGTGCCAGTGAGTATTAGCCAGGCAGAGGAGGGCAGAAATGAACATAAGAAGTAGCATGTCTATTCTTTGAAGTGTGAGCATTTCAGTTGGGTCAGACGGTGGAGGACAGCACTGGAATGGAAGAATCAAAATAAAGAAAGTTAATTTGTTAGCTTTATTTAACATCAATACGGTTAGTTTGTTGACTAACAAAATAAAGCTAGATTCAAATATAGAAAGCCCTTACAACTAGTTTTACTATGTGACAAAATACACAAAATATAAAATGTATCATTTCAACAGGGTACAATTCAGTGGCATTCAATCCACTCAGAATGGTGTGCAGGCAACCATCAGCACTATTGAGCTCCAAAACATTTCCATCACCTTCAAAAAAATCCCTGCACCCATAAAGCAGTCACCCTCCCCAATAGTCCCTGGTAACCAATAATCTCTTTTCTTTCTCTATGAATTTGCCTGGATATTTCATTTATAATTGACCCTCTAACAATGTAGGGGTCGGGGTGCCAACTCCCTGAAACTTTTTACAGCCAGAAATCTGCATATAACTTTTTACTCCCCAAAAAACTTAATTCCTAGTAGCCTATTTTGACCAGAAGTCTTACTGATAACAAAGTCAATTAGCACATATGTTGCATATTATATGTTTACATATGGTATTCTTACAATAAAATAAACTAGAGAAAAGAAAAATATTATTCAGAAAATCACAAAAAAGAGAAAAATATATTTACTCGTCATTAAATAAAACTGGATCATCATAAAGGCCTTCATTTCAGTCTGCTGACTTTACCTTTTGCAGACATAAATGGTTTATTCGTAGATGAGGTTGCGCTTGTGAAGACAGGGCAAGCCCGTGTGGTGTTTTTGTGAGCGGCGGCTATTCCTAGTGCTAGATGGGACTCTCATCCTTCCTAATGACCCTTTCAAGTGGACTGCAGGGAAAGTCCCCAGTATCCCACTTCCTGTGCTTTCAGAGATGGGGGCTCCCTGGGGCAAAATGTACCCTTTACTAAAATAGAAGCAAGCCACAGTGTTCCCTTTGGGAGATGGGGTTGGGGGGAGGGAAAATGCAGACTTGGGTGCTGGGTAGTGAACAACAGCCCTCTTGGCATCAGCATCTTGGCTCAGAAAGCTGAGTGCTGCCCTGGAAGTGGCCTGCTCACACCCAGCCACCCTCGTCTTTCATCCAGTCATCGCCTGTGTGTCCATTGCCACCACTGGCATCCAGGCTCAGGGCAGCCTTCCGAGGGACACAGGATGTGCTTTTCCTCAAGGGTTCCAAGGCGGATTCAGAAAAGATGAACAATGCCCATGAATATTTAATGAAGACATTAATGTGGCAAAGCAAGGAATTCCTAGCATGTGAGGGTGAGGTCCCAACCAGCTGATTTTAATTTTCTTTGTCGGGTGAGATGTTTTTCTTTCTGGCTTCTCTAATCTGAAGTCAGATGCAGATAAAAAATACTAAACACAGACCATCTGATCAGCACCGCACAAGACATTCTGAAAAGCTACTCAGTAACATTTTAACAAGAACTTGTACGGTATTTATTACTATATATATGCCATAGATGAGCAAACTAAGAGTCAAGGAGTTTAAGTAAATTGCTCAATGTTACACAGCTAATAAGTGCAAGAACTAAGATAGAAGCCCGGGTTATCTGGCTTAAACCCAGTGCTGTAAGCCTGTAAATTTGCAGATACCTTGGGTATTCCATATTCTTTGCACAACCTATTTCAAAATGGAATTGCTTTTAGTTTCCCTCTTAATTAGTTCATAACCATTGACCTAATGTGCTTTCTCATTTCCTGCTATGAATTAGAAATGAAAAGACATTGAAGCAATCTATTGTTATTCATTTTTACTAATCTACCATGGTCCTTGCAAATTTCAATTATCCAAATCGTTTCATTCTTTTTTAACTGCACAAACTAATATCAAAATAACCTGGGTGGGTTATGGGTCTGTATGTACAACACCACATGTTGGAAAGTTATTACCCTCTTTTGCAGTTTCAGACAATAACTGTCAAAATTATATTGTTTCCTTATAACTTTAAAGAGGTTATTTCAGATCTTTCCTAGGCTCAGAGATTCTTCATGTGAAGACTTTGAATTCCACCTCTGTGGAAGGCTCAGCTGCTCCTCTGCAGAATAGCAGAGCATATGCCCATCTCGAGCTACTGTGCGTGTCAAGCTCTTTGGCAGAGTGAGGTGCTATGGGCACCGGGAACACACCTCCAGACTGACTGGCTGCAACCCACCCTTGTTCCAGCTCAGATTTAAGATGTTTGGTTGGTTGCTTGGTTGGTTGGTTGTTTAGCCTTGTATTGTGATTTCTTTCTGTTTTTTTTTTCCTAGCCTTTTATTCTAGGATTTAAAAATCTGTACTAAAAACAAAAAGAAAAGCATTGTATTGATTCTCATCTCATCCCCGTCACCACTGGGTGGAGACTCTGTGGGATAGTGGCTGTGTGTGTGCTTCCGGCCCCGAGCCTCCCTGGTAACATCCATCATTTATCTCCCTAGTGAGACAGTGGCCCTCACATGCCCACAGCCATGGGCTCCTTCCCCCACCACACCCATCATCACTAAAGCAGGGTTAGATGACAGTCTCTCTGGGCCCATCTCTCACGATGGGATAAAAAAGACTCCCACCAAGCCCCACATAACTCTCCCTTTCGGAAAATTCATCAGATTTCGTTCATTGATGCATTCATGTAGTCATTTAATAACTATTAAAAGTTGAGTATCCTTTATCCAAAATGCTTGGGACCAGAAGCGTTTTGGCATTTTTTGGATTTTTGAATATTTGCATATATGTAATGAGATACCTTGAAGATGGGACCCAAGTTCACATAAAATTTATTTATGTTTCATATACACCTTATGTCCTCAAACTGGAGGTAGTTTTATCCAAGATTTTAAATAATTTTGCGCATGAAACGAAGTTGGCGTTAAGCCGTGATGCGCGGAATTTTTGACTTGCAGTGTCATGTTAGTGCTCAAGAAGTTTTAGATATTGGAACACTTCTGATTTTGAATTTCCAGATCTGGTATGCTCACCTGCAAGTGTTTATTCTGTGTCAGGCCCAGAGAGACTTAAATTGCCCAGTCCACTGAGCGGAACAGATGGACACACAGATGCTGAAGGTGGAGTGTGGGAAGCCCCTGGATACAGGTACAAGAAACAGGAGGCAGCCTTTTGTCCTTCCCAGACCTCCAACCTGAGCAATGGACCGGTTTAAACTCTAAACTAAAAGCAGTGTTCCAAAGGGGAGTGATTCAAATAACGTTTTTAGTTCAATTTTGAATTTTTTCTAGTCAGCACAAGAGATCACTTAGGATCTGGTATAGCTATTTTCTTCAGTTTCAGAAAATGTTTAAATCTGTTTGCTGAGCGCCCCAGGAGACCTTCCTCACTATGGTCATAGTTCTCTCCTTCCCCAGCCCAGGTCCCTGCTCAGTTTTGCTCTCTTCAGCTCTCCATGTTTCTCAGGCTGACCCCTCAAAGGCCTGGCTCTTGGATGCACCTCTTACGCACCCTGAAGATCAAATGCAGATTGCCTAGGCCTAAGACATGCTCCCCTCCCCTCTGCCCACCAGCAAAACAGTCTGAAAATTGATAGCACCATCATTTTAAGGTCTAGGGTGGTTTTTCTCTTCTTTAATTATTTTGGTCACACTGCATGTGCTTTGACTCATATTACAAATAAAGCTCTGATGACCTGTCGGTCAGAGACATTTTTACATACCTTAATTACCTTTCGAAATATATCAAGCCAAGTCAGGTTTTCAGAAGACGTTGTTTCAGTATACATTTCAGCTATAATTACTATGTGGTTTCAGTTTCAGCTGATGGTTTTGAAAATTAATGTGGTCCAGTTCAGTTTTGGGTTCACGGTTTGGGTCGGGTCAAGACCTTTGAAGCATTCCTAGATAAGGTGGATGATATTAATTTCTTATAATAATAATGATGAAGACAGACATGAAAATAACCTTTTGTCTACAACCCTATAGCCCTTGCAGAAGTACAAATGAAAGATCTCTGAGTGATTTTCTTAACACAGCACATGGCCCGAGCTTTTGTGGACACGAGCTATGATGTGCATGTTCTACTTTTAAAATAAGGCAGTCTGTGGTCACTGCCAATGCGGTGCACTCAGGCAGCTTCTTTCTGCAGAAACCTTTCCTATTCTGTTCAGATAAGTCATCTCAACAAACTCACTGGTGGAGAATAAGGACATTCTGGTGCTGGCGTGTATTCTACTACATAGGAGTCCTCTGAAAAACTGAAACTCTCTCATTGCATTTTTGCTGAAACACACGTTGATTGACAATAGAATTTTTTTTCCCAGTTTTGTATTTGTTTCTGAGCCAGCCTTTACTAACATATGGAGGTCATCGCAACAACTGTGTGCTGGAGATGGCAACGTTTATCGCCATTTTGATTTTGTGGACCCATGGAGTTCACTCTCAGGGCTCTCACATTCCTGAACAATGGTGGCACAACTCATGTTATGATTAGGTTACTGCAAAAGTAATTACACTTTTTGCCATTGCTTTTAATGGCAAAAACCTCCCCAGTACCCCGTTCCATGGACCTTCTTTGTCTGTAACCCAAAGTTCTTCTGTGGTCATTCTCTCCATTCTTCTAACTCTTATCACAAAAGCTCTAAAAACAAATCAGCAAAATCATGTTTAGTTTCAGGAGTTGAAAATATTTATCCAGTCACCAGTAGAATTAGATAAAAAGAAAGAAGGCTGAGGAAAAAGACTAAAGAGACCATTCTCATTTAATAGGTGGGAATTCAAATGCATAGATGAGAAGTGTGGACAACAGCTGTGGTTGGGGGCAGGCTGTGGAGGGGAGATCCAGTGGCATAACCCAAAGAAAGTTACCAAAGAAAAGATGGTGGATATGTGAGACGTGGCATGCCAAATGGTGTTGGGAAGCCGTAAAGATCGTGGATATGGTGGATATGTGAGACGCGGCATGAGAAATGGTGTTGGGAAGCCGTACAGATGGCGGATATGTGAGACGTGGCATGCAAAATGGTGTTGGGAAGCTGCGCTAAGAAGGACTACCTGCACGGCCAGCAACCTTGCAAAAACAACAACAAACATCACAAAAATGGGAATTTGCCTTGAAACTTTGAGCCGGCCCAGAGTGTCAGAACCACAGCATCCTGGAAAACATCTGATTTTCACCAGAGCTGCGACTGCTAAACAGCACCAACCAATGAACTACGGACTCCTGTACTAAACCAGCCACCCCCACTAGGGTAATTATTATATTTCAGTACAACTTGTGCGAGCGCCCTCGGCATCATTTTAAAAATCCCCACTCTCTCCTTCTCTTTGGAACATAATTTGTCTTCTATTAATAGTGAAATCTGTGTCTCCCAAATGGCAATTCCTAAGTTCCCAATAAAGGCCTTGTCTTACTGCTTTGGCGTCTGATCTTTTGCCTTTTCTTGGTTGACAGATACATGGAGTCACAGAAAAAAGAAAAAAAAAACAAAAAAACAAAAAAGGTCTTTCAAGGAGAATGATATTAAAACTATATTTGTACTTTTTATTTAAATACCATGGCAGGATTGAAGATGCTGATATTAAAGAAAAAGACGGTGGCCAATAGCAAATAAGGGTCCTCCTAGAAGCATTAATTATGAAACAATCCTGCGAGGGGAAAAAACCCAATAGTGTCTATAACTCACTCCAGGTTTTATGCCTCTCATTCTGATCAAAATAGATCATACATAGCTAAATAGAATGAGATTTGGGGGGAAAAAATCACATGCTTAAATGTTGTGCAGCAATTATACCTTTCCCCCTCCAAAATAATTTTGTTTGATGACTTCCCTGCAGCAGACATCTGTGTTATTTGTCTTTGCCTAACAAGTAGAGTAGCCAGTCTATAGTAAGTGCTCAATAAATGCTTAGTGAATGAAATCATGTGCCAGCAAGGTAGTCTCAGTCAGGTTCCTGGCAGGGAGCTGAGTGGAGCTATGGTTAGGGTAGTGGAGATTTGGTCACCATTTCATTTCCTGACCAGCCTTGCAGCCAGGAAAAGGAATGCCACCTAGAATAGTTATCTATTAAGACTCGAATACCGACATCTTATCTTTTATTCTGTGGGGAAAAAAATCCTGAATATTGTACAATAAAGAGGAAGAAAAGCAAATTTTCTCAATAGTCCTGTGGGGCAAATACTCTTACCCTCATTTTACAGACAACAACAATAACAATAAATTGATGCTAAGATTTTCAGAAATTTTCTCAAGTTACAAAGAACGTGGCGGAAACTGGATTTCAGTCCAGGTCTGTGCAGTGTCTACCCCAAATCCAGGGCTGATATACAGCTGCCCATAAACTTGCTCCGCTTTCATCCGCAGAAAAAAAAAGAGCGGGACTGTAAAGGTGATTATCTGTTAGTAACAAAACAGCCAAGAGGAAAGTTTTCACAATTAAACAGGACCAAAAATATACAAAGACACGTGTTTCTCTAGAGGAGTTACAAAAAGAATAACTGAAACCTAAAAAGCAGAAATTAAAGCTACATGTGCAATTTATTAATACAATATGCCGATAGCACACAGTTGAGCCCAATTACTTAACAAATGATATAAGAATTAAAAGTTTTAAAATGAACACTAAGCCTAGAACCACTCAGTAATGGCTTCTTCTCTGAAATTAACCAGGATGGGATGCGTCTCACCCAGGCCTCTGGGCTGAGGAAAATGAGTGCTGGAAACATCTTGGCTCAGTGCCAGAGAACTCTGAAGGTCCAAAGGACTTGTTAATATCCACTCCCCTTATGTAGACTATGGAAGCGCTGCTCTGAAAAAAACAGTTCATTTTTAGCCTTGGTGGCCAAGATTGAGATAATATATCAACATTCAGAAATGATAAGATAATGGAACCCAGACCTTCCCTGGATTGAGCCATTTAGTGAGCTAAGTGAAAAAGAAGACAAAGAAGAAAAAAAGATTAGAAAAGATTAGAATATAAACAGATCTCATTTTCAGGCTGTCAAATGCTTCCTAAGAACTCCCTACCCCACCCGGCCAAAATATCTGGAACATGGTAGGTGCGACTCAGGTGAGAGAAAATTAACAAGTGCATCCAACAGGACCATGACTAGCATGTAAAGGAGGTTACAGAATTACTTCTGAAGAATAAGTACACAATGTAAAATTTCACTGGCTTGTGGTCTGAGGCTTGGGGATAATATCAACGATTTCTGGCTGATCAGCTTAGGAAGGAATTTCACTGTCAGATGAATCACCTTGTCCTTGAAACAATCATGCACTTTTGACCTTCAGGTTTAGCTCAAGGAATATTTATAGTTTCTTGAATCTTTTTTATTTTTCATAATATTTCTAGAGAATAGAATACACATATCATAAAAATTATTTCCCTTTAAAGTGTACAATTCAATAGTTTTTGGTACATTCACAAATTTGAGTGACATTAATTCCAGAATAATATCAATGTCCCAAAAAGAAACTCATTGGCAGTTTTTCCCTCCTACAAATTGTTGCAACCGTTACAATTCTTTCTGTCTCTATAGATCTGCCTATCCTGGACACTTCACATTAATAGAATTATTCTTTTTCTTATTTTTTTTAACTTTCATTCCACTGTGGTCAGGAAATGTACTTTGCACAATTTCAGTTATTTTTAATGTATTGCACCTTGTTTTTGGGCCTGAGATCTATTCTGGAAAATGTTCCATGTGTGTTTGAGAAGATTATATTCTGTTGTGTTTTGTGTTATGCTCGGTAGGTATCTCTTAGGTCTAGTGCGTATAGTGTTCTTCGAGAGTCTTCTACTTCCATGTTGATCTCCTGCTTAGTATTATTTATTTATTATTGAAAATGGGGTATTAATGTTTCTAACTATCATTGTTGATGTTTCTACCTCTCCCTTCAGTTTAGTCAGTTTAGCTGCATGCATTTTGGGGTTCACATGTTAGATGCATATGTTTACACTTGCAATGTTATTGTGATGAATTAAACCTCTTATCATTATAAAATGTTCTTCTTTGTCTCCACCAAAAACTTTTGCTTAGAGTAATATTGTCTAATATTAATGTAGGCTCTCCAGATCCCCTTTGGTTATTATTTGAATGAGATAACTTTTTCCATCCATTTACTTTCCAACTATTCAAAGATACTATTTGTATCTTTGAGTGTAAATGCATCTTTTGTAGATACACTAAAGGCAAGTGATTTTTTTTTTACCCATTCCATCAATTGCTGCCTTTCGATTGTCATGTTTAGTAATTTTACATTTAATGTAATTACTGATAAGGTAAGATTTATGTCTGCCCCTTTGTTATTTGCTTCTGCATTCCTCCATTACTGACTTCTTTTTTGTTTAAAAGATATTCTCTAGTGTACCATTTAATTTCCTTTTTGTTTCGTTTACTATATTTGTGTGTGTGTGTTTGTGTGTGTGTGTGTGTGTTTTCCCAGTAATTGTCCCGGAGATTATAATTAACATTTTCAGTTAAAACTGTCTAGTTTATATTAATACAAACAATTCAGTGGTACACAAAATCATTGCTCCAATATAGCTCCATTTCTTCTCCCTTATTTGCATTATTATTGTCCTAGAAATTCCACTTTACTGCTTGCTGGGCTCCATGGTTTCTGATGAGAAGTCATCTGTTAGTCTTATTGAGGATCTCTTGTACACAATGAGTCATGCCTCTCTTGCTGCTTATAAGACTATCTCTTTGTCTTTGGCTGGATAGTTTGATTTGATGTGCCTAACAGTCAGCTTTTTTGACCTTACTCTACTTTGAGTTTGTTGTGCCTCTCAGATGTACAGATTACTGTTTGTCATGAAATTCAGAACAATTTTCAGCCATTATATCTTTGAATATTATTTCTGAACTTCTCTTTTTCTGGTACTTTCATCATATATATTTTGATGTGATTGATTGTATCTCACAGCTCTGAACGTCAGTTTTTTTATTACTTTATTTTCCTTTCTCTTTCTGGGTCTCATATTACAAAATCTCAACTCACACATCTTTGATGATTCTGTTTTTCTACCACTTCCAAAGTGCCATTCAGCCCCTCTAGTAATTTTCTTTTTAGTTATTTCATTTCCTTTCCATATTTTCTATTTGGTTCTTTTTTATGATTTCTATCTCTTTATTGACATTCTTTATTTGAGGAGACATCATCTTTTTTCTAACTTTCTTTTAATTCTTTAGATACAGTTTCCTTTAGCTTTTGGAACATTTTTATGATAGCTAATTTAAAGGTTTTGTCTGTTAATTCCAACATCTAGACTTCCTCAAAGAAAGTTTTCATTAACTGTTTTTCCTTTATGTACCATGCTTTTTTGTGTATGGTTTTTTTTGCATGTTTCACAATTTTCACTAAAAACTATAAATACACTCCTACATGGTTTGTTATTGTTGCCTTTTGTTGATATTGTGGCTATTTAATTATTAATGTTTTAAACTGATTCTGTCAATTCTCAATTAACAGAGATTTCTTTAAAGGCCTTGAACCAATACATCGCCTAGCTTTTGTGAAAGGGCTCTATGTATATTGAGGTATGCTTTCAATGCCCCAGCAGATACTTTAAAACCCTGCCTTAGCCTTCACTGCCTG
Organism: Pongo abelii; assembly: GCF_028885655.2. Taxonomy (NCBI): domain Eukaryota; kingdom Metazoa; phylum Chordata; class Mammalia; order Primates; family Hominidae; genus Pongo; species Pongo abelii. The sequence continues at coordinate 127,017,231 of NC_071997.2, forward strand.
CCGACACAGTCAGTTTGAGGTAAGAGATCAAGGTCTTCTTGGATCTTTTCTGGGCATGTGCACAGTCCAGCTAGTGTGGTAGCCTTTAAGATTGCCATGAATATAGAAGACTTGCATATGCCCTATGGTTTCCTCAGTTTTCCTTTCTAATTTTTTGATCACTGTCTTATTAGCCTCAAGTCTATTGCCTCAGCCAGTGAACAATTGCTGCTGATTGTTTTCAACAAATGCCCTGGAGATAAAGCTGTTTGCAAAAAGTGAGCTCTGATTAAGGTCAAATAAAGACAAGCCTTGGGAGTGGGGCTTTTTAGGTTGCTGCCAAATAGGCCAAATTTTTACACTTCCTTGGAGATGGGGTTTGAGAAGCTTCAGATTCACTCTATCCCCATCTTCATTGGTTCTGGGCTGCTATTTTTCATGGCTACTATGCTTTCTCACCATGCTGAAATGATTCAGGTTTCAAGACTGCTTGTTTTCAAGACTACCTCAGAGCTGATGAAAAGAGTATGAAATTAGGGCAATTTAAAACTACATAAGCTCAGTGTTCTTACCAAAATCCATCCTGGATCCTAGATAATCATCCTCCTAGGGAATTATCCATCTTGATGTCTGCTTCCCTTCTGGAAACCTGCTATGAGAACACCTCTCCCTTTGCCCAGACCCACCATATGAGAATCTGTGACACTAAACTAGGAGGGCCATTAGGGTGGCTTCTAGCCAGCTGCCTCGAACTCATGCTGTGTGTCTCAAGGAAGTTATGACACATAAGTGCTGAGAAAGTCTGGAAATTGTGGTCAGCATATGTAGCCTATTGATGGCAGGAGATAGCTCTCTTTGTAAAGGGCAGCATATGGCAAGGGACAATAACATGCATTGATGGCACCCAGACTCTGCACATTCCTACCAAACAGGGCTCTTTGCAATCCAAACACCAGGTCCTTCTAGGATTGGGTATAAGAACCCAGTGTAGCATGTATAGGTAAGCTGTGCAATGTAAATAGGTTGGCTAATGTATTAGTTCATTCTCACACTGCTATAAAGACACTACCCAAGACTGGGTAATTTATAAAGAAAACAGATTTAATTGAGTCACAGTTCCCCATGGCTGGGGAGGCCTCAGGAAGTTTATGATCATGACAGAAGGAGAAGCAGGCATGTCCTACATGGCAGCAGGTGAGAGAAGTGAAGTGTGAGCACAGGAAACACTGCCATTTTTAAAACCATCAGGTCTCATGAGACTCACTCACTATCACAAGAACAGCGTGGGGGAAACTGCCCCCATAATCCAATCACTACCAATCGGGTCCCTCCCTTGACACATGGGAATTACAACTCAAGATGAGATTTGGGTGGGGACACAGAGCTAAACCATATCAGCTAATGTAGGTACCTTACAGGTAAATAAACTGAGGGCTAACCAACATGCATATTTCATCTCATCTATCCCACACCTGCTTGCCATCTTTCAGTCTGCAAAATGACCTGCCTTCTCACTCTCAAAAGATCATCTCAGCATGATGAGTTGATGATTCTCTATCAATGGCCTCCTTTCCTTCTCATCCACTTCAAAATATTTATATGTCTTCACTGGTATTTTTCTCCTTGTTTACCTCTCCAGAGGAAACAGAATCTTTCCACCAGACAAAGGCTCACCCCTCCATCGAGGTCCTGAATCCAATCTCTCTTACTTTTCTAACCTTCTAAGCATGTAATAATTCATCCAAACTGGAGGGAAAGGAAGCTATGATGCGAGGGCATAGGGGGCCATCAGGACTGAACTGAGACTGCACTAGTCCAACCAAATATGCTATCTCCGACATGCCTTAAATCTCTTTCTTTACACCACCTGCCAGTCAATAAATACGATGAAAAGATTCCATATTAAAAATAAATGAATAAAAGAACCCTTGATCTCTCTGCTTTTCTTCTTTTATTCTTATCACCTCCAAAGTTCTAGGGAAAGCAGTCTACATCTGCTTCCTTCCCACTTCAGTTTGTTGAAATCTCCACCAGGTTGTGGATATCATTCTTGTAAAACTCATCAGTGGTCTAACTTCGGTGGAGCCTCATCCCATTTAATGTTATCTGAAATGTAACCACTGTCTACCTCTTCTTAAAGCTGTCTCTTTTCTTGAAATATGAGGAACGCTTCTCTCCTGGCTCTCATCTCTCCTGCCTTTCTGCTTCTCGGATTTTGCTTTTTCCTTTCTGTGGGGACATGGTTAATATTTGTGGGACTGTCAAACTCCTCATCGCAGCCGTGGCTCCTCCAAAAGGTAGGGTTCTCCTTGGGCTTCTGATGCCTTCTCTTTCTGGGTCATTTCCACCAGCAGAGGGACCCCTTGAGGCGAGGGTGCTAATCCTTGTTCTGTGGACTATAAAGAACAGGCAGGGTTGTGTCAATACACTTGTGGGGCAAGGGAGCCTGGTGAAAACCCCATGCATATGAGATAGGGGTGTGGCCGAGCAGGAGAAGGAGGACAGACAGCAAGGAGGCGAGTCGGCCTCTCTCGCAGTCCTCAAGTCTGCCCCAGTGCTTGTCCTACTGTGACTTGCCTAGGAGGATTGAGGCATTGGAGAGGGAAAAGCTTGCATGAGCCAGGCCTGACCCTTGGGCTGCCAGTCTTTGTGATACAAACCTGTAGGTTTAGGAGACAGACCAGCAGGGGCAGCAGTCTGAGCTGTTTTCATGAGCCCTAGTAAGTTAGAGAGGCCTTAAAACTAAGTCTACAATAAGATGATAGGCCTTCCTACATAGAAAAAATAAGGATGCCCATCCATGTGAATAGACAGATATTCACATAGGCAGTGCCCATGCTAACCACAGTACTGGCCGGTGGGAGGATCTTTGTTCTTAGCCTGGTCACACATTTCTCCTAGTGGACTCCAAGTTGGGTCACACAGCCCTATCGTCAGTCCCTGGATACTGAGCACAACTGCTTGCAATCCACCCTGTCCCCATCCTGGGTAGCCCGGAAAATCCCTGTAATTATAAACAGGCCCTGTCTCCAGGCCATCCCTCTCCCCAGGGCCCCACCGCAAGGTGGAGACGGTGACTCAACCTGGCCCCTGCTGGAGCTTATCTCTGTGGGCAGTCCCAGCAGGAAATCACTGGGATCTCAGTGGGAGTTGAGGCATTGGGAGGGCCTTCTTAGGAGCTGCTGGGTTCTGGACAGCAGGAGAGGGAGGAGAGTTGCTCGGGAGCTCTCCAGGCTAAATCAATCCTTTCCCTTTCAGCTCAGAGATAAAAACCTGACGTGCCATTTGAGCGCTCAGCACCCAGGAATGTCCCCACACAGCTGACAGGCATCGGCTTCCATTTAGAATGTGTGAGATTGCTGGCTGCCAGATCCACCCCTGTGGTTTAGTGAATGCCAAGAAAGTCCTGGAAATGAAGGAATTAAATAGCCATAGTCCAAGCATGTATTTCTCACACTGAGAATTACTCAGCACCCTCACATAGCAGATCCGGATATGTGGGTTACAATAATCCCTTATATTTATATAGCACTTTTTAGTTTACAAAGCACTTTCAAGTCCATTAGTGCATGTGATCCTCCAGACGGCCCTATGAAACATCAGGGAAGCTATTATTAGTCTCGCCCCACTCTGCTCCCATAATTCTTTGTACATACCTCCTCTAAAACACTTATCACTTGGTTCTGTAATGACTTGCTTACAGTGTGTTATAGTGAAAAGAACATGGGCTTTGGAATCAAACAGCCCTGAGTGTGAAAGCTGGCTCTGCCATTTACCATCTGCCTGAGCTTAGGTTAGGTACTTCCTCTCTCTAAGCCTTAGTTTTCCCATTTCTAAGAGTGTGGCTAAGAAGCTGATGATCTCCCCTGGTTGTTGTAAGAATTAGAGAATGGAACACATATGAAAGTACCAAACACTGTCAGAATGCAGTAAGTACTCACTAAAGATTGGATCTTCTCTTCCCTAGTGACAGTGCGTGACTTAAAGGCTGGCCCCACACTTTATTTATTTTGTATATCTCCAGAGCTTAGCACAAGATTTGGCAAATGGGCATTATTTAAAAACAAGAAAAAACAAATGCATGAATGAAAGAATCCTATTTTATAAACAAGGAAACAGAAGCCCAAAGTGGCTAAGTGCTCTATCAAGGGTGAAAGTGGAATTTCTGGTACCTTATCTGAAGTCCTTCCCCCGTTGCAGGTTCTCAACATCTGTTGTCAATCTTACTATTAGTTAATTAAACTCCTGCCCCAAACACCATCCTTGACTATTGTCGATGCTTCTGGCTTTTTCCCAATGAGCTCAACTCTTCAAGGAAATGAAAGAGGCTCATTTGCACAGAAAGGCCAGAAAACCTTAGTTGGCCAGCATCCTTTGGGTCTAAGCTATAAGCAGCGCAAATTAGCCCAGCCATTTATATGCAAAATAAGCACCAAGCCTTGAAGATTGTTTGAAAATTGCCTACCTAAGGAGTGTAAGTTAAAAGTTGATTCAAAAACTGTTTGGTTGCATCTAGGAAAGTGAATGCCAAATTGGTCTTTTCAAATTCAAATCTAAGTTAACCTTCAACTTAAAACCTACAGCGCCTCTTCATTATCACTTAGATTCAGGGGCAGAATCTCTTTCCTGACCTGAGTCCCTAAGTGGACCAGCCTGGCTCCCACATTGCGTCTTAGACACTTCGTTGCCTCTGCCCATCAGGATTTCTCCTCCAGCCTCCTGGCCTTCCTTTAGATTTTATGATGTCACGTTCTTCCCCTGCATATGTTTGTTTCATCTCTCCGGAAACTCACGTTCCTCCTTCCTTTAGTTGACTCCTGTTCCTCAGATTTTGGCTCAAATATCACTTCCCCTAGACATCGTTCCCTGATTGCCTAGTCTAGGCCAAGTTTCTGTATTATATGACACGTAGGATTCATTCGGATCGTTTATATCACTTTTTTTTTTTTTTTCCTGAGACAGAGTCTCACTCTGTCACCAGGCTGGAGTGCAGTGGTGCGATCTTGGCTCACTGCAACCTCCAACTCCCTGGTTCAAGCGATCCTCCTACCTCAGCCTCCTGAGTAACTGTGATTACAGGCATGCGCCACCACACCCAGCTAATTTTTATATTTTTAGTAGAGACAGGGTTTCACCATGTTGGCCAGGATGGTCTTGATCTCCTGACCTCGTGATCTGCCCGCCTTGGCCTCCCAAAGTGCTGGGATTACAGGCATGAGCCACCGCGCCCGGCCTTATATCACTTTTAATACACACTCTTACTGTGATTACTGAACAATGTCTGTATCCCCCTCTACAATGGAAACTCCATGAGAACACAAAGGTTATGTTGGTTTTGCTCACTTTTGTATCTTCAGTGCCTGGCAGGTAGTGGCTACTCAGTATTTGTCAACAAGAAGAAGGTTGATCTGGCTGACTCAGAAGGTGGTCTCCTACTAGGTTGCCATCTGGGTAGCAGGGTAGAGGTCCAGCCAGGTCACTGATGTTTGTGAGGTTTTTTGAGCTCAGAGACCTCTCATAGAATAATAGACTCAGAGCTGAAAGAGATTTTAGATATCATCTAACCCCAAACTCTCCCTCTTCTCAAATCTCCCTGGCCATGCATTCCACTTAATAAATGGTTTTCCAGGCTTTGCTTGGACTTATTCTATGCAAGAGATCTACATTAATAGATGATAGGATTATGTCACCCAGAAGAGTCCTTTAAGAATCTTGTACGCACAAGCAGAGGATAAAAACACCCAGAAGAACTGTATCCATGTTTTAGAGCACTTTAAATCTGATAAGTACGCAAAAAGGTTTGTAAAAAGATACAGAAAGAAACAAGCCTACCTTGTCTTTTGGTACTGACTTCCAGTTCCTCCATCCTGGGGGATCAACCTGCCCTTGAACCAGGGTCAGCAGTGCCAGCGTCTCCTCTAGTTGGTTTCCCACAATTTTGTTGTCCTGAGTCTATTCCAGATCTCCATTGTCTGATATACATCATGAACTGGCCTGGTCACATGTTGATTTTGATATAGATATTCTAACCACCAAGAGTTCTCAGTCATTCTCTCATTTGCTCAAAATTCAGTACTTAAAACATAAAATCTTTTAGCTTAAATGGCGAAGAGCTAGACACGTGCCTTTCTATTACTTTTGCAGAGCTCCTTTGTTTTACTAATTTCTGTGTGTCCAGGATCTGGTGCTGGGACACTGTTGAGTTGTGCTGAATCACTGTTATTTCTGGGTTTAATTTCTGCAGTTAGGCTCAGAAATGGGGTAACTCTGTCTCATGGGCATGGTGATGCAGGAGGAGCACCCCTTCCTCAAGTGTTTGTAAATGTCAACTATGACCATAGTAAGAAGTTTAGAGTCTTCACAAATACAATTATTTGCAGGCTGAGTCTAGCCTGGGAGGTACTTTTCTACTTTCCATATGCTCTTTTCTCTGTTTTTTCCCCCGTATTCTTTGCTACAAAAGTCCCTTGACAGTGTCCCTAGTTACAAATACATGCTTGCCCCAGGCTTTGACTGAATTTGATGTCTGTTTAATACCTACTCCATATGGGATAGATTAACACAAAAAGCTTTAACCTTGTACAACACTCAGATGCTTTCATGTAATGGCTGTGAGGATGGGGGGTGGGACATGAACACATAAGTGGGTGCATGTACCAAGAACAGAAATCCATTGAGTTCCCCCAGACCAGACGTCTACATTCTGGAGGGCTCTCAGCAGCCAATAAATTTGACTTGAACTTTTTTATTTCATGCATTCTGCTGTTAAAGCAAACCCTTCTTTCTAAACTAAGTATAATTGCAAGATACTATTCTGAGTGCCAAAAACGTCAACTGTAAGTTGCAAACATGGACACATTTAAACAGAACCATATGTTAGATTGAAAGGAAAAATCAGAAAGGAACCAATCATTCTACCTTTTGCTGCAGAGATAAATTGCAATGAAGCAACCATGTCAGAAAAAAATTAGGGAACCAGTGATCCTCATGCAATAACACACTATGTATTTTCATTAGGAAAGAGAGTTATCTGTGCTCTGTGAACATTATTGGCTAGATAAAGTCTTATAAAAACTCAGTTCACTGAAGACGGATAAATGACACTAGTTTATTTAACATCTAACTAACTTAGTACATTTTGCACCCAGGTCATTCAGCTGAGAATTAGGGAAATTTGGTTTTGTTTGTCATCTGTCAATAACTGCCCTTGTGACCTTGAGGGATGGCTTTCTATCTCAGAATAAAATCCACAATCTTTACAATGATCTGTGTCATCTGTCACCATCACAAACCCATTATAACCCCTCCTTCTTGTGTTTATTTAGTCCTCAGGAGTGTTGTATGGGCTAGGTTGTTGCTTAAATGTCATTTCTATGTATAAGAAAACTGAGGCTCACAGACTTTTAGGTAACTTAGTCAAAGAGGTAGAGGTAGGAAATGGCAGGGTAAGGATTATAATTAAAAATTTTTTAAGCCTAAGATTTTCCACTGGGCCATGGGATAAATTTTTTTTTCTTTAATATGCTCACTAAGCCTTAATTGGCTAGTCTGTACCACAAAAAGTTTAGATTGTATTTCCACATCTCAAATTGTATTATGTTTATTAGAGAGATACATAAACTATTTTCAGGTGTTCATAGACAAATTTAAGGGAAAAAATTGTGTGTTCGTGTGTGTGTTTTGAAAGTTTAAAACTAGCTTATTAAATCCAGGATTTAATAGATACTATTGCGTAAGATGTGAGTAAATTTCTTTAACATAACAAATGAACTGATTTTAAAAAATAGAAATCATTATACTCTATTTAGAGAATCAAGGTATGGAAAAAATATATGAAGACCGTAACAAAATACTTTAAAATTGTAAAACAATGAGCTGAATAATTCCAAATAGTTCTTTTAGTTTTAATAGTTTGAGAATCAGTGATTTTTCTAATTTAGAAAGAAAACATAATTTTAAAGTAAGCTCAAATATAGAATAACTTAAAGAGGAAAAAAAAGACCCAGGTAGAGTGGCTCAAGCCTATAATATCAGCTACTCAGGAGGCTGAGACAGGAGGGTAACTTGAGCCTAGGAGTTTGAGACCAGCCAGAACTACATAGCAAGACCCTATCCTATAAAAATAAAATAGTAATAATAATGTTTTTAGAAGATGGAAATACAGAAAACCACTACTATGTAATCATCAAAATGGCAATATAAAGGAGATTAACACTGTGTCAGAAGATTTCTAACATTTTTTTTTTAAGAATAGACTAATCTTTTCCCTGTGACCATCTTTCCCCATTGAATAGAATTAGAAAGCATTAGAAGTTTCTGGATTAATCCACTTATCTATAGTGTCATCTAGTTGCATATCCAGTTCTCCTGCGATGGAAGCCTTCAGATTGAACTGTTTGCAGTTTCAGCAGCATGAAGCGCAGTCACTGCGACTTGGGCTGGAAGCCAGTGGAACGCATGTTTTGAAACAATTCGACTCTAGGTGATGTTTGAGGTGGCAGTGCATGAGGCATATATATATTATTTTCACTGAGATTAGCTGATTCTTGGGCATTAAGTTACGATGAAGAAAGTGGAAAGAAGATTATTGACAAATACACTACCTTTCCTGGAAAAAGTGGCTTTCTACTCTGTATTGAAGTACCCACGAAAATAACGTTATTAGCTCCGTTTAATGAAGTATGTTACTGATCTTAGCGCAACTCATAAACAGTGGTCTTTCAGAGAATTTAAATTCTCTATTAATAATCAAATTGAAATTTTCTCACCAGATAAGATGTGAATTAGGCAAAATATAAGGATTTGAAGAAAAATAGTGATTTAACCACTTAACGTATGGTAGAAAGTTTCTTTCTCATCCCCACAGCTTGCTTTCTTTATTCAAATCTTGATCTATTATCATAGTCATCACTATCATATCTATTTATCTGTTTATCTGTCTCTATCATCTCTATCATCTATTTGTTATCTATCCATATATGCACATAAGGCCAACCACATACTTTGTGGGAACCCGTATAAAATGAAAGTATTAGGCTTTTTGCTCAAAAATCACTAAGAATTTTAAGATGGAGACAATAGTGCCTTAAACCCTCTGCTGAGCATGTGGCTGTGTGGGGCTGTGTGGGGTTGTGTGGGGCTGTGTGGGGCTGCACAGTTTGCATGCCCATGAAGCTGGCTCTGTATAGGTATACGTGTGTTCCATTATCCTCATTTTTCCTGAAAAATGCCCTAAGCTCAAAAGCCTGAACTTATCCCTTTGGGTAGCATTTTATCTCACACTTGTGAATGAAAGGGTGAATCTGTGAGCTGTCTTGTGAGAGAAGAAGCAGTCAGAGGAACTCGCCACATACAAGTCTCTCTTTGTGTCTCAATTACACCAGGCAACACACTTTTACATTCACAGATTCATACGGCAATTTTATTTTGCCACAGAACTATGCAAATATCTCATAATATATGATAGTTAATGCATTTCTTGGAATTATTCCACAAAGGGCCTTGATATCGGCCAGCTGAGCATCTACTCACTCGGTTTGTCTCCAAACTGTTATATGTAACTTGGGAGAAATCTTCAAGTTTTCCTTGAACTTAAAGGATGAGACATAGACAAAAAATGCCATGGAAAGTGATGAAGAATACAAACCCATGAGCCACAAGGCGGACACGCTAGTTCCCTTGGGTCCTTTTGGGGCACTTTGGAACTTCCCTTCCCAGCCCCTGTGGATTTTCGCCTCCCAGGTCTTCCCTGCTCGGACCAGCCGGCACCTGAATGGTCCCTCTCCAGTCTGGCTTCCCCTTGGGCGTCCTTATCAACGTCCCCTCCACCCTCTTCTCTCTGAGGTCCACTCAACTCTGGTTGTGGGTCCTTGTTTCTCACTAAGCTCTGCCCTTGCTTGTGGAGAAGACTTCTTGAGTGAAAATGTGTTTGATTCTTCTCAATTAATTATCTTATGTGTTTATAAAGTCACAATCTTAAAGGATTTTCTTCAAGATTGTTGAGAAAGAAAGCTGAAACAGGTAAGCCTAATTGATAATTGCAGTTGTTTATTATCTTGGGCTCAGATGAGGCAGCATAATGAGGATAATCTTTTCCAAAGTGAGGTCTGCAAGAGGTGAACCAGCTCGGCCCTAAATCATAGATTGAAGGTCATCAAGAAACCTCAGAGACTGCCAGGGTTCTAACCTCTTGACTTTATATGCAAGGGAGCTAAGGCTCAGGAGATGGTGTCTATCTTTATAACATATATGCAAGGCAGAATTGCCCACAGATTCTATTCATCAAAATCTTAGCTTGGTATGCAGAATAGATCTATAAAGTCTTAGCCTGGCCTTCAAAGCTTTTTATCATTTCCTCTCAATCTGACTTTCTAACATTCCTTAGCCACGTTGGACTAACCATAGTTCTTAACCACGGAAAGCATGTTACCACATTTTATTTTTATCCAAACTATTCTTTGCTGATGAAGACATTGCATTTTCTCTCCATGGCCTCCCATGTCTGATCAACTCATTTACTATTTACCATACACATTTCTGTGAATCTTCATGTATTGTAAAATGTCTCATTATTATTTAAGTCTTTTGCTCATAAATTTTCCCTAAGCTTACTTTTCAAACATTGGCTGAGATTTCCGTAATTCATTGCCCATTAGGCTGGGCCTCGGGAATACAAAGAGGAATAGGACACACTCTTTACCTTCAAGGAATATGAAGTGTAGAACATTGACATCCAAAGATCCATGAAGTCAGCATGGCGCGCGGTTACTCATATGTGCCTACAGGCACAGAGAAGGGGCAGCTGGTCAGGGCTAAGGGTATCAGTGAAGGCCTCCTCCAGCAGATAGGACCAATTTGAGTGGAGATTTCACAAGTCCCTAGAAATTCTACAGTTCAGAAAGTGTGAGTTAAACTACCAGTAAACAGGGAGAAGAACCCCTGATACCGTAACATGTTTCAAAATTCATGAATATTCCAAGAGGTTATTCTAATGCTTATATTTGTGTGTGTGTGACTTAGGGGTAGTGAGCGCACTGTTTCTTCTTGTGCATGATTACATCTCTTGCTTTTCACGTCCAGAAAGAGACCCCTAGAAGGGCCCGTGCTCCCCAGTTATCAACTGAGCAAAGTAATTCGAAAAAAAAGTCTATTACCAAATAAAAACAGAGAATTTGGAGTGTGTTCTCCAGGTGAGTGTCACTGCATCTCATGGATGTGAACTAGCTTGCCATCCTCGTAAAGAAAAGTCACACAGAATCAGAATATATTAACAATATTGTGATTTTTATGGACTGTCTATACCAATTTCTTTTCTTGTACAAGCCTGTGAGGCTAAGTGAAGAGAAATGATTTTTCATTTTCTTTTCTGAGACAGGCACTCACCGTCTTACCCAGGCTGAGTGCAGGGGCACAAACACAGCTCACTGCAACCTCAACTTCCTAGTCTCAAGCATTCCTCCTGCCTCGGCCTCCCAAGTAGCTGGGACCACAGGTGCATGCCACCACTAGGCTAATTTTTTTTTTTAATTTTTCTTTGTAAAGACAGGTCTTACTTTGTTGCCCAGGCTGGTCTCGAACTCCTGGGCTCAAGATATCCTCCTGTCTTGGCCTCCAAAAGTGTTGGGACTACAGTCATGAGCCACTGTGCCTGGCCAAGAAATGATTTTTTCACAAGTTACAGAGCCCAGAGTAAAAACGAATCTATTGTCCTGCCATCAAAGTTGCTGCTTTGTCCCTTTTCCTGGTATGATGCTTTCAAGGTGAGATTCAAGAACATTGTCGCGTAGCGGTGGAGAGCACTAGTAAAGCCAAGGAATGACAGATGTGCCCATAACTTAGGGAAAGCCAGAAGCAGCATGTATAGGCTTTAGTTACCAGGAGCTCTGTTCAAGGCAAGAAATGATCGATGAAGGCTACTGGTCTAACATGGCCTTTCCTTCCATTTAAAGTAGAAAAGGGATTATTGTGAAAATTGTGATAAAACAAAACTATATGGGCAGTAATGGTGAACTCAACATGGATAGGTTTGCCAAGCAACAAGAGTAAAAATGCAATGAATTTGGTCTATTGATGACATTCACATGGGATCCATGGGAGAGCTGCTTGCTCAGTATGGGTGCAAGCGAGGGATTCAGCAAACATTTGAAGGCAAATGAAAGCACTCGTGCTGTCGGGATGGCTAATTGGCTGGTATTTTTCAATCCTGCAGGGGTGAGTTTTCTGAAATGAAGTAGAAATCTCGTAATAATTCAGCTGATAGCATTTTACAAGGCTCTGGAAGGCACTTTCAGGGATCACTACTTTTTTTTCTTTTCCAAAATCCCTTAAAGGTTATTTTTTATCAATAAAATACTCAGACTTCATTTTTCAAAGGTCTCCAGTGCCTGTAGAAGGACTGAAATAATGTCAGCCTGGAAAAAATATGCTTTGAAAACAATGGTGACATTTCTCGGCAAACAATTGACCATTTCCTACATTTGGTTTGCCTGTGATGGTAATTAGTTAACAGCGTTCAACTTGGTTCACCTTTGAGGAAGTTGTCAAGATAATGTAGCCCTATTGCCTTTTAATTATTTTAATCATTAAAACATTGCACAGATACGTGCTGTTCTCATTCTGTGGGAATTGAAGCTTTAAACTCAGAGAGGGAAACCAATTTGAAACTAACAGAGGAAGAGCAGTGAAGTTGTTAGTTAATTGAACAAACCCTCATTGAGCACCTACCATGTGCCAGGCACTGTGCTTGAAGCTGGGGAGATATAAAGAAGAATTAGCCATGGTTAGTACCCTCCAGAGGCTTACAAACTCATATAACCAACTATAAACCATTTGATAAGTGATCTAATAGTGCTATAAACAAAGCATTTGAGAATGCAGAGAAGGGAGGAATCCATTCTGCCTGGCAGGGTTGGCAAAGTATAACAGTTAATGTCTTTCCAATGGAAAATGGCCAAAAATACAACCCAAATTGGTTTAATGAATAAGGAAATATTTCTGAAATACGAAAACTAATACCAGGGGTAAGACTGGGTTCAAAAACTCAGTTGATTTTACTGGACTCTGCTTTTCTCACTCTCTTTCTTGGGTCTGTTCTCTAAGTGTCGGGTTGGCTTCATCCTCAAATCATGTGTTGCAGCAAGATGGCAGCATCAGTTCCAACATGACACTTCTTCCAGCTACAAGTACAGTAGCAATTATACCTGCATGTTTCACGAAGACCTAACAACAGCCTTTTTATATCTTGCTGGCTCTGAGCCAATTAAGGGGAATGCATTATTCTAATTGGGCCAATTAGAATCCACCACGGTGGCTGGAGGTGAAGTCAATTCCATCCAAACCTCATGGGAGAAGAGCCTTGAAAAAGTGAATCCTTCCCATCCCACAAATAAATAAATAAATAAATAAATAAATAAATCGCAGTATTTTGTTTGTTTGTTTCTGGTTTTTGTTTTTTTCTTGAGACAGAGTCTCGCTCTGTCACCAGGCTGGACTGCAGTGACGCGATCTCGGCTCACTGCAACCTCCACCTCCCAGGTTCAAGCGATTCTCCTGCCTCAGCTTCCCGAGTAGCTGGAACTACAGGTGCCCATCACCACACCCAGCTAATTTTTGGATTTTTAGTAGAGACAGGGTTTCACCATGTTGGCCAGGATGGTCTCAATCTCTTGACCTCATGATCCGCCTGCTTTGGCCTCCCAAAGTGCTGAGATTACAGGCATCACAGCATTGTTTTAGTTAAAGAAGTTTGAATGAATGTGGGTGGGGCAGCAAAAATAAATAATATCTGTCCTAAATCTAGAAAATCATGAAGGCAGAAAGTGAGACCAGGTGTGTGCATCAGTGTGCCAGGCAGAATGCATGCACATGGACCAGACACAAAAGTGCCCAATATCAATATACCAATACGTGCAATGCTTCTCATTCTCCATCTGTGAGTTAGTGAATGGCTGAGAGAGGTGGAATAATGATGACAGTTTATGGATGCAGACACAAAAATGTAAAGACAAGCATTTTCACAAAGCAGTAAACAAACATTCTGTAGGGGCAAGGATTCAGTGAGGCATTAAAGATGACCAATATGCCAGGCCACAGGACTGACAATGACATTACTCTCTATCTCGCTAAATTACTTACTTGTAAGGCTTGGTCATTAGAACATATGTCGTCTCTTAAGGGAAAGGTGTGCACGATTAGGTGATTTGGATCTTTGGAGCACCTCCTAGTGAACATGGAGCACCTCCTAGTGAAGGTAGAGAAATAAAGAGGAAATAAGATAGTCCTGAATCCCTCTACCTCCCCAAACACATAAAAACATAGTTCCCAAAGCAGCCTAAAAGCCTTGTCCTGTCCATCTTCTTTTCCTCTGTCCATTCATCTGGAGAAGAGGGTGCTGATGAATTTGAAATGGTGAAATTTGTATATGTTTAGGATTACTGGGCTGGAAATGCATAATTGTGTCTTGCTTACACAAACTGGGTTTCATTTCCGGACTTCATGACCCCAAAATCACTGAAAAAGTATGATTGTGTAGCCAGTCTTCATGGTTAGAATTCATTGAACAAATTATCCAGACTCATTTTATAATTTTAAGATCTAGTCTAATTGGCCACAGCAATAGCTATTATTTTATTCTTATTTGAAGGCAAACTGTGGTTTGGGAAATTCTGATATAAACCATGGTTAATTGTAGCATAGTATTGTGAAAAGAAAAAAGAAATTTATAGAGAGGCTAGAACTAAGTGTTCAGCGTGATTGCTATTTTCCAGAAGGGAATAATTACTTTGCTTCCCTGAGCCTCGCCATCCACACAAATAAAGCAGGGATGGCTACTGAGGGTGAGATTTTCTCTGTCAGGAAGCATCCTCATAGGAGTGTTGAAAACTCAGACTGGATGAGGCAACTGATCCTTCACATGTACCAGTCATTCTGCCAGCAACATTATTTTTTTCTCTCCAAACCTTCATGCTTCAACTTTGCCTTGCTAATTCTTGCTTACCCATGAGGACTGCACTTAGAAATGTCACCCAGGATTTCTCTGACTCCTCCAGGTTGTGTTCCGGGCCTCTCCTCAGAGCACCCACAGCTCCCTGACCCTCCTAGCATTTTCTACATTGACATCTAATTCCTAAACCACTGCTAGTCCCTTTCCCTCCAGACTCTGTGAGGATGGGACTCATACTAACATTTGCACTGTTCTATTCCCAGGGAGCACCGTGGAGCCACAGAGATCCTGGGTAATCACTGAATAAATGAATAAATGAATAAATGAGTGAACAAATGAATGGGGCATCTGAATGATGTGCTTATTGATTTAGACCCTAGCTGAACAGGGTAGAGAGAAGCAGTTTGACATTAACTTGATTGATACAGGCAGAAGTTTAAATGGTCCAGGTTCCTTAAAGTAATCTGGGGGTTATCACACCTTTCCCATTTTGGTCAGTCAGCAGCTCTGTGACTTCAATGGCAGTTTGGGCATCAAGAAAAGAACCCTAGACTTAGAAAATGCAGGCTTAAATTCCAGCTCTGCCATTCATACACTATTCGATATCATGATTCTGCCTCTTGGAGCCTTTTTACTGACTTACAGATGGAAAATAATAAAAGTTACTCATATATGCATAAAATGTTCATTTAACTTATTTAACAACTACATGTTCATTGCATAACATAATAAATAGTTAATAATCTATAGCTAAATATACATAGGCCCAATAGAGTGATTGTGGAAGTTAAAAAAGAAAATAAATAAAAAGCTTTGTAAAATGGGAAATGTTGCTCAAACATGAAGTGTTACTACAAAATCAAATGTGCACTGTCTGATACAACCTGTGGGCACAACCCAGACCTAACTAGAGAGTTCAGGTTAGCCTTCACAAGAGCCACCCTCTGGGACTCTCTCTTTTTTCCTCCTGTTCATTCCTTAATGACCAGTAGAGTTTGGTTGGCAAAATGCATTAGCTGTGCATGGTTTACTTTCCATCAGGTGGACAAAGCGACTTGTCTTGGGCAGTGGCCCCAGGATAATTAATTTTGTAGTAGAAATACAGACACATCTTATCATGCCTTTGTTCCTTCATTTGTAAACCTGTGTATAGCTTAAAGAAAATTCATCAGCATCTTCTGATTTGTCACTCTTCAACCACTAAAATACTATTTTGGTAAAGTAATCTGTTGTCTAGAAGCCTAACAGTTTCATTGTACAGGTCCTTTTAAGTTTTTGCTTTAGAAGCAGAAGAAATAGAATCACATTCTTCATCCCTACCTTGGCCCTGTACACACTTAAACCCCTACAGATTTGAGATTGGTTTGACATTTAAATTTTAGCATTCATGCTGATTTTAAATGTAGTCAAAAGCACTCTTTTTGCTTTTAGTAAATGAATTTTCAATTTACCAATAAGAAAATCACAGTATTGGACTGTGCTAAACCTGACTCGACTTTGCGTTTGTTGAATAATTAATATTAATTGAATATGCATTGATTTTGTTCTTTGGACTAATGGAGTAATTTTAAAAGAAAAACTTGTTTCAGTAATTAAGCAGATTAAAACAGATAATATATATTTCTTGCTTAATCAGTCCAATAATTGAGTTCCACTGGTTTAAATTCTCATCTACTTCGTATTTAATCAAAGTTAAATCCTATGTTCATCCTAAAACTAAATAATGCATGGACAGTATATTTAACCTAAAGAATCACATTACAAAAATTACCATTAGCATAGATGCTTTATTCTTACTTAAAGTTCATCCACAATAGGTTTTATTTTAAAGTGTTCTCAGATTGTTTCTGAAATCCCACTAATGAGAACAGCATTTTACATGCCTAAGATGCTAGAAGAGTATCATATGGCAAGCCTAAAGTACCATGGGCCTTAACACATAAACAAAGCACCCACAGCAAACATAAACAATGGCATAATCAGAGGCGCGTACTGGCAGCCATAAAGCAGAGCTCATTATGGCGCCAAATATCAAAACAACAGCACAGGTGGGACAGCAACCTGATGCATGCAACTTTCACTCTTTAGAACCTAAAAGACTGGCCAGGCACTGTGGCTCATGCTTATAATCCCAGCGCTTTAGGAGGCCAAGGTGGGTGGATCACCTGATGTCAGGAGTTCTAGACCAGCCTGGCCAACACAGCAACACTCCATCTCTATTAAAAATACAAAATTAGCTGGGCATGGTGGTGGGTGCCTGTAATCCCAGCTACTCGGGAGGCTGAGGCAGGAGAATCACTTAAGCCTGGGAGGCGGAGATTGCAGTGAGCCGAGATGGCATCACTGCACTCAAGCCTGGATGACAGAGAGAGACTCTGTGACAAAAAAGAAAAAGAAAACAAAGTTTAAAAGACCACCAGCACTCATAGACTAGGGGAACAGGAGAGATTCCATGAGCTTCCACGCACAGAGGAAGCTGTGAACACCATGGTGGTGTAAGTGCAGCCAGAGCAGAAAGCCTGCGTCTGATTCTCATGGGGCGTCACTGGGCAGCTCAGCTAACTCTCTGCATCTCACTTTTCTCTCCCTTCAAGTGAGACCACTGGAAGTTGGAGTTGTTCCTTACTGTAAAATTCCAGATGCGAAGCAGTGATTTGCCTTAACTGCCCGTGAAGAAAATATTTGTAAGTGGTTTCATGGAAATTATAAAATAGAAAGTAAGGGGAAGATTTTGAAATGACATTTGTCCCAATTCCCTGTTCTTTTGGAAACATGACATTTACAACAGTCTACAGAAAATAATGCAGTAGATTACCAAGTGGTCAAATCGTTAACTGTGTACCGTTACATTCAGATATTCATCATGATTTTGCTTTTGAATAGTGGTATTACTGAGCTCAAATGACTTTCATAAAAATTGTAATAAAGACTCTCATTTCTCACGTAATTATTAGTAAAGCAGCCAACATTTATTAAGTGCCATATGTCAGGCACTGAAGTGCTTACTCTGTGTTGTCTCATTTAATTTATTTAATTCTAACAAGACCTTAGTGTCATGATACCCTGATCATTCTAACTTTGCAGATGAAAAAATGGAAGGGAAAACTTTGGTAACTAACTTATGGAAAGCTTGTCTCAGAAGTGATGTGTCAGCTAAATATTGAAAGGTAAGTAGACAACAAACAGGGAAGTACGTATTAAAAGAAAAACAGCTTAATCAAAGGCAGGTAGACATGAGGGAAAAAAGATGTCACTTGCCAGTAACTATGTGGAGTCCAATATAGACGCAGCTAAGACAGTGTATGGGGCAAAGGTAAGAGATGGTGATTGACCATTAATGATAGACTGGATAAAGAAAATGTGGTATATATACACGATGGAATACTATGCAGCCATAAAAAGGAACAAGATCATATCCTTTGCAGGGACCTGGATGGAGCTAGAAGCCATTATCCTCAGCAAACTAACAAAGGAATAGAAAACTGAACACTGCGTGTTCTCATTTATAAGTGAGAGCTAAACAATACGAACACATAGACACAGGAATGGGAACAACACACTCTGGCGCCTGTCGGCAGTGAGAAATGGGTTTGGGGGAGGGAGAGCATCAGGAAAAATAGCTAATGCATGCTGGGCTTAATATCTAGGTGATGGGTTGGTCTGTGCAGCAAACTACCATGGCACAAGTTTACTTATGTAACAAATCTGCACACCTTGTGCCTGTACCCCAAAACATAAAATAAAATTAATAAATAAACAGAGATGGTGCTTGAAATCTGAGCAGATGACAGAGCATAGAAGGCTTGGCAGTCCCCAGAAGTCATATTAATGTGGGGGACTGTTTGTGCTCTCAACTTGATATTCCTCTAAGAAGAGAGTAGTATTGGGGGTTCTATTTCAATAAATTAAAAATAAAAATACAAACTAGGAATACAGAAAATAAGAATAGCTTTGGTATTCTGGTGGCATTACTGGTGATTGTTTTGCTTTACAGTTTTCTTCACTTCGTTCAATATGACATTGCCCCATAAATAAAATATATTTTTTAAAAATATTATTCATAATTAAATCCTACTACAACAACAAAATGACGTCAAGCATTTCTAATTCACCACAGAGCTGTCATGAAACCCAAGCCAAACAGCTCTCTGTCCTGAATATAGACTTGAAAACCATGGGCCAAAGCACAACCCTGGTGTGTTACATCTCCTCACTCCCCTTCTGTTGAGTGCAAGAGCAATGAGTGGTGAAAGCATTCACTGCTGTATTTGAAGTAGCTCAATAAGTCTAATTTCCTTTACTCTTCTTCCCACTGCAGGGCTAGGACCCATAGATTGTATGATCTCAGCTTATCTTATCATCTGAAACTTTTTTACTAAAAAGAGAAAGATTCCAGGTTAGCAGATGGGAGACAGTAGGGTGCACAATGATCTAAGGAGGCTGAGTGACAGTTAGGGTTAAGAAAAGTTGGGGGAGAGGAATGAACATGGAAGTAAAATAAGAGCAGAAGAGAACACAGCTGAGGAGCAGAGACACTGGCAGAGCCATTTTCACAACTTCTGCAAAACTACAGGAAACAGAGTCTCAAGAATTGCACAGAGGTCAAGGGCAAGGTCAAGCTCAGGGGCTGTGTGGAAAGGCTGTCTGGGATTAGACGCTGGCTGTGCCGCCTACCTGTGCAACTTAAAGCAAGTTACTGAAGTCCCATCTGTGCCTCAGTTTCCTCATCCATACGGTGGAATAATATGGTACCTAACTCACTGGGCTCTGTGAAGATTACATAAGTAAATATATGTGAATCGTTCTTGGAAACAGTAGTAGATATTGGGTAAGTGTTTTGTCATTGTTTTTCTTTGTTCTCTTTGCTTCTTTACTTGCTTGGATTCATGCTTTGGACATTCTGGAGGTTAATTATGAAGGCAGAAGCCATGCACTGTATTTCTCTGGAGAAGACAGCTTCACCCTGAAAGGACATTCCACAAAGCCAGAGGGGAGGTAGTTTCACACATATGTGAGTTTCTTCCTCTAAACGTGTTTCTTAGGGAGCAAGACTGTGCTCTCCTCACCATGACACCCCCCTACTTTACCACTGTGGCCAGCACTTAACAGATCATCTGTAAACGCTGATGGAGGCAAAGGTGGTTTCCTTCTAAAAGGGCCTAGTAGGCCCCGGGACCCACTCTATGTACCATCATTTAAATAGCACAATCTACATCTTCATTTTATCTTAAGATGTGCATTGCTGTTTCTTTGTTCATTGTTTTATAGTTAAAACAAAACAAAGCTCCACTTTGTTTCTAAATGTGTTTTTAGCAGAAACAAAATATGATTTTTTTTACTTTATTGTCAAAATTATGTATTAAAACTTAGCAAGTTTGTATTTCTTTCTGGGAAAAAAACACCTTTATAGTATCTCGATTTCCTAAGAGAAAACAGTGTTGCTGTTCTCTCTATGCTACAGTAACAATGGCAAATTGGAAGGGAAAAGTAAAATAAACTTTATTTGTACCTTAGGGCTTAGCACAAAGCTACAGCTCCTTATATCAGTTAGATTTAAAAAGATGTGTTAGGCTGTTTTAAATTTTGACATAAAAAGATTATGAAAATGTTAAATTCAATAAATAACAATGGTCAAAAATACCTTTATATATACATTATACATATAAACTTTATATGTGTGTATGTGTGTTTCTCACACACTGAGAAATACACCACTCACTGCATGGTCCAGATCCAGATATAAAGATTTCCTGCCATCAGCTGCAAATACTTCAGGATGGAGCTTGTCTGTTACTGATGTCAAGACACAGAGAGAAAGCGAGTATTACTTTCTTCTTTCAACTGGATTCTGATAGCATTTTTCAAAATGAAAACAGATCTCACCATGTTTAGCCAAATGGTCAAGAGCACGAGTGGGCAGTAAAATGTTAGGGCCTCCCACAGATTGTGCATTTCTACATGAACTGACACATGCTGCAAGGAACACACCAAGGCCAAGTCTAAACACAGTGTAAGGCCTAGGCAGGGCATCCCGGTGTTGTTGTAAGTCAGGAAACAGCGCTAACAGTCCTGTATCATTCAGACCATGCTGCATTCAGAACAACGACAATGATGTGGGGTCTTCGAGTGGAGATGTGTTCCCACTTCACAAATGGACCACTCTCCCTCACAACACTTGGCTGCCTTACACATTTACATGTTACTGCCTTGCCCCTCAATGCATTTTAATTTGTGATGTTCTACATAGATCACAAAAAGTTTGGTGTATGTGTAAGAGTAATTCAGAGAAATAGAATTAATAGGGTGTGTGTGTGTGAGAGAGAGAAAGAGGAGGGGAGAAAAGAGAATTTTTATAAGGAATTGACACATGCAACTACAGAGGCTGAGGAACCCAGACCCAGAAAAGCCAATGGTGTAAGTTCCAGCCTGAGTTCAAGTCCAGAGGCAGAATGCTGATATTCCCTCTCTAAGGCAACAACACAGGGAGAGCAAGATCTCTCTTGCTCAGCCATTTCTCCTGCTGAAGCCTTGGATAAGGCTTGCTTGCATTGGGGAGGACAATCAGCTTTATTCAGTGCACTTAACCAAATGCTCATCTCATCTGAAAACACCCGTACAGATACATCCAGGATTAGGTTTAATCAGATTTCTGGGCACCCAGTGGCCCAGTCAAGTTGACCCATGAAATTAACTATCATAGCATAAGCCAACAGAAATTCAGGGAAAATCAACCTCAAAGCCCACAAGGCCCTGAGCAATGTGAGTTCAAACAGCCAGCACATGCTAGCCCATGCTGTACCCAGAGCATGGAGCAGAGGCCTGTAGGAGTAGGAGGTGTGTAGTAAATATTTGACAGAATGGACAGAATTCCAGTTCTGTAATTTACAGACCTTGGACAACACACTGAAACTCAGCCTCCAAAACCCACTTGACAAGGTTACTGTGAGAAGTAAATGTGTTAACCCATTCAAATTTGCGAGTCTGATAGCAAATAAAAGCTGTTATCATCATCATCATCATCATCTTTGTGAATATTTTTCTTATTGTCCAATGCCATTTTGTGAAAATCAATTGTAGTAATATTTATTTTGATGATGTGAGATATAATTTTAAAGTTATTAAAGACAGCATAGAGGTATTCGTGAGGTGGTGGGTCTCATGAAGCTTCATCTAGAAGACAGATTTTTATTCTTCCTATTTTCTAAATTCTAC
Organism: Pongo abelii; assembly: GCF_028885655.2. Taxonomy (NCBI): domain Eukaryota; kingdom Metazoa; phylum Chordata; class Mammalia; order Primates; family Hominidae; genus Pongo; species Pongo abelii. Next base: position 127,039,363 of record NC_071997.2, read on the forward strand.
TAAGAATATTATAACATAGGGTCTGAGATTACTTTGCTCATTCTCTTTCTTCAATGGATATTGTTTTTCAAAAGTGTTACAAATTTTTAAAATTATGGAGTACAACTTCTTAAGCATTTTACATTACAGATGAAATACGTGTTTCTATGACTGCCTCATACTACAATATTGACCCTAACCACTCATGTAGTAAAAGGTCCAGCTTAGTGTGGTCAGTTCCCTGTTATGAACAGAGGACCGGACAAGACGTCAGAACGTCTGGATTCTAGACGCTTTCATTACTACCTCAGTCTTTGACTTTGGACATCATCTCACTCTATTAGGCTTCAGGATTGTTACTTATAAGTAAACAGCTACATAACCTTTTAGTTTAACTCTAAAAAGCAATGGTTGAATACAAATTAGAGATGTTTAAGCAGGAAAAACATATAAAAATGTGATAAAAGTCATGGTGTGAAATGAAGACACCATGTAGCATTTGGGAAACATACTGAGGGGATGGCAGGCCACGATGGACACAAACCAGCTGACTGCCTTCCTTCAGGTTCTGGGAAGTCTGTGTGTCCTCTTGAATCCTGGCAGCCGTTGTGATTCCTAAACCACTAGAATATGGCAGAAGTGACACTTGCCGGTTTGGGGAACCAGCTTCCGCTTCCTGTCTTAAAACACAGCCGCCATGCTGTGAGCAAGGCAGAGGAGAGACCCATGTAAAGAAGTAATGAGGTCAGCCATGAAAGCCCCACCTGAGCTCCCAGGAACTGCTGGCTTCATGGGCGAGCATCTTGGAAGTACATCCCCAGGCCCAGAGCCAACACAGCTGACCTCACAAGAAACAGGCATGAGCTGTCCACGCCAGCCCGAGCTGTAGTTCATAAAAACATACATGGCCCGTCTCTACTAAAAAATACAAAAGAATTAGCTGGGCGTGGTGGTGGGTGCCCCTAGTCCCAGCTACACGGGAGGCTGAGGCAGGAGAATGGCGTGAACCCCGGGGGGCAGAGCTTGCAGTGAGCCGAGATCGTGCCACTGCCCTCCAGCCTGGGCAACAGAGCAAGACTCCATCTCAAAACAACAACAACAACAACAACAACAACAAAGCATACATGGTTGCTGTTGTTTTAGGTCACCGAATTTTGTGGTGGCTTGTTATGATAGATACAGGGAACGAGGAGTCAAGAAATAAGGACTCTCATTTCAAATTCACCAGTGATTTCTTGTGGGATCTTGGAAAATTATATAGTGGCCTCAACTTGCAGCTCAGTTTTGCAATGAGCCACACACTCCTTTGGCCCTTACATCTCCGAAATAAATAACTGCCACACATTTTCCTTTCAAATACGAACCTGCAGCTCAGCAATGCTCCTGCCTAAAATATTTTCCTCTTCTCCATGGATATATATGAAGTACAGACATAAATAAAGAAATACAGGAACAGATTTCTTATCCAGGAAACCCAGAGCTTTACATAGCAATAAACATCTTGCTTCCTGCTTCAAATGCCCTCTGGGGAACTTGTGGAGATGGTACGTGTGTGTTCACCTCAATTGTTCTTAAACTCATTCTGTTGTGCTCTAGTGACAGATTGGCATCCAGCATCACCTTCCTGTGGGAGTCTCCACTTTCCTGCAGAGTTACATATGTGCAAAGTCTGGCTGAGTACACCCATGGTCTCTGAGCCATCTGGGGAAACATGAAGACCTTTCCCCAAGGTCTGGTCCCATCTCAGCAGTCACCAAGCTTGTCCTCAGGGACTGGGTTCTGATGATGCAGCAGGACAGCTGCAATGATGACTTCCATGGATTGGGTGATGAGATGCTTAGGGTGAGGGATGAACCCTCTGATGTGTTCAGGAAGAGGATGGTGCCAATGTCCACCTTTATGATGGCATCCAAGGACAGGCAGAGAGGGAAAGGATTAGAATTGATTTTCGTTTGTTGCCCTGGATAACCAATGTTATGTTTTTACAATAAAGTTGAGCCATGTTCAGATTTTTATCCCAGGGAGTTTCCCTGGATATTGACGTTGAAAGACCATGCCATGGGGGACATTTGCAAGTCTGCACAATTGGAACTATATCCCTAGATGCCTCCACAAGACACAGACACCAGTGTTAAGATGTTAAAAATTGTGTTACTGGCATTATCTTAACACTGATTATTTAGAGATCTGATTCTGAAGAAAATTATCCCATTAATTCTGCAAAAATAAAATCCATGCTCATATTATTTCAGCAGCACTGTGTCATCATGAGCTTTTCTGATCATAAAAGTGGAACGAACTGCACCATCAGGTAAGGACCTGCTCTTTTAGCTTCACCAGAAGGATCACCAAGCTCTCCAACTATTCCGTCATCTCCTGTAATGCACTGGTGTTCATTGAAAATTGCCTTCTGGGCGATTACATAATGATAAAGGGATCAATTCAACAAGAAGAGCTAACTATCCTAAATATATATGCACCCAATACAGGAGCATCCAGATTCATAAAGCAAGTCCTTAGGGACATACAAAGAGACTTAGACTCCAACACAATAATAATGGGAGACTTTAACACCCCACTGTCAACATTAGACAGATCAAGGAGACAGAAAGTTAACAAGGATATCCAGGACTTGAACTCAGCTCTGGACCAAGCGGACCTAATAGACATCTACAGAACTCTCCACCCCAAATCAACAGAATATACATTCTTCTCAGCACCACATCACACTTATTCCAAAATTGACCACATAGTTTGAATTAAAGCACTCCTCAGCAAATGTAAAAGAAAAGAAATCACAACAAACTGTCTCTCAGACCACAGTGCAATCAAATTAGAACTCAGGATTAAGAAACTCACTCAGAACAGCACAACTACATGGAAACTGAACAACCTGCTCCTGAATGACTACTGGGTAAATAACAAAATGAAGGCAGAAATAAAGATGTTCTTTGAAACCAATGAGAACAAAGACACAACATACCAGAATCTCTGGGACACATTTAAAGGAGCGTGTAGAGGGAAATTTGTAGCACTAAATGCCCACAAGAGAAAGCAAGAAAGATCTAAAATCAACACCCTAACGTCACAATTAAAAGAACTAGAGAAGCAAGAGCAAACACATTCAAAAGCTAGCAGAAGGCAAGAAATAACTAAGATCAGAGCAGAACTGAAGGAGATAGAGACACAAAAAACCCTTCAAAAAATCAATGAATCCAAGAACTGGTTTTTTGAAAAGATCAACAAAATTGATAGACTGCTAGAAAGACTAATAAAGAAGAAAAGAGAGAAGAAACAAATAGACGTAGTAAAAAATGATAAAAGGGATATCACCACCGATCCCACAGAAATACAAACTACCATCAGAGAATACTAAAAACACCTCTATGCAAATAAACTAGAAAATCTAGAAGAAATGGATAAATTCCTGGACATACACACCTCCCAAGACTAAACCAGGAAGAAGTTGAATCCCTGTATAGAATAATAAAAGGCTCTGAAATTGAGGCAATAATTAATAGCTTACCAACAAAAAAAATCCAGGGCCAGACAGATTCATAGCCGAATTCTACCAGAGGTACAAAGAGGAGCTGGTATCACTCCTTCTGAAACTATTGAAATCAATAGAAAAAAAGGGAATCCTCCCTAACTCATTTTATGAGGCCAGCATCATCCTGAAATCAAAGCCTGGCAGAGTCACAACAAAAAAAGAGTATTTTAGACCAATATCCCTGATGAACATCAATGCAAAAATCCTCAATAAAATACTCGGAAACCGAATCCAGCAGCACATCAAAAACTTATCCACCATGATCAAGTGGGCTTCATCCCTGGGATGCAAGGCTGGTTCAACATATGCAAATCAATAAACAGAATCCATCACATAAACAGAAACAAATACAAAAACCACATGATTATCTCAATAGATGCAGAAAAGGCCTTTGACAAAATTCAACAGCCCTTCACGCTAAAAACTCTCAATAAACTAGGTATTGATGGGACATATCTCAAAATAATAAGAGCTATTTATGGCAAACCCACAGCCAATATACTGAATGGGCAAAAACTGGAAGCATTCCCTTTGAAAACTGGCACAAGACAGGGATGCCCTCTCTCACCACTCCTATTCAACATAGTGTTGGAAGTTCTGGCCAGGGCAATCAGGCAGGAGAAAGAAATAAAGGGTATTCAATTAGGAAAAGAGGAAGTCAAATTATCCCTGTTTGCAGATGACATGATTGTATATTTAGAAAACCCCATCATCTTAGCCCAAAATCTCCTTAAGCTGATAAGCAACTTCAGCAAAGTCTCAGGATGCAAAGTCAATGTGCAAAAATCACAAGCATTCTTGTACACCCATAACAGACAAACAGAGAGCCAAATCATGAGTGAACTCCCATTTACAATTGCTTCAAAGAGAATAAAATACATAGGAATCCAACTTACAAGGGATGTGAAGGACCTCTTCAAGGAGAACTACAAACCACTGCTCAATGAAATAAAAGAAGACACAAACAAATGGAAGAACATTCCAAGCTCATGGATAGGAAGAATCAATATCGTTAAAATGGCCATACTGCCCAAGGTAATTCAGATTCAATGCCATCGCCATCAAACTAACAATGATTTTCTTCATAGAATTGGAAAAAACTACTTTGAAGTTCCTATGGAACGAAAAAGGAGCCCACATTGCCAAGACAATCCTAAGCAAAAAGAACAAAGTTGGAGGCATCATGCTACCTGACCTCAAACTATAATACAAGGCTACAGTAACCAAAATCGCATGGTACTGGTACCAAAACAGAGATATAGACCAATGGAACAGGACAGCGCCCTCAGAAATAATACCACACATCTACAACCATGTGATCTTTAACAAACCTGACAAAAACAAGAAATGGGGAAAAGATTCCCTATTTAATAAATGGTGCTGGGAAAACTGGCCAGCCCCATGTAGAAAGCTGAAACTGGATCCCTTCCTTACACCTTATACAAAAATTAATTCAAGATGGATTAAAGACTTAAATGTTAGACTTAAACCATAAAAACCCTAGAAGAAAACCTAGGCAATACCATTCAGGACATAGGCATGGGCAAAGACTTCATGACTAAAACACCAAAAGCAATGGCAACAAAAACCAAAATAGACAAATGGGATCTAATTAAACTAAAGAGCTTCTGCACAGCAAAAGAAACTACCATCAGAGTGAACAGGCAACCTACAGAATGGGAGAAAACTTTTGCAATCTACCCATCTGACAAAGGGGCAATATCCAGAATCTACAAAGAACTTAAAAAAATTAACAAGAAAAAATCAAACAACCCCATCAAAAAGTGGGCAAAGGATATGAACAGACACTTCTCAAAAGAAGACATTTATGCAGTCAACAGACACATGAAAAAATGCTCATCATCACTGGCCATCAGAGAAATGCAAATCAAAACCACAATGAGATACCATCTCACACCAGTTAGAATGGTCATCATTAAAAAGTCAGGAAACAACAGGTGCTAGAGAGGATGTGGAGAAATAGGAAAACTTTTACACTATTGGTGGGAGTGTAAACTAGTTCAACCATTGTGGAAGACAGTATGGCAATTCCTCAAGGATCTAGGACTAGAAATACCATTTGACCCAGCGATCCCATTACTGGGTATATACCCAAAGGATTATAAATCATGCTGCTATAAAGACGCATGCACACGTATATTTATTGTGGCACTATTCACAATAGCAAAGACTTGGAACGAACCCAAATGTCCATCAATGATAGGCTGGATTAAGAAAATGTGGCATATATACACCATGGAATACTATGCAGTCATAAGAAAGAATGAGTTCATGTCCTTTGTAGGGACATGGAAGAAGCTGGAAACCATCATTCTGAGCAAACTATCGCAAGGATAGAAAAGCAAACACCGCATGTTCTCACTCATAGGTGGGAACTGAACAATGAGAACACTTGGATACAGGGTGGGGAACATCACACACTGGAGCCTGTCATGGGGTCAGGGGAGTGGGGAGGGATAGCATTAGGAGAAATACCTAATGTAAATGATGAGTTAACGAGTGCAGCACACCGACATGGCACATGTATAGATATGTAACAAACCTGCACGTTGTGCACATGTACCCTAGAACTTAAAGTATAACAAAAAAAAAAAAAAAGAAAATTGCCTTCCAGCGGGCTAGCTATCTGAACAGGAAACCTCACCAAATGGATGGACTGAGCCCCTGGCTAGCCAGGGATCTCCACTTACTCAATAGCCCACTGAGTGGCCGCCTGTGTGGCTCTCTCATTTCTTTCTATTTATTTATTTATTTTCTTATTTATTTCTGAGACAGAGTTTCACTCTCGTTGCTCAGGCTGGAGTGCAATGGTGTGATCTTGGCTCACTGCAACCTCCACCTCCTGGGTTCAAGCTATTCTCCTGCCTCAGACTCCCGAGTAGCTATTCACTCTGCACCTAGTGCAAGATTAATCTTGCTGCCATGGCACTAATTCTGTCACTTTCCCACTTAATATGTCTCCTTTTGTCCCTGTTGTTCCCAGAACACAGGCTGGCATCCTGGCCTTTTCAAGCTTGCTTCGTCACTCTCTGCAGTGTGCTCTCCCAGCTTGCTTCAGCCTATCTGTGGTTGACTGTTTCTTGCAGGTATTTGTTTACTTTCTCTTCTCCTTCACTTCACTTTTCCTGTTCTCTGTACCTGGATTCCCTTTCTCTCTAACTACTTTGTTCACAATTTTTAAGTTGAGCTGAAATGCCACTTTTTTCATAATGCCATCCCTTATCCTCCTCAAGTAAAAACAGTTTACAGCTCTTCTGAATGTACCAGAAACCTTATCTGCAACTTTTATTACACAGGAAGTACTGTTTGGCGTTGTAAGTTTTGAGAACCACATTTCGTATCTGCCTCTAGACTGGAAGCTTCTCATGAGCAGGATCATACGCAATGCAAATAATGCAGTGTATTTTGAATAAATGTGTTGAAGGCCAGAATAAAGTAATTTTTTATTCTCATCCAATCTGCACGTACAAGTTGAAGGGCAGGGCTTGATATAGTAAAATTCTACAAATAGTAGTTGGACCAATTGAGATTTTAATATCATATAAACTTCATAAAACCCCTTGAGGAAAAATACCTGTGTGTGAAATTGCTTGGTTCTGTGGCAGGATGGGTTAAATCGTGACCCCAAAGATGTTCAAGTCCTCACCCGCAGTAATTGCCAATGTGACTTTACTTGGAAATAGGGTTTTGTCAGATAATCAAGTTAAAATGAGATAAATAGGGTGAGCTCTAACCCAGTATGACCATTGTCTTTATAAAAATAAGATATTTGGACATAGAGACAGACAAACACCATGTGAACATACAAGCAGAGATTGGGGAGGTGTGTCTCGAAGCCAAGGGATGACAAAGACGCCAATGAATCACCAGAAAACAGAAAAGGGCCTGGGCAGATCCTTCTTCACAGCTTTTGGAAGGAACCAATGCTGTTGACACGTTGATCTCAGCTCTCTATCCTAGAACTGCGGGATGATAAATGCATGTTGTTTAAGCCAGCCTGTGTGTGATGTTTTGTGGTACTTTGTTCTGGCAGCCCTAGGAAGCCCATACATATGGTGTATATTATATATTTTAACTTTATAAGAAACTGCCAAATGGTTTCATTGCATTACCACCAGCAATGTGTGCGGGCATCAACTGTCCTTCCTCCTTGTCAGCACTTGGTCTTGTCACTCATTTTAATTTTGTCCCTTCTAACAGGCATGTCATGGGAGCTCCTGGTGTTTTTAATTTTTATTTCCCCATGGATTGTGAGCATCTTCCCCTGTGCTTATTTACCATCTTTATATCTTCTTGGGTGGAGCATGTGTTGACATATTTTCCCCATTTTACTATGTGGTTGTTCATCTTCTTTCTGAGTTGTAAGATAAATTCTGGAAACAAGTTCTTTACCAAGTGTGTGCTTTGCAGCTGTTTACTCTAGGCTGCGGCTTGCTTGTCTTTTCACTTAATTATCAATCTCTTTTGAACAAGAAAAAAGTTTTAAATGTTGATGAATTCAAGTTGATCAACTTTTCTTTTATTATCCAGTCTCTTCATGTAATCTCAAATAGATATTTGCCCAACCCAAGGTCACAAATATTTCCTATGTTTTCCTCTAAAGTTTTTATGGTTTTACTCTTTACGTTTTATACAATATACTGGTTTCAGGTTTCTGTTTTTTTCTAGCAAGAAATTAGCTACCCTGTTTATCTTTACTTCTCTGTATACAGTCCTGTAATCTGGATACTTTTAAAATCTTCTGCCTGTCACTAATTTAAAGCAGCTTGATTATGATGTGGTTTTCTACATTTGTGAGTGTGTGCTTGAGGTTTGCTGAGCTTCTTGGATTTGTGAGTTTAGAGTTCTCAACAAATTTGGAAAAATTTAATCCATTATGTATTTATTCCAATATTTATCTCTGCTTCCCCACCTTATCTTTCAGAACTTCAATTACATGTATGTTAGGGTGTTTTATGTTGTCCCAAAACTCTCTTAGCATTGTTCACTTTTTTCAGTCACTTGTTTGTGGTTTATTTTGACTAGCTTCTATTACTATGCCTTCAAGTAACTAATTTTTTCTTCTGCAGTATCTAATCTGCTATTAATTCCACCTAATGCATTTTTTATGGTTTTGGGAAATAGAGTTTCCATCTCAAAAAGTTCAGTATGAACCATGTTTATGTCTTCCATGTCTCTTAATATGCTAAATATTTCCTCTGTGTTTCTGAGGTATCACACACCTCAGTACTAGTCTCACACCCATGCTGGTCTCATTTGACTGACACAGTCACACAAGTCATAGGTACAGTATTTGTAAGAAAATCCTCTTCCTGGATAGTCCATTTCTATCAAGCCAGAATGGATTACTTGGTCATTTCATGAACTGAATGTACAGCCTAGTATGGGAGCTCTGATCAAGGCTTTGGGGAGCAATATTTGTTAGTAAGCTAGCTTGATAAAATTTGGCAAAATGCTCTCAAAATACAAAATTTCATTCACCCAAACCTCTAGCCTGAAAATAAGCTCACACATCTTTACAAAATACTGCAATTCCTTATGCCCTTCCTTGTATATTCCCTAATGCAACCCTCAAGAGTGTAACATTGTGTCAATATTATAGCAAAGCTCAGGTGGGACCACTAATTCTGCCAGTCCTGGGCCTGGTGAATAAAGAGATAACACTCTGGTTCTCCAACTCTTGAGAACATTGCTTCCATTTTCCAGTAGATAACAACAGCCAGTATGCATCAGAATTGCCTCTAAGGCTTTTCAGAAACTTCCTAGCCAGACCCCACCCCCGATCCCCTCTGTCAACAATGAGAGTTGGGCATGTCTGCTTTTCAAAAATTCTAATGTATAGCAGAGCTGATATTCCACAATTTTTACATTGCAAAGCTGATTATCTTTCCATGACAGCAGCTCCATTCAGTTTGGATACCATGTTCAATAATAAGCAATATTATTGCACAGCCACAGTTAGAAGAACAGTGTTTTTCTCTCCTACTCTCTGTTCTGCTGGCCTGTTCTCTATTGATTAATCTGGGTAATTTATGCCAAGCCTCTAGGGCAGAGGATGCTGTCTTTATGTATGGAACACAGTCAAAACTCAGCAAGGGCCCAACACATATTCATTATTAATGTGAAGTATGAGTGCCATATGCAATAGCATGCTGCTGGAGAATTCTGGATTTTATATCAACTCGAAGAATTTTGAAAGATATCAGCCTTGATTGATCATAAGGTAGCTGTCTTTTACTATCGAGCGTGTGTGTAAGAAGAAATGCTACCTGATTTCCTAGCCACATGGCAAAGAAGGTATTCAAAGCACGCCTTACCGACTCATAGAAATTGGGTACAGAAGATAAAGTTGAGGACAGCATAAAATGCATGCAGCTTTATTAATTTTTGAGAAGATGTAAAACAAAACATCAATGGCAAAATCCTCAGTGGTTAAAAGTCCACATGTCTAAGGGTCCAGGGGGAGCTTGCTTAAATGCATACATCAGAGTGATTTGTAACATTCACATTGCTTGCATGCCAATAAATGCTACCCACCGTGCTTAAAATGTGTTAACTAGCTTAAAAAGTTCCCCTGAAATTATGCTTACTTTATCTTAAAAGAAGAATTTCGAGCTAGTCTCTACAAGGGACATTATACATTCCAAGTTAGTGAAGTCCAAATCATTGAGGTTTATTTCTACAGCAAAATCTTTTTATAAACATTTACATTTACAGAGGTCCTGAGCTCGTGGAGGGGCTGGCATTCCATTGAACATAATGATGTGAAATGTGCATCTTCCAGCGAGTATTTATTTTAGGGGCAAGTAATTGCCTTTGCATATGAGCTTCACAATGTTTTGAAATGTATATTATCCATAAAGTAAACACTACTCTATTCTACTGACAATCCTATTGCAGAATGAAATTATACTCATCTATAAAAAGCTAACTTTAACTCTCAGGCCATACGACCAATCTTAGTAATTTTCAAAACAAAGAGTATGATTTGGCAATCAAGCAATTTATTTGGTAATGTCTTAACAGGCCAACTGTAACATTCTGCAGCCAACATTTGTTTTGCTGGCAAGACCCTTCCAGCAGAAGCTTTTATTTTGACAACTTCAGGGAGGTAAATATTTGATTTTAGAGAGTTAAGATGGTCCAAGGATTTTCAAATGTCTCCTCAGGTCAGCTAATATTTATTCTGGCCACCAAAAAAAAAAAAAAAAAAAAAAAAAGAGAGAGAGAAAATCTCTTGAGATTTTCTTTTTTGTAACACATTTAAAATTAGTTTTAGAAAAGTATTTTGTAAATAGGTTCTAAAAGGTTTTAACACATTTTTAAATATTTTACATTTATTTACATGTATGTGTGTATATAGAATATAATATATAAATATAAATATAAATATATATATTTTTTTTGAGACAGAGTCTCGCTCTGTCACCAGGCTGGAGTGCAGTGGCGCAACCTCGGCTTACTGCGACCTCCGCCTTCCGGAATCAAGTGATTCTCTTGCCTCAGCCTCCCTAGTAGCTGGGACCACAGGCCTGCGCTACTACGCCCAGCTAATTCTTGTATTTTTAGTAGAGACAGTGTTTCACCATGTTGGCCAAGATGGTCTCAGTCTTTTGACTTCGTGACCCACTCACCTCGGCCTCCCAAAGTGTGTGTGTATATATATAAATGGTGTAGGAAATGCTATACATATATATATATATATAGAGAGAGAGAGAGAGAGAGAGAGAGAGAGAGAGAGAGAGAGATTGAGAGAGAGAGAGAGAGAGAGACACAGGGAGAGACTTAAAAAACAGAGAACATGGCCGGACGCGGTGGCTCACGCTTGTAATCCCAGCACTTTGGGAGGCCGAGGCGGGCAGATCACGAGGTCAGGCGATCGAGACCATCCTGATTAACACGGCGAAACCCCGTCTCCACTAAAAATATAAAAAATTAGCCGGGCGTGGTGGCGGGCGCCTGTAGTCCCAGCTACTCGGGAGGCTGAGGCAGGAGAACGGCGTGAACCCGGGAGGCGGAGCTTGCAGTGAGCCAAGATCGCGCCACTACCCTCCAGCCTGGGCGACAGAGCAAGGCTCCGTCTCAAAAAAAAAAAAAAAGCGGAGAACATAACATCTATATTTCTAGGGCACACCCAAGTCCTTTCTACAGCTGTTCATGTTACTTTGCTTCCCCCTTTTCTCATCTCCGCTATCTGGAATCCTTCCACCTGCTGGGAAATGACTCACCACTTTTCTGTAAGACATCCTCACTCCTCCAGCGTGAGGAGTGGTTAGCCTTGCACTATTCATGCATTCCTGTCACATGCTGCCTCAGGCTGTCGCTTGCTGCAGTATGCCTTATATTCATGCAATTGTGTGCACCTTTGCCTTGTGTTCTCTGGTAGGTATTAAGTTTACCTGGTGCAGGGATCATGCGTTTTACTGCTTGCGTTCCTTCCCATGACATTACCCAACATCGTGACCTGTACCAAACAGCATCTCAATGAATACACAGACATGCCTCCCCTAAAGACGGAGATATGTCCTGAGAAGTGTAGTATTAGGTGATTCCATCATTGTGTAAGCATCATAGAGTTAAGTACTTACACACATCTAGATGGTACAGCCTACTGCACACCTAGGCTAGATAGTATTACTCCTAGGCTACAAACCTGAAGAGGATGTTACTGCACAGAATACTATAGGCAGTTGTAACACAATGGTAAGAATGTGTGTCTAAACATTATAAAGGCACAGTAAAAATACTGTATAAAAGACAGGAAATGGTACACCCATATAGGGCACTCACCATGAATGGAGCTTGCGGGACTAGAAGTGGTTCTGGGCAAGTCCGAGCATGAGTGATGAGTGAATGGGAAGGCCTGGGACATTGCTGTGCACTACTGAACACTTTAGAAACTCTACACTTAGGCTGTATTACATTTATTTCCATTTGGTATTTTATTTTATTAATTTTGAGACAGGGTTTCACTGTGTCACCCAGGCTGAGTCCAGTGGCGCGATCTCAGCTCACTGCAACGTCTGCCTCAAGCAGTCCTCCCACCTCAGTCTCCGAGTAGCTGGAACCACGGGTACGCACCACCACGCCTGGCTAATTTTTTTTTTTTTTGTAGATACGGGGCTTTACCATGTCGTCTGGGCTGGTCTCATACTCCCAGGCTAAAGCCATCACCCTACCTCGGTCTCCCAAAGTGCTGGGACTACAAGTGTGAGCCACTGTGCTTGGCCAAATGTATTTTAAAATACACTTTTTAAAATAATAAATCAACGTTAGCTTGCTATAACATTTTTACCGTATAAAACTTTTAAATTTTAAAAAAGTTTTGACTTTTTGGTAATAACAGCTTAAGACACAATACATTGTACACTTGTATTAAAATATTTTCTTTCTTTTAACCTTATGTTATAACATTTTAATTTTTTTTAACTTTTAAATTTTTTTCTTAAAAATTAAGACACCACACACACATTAGCCTGGGCCTACACAGGGTCAGGATCATCAATGCCACTGTCTCCCACCTCCACATTTTGTCCCACTGGAAGGTTTTCAAGGACAATAACAGGCATGGAGCTGTTTTCTCCTCTGACAATGATGCCTACTTCTGGATACCTCCTGAAGGACCTACCTGAGGCTCTTTTACATTAAATTATTTTTAATAAGTAAGAGTGCACTTTAAAATAATAACAAAAGGATAGCACAGTAAATAATAAGCCAGTGCCATGGTCATTTAATGTCCTTATCAGGTCTGATGTACTATGCACAGTTGTAGATTTGGGGCTTTTACACACCTGGCAGCAGAGTAGGTTTGCTTACACCAGCACACCACAAACACGTGGGAATGTTGGGTGCCTCAGGGTCACTAGCTGATGGGAAGGTTTCAGCTTCCTTATAATCGTATGGGACCACTGTCCTATATGGGGTCCATCACTGAGCAAAACATCATTATAGAGCATGTTTGACTACATATCAGTTATAAAGATGTCACTGTATTGGTCAAATTAACCATGTGGCGTTGTTAAATATTGTATCTTGTATCATCAGCAGGTACATTTGGAAAGGGAGCCACTTATGCATATTTCTCTTCAAAACTCTCAGAAAAAGTATGCTAGCCTTTGCCCTGTCTCATTGTTTCTTCCTAGTTTCCTTTCCATTCTCCATTAAAAGCCCAAGAACACACATGGCAGGGAGAAGCACCTTGGAAGATGAGTGCAGGGCGTGTCTGAGAGGCCAGGCACCATAATCCACTTGTATTGTGAGGGAGGTCAAAGGGCCCGGGACCTCACTCGGGATAAGTGTGTGGCATGAAGGCATTGAGGTGCAGTCCTCCAAAGCGTGCTCCACTCAGCAGAGCCATCTCTCCCAGCCCCAGTCAGTGCTCCCTCCACCATACCCAGTTGCCTTTTGCAGAGGAAGTTGCAGGACAGTATCCATACATAGCTATTCTATGTAGCCACCTACCCTAGAACAATCCCCTGAAACCCAGTTCAAACTCCCCCTCTGTGAAATTTGCTTGTCCAGTTTATATGGCCTGTGACCAGCAGAATTTTCAAGAAGCAGGTTTGAAAACCCATTCTGCAAGCTGTGCTGAGTCTCCTACTCTTTGCCATTGTCATCTTTGTCCTTTGATAACGAACTGACTACCCTTCGAATGACTTTACCTTGACTCAAAGACCAGAAAACTTGACACAAAAATGGAAGACAAATTGGAAACATGTTGCAACCCATGGTCCTTGCAGAGTTCTATTGGAAAACACACCTCAGCCCTTCTGAACTACCTTTTTCAGCCCTGCTTTTCCATGTCTTTAAAAAAATCAGCATTTTACAGGTAATAAAGAAAACTTATATAATCACTTATTTTGGAGTGTGGCTTAAACTGCTTTTACAGGAAACACCCACCTTTGCAATGTTAGCCTTTAAATTCCATCCCAAGGAGCTTTTCTCACCACACTCTAGGGTCCCTTCAGACATGGTTAAATTGAGTATCTGAAAGCTACTTGGAATTCCTGTAAATACTAAGTTCGATTTCTTGTTTCTTTTGGAAGAGGCTGTCAAAAGCACAGTTTCTATATAACCTATCACATGATAGCTACCACAGATCAAGTATCCTCCATGGCAGCCTCTGAGCTAACCCCCTCATCTCAATTAAACCTTCCTAACAGCATCCTTACAGATGAAGAAACTGAAGTTGGTGTGACTTAAATATCTTGCCTTAAGGCATTCATCCATCGAAGTTGCCTTCTTGGTCTAAACTTAAGTCTGCCCCGTTCAAAAGGCTGGGTTCTTTTAGCCTAGATCTACCACTTATGGAGGTTTTTATATATAGCATATTTTGATTACTTGTGTTCTTGTTATCATAGATGTATTTTAAGAAAATAGAACCTGCTTTTCTAAAGCGCGAGTACTTTTTTATAACAGCCACTTAATTGGACACAATACTCAGAAATGTCAGTTTTTATATAGCTAAAAACTGAAATAAAACTGCACATTAAAAATGTATTTTGCCAATTTTCTGCAATGAAGGTGTATGATTTTTTAAAATTAGAGAAGGGAAAGCATTGTTTCAAAATATCATATTTGGACTCAATCAATATGGGAACATTATCAGTGACATTCTGGGTGCTGGGCTGATCATGCGTGTATATTAAACCTAGTTTATTTTAAGCTACAACTCTGAGGTAGATGACATTTGCCTGCTTTTTTAAATGAAGAGGCTGTGGCTGGAAATGTTAAGTAACTTGTTCAAACAGGCACTATATGCTGGAGCTGGGACTTAAACCAGCCCTTCTCTCTAAGTGCAGCCGCCTTTCACTATATTCCTGACTCTCAGACCTGCGTACACATAGGGAGGACCATGTGTAGATGCAGATTTTGATTCACTAGACCTAAACAGAGACCTGAGGTTTTGCATGTCCTCGGAGTTGTCAGGCAGCTGCTGGTCTTTAAGTAGCAAGGTACTATGCACATTGCTATAATAAAACTTTTCAGAAATCTAGCCATCTCTTATTTTTGCAATAGTACTTTCTGATTCTATAGAATATTCTCTGTAGTTTCAGGGAGCAAAGAGGTACCCATGCTATTGATTAGGCAGCTAGGACTTCTTCCGTGAAAGTCAGTTTTCTAAGTTCCAACAAGTGAGAGGTAATAAAATATAGTCAATCAAATGCAACCGTTGAATTCCCTAGGCTCAAACTATTTGCTTCAAACTCCTTGGTCTACCTGACAGAGCTACTAAGAGAAGTAATTGAAGTAATGCAGACAAAGCATAGGGAAGTCTTAGAACTATTCCTAGCACATAGTAAGCAGTAAATACATGTCAGCGTTGATTATTGATAGTACGATGAGTAAGAAACAGTAGACTCAAGTTAATGAAATCACACTGTACAAGTTGCACAGAATGACGGACCACAACCTATGAAAACAATTCAATATTTTATTGACAAATAACTCTACAGGAGTCAATGGTGCAATGTGGCTACATAGACACCAAAGTAACTTTCAGTTCTATTTAAAGAAGCACATCACTGTAGGCACAGCTCAGGAGACAATTGAGGGGCTTCACTTCAAGAAATATAGTCAAACTCATGCTTTCCACAGAAAGATAACCATTCTGGTGAAGTAATATAAAATTAATTATTCTGCTAACATTACCTGTGCCCCAGACTGAATACACTCCCAACACTACACAAGTTGCTAGGTTACAAAAACCAAATAGGTGCAAACCTTAATTTAAGCAACTTGGAAATATCATTGAAGAACCTAAAATATTTAATTTGGAGAAGTCATCAGAGATGAGTAGGCACATCTGATTGATTTGTGCCTGCCAAAGATGCAAAAGGAGCAAGTGATAGACACATGAAACTCAGTCTTTATGTCTTAAGGAGTTGATTTAGGGCCTGTCGTGTAAGATGTCACTATTCCAGTTAATTAAACTATGAAAATAATAAGCACTTATTGGAATAAATTTAGTCCATACAGAAGAGTCTAAAGAACACACTGTTACAACTACTGTCAATAATTTTGATTTGTTTCATTAACAATATTGATACATTCATGTTTTTAAGGAAAAATTGTAATGGCTTAGAGTTTCCAACCATGAGTATTCAATGTGTTTCAACATACTGAATTCTCAGAGTCTTCATAGTAAAAGGTGGCAAAGTTATTGGATTGAGGGTTGGAAATAAATGAACATAACAGATCTCCCTCAGATCTTAGCTCCAAGGATCTTCATATACACTTTCCATTAGAGGTAACAGCAAAAACAATTCTATGGATCTTAAACAAACATATCTTGTGTTCACAGGTATTTGAAATGGAATGAGAGGTTTGAGAAACTCTCTTGGAGCAGGTGGCTGTTAGACACTCTGAGCATGGGAAATACTAAAAAATAATGTAGAAGGAGTTTTATGGGAATTCTCAACAACTCAAGCCCTCAACTTGGAAATCTGATGGTAGGTAATGCCATCCTTGTCATAATTGGATTCTGAATGAAAACAGAAATTAGAGTTGTCTGAAATTGAGTTGCAAAGTAGAACAATTTGTGTTAGGGTTATCACAAACTGTTATTGAGTAAGGCATTAGTTAATGATTCTTTGTTCCTGGATATTTTGCTTTACTCCTTCTCGTCGCAACAGAAAAGAGAGGTATACAGATCCAGCTTTAAATCTCCAACAATATTGTGAATAAAATTTAACCCTGATAATTAAAATTGAATCAAGTGCTTCATTGTAGAGACCTTTTGTATTAATATTTGTAGGTTTTGAATGAATATTTGCAGCTTATCCAAAGGCACATGTTAGTTTAGAAAGGGTTGTTAAGTTTGCATTTGGTTAATTAAAAAAGAACAAATAGCTAGAAATAAATGTGATCACTACTGCATTTCACATTCATTAGTATTAAATAGCTTTAATAAGCGTGTGCGCTTAGAAAGTCCCCTTTCTAATGTTTGTGAAGTCAATACCTTGAATTGTATTAAAAGGCTTTTCAAGTAATACAAAGCTATCTAGTATTCATAGTGAGGTTTTCCTTTTCCACTAGGACAAAATAAGTTACTTTTTTTTTTTTTTGCAAAAGCTCATTACTTTATTTATTGGTTTGTTCATTTATTTATTTATTTACTTATTATTATTATTATACTTTAAGTTTTAGGGTACATGTGCACAATGTGCAGGTTTGTTACATATGTATACATGTGCCATGCTGGTGTGCTGCACCCACTAACTCGTCATCTAGCATTAGGTATATCTCCCAATGCTATCCCTCCCCCCTCCCCCCACCCCACAACAGTCCCCAGAGTGTGATGTTCCCCTTCCTGTGTCCCTGTGTTCTCATTGTTCAATTCCCACCTATGAGTGAGAACATGAGGTGTTTGGTTTTTTGTTCTTGCGATAGTTTACCGAGAATGATGATTTCCAATTTCATCCATGTCCCTACAAAGGACATGAACTCATCCTTTTTTATGGCTGCGTAGTATTCTGTGGTGTATATATTTTTAAGTGCACACAGTAGACTACCTTTCACATGCTTGTGTATGTAATTCCTTTAAATTTACATGTTCCCTCCCACCAAACACTAAATTTAATACTGCGCAATTTAGACACACACAGACACTTGGATCTGACTCATTCTGATCGCTTTTGAGAATTGGGTGTTCAAAAATAAATTATGGGTAAAACATAATTTTCACCTTGCATTACAGAATTATGAAAAAAAGGCAAAGATTTTTGTTTGTTTGCTTTAGAAGGTACAGTTCTTTTAACATTGTATAAAGATATCTTGGGATTTGTTTTAGATACCTTTTAGGAGAATGTGTTGCTTTTTAAAGAATTTTAAATTGTGTACTTTGTCCATTTCGCACATGTGACTCCCTTTAGCTGTAGTTCACGATATTCTAGTGGAAATGAGAACCTTTATTACTTGTATTCTAAGTACATAGCTTAGTATATTGCTCATATACTTTTTAAAGATCTCTGAGCATGTGGATAAGGTTTGAAACTCACAGTTATAAAGGCAGCTATTGCAATTTCACAGACTTGAAACATGCAATTCAGATTTTAATGCTGTTACATTACTATGGCTGTTAATGACTTGAGTGGGGCCAACTCATCTTGTACTCTTGCTTCTGGTCCTCCGGCTCTACTCACCATGCCTGGTCGTTCTCACTCTTGCCTCTTTTTCTTGCATCCGCTGATCCTTCAGTCCCCTCTTCACATATCTCTTCTCACACATCTCAGTTCCAGAGTCAATGTACCCAAGAAAGCCCAGAAACCTTCCTCCTTAATACGACCTCATCTCCCAACTGGCTGTGTTCAGCAACTCCTCTGACCTCATCTGTGTATCCAGCTACCCCATTGTATGACACACACTGAAATCACCAACCGGCCATCCTCTCCTGGCTGGAGGACAAGTGCAAGTCTAATTCATATCTCCACTGTCTGCTAGCTATACTACTTTTGGCTTTGCCTTAAAATAAGGAGAATTAGAAACTCTCTGGCCATGATTCCTGATCTGCAAAATTATCAGTTTGAGGAATATTCTGCTGCGATGTTGTAAGCATGAGTTAGGTGGCATTTGTTGGGTTCTCTTATTGAGTTCCCTTTCATAACTGTCTCAACATCTTCTTGAACTCTTTGTTGTGAATTGAAAACATTTCTTCTGTCATACTGTTCATAAGCCACACTTTTTTAAACACTGAGATAAATATAGAATTCTGAAAAGAATATTTAATCTCGACTTATATATGGGATACTTTTTCTTCTGAAAAGTTTCACAGGTATAGAGAGATATAGACAGTTTCATTCACTTACTTACAGAATTTCTACTAGTTCCCAGGAAATGAGTGACATGTTCTATTGGGCCTACACAGATTCTTGTAGGAAACAAAATTGGAGAGCCCAATGCAGGCTCTTTCTCATCAAACTCTTGCCTTTTATCTTCCCTAGGTCCTGCAATTGTTCGTGTACGGTACCGCATGGTCACTCATGGTGCCCCTTCCCCATGCTTATTTGCTGTTCAGTTGAATCAAAGAGGTTTGGTGAGCAAGATTTGGTGACAAGATGGCAGCATACAATTTTAACTATTCACATAATATACTTTGGGAATTAGTATCTAGTCTTTCTGCTGAATGAGCTGTTCTTTGTAAAGAAGATATGTGTAAAGAAATAAGTCGATATGCACATATGTTTATACACATGTGTGTAAGTCTGTGTATAAAGCCTTACAATAACTTCTTTAAGAGAAACTGGATCTTTTGCCATACCATCATGGCAAATTTTGCTATAAATGTTAAAACTATCTTTTTTTTTCTTTTTAGGTGATTCCCTGTTCTTAGAAAGAAAAGGACCACATTGCTGCTCAATAGCATTAGACAGAAAGTGAGCCAATTGTGAAGATATTTGAAGATCCAGAAACTACAAGACAAATGAAGCCAATCACAAGTGCCAGATGCTGGTGACTAACTGGCCGTGTATTTCCACATTTATAGGCGAACATGATTTCCTTCCAAACATGACTGCTATGTGGGAGTGGAGGAATGGTTCTAAATCCATTCTAAGATAATCTGGCCTCTGAAATTTGCTTTTGTTTATTTGTTCTTGGGTGGAAGAGCTATATTTTTAAAAGTCAACTTTATTGAGAAATAATTCACATAAAATAAAATGCATACACAATTTGAGTGTACAGTTTGGTATATTTTGACAAATGTATACATTTGTAATAATGGTCACTTTGAACATGATATAAAACATTTTCATCACCCCAGAAAATTTCCTCTTGACCTTTTGCAGTCAACCCTCCTCTGCCCTTTAGAACCAATGATTTCATTTCTATCTTAATATCAGTATTAAGGATCGACGGATTTTGCCTATTGGAGAACTTCACATTGATGGAATCATAACATATATACTCCTTGGGGTCTGAATTCTTTGGATCAATATCATGTTTTAGAGATTCATTTGTTTGTAACACAAATCATTTGTTCTTCTTTATATTGCCAAGTTGTGTGACTATGCCACAGTCTGTTTATCTATTCACCTGTTGGTGTATGAAGTTATTTTAGTTTTTTTACGATAATGCATACAATTAGTATGAACATTTATGTACTAGTCTTTTTGTGAACGTATGCTTTTATTTACCCAGGATAAATATTTAGTAGTGGAATTATTGGATCATATTGTAAGTGTAGCAGTTAGATTCCTTAAGACTGTTCCCAAGATCCCCTGATTCCTGGTTTACACACCCTGTATAACCATTTTCTTTTGATTGTGGGTAGGACTTCTCGATGAATGTTATTCCTATGATTAGTTAACAAAGATGCAGAGATTTGTGGCTGTAATTAGCATTCCCAATCTGTTGACTTTAAGTTAATTAATGGGGAGATTGTTCTGGGCGAACCTAACCTAATCAACTGAGCTTTTTAAAAGAGGCTCTAAAGGTGAGAGATTCCCCTGTTGTCCTTGAAGAAGCAAGCTGCAAGGAAATGAATTTCTCATAACAACCACATGAGCTTAGAAGAGCACCATGAGCCTTAGATGAGTCCTCAGCCCTAGTCCACACCTTGATTGAAGTCTGTGAGCAAAGGACCCAGCTAAGCATTGCCTGGACTCCTAATCCAGGGAAACTGTGAGGTAATAAATGTGAGTGGTTTTAAGCGGCTAGATTTGCAGTAATTTGTTACATAGTAATTTGTAAAAATGAATATAATAAGTGTATGCATAACTTTACAAAACACTGCCAATTCTTATTTTCAAAGATGGCTTACCATTTTACATTTCCAAATTCAATATATCAGAGTTCCAGTTGCTCCATATGCCTGACAAGACTTGATGGGTATGTCCTTTCAATTTCTCCGTGCAAGTGAGTATATTCTAGCATCTCATTGTGGTTTTAAGTTGTATTTTCCTAAAAACGAATGACATAAAGTAGAGTTTCTTAGGCTTCTTGGACGTTGGGTGTATCTTCTTTTATGAAGTGTCTGTTTAAGTCTTATGCCCATTTTTGTTGAAGTTTTCTCTCAAAATTGATTTCTACAAATGCTTTATGTAATCTTGATATTAACCCTTTTCCAATTATTCAGATTGAAAGTATTTTCTCCCAGTAGATGACTTGTCTTTTTATATTTTCAACGGTGTCTTTTGAAAATCAGAGGACTTTATCTTTGAATAAGATAAATTTATATATTTTTAATTTGTATGGTTTTTTTTTTGCTCTGTCTAAGAAGTCTTTGCCTACTTTAAAATTGCAGAATGTTTTCTGCTAGAATTTTTAGACTTCTAGTTTCTCCATTTAGGCCTAGGATCCAAGTAAGTCTTTAAATCAGTTAGTGTAAGTCTTCCAACTTTCCCAACTCTTCAAGATATTTTGGATATTGTACATACTTTGCATTTCCATATGAATTCTAAAAACAGCTTACCAATTACTCTGAAAAGTCTGCTGAAATTTTTATTAGAAACATAATGAATCTATGAATCAATTTGGAGAAATGGATATCTTAGCATTACATATTTCATTTTATGAACATTGTCTATCTTTTTACTTCTTTAGACCTTTTCTATCATTTCTTAGTAATGTTTTCTAGTCATTTTTACAGAGGTCTTGCACAGCAGTCATAAAATTTATTTCTAAGTATTAGTGAGGCTCTTACAGATGATATTTTATAGAAGTCTTTTTCCACTGTTTATGTTTTATATATTAATCATTATCTTACAGCATTGCCAAATTCATTTATTCATCCTACTAGTTTTTTTAATATTCCTTAGAGTGTTCTTCATAGATAATCATGCCCTTTGTGAAAAGCAACAGTTTTACTTCTTCTTTCCCAATTATTATCCCTTTATTTATTTTTCTTGCATTATCATTGTAACTACGACCTCTTGAAATATTGAATAGAAGTGGTGAAAGTTGATACCCATGTTTTACTCCCAATCTCAGGAAGAAAGCATCCAGTCTTTTATCATTAAGTGTAATATTAGCTATAGGATTTATAAATACTTTTTTGTAGTTTGATGAAGTTTTATTCTTTCTTTGCTGAGAGTTTATTTTTTAAATGAGTAAATAGACTTAGATTTTAATGCTGAATTTTAATAGATAATATGGTTTTGCTGTATCCCCACCATCTCACCTTGAATTGTAGCTCCCATAATCCCCACGTGTTGTGGGAGGACTCAGTGAGAGGTAATTGAATCATGAGTTTGGGTCTTTCTCATGCTGTTCTCATGATTGTGATTAAGCCTCATGAGATCTGATGGTTTTATAAAGAGCAGTTCTGCATGCGCTGTCTTTGCCTGCTGCCACGTAAGACATGACTTTGCTTCTCCTTCACCTTCTGCCATGATTGTGTGGCCTCCCAAGCCATGTGAGTCAATTAAACCTCTTTCCTTTATAAATTACCCAGTCTTGGGTATGTCTTTATTAGCAGGATGAGCATGGACTAATACAATGCCTATGGAGAACTTTTGCAATTAAAGATTAGAAATAATAATCTGTAATTTGTCCATTCCAGTGTATTTGGCCAAGCTGTAGTTCATTTGTTCGTTCACAAAATAATTCCCAATATCATCATGGCAACATTGATCTCTTCCTTTACCATTGTATTAGTCATCTAGGGCTGCTTTAATAAAATATCACAGAGTAGGTGCCTTAAGGAAAAAGAATCACTTCTCACAGTTCTAGGAGCTAGAAGTATAAGAAGAGTGTGACAGCAGGGTTGGATTCTGGTGAGGTCTCTCGCTTTGGCTTGCCGATGGCTGCCCTCCTGTTCCGTCCTCACATGACCTTTCCTCTGTGCATGAATGGTGTCTTTCTCTTCTTATAAGGATACCATGTATGGATTTTGAGGGAAAAAAATCCAATCTATATCAACCACCCCCAAAATATCTTGATGCAACTCAGAGAGTATGTTCATCCACACACTCAATTGTATGACTCCAATGAGAAAACCAAAGGAAAAGTAGTCTGTCTATAAACATTCATCTTATCCACATGTGATAAGATTGTAATAATGGATATACCTCTATTTCTTTGAAACAGGTGTTGCTGACTCTAAGTTATGTTTCGGTTTCAGAAATAAGAAGATGGGGTAGGGAGAGTGTATTTTTGAATCAATGAAAAACAGCATTCTTATGCAAGTGCCTTTCAGATTTGGGATATTAATAGATCCATAAATTCAAGATAAAACAAAAATTGATCATCACCCCACATTCAGGATATTTAAGCATTAAAACATAGGAAAGATCACTCTAAAAATAAATAGTAGTCCTTCCAACTAAGGAACACACATATGTATCTAAATTTATTTACATTTACGGAACAGTGCCAGTTGAGAGAATAGAATTTGGGAATCCCTGCCACAGAAAATGAAGAACTGAGATTTAAAGATCAAAGACACTAGGAAGGAGAGGGAAATGTGCTCACTGCAGTAAAACAGACTTGCTCAATCTTTTGACTGTTTTATCAACTAAGGAAGGTGCAATGACGATGTGTCAGCTTTGGATGAACATTAAATGAGCAGAATTACTTCCAACATACTGTCCATTACATGATCACAGGCCATGATAACAAAGAAGCAAGACTTATAGCAGCCAAAAGTAGAAATTAAGGTTCTGCAGAGATGTATCTGAGAAGGAATTTTTAGCCACGTCCACGATTCCACGTGGAGAGGAAATTCCAGGGAAAGCCAGAGGGCTGGACTAGAAACAGGTGCATTTGTGAAGAAAAGAAAAAAGACATCAATGATTGTGTGTGCAAAATGTATGTTTTGCAGCCTCAGGTCACCTGGGAGTTCTCATTTATGTGGGCACTGTAGTAATTGACACTTTATATTTTTTTCACACAGTAATTCCATTAATTAAATATCTCTATATAACTTTATGCATAGAGTGCTGATTTAATATTATAAATCTCAAGTACTGCAGGTAATGAAGATACAAACCAGGCAACACTATACCATTCAACTCATTACTTGGAGGAATTTATAAAAATATGCTTAGAAGGAAGTAATTCACCTATAAAAGATTTATAACATTTACTGGGTCAACAGATTCCTATCATAGCAAGTTGAATCTACACTCATTAACTTGGTTCATTTCTGAAAATAATTGTCTTAGCCTCTTCCAAGCTCAAGAGCACATGAGTTCTCACCAGTCCAGAGTAACTGTGTCTTGGCAGAAGCACCGGCAGGAGGGGCGCTGTGCTTAAGGAGGACACAGCTGGGGGAGAGAGGTCGGAACTGGCCTTGAACCTGAAATTCTTTCTCCCAGGCATTTATCGCTATTTGCTCACTGTCACAGACTTAGAGCTGCATGTATTTTGCCTTTGATCCTGAGAAATCCTAACAAGCAGAATTAAAAGCAAGTGGTCCTAGGAAGCCTCCATCACTGGCTTGCTGAACACCTGAAGGCAAAAAAACAAATAGCATGATGGGTCTCTAATTCAACAGCCAGAGCCTGGGGCAAAAATAGAAAAGCCCCATCTACAGTAGGAATGAGGAGGACGCCTTCTTCACCTTTGCTCATTCCACCCAGGTAGGGCATTTACTGGGGCAGGATGATACGCCAGGCACTGCAGGTAAGTAAAGACAAAGGAACTCCTAATGTCGACTCTTGGAAGCATCTCTCTGTTACCCTGGAAGGTTACTTAACTTCTCTGTGCCTCAAGTTGCTCATGAGAAAAATAGACATTATTATAGTGATCCACCTGATATGTTTGTGTGAGTGAGATGCGTTAACTACTTGGCATACGGTACTCACAAATACTAAATGTAAATAAAATATTTAACATAGACATCTGCTATCATTATCACTGTCATCTTCATCACATAATCCTATCAAAGTTGTAATTGCAGTATTGTTATTATTTCCACTTTTCCAATGAGGAAATTAGGCAGCTTATTCAGAATCACAGAGGTCTTTAGGTGGCTGAAGCCAGCTTTTTGTGTTCTCAGGATTTTTCTACTACAGCCGGCTGGGGAAGGGGGAATGGGGAACGTTAGAGACAGAAACCTAGAGTAGAAAAGGAACTTCACGTGCATGCCAGGTACTTTACTTGTGTTACTCTATTTGATTCTCACGATACGCACATGGTCAGGCAGTAGCTGGATTTTAAGGTTTTGGAACTTGACAGTAAGCAAGGCTACTTAATTTTCTTGCCATGGTAACAAAATTATATCAAATGGCTGAGAAAGACTTGAGCTCAGATGTGTCTAAAAGTAAAGATTATGCTTTTCTTTATGACAGAAACAGAGTGAAGTTGAGATGTGACTGGTTAAGGCAGAGTTGGAGTGAAGGGTCAGAGCTATCCTGGAAAAAACATGACTGGCTTTGCACTAACCTCAGTCATGCTATGGGACCTTTGGAGAGCACTGGCTCACATTCTAGCCTTGAGTGATAGAGCTGCAGACCTTTCCCGAGACTTGGCCTGACACTGAAGGTCTAGAACAGAAATGAGAAACTCTAGCTTTCCAGATCACTTGCCTTTCATAAATCATCCAGCATGCTGCAGCAAGATCCTCTGTAACTTCCCACTTGCAGGAGTTATTAAGTTCTCCCCAGCCAGACCCTTGCCGATTTCAGCACAACCATGGTAACACTATTGCAGGTTGCATTTTTGTGAGTTTGTAAATGCAAGACTGAGAAAAAAAGAACATAAACTCTGAACCGAGTCATTGAAATTGAACGTGTGAGGGAATTTGTGAAGGAGAGCTGGTTGGCCTTCACAGAAATGGCCGTACCCAAAAACTGATCTGAAAAGCAGCATAGGATGTGGCCACAGGGAGAACTATACTTGGATTCTCACTGGAGCAGCTGTTGAGGGGCCGTGCACAGGAATGTGAGAGTGTGGGGGCCGCGGTGGCAATATGTCATGCGGCTCACATTCTAGCCGATCTCACAACAACTCTGAAGTCTGGTGAAGTTGGTGAGAGCTCCCAACTTCACAGGCCTGGTGGACTGGGGTGTCTTAAACATTGCGCTCCCCGCAAAGCATGTATTTCTGCAACACTCAGATGAAATGAAAGTGATTTGAGAAATGATAAAGCATTAGTGTCCAAGTGAATGCCAGAGCTTGCAGTCCACCCTCCCTATGGCAAAGCTGAGGAAATAGCCCCGAGGGACAGAGAATAACAGGCTTGGGGTTACAAGCAGAGAAGAAAAGATGATATTTCAGCTCAGATCCCTGAATCCAGGCAGCTGTGTGGTTTTGGTTTGTTTCACAATGCCACAGCAAATCTGAAACCCTCTGTATAACTGAGTGGATAGATGGCGAAGCAAATAGGCCATCCAACTGTTCTGCAGATAAGGTGCAGGTGCCTCAGGACAGGTGGGTGTCAGTGAGGAAGAAGGAGGCTCTATCCCAAATTGAGAAGTTTAGAAGCTCTGGGCTTCATTTTTCCTAATCTGGACAAGCCACTCTCCCTCTCTGGGCCTCAATTCTTAAATCTTTAAAATGCAAGAAAGCAAAGAAATTTACAGCTCTATGATTCCTAGTATCCTATTTTAAAAACTTCTCTGCCTCTCTAAAAAGATGAAAGGCAATATGGACAGAGTAAGGGACGGGAGAAGAGAGAATGTGTGAAGAAGAAAGAGAGACTCTGGCTTCAACAGCCACCAGTGTCGTGTTTCCCTTTTCTCTGAAAGCCAAGAGATCTTCAAATGCCTGCCTATTCCTGGGTAAGACATCCCCAGAGGCAACCACGCCTGGGGATTTTCCAGGGATCAGGAGCAATTAAAAGACACATAGCTTTCCACTTCCAGCAGGCCACTTCCAGGGCAATCCCCGGAAGGCCTGGGAGGACACTGATACAAGAATGCAGTTGCACCCTTCCTCGAAGGAAGTGTCAGGGCCTGGGGCCACAGCTGTGTCCTGGCCCACCCTCTTTCAGTCCTCTGCATAGTCTCATGGCCTTGGGACCTGTCGGGCATTCCTGGGTGTGGGCACAGATGCCTCTGACCACCACCCGACAAGAAGTCTCTCGGGAAGAGTGTCCTACCCTATTTATAGCTGCTCCTCAGTTACTTTATTTTACCGTAGGCCACACAAAAAGCTTCGATCATAAGATGCTTCTGGGTAGCCTACTATTCCATGAGCCCGAAGACCAAGACAGGGTAGAAAGCTCCCTGTGCCACTGTGTCCTGCTGATACTGCAGTCACAGAAGTCTCCACCTCCTTTCTCACCACTTGGGCAGAAGATAAGTCAACATGAGGTCCCTGGGACTCCTCGAAGGGCTGGCCCCTGACCTATGTCCACCTATGTCCGCACAGGCCATGGTACAGTAAATTCAGGGGTCCTTTCTGTAGTCCTGGGGCCTTCATGAGCCTTGGCGCTTCCGCGGCTCTGCTGCCACATGCATCCTGCTCAGAGCAGCCCGCAAACAGGAAGAAAGCACAGGGCCAGGCCTCGTTGCATCTCTCACAAATGGGCAAACTTGACTCTTCATTGGTTAGAGTTGGTTGGCACCAGTTCTGACTTTAATGAATGTCTGGAAAGACTTAGATTACAGCTCAGCCTTGCCTTTCAGAAGGAGCTAGAGTGGGGTTTCAAAGACAGTCCTACAGGGCTCCATCTCTCCCCTGTTTTCTGCTGAGCACGACACCTCTGCAGCTCACCAGACCCCTCCATAGGGTTGCAGACAGACCTAGATTATATTTCTGAGGGTGAAATCAGATAACCAGCCTCAAGAACTAGGGCAAAACACAAGAATTTTGGGCTGAGTTTCTGCATTTGTAAGTTGAAAGGAATTCTGACTAGATAATCCCAAGGACTCTCTGAGGACAGAAATCCCAGGATTCAATAAACTCTACTGTGCTGAGAATTTAGTAATTGTAAAACACAGTTCTTATAAAAGATGGAGGCAGGAAGGTAGTTTTCATAAAAGAGTGGAGGTAACGATGATTTTTGTTTTCTAGAATCCAAACTGACCTTATTTGGAGCCAATGGTAACTTAAGTTGTAAGACTTTTAACAGATGCAAACAATTTGTCCTTGAATCTGGGGTTGCTCTGTATGGTGACAATTCTGGTGCTTTTCTATGTGAGGGACTAAAAAAACCTGAATAACTCAGTGTCCAAAGTCAGGTATTTGTATCTAATGGAAAGCTCTTGGCATTGTGTTCTGAGTCAGATCTCAAAGGCAATAGCAGGCCTGGCAGTAGGCACCATGGAAGAAGGCACTGGCCTCGTGAGCTTCACCTTGTGGGATTACCCTAGCCTGTTTCTGTGGTTGGCTGTTCTAGAGTCATCACAACTGGTCTAGAGGTGTCAAAGATGGGGAATGAAGGGAAAGGAAGTCTTCATGATGCCTAACGTTGAGGAGTGAGATGATAAGTAGACTATTTGGGAAAACTGGTATTATGCCAGTATCAGTAAAAAGGTTGCAATTGGTCTAGAAAGACCTAGAAACAAGATGGTTTTCACTGTGCACAATGAAATCTGATTCTAGCTCTATTACCTCAACCAGCTGTCTGACACTGGGGATGCTATTCCCACTGTTTGGACCTCTGCAGCTTGGTCTGTATGATGCGGAATGGGGCTAACATGGCCTCAGCAGTCGCTTCAGCTTTGCTGTTCTGCCCTTCTCTGGCACAGACTCCCAGGGGCAGGCAGGGTTCTCATGGCCACCAGGCACTTCACCCTCCTCGCTGCCTCCCACGCAGCAGATGGGGCTGCTAGATGAGAGCATGAGCAGGGCAGCAGCCGGAAGCACACATGCCCATTGGATTTCAGCTATTTCCATGCTCTGGTTCTGCCCACACAGGCTGCCTTGGCAGAAGTGCCAAGTCTGCAGCTGCCACCCAGAGCACTTGTGGAGCCTGGTCAGCAGCCCCACCCTGCTGGAGTCCAGAGAGGGACACCCAGGCAGCCCACACTGTTCTCTAGAACAGAGGCAAAGAGTCTCACCACAAAGATGGCCCGGCAGTCTGGCCCATCACATACAATGCAAAGATCACCCCTGGGAGTGTCCAGTAAACATTTAATGAAGGCAATCCCCTCTCGGCGTGAGGATTTTTGGCTTTCTGAAATTGGACATTGGTGATGCTTTGAATCGGAAGGCAGGGAAATGAAGACAGGAACTAAAGCTTCTTCATCCTTCTCTGCTGTCCAGCAAAGACAACAGTTTGTCCTCAGAGTATATGGCAGGTGGGAGATGAGCCAACATCGAGAGCCCCACTTTATGACAAGTAAATCTTGTTCTGCACTGCCATGCTACTTTCTTTAATACTGATGCAGAACGCCTATAGAGTGTTCTATAAAGCAGTAACTGCTCGCAGAACATTGTTCACGCTCATGCACTTATGGCTTATGCCAACCCTAGGAAGTCCTATTATCACTTCTGTTTTACTTATGATGAAACTGAGACATGTGATTTGCCCAAGGTCAGAGAGGTGGTGAGAGGTAGTGTTAGGAGGCAACGCCAGGACTCTGACTCGAGGTCCTTCTGAGTCCAGGCTATTCTGCACTGATCCACAGCTAGCTAGCTGGCAATCTGCAGTCATAGACACTGGAGCAAATCTAGCAGAAAAGGAAGAGGCCAAGACCAACAGAATGACAGGTTCTCTCGCATAGATTTCTCCACCAGAGCGTAGGATTTCCTCCAGTGTCCTGGATCTAAAGGTTATCAGGAGATGTATATTGACCCTAGCAGTCAGAACTTGTACCTGCATAAGCTTCCGGGGGAAGAGCAGCTTAAGGAGGAAGAGAGCTCACAGAGTCCTTGCTGTGCCCAGCCGGGTAGAGGAAGGTCCTCTCGACTGTGCTCCCAGGGCACCCTCCCCTGCCATCTCCCACGAAGCAACTCAGCACGTTCTTTCAGAGTTATTTGTCTTCTCATCAGACTGTGAGCTCCTTGGGTGCCTCTTCTTATATCCTAAGAACATAACCCAATGCCTGGGACATAGCAGATACTCAAGAAACATTGGTGCAATGAGTCAACAAACTAAAAAAAATGTTGACTTTTTTCTTGAGAGTCCAGGCTCCCAGGGAGATAATAGAGGCAGGAACCCATTGGTAGGCCTTTGTTATAGTTGGGTTGGTGTCTCTTGAGGCAGAATAAAGGGAAAAATTATTGAAGGTAATTGTTGAGTCAAAAAAGCAATTACGTGAGGAGTATTGCATAAATATGTACACATGACTAGATATGCAAATGTTCTCAATCTAGAAAGTGCCATAGCTGTTTTTTCCTTAATCTCCTCCTTGTTAATGCAAAGCACTTGACAAAGATTAATAAAACACAACACTTTCTTCCCAGGGAATTTACAGTAAAGTAGGGGAGACACACACACATGAATAAGCAATGTAAGCAGGCCAAGAGGCTGGTTGGAGAAAGTACAGAAAGGGATGGCATTTACTGGCTTTGATTTGGCCAGTCTTGTGGCTCCAAATATGGAACAGAAGCTTTGGTGTGGAGGATGCTAATACCCCCTGCCTCTGGGGGAAATTAGCACATAGAACCAGAAACACTCAATGTTCAGAGAGCAGACTTTCTCATATCGGGATATAGTGGATACCAGATATCCATGGTGGCTTGGAGAGCACTGACTTTTTATTCTGCAGAATTCTCACAGAAGAACAAGAGTTGAGTCGGACACCATATCTTCCAGTGGGAGTCCCTTTTGCCAATCCTGAGCTTTGCAGCGGAGAAGATAAAAGACATGCTATGCTGAAGGACTATTGGTGACCTGGGCATAGGATGAGCCCTTATAGGAAGACTTCACCCCTGGGAGGAGCACACAGAGGCTAGCTGGCCTTCCCAGGGGCCTGAAAACATTTGCCTGGGCATGGTTGCCAATCAGCATAACTTAACCCCTTTAGTAAATGGATTTGTTTACAGTGTTGAGATTGCCAAGTTGGGTCACTTTAGAAAATATTAGAGATAAGGGAGGTAGCAGCAGAAAATGTCCAAAGTCAAATGCTTGTCTGATAAATGCCTACGGCTGCTAATTTTCTTGAGTCAACCAAAACAATGTGACCTGTGCAAATTCCCGAGCATGGGGAACAGGAATCTTCATGACTGTAACCCTGGCTCCCTCTCTCTTCCCCTCATGCAGGCTCCTGTGTCTTCTGCACCACTCACAGTTTTCTGATCATCTTTAATTCCCAGGAAGACCATCTCTCTCTTTCCCTGATAACTTTCCTCCTCCCGTGCAAGCTCCATCATGGATGAGAAGTTAGCATGCCTTCCCACCTCACCTACTCACACCTTTTTGACTACCTGCTCCATATTCATTATCTGTATTTGCTTCCTAGGGTTACCGTAAAAAATGGCCACAAATTGGATGATGTGGAACAACAGAAAATTACTTTCTCACAGTTCTCAAAGCTAGAAGCACAAAATCAAGATGTCATCAAGCCCATGCTCTCTCTGTCAGCTCTAGGAAGGAACCCTTCCTTGCCCCTTTCTGCTCCTGGTGGCTTCCTGTAATCTGGGGTTTTTTTTGACTTGCATCACTGTAGTCACGTGGCCTTCTCTTCCCTGTGTGTCTTCATATGGCTTTCTCTCTGTGCATGTTTGTCTCTGTGTCCAAGTTTCTTTCTTTTTTTTTTTTTTTTTTAAAGATACCAGTTATATTGCATTAGGGCCCATTCTAATGACGTCATTTTAACTTGATCATGTCCAGAAAGACGCTTTTCCAAATAGGGTCATAATCTGATGTACTAGGGTCTAGACATTAACATATCT
Organism: Pongo abelii; assembly: GCF_028885655.2. Taxonomy (NCBI): domain Eukaryota; kingdom Metazoa; phylum Chordata; class Mammalia; order Primates; family Hominidae; genus Pongo; species Pongo abelii. The sequence continues at coordinate 127,071,578 of NC_071997.2, forward strand.
CTTTGAAGGTGGACATAATTCAATCTTTAACACTATAAGTCACACACTTTACATAAATGGCTCCCTTTAAATTTTACTACAACCCTGTGAGTTTGATATCATGGTCCTCACTATACACATGAGGAAACCAAAACTCAGAAAGATTTAACAACTCTATCAAGCTCAAGCTCTTTGAAGGTGGTGAAGAAGGTCATTGAATCTGAGGCATTCCACACTGTCCGGGGAATTCTTATCATTCTTCAAGACTCAGTTTAAATGTTGTCTCCTCTATAAACTGTGCTCTGAGTGCTCTGATTGATAACTGACCAGAGTCAGTGACTGGAGTGTACGCTCTGCAGAAAACGTATGCATCTTACCATTCAATACCCAGCTGAATGAAGTTCAAGAACATCACGATAGCTCCTATCTCCTGACGGTAAGTGATCTTGTGCATCTTACCATTCAATACCCAGCTGAATGAAGTTCAAGAACATCACGATAGCTCCTATCTCCTGACGGTAAGTGATCTTGGCCCAGTGGCCATAAAAGCTAAAAGTGGAGTGATATCAGCATCTTGGAAGACAGTCTGTGTTCATTGCAGTCTCAGCAATGGGCTCAGCAGCCCATATAAAAAAGCTTCTTTGCTTCCAGACCTGAAAAAGTTGGTATCCATTTCAAGGCTCTGCATAGCAAGATGATTAAGGGTAACAAATATTCCTTATGATCAATTTATTGTCACATAGCGTTGCTTTGTTGCCACCCACTCCCCCACTTTCCACCCTAAGAAGATAAATTTGTATAGTCAAGAGCAAAAGGAGATGAGAAGACACAATGGACCCATGATAATGGGGTTGAAGAACCGAGTGAAAGCATTAATTGCATGATAAATAAAACTTGAATAGGCTCCTCCCTCACCTGCTCCGACTCTCTTGTGTGTTGTGTGCTACTTACTATTGCTCTTGGCCCCTCCCTTCCCCTGGTAAGTCACCCAGCAGGTGTAGTGTTGTCTTCCATGTGCAGGAGGACACCTGCTCTGTGAAGGCAAGGCAAGGAAGGGCAGTATCTGGTGGAAAGAGGCGAGAATTAAAGATTGAGATAAGCTTAATTTCAGGATTGGAGGAGTGGGTTTTCCTGTTTGTTTCGTTTGGGGCTTGTCATTTTTTCTTAATGTGAAAGTATTCACAAGTCAGGACAAAATAGCCTGGGGAAAATTAATCATCTTCTATTTTGTTTCTCACAAAGGGGTCTAGGGACCTCCTATGTCAGAAGCACCTGGGATGTTGTTCTAAATGCAGATTCCCAACTTTCCTGTTTTCCTAAATTGATATGTGTGGGAGAAGGACTTCTCTGTAATACATTCTCTAAATCACTCTTCTTACACCTCGTTGGGTTGGTGTAAGAATGCCTTCTTTTGAACTTTACTTCTAACATGATGGAGGAACGGGACTGGCTTTATCCTTTTTCTTTTTGTCTAGAACACTAGACAAAAATATTGTTATAGGATTCCTTCACTGCCACTTCAGCAGCTGGAAATCTCTGTGGCTGCCATGGCCTTTTTCCAGGACTTAGCTCAGGCCCACTGTGGTCACTTCGCCAACTTGGTCCTGCAGGCTGCCCTCGACTTGCCCTCCAGCCGGGATCCCTCACCTGAACAGGGACTCCACGCTCAGCCTGTGGATGGACCAGGCATGCTGCAAGCAGCTTCCGTGTTGGGAGCCAGTATTTAGACAAGGGGAACGCGGTGGCATCTGAAAACTCGAAGATGCAACCACAGAGCCCCAACGTATGCTGCAGCCTTTGCTCAGGGAGTCCCAAGGTCTGAGCTCCCAAGGAATGAGGCAGGTCTTCACTCCCATAGCTCCACAAGTGGGACTATGTTACAAGCCCTTTTATTCCTGCCACTCACAGCTTGGCAAACTGAGGGTAGGTTACAGCTTATTCATTCCCGCCACCTACAGCTCAGCAAGTTCCCGGTTCTCGTTCAGCAACCAAGAGGAATTAAGGTACGCAGATGTCAGAGCATGAGTAAGGCAGAGAAGAATTTTATTGAGTGACAGAAGGAAAGCTCTCAAGTGCGAGAAGGGACCCTGAAGGCAAGTTGCCCTCAGCTGCAAGTGGGGGCCCCAAAGTGGGTAGCCATCTGTGAAGCTGGTCCAGGGGTTTTTATGGGCTCAGAATGGGAGAGGGCATGCTGATTGGTCCATGGGTGGGCTTGGGAAAAAGCACTATTCAATTGGTTGAAAGACATGATCCAGAAGGAATCAATTGAGAGAGAGGGTAAGATGGGGATAGAAGTTCTCACTTTGGTCATGGGCTCTATCTGGAACCATCAGCTCGATTTTCAGGCTTTAAACTGTCTTTGGCTTCAAGGTCGGGTTTCATGGGGACCTATTCCTGTCTGCCCAGGAATTTGTCTGTTTCCTATCCTTATCAATATCTAAAACAGTGATTGACAGACATGGGAAAATAGACTGTGCAGGACTCTGGTCTCTGAGAAGAGGAGCGCAGACAAGGCAGATCCTACAATAGCAGCAGCTCATTGCCAGGAGTCAGCCTTCAGGCCATGATGCAAAGTGAGAAACCAATACAAAGCTCACAATCCTCCCTTAGCCTCAGATATTGGCCAGACCAACGCAGCCAAAATGTGTGTGGAGCAGAGACACTGGAGAGGAGATAACTATCCGGAAAGAGGAGTCTGGAGATCTGCAGCAAGGTTCCCCAAGTCTCTGGCTGGATGTTGATCTGTGCATGTGTAGAAGAAAAATTTGTGGGGCTGGAGAAGTAATTTATCTGTGTACAAGGACAAAACCCAACACTACTTAAAGAAAACAACAAAATGCAGCAATCAACAATGTAAAATTCGCTGTGTCAAACACCCACTAAAAATTATCAGGAATGTGAAGAAGCAAGAAATGTGACATAACCAGGAGAAAAAACAATCAAGAAAAAAAGATCCAGAAACAGCCAGGGTGATGGAATCAAAGGACATAAACATTAAAGTAGCAAAAATATAATCCAACATTGCCTAGCAGGTAACGGGTGTTTGAAATCTCAGAAGCCATATACTTAACCATTCTATAGCACTGTCTCTAGAAATCAATGTCTGCTGAGGATATGTCCTAATTCCCATTATCTTGCTCAGAATTTTTGCTGTAATTACTTTGGTCCTTTATCTGATGTGCTCTATTATCTTGGACATTTATTGTTAGAGTGGTAAGGACTTACATTAGTTGACCTTTTGTGAGAAACTAACAGGATATGACCACTGCAATTAAAACACACAAAACTGCGCCAAGGTGTGGCTAATTTTATAGATCTTGTCAAAAATAAAATAAATAACTGAATACTGGGCAAAATGGCCAAATAGGAACATCTCCGGCATGCAGCTCCCAGCGAGATCAACGCAGAAGGCGGGTGACTTCTGCCTTTCCAACTGAGGTACCCAGTTCATCTCATTGGGACTGGTTAAAGAGTGGATGCAGCCTGCGGAGGGCAAGCAGAAGCAGGGTGGATTGTTGCCTCACCTGGGAAGTGCAAGGGGTCAGGGAACTCCCCTAGCCAAGGGAAGCCATGAGGGGCGGTGCTATATTCATACTATATTCAGGAGAACCATCTCACATGCAAAAACACACATAGGCTCAAAATAAAGAAATGGAGGAAGATTTACCAAGCAAATAAAAAGAAAAAAAAAAGCAGAGGTTGCAATCCTCATCTGATAAAACAGACTTTAAACCAATAAAGATCAAAAAAGACAAAGAAGGGCATTGCATAATGGTAAAAGGATCAATGCAATAAGAAGAGTTAACTGTCTTAAATATATATGCACCCAATACAGCACGCCCAGATTAATAAAGCAAGTTCTTAGAGACCTAAAAAGAGACTTAGACTCCAACACAATAATAGTGAGAGTCTTTAACACCCCATTGTCAATATTAGACAGATCAACAAAACAGAAAATTAACAAGGATATTCAGAACTTAAACTCAGTTCTGGACCAAGCGGACCTAATAGACATCTACAGAACCTTTCACCCCAAATTAACAGAATATACATTCTTCTCAGCACCACATAGCACTTAATCTAAAATTGACCACATAATTCGAAGTAAAACACTCCTCAGCAAATGCAAAAGAATGGAAATAATAATAAAAAGTCCCTCAGACCGCAGTGCAATCAAATTAGAACTCAGGATTAAGAAACTCACTCAGAACAGCATAACTATATGGAAACTGAACAACCTGCTCCTGAATGACTACTGGGCGAATGACTACTGGGCAAATGACAAAATTAAGGCAGAAATAAGTAAGTTCTTTGAAACCAATGAGAACAAAGACACAATGTACTAGAATCTCTGGGACACAGCAAAGCAGTGTTTAGAAGGAAATTTATAGCACTAAATGCCCACAGGAGAAAGAAGGAAAGATCTAAAATCGACACCCTAACATCACAATTAAAAGGACTAAAGAAGCAAGAGCAAACAAATTCAAAAGCTAGCAGAAGGCAAGAAATAACTAAGATCAGAGCAGGACTGAAGGAGGTAGAGACATGACAAACCCTTCAAAAAATCAATGAATCCAGTAGCTGATTTTTTGAAAAGATTAACAAAATACATAGACCCCTAGCCACACTAATAAAGAAGAAAAGAGAGAAGAATCGAATAGACACAATAGAAAACGATAAAGGGGAGATCACCACTGATCCCAGAGAAATACAAACTACCATCAGAGAATACTATAAACACCTCTACACAAATAAACAAGAAAATCTAGAAGAAATGGATAAATTCCTGGACACATACACCCTCCCAAGACTAAACTAGGAAGAAGTTGAATCCCTGAATAGACCAATAACAAGTTCTGAAATTGAAGCAGTAATTAATAGCCTACCAACCAAAAAAAAAAGCCCAGGACCAGACAGATTCACAGCTGAATTCTACCAGAGGTACAAAGAGGAGCTGGTACCATTCCTTCTGAAACTATTCCAAACAATAGAAAAAGAAGAACTCCTCCCCAACTCATTTTATGAGGCCAGTATCATCCTGATCCCAAAACCTGGCAGAGACACAACAAAAAAAGAAAATTTCAGGCCGATGTCCCTGATGAACATTGATGCAAAGTTCTTCAATAAAATACTGGCGAACGGAATTCAGTAGCACATTAAAAATTTATCCACCATGATCAAGTCGGCTTCATCCTTGGGATGCAAGCCTAGTTCAACATATGAAAATCAATAAATGTGACCCATCACATAAACAGGACTAAAGACAAAAAGCACATGATTATCTCAATAGATGCAGAAAAGGCCTTCGAAAGAATTCAATACCCCTTCGTGCTAAAAACACTAAAAAACTAGGTATTGATGGAACATATCTCAAAATAATAAGAGATATTTATGACAAACCCACAGCCAATATCATAATCAATGGACAAAAGCTGGAAGCATTCCCTTTGAAAACCGGCACATAAAAAAGATGCCCTCTCTCACCACTCCTATTCAACATAATATTGGAAGTTCTGGCCAGGGCAATCAGGCAAGAGAAAGAAATAAAGGATATTCAAATAGGAAGAGAGGAAGTCAAATTATCTCTGCTTGCAGGTGAGATGATTGTATATTTAGAAAACTCCATCTTCTCAGCCCAAAAACTCCTTAAGCTGATAAGCAACTTCAGCAAAGTCTCAGGATACAAGATCAATGTGCAAAAATCACAAGCATTCCTATACACCAATAATAGACAGAGAGCCAAATCATGAGCAAACTCCCATTCACAATTGCTACAAACAGAATAAAATGCCTAGGAATACAACTTACAAGGGATGTGAAAGTCCTCTTCAAGGAGAACTATAAACCACTGCTCAAGGAAATAAGAGAGGACACAAACAAATGGAAAAACATTCCATGCTCATGGATAAGAAGAATCAATATCATGAAAATGACCATAGTGCCCAAAGTAATTTATAGATTCAATGCTATTCCCATCAAGCTACCATTGACTTTCTTCACTGAATAAGAAAAAATTACTTTAAATTTCATATGGAAACAAAAATGAGCCTGTATGGCCAAGACGATCCTAAGCAAAAAGAACAAAGCTGGAGGCATCATGCTACCTTTCTACAAACTATATTACAAGGCTACAGTAACCAAAACAGCATGGTACTGGTACCAAAACAATATATAGCCCAATGGAACAGAACAGAGGCCTCAGAAATAACACCACACATCTACAGCCATCTGATCTTTGACAAACCTGACAAAAACAAGCAATGGGGACAGGATTCCCTATTTAATATGTGGTACTGGGAAAACTGGCTAGCCATATGCAGAAAATGGAAACTGGACCCCTTCCTTACACCTTATACAAAAATTAATGCATGATAGATTAAAGATTTAAATGTAAGACCTAATATCATAAAAACCTTAGAAGAAAACCTAGGCAATACCATTCACGACATAGTCATGGGCAAAGACTTCATGACTAAAACACCAAAGGCAATGCAAAAAGGCCAAAATTGACAAATGAAATCTAATTAAACTAAAGAGCTTCTGCACAGCAAAAGAAACTATCATCAGAGTGAACAGGCAATCTACAGAATGGGAGAAAATTTTTGCAATCTATCCATCTAACAAAGGGCTAATATCCAGAATCTACAAAGAACTTAAACAAATTTACAAGAAAAAAACAAACAACCCCAGCAAAAAGTGGGCAAATGATATGAACAGACACTTCTCAAAAGAAGACATTTGTGTGGCCAACAAACAAACAAACATATGAAAAAAAGCTCATCATCACTGGTCATTACAGAAATGCAAATCAAACCACAATGAGACACCATCTCACACCAGTTAGAATGGCAATCATTAAAAATCACATGATTATCAGGAAACAACAGATGCTGGAGAGGATGTGGAGAAATAGGAATGGTTTTACACTGTTGATGGGAGTGTAAATTAGTTCAACCATTGTGGAAGGCAGTGTGGCAATTCCTTAAGGAGCTAGAACCAGAAATACCATTTGACCCAGCAATCCCATTACTGGGTATATACCCAAAGGATTATAAATCATTCTACTATAAAGACACAGGCACACATATGTTTATTGCAGCACTATTCACAATAGCAAAGACTTGGAACCAACACAAATGCCTATCAATGTTAGACTGGATAAAGAAAATGTGGCACATATACACCATGGAATACTATGCAGCCATAAAAAAGAATGAGTTCATGTGCTTTGCAGGGACATGGATGAAGCCATCATTCTCAGCAAACTAACACAGGAACAGAAAACCAAACACTTCATGTTCTCATTCATAAGTGGGAGCTGATCAATTAGAACACACGGGCACAGGGAGGCGAACATCACACACTGGGGCCTGTTAGGGATTGGGGGGGCAAAGGAGAGGATAGCATTAGGAGAAATACCTAATGTATATGATGGGTTGATGGGTGCAGCAAACCACCATGGCACGTGTATACCTATGTAACAAGCCTGCACGTTCTGCACACGTATCCCAGAACTTAAAGTATAATAAATAATAAACCTAATTAATCTGCACATTAAACTGTGTTTATTTTATTCTTATATGGTAACGTTTCTCCAATAGTGTCTGATGATTTTCTCTGCACTGATATTTAGTTTAATTTGAATTACATAATAATTTTAAAATTTAACAGCTTAGTATGTTTTCTTTCCTTTTATAGCATTTGAAAGAATTTATTTCCTATTGAATTTTCTAGTCATTCTGGAAGAGCTTTAAAATTCATAATTAAATCTGACTGGGTCTGGTGGCTCATGCCTTTAATTGCAGCACTTTGGTAGGTTGAGGCTGGTGGATCACCTGAGGTCAGGAGTTTGAGACCAGCCTGGCCAACGTGGCGAAACCACATCTCTACTAAAAATACAAAAATTAGCTGGGCATGGTGGTGCATGCCTGTAATCCCAGCTACTGCGGAGGCCAAGGCATGGGAATCTCTTGAGCCCAGGAGGCAAATGTTGCAATGAGCTGAGATCCTGCCTGTGCACTCCAGCCTGGGCATCAGAGTGAGACTCCATCTTTAAAAAAAAAATTAGAATTAAATCATAAATTCTAAGTTTTATTTCTAAATAAAATTCTAAATTTTAATTTGATAGTGTCAGTATTTGCTTAGTACATCTTATTCACAGTTTGGTTTTACTGCCTTTACTTACCTTTTGCCTTGCTCATTCAGTTTCTTTCTTATATTTGTGTATGGCCTTTATATTCACGGATTTATTAATTCATATATGCCAGGTATTTTTCCAGGCACTGGGTTTTGAGCAATCAATAGAACAGACAAAAATTCCTGTCTACGTGGAGCAAAAAGACACACATTATAAAACAAACAAACAAACAAACCAGGTGTGTGTGTTTGTGGTGTGTGAGATTACCAGATATAACAGTTATCATCAGAAAGAGACAATTGTCTGGGAGACAGTAGTCACTGAGAAAGAAGTGATGAGCATGCCAAGAATTCCAGGAAAAGGGTTCACAAAAAAAGCACCTTGAGGTTGGACCCTACCCATCATGTCTGAGGAACAGCAGGAAGCAACATGGCTAAAGAGAAGGAGAGTCAGGGAGAAAACATCAGAGGTGGTGGGGGACACAGTAGTTTGTGTGAGCTTGGTACGCAATTGTAATTATATCGCTTTCCACTCTGTAAGTCAGGAAGCCTTTGGAAAAATTTATTTAAAGCAAGGATATGATTTTATTTTTATTTTTAAAACATTACATCAGCTTCTGTGTTAAGAACAGAGTATAAAGGGGGAAGAGCAGATCTCAGAGGGGTTAGAAGGAATTACAACAATCCTTGTAAAAGATGATGGCACCTTAGACCACAGAGAGATAGTTGGGGTGAAAAGAAATTTTTGACTTAATCTTGAAGGTATTTCCCGTGGGATTTGGTGAAGGATCAGATATAAAGTAAAAGAGGTAAAAGGAGTTGAAAATGACTCCAAGATTTTTGACTTGAGTCACTGAGGGACTGGTGTTGCTCATCGGCCTAGATGGGGAAGTCAGCAGCGGGTGGTAAGAAAGGAGTTTTCAGGATCTTGATTTAGGGCATAGTGAGAGTTTCAGTGTCTATTAATATTCAAGAGGATATTGTTAGTATGGAGAGGGATATACAGGCAGACAGATATGAAGGTCAATGATGGGGTCAGTACTGGAGAAATTAATTTGAGAGTGACTAGTAGTTAGGTGGTATTTACAATGTATTGAATGAATGAAATCACCAAGAGAATAACAGAAGAGAGAAGCGGTCCAGAGATTGAGTCTTTGTGTGTTCCAACTTTTCAAGATCAGAGGAATGAGGAGATATCACTACAGAAGAGAGCAGGAATGGGCAATGAGACAGGAGTGCAAAGAGCCTGTGATGTGTGGCAGCCAAAGGGATGAGCCCCTGTGCTAAATACTGCTGCCAGGCTAAATGGGTGAGAGTGAAACGGACCATGCTGTCTCTTTGTCTCAGTCTATTTTACCCATGTGTCTTTTTGCTCTTCATAGGAAATATATTTTCTTGTGTCCTACTGGGAATGCTAAGCAGATTTCTCAAATTTTTCCCAATTTTTCTTTCTTTAGATATTTAAGGCAATGTCCCCTTTTCCTGGATTTTTTATTTTTTCATCAAAACCCAAAAGTGGTTCCTTCTCTTTGACTTTGAAAGATGAGCTATTATTTAGACTGTAGCTAAAGTCTCTATGAATGATGTTCCAATCCTTCTCTCAGATCTATACTAGCTGCAGAATGAGTTAATAAACAACACCTGGCACAGTTCTGAGGGTTTAGTAAGATTTTCCCTAGTAGCCGGGTACCTTGGCTCATGCTTGTAATTTCAGAACTTTGGGAGGCCAAGACGGGTGGATCACTTAAAACCAGGCACGGGCATGGAGGTGTGTGCCTGCAGTCCCAGCTACTTTGGAGGCTGAGGTGGGGGGATCACCTGAGCCCAGGGAGGTTGAGGCTGCAGTGAACCATGATTGCACCATTGCCCTCCAGCCTGGGTGACTGAGCAAGACCCTATTTTCTAAAAAAATAAAATGAATAAATAAAATAATAATAATAATAATGAATAAAGCTTTCCCTAGCAAACTTCTGTTCTACAAGGCTACATCTTCTCTCTCACTGATTTGACCCACAGCCTGAATGGCAATAAAATCTCATCTTTGGATGATTCTGCAGGTTTGGTCATCAGTGGCTGGAGCACTCATTGAGGAGAAATGTGAGGCAGTGTGCAAAGGTTGGACAGAGTAGGAGAGGGTGAGGACCAGCTCCACAATCTGCCAGGATGAAGGACACAGGGGCCTCTGCTGACCATGCTGGGATCCAATGGAGACCGTGAAGAAGTTCCAATCACAAGATGCACTGCCCCTGAAGCTGCCACCCGGGGTGTACATCTCCCTGCAGGCAGTCACCTGCTGCATTCTGTGTGTGTCCTCAGAGCCTCAGTCACCATATGGCGATGTGAGGGAGCTAAGACATGATGTGGGAAGAGAGAGATCCTGCTTCCAAAGTGGTTCCTCCCTGGTGGGTATTCAGGCAGCACAGAGCTGATTTTGCTGATGAGGTTAGGAGATGAGCAGGTTGAAGACCTTTCCTACAGTTAAATATGGCACATTTCTTGAGTAGACACAGACGAACAGATACATTTCTTCATTCACTTCCATCAGCCTGTTAGTATTAGAAAATTCCACCATAATTTGGTAGATATCAGTCTTGGTTCTCAGTGTACTCGGGAGTTTTCATCACGGTCTGCATTTTAGTAGGGATTATTATTTCCCTCTACACCACTCCCTCACGTGTAATCCACCTACAACTCCTGTTTATTTAATCAACAACATATCCAGTTTTTTTCTGTATTAACTGCTGTTAATTAACTGTGCCACTACCATTTCTAGCCTGAGCTAGCATCACATCTTCCTAACCTCTTTCCTTGCTTCCTCTTTTTCACCCATCTACTTCTTTGCAGGCAACTGTCAGAGTGATTTTTTAAAAACATAGAATATATAAGACACACTGTATTAGTTAAGGTTCTCCAGAAAAACAGAACCAACAGGATATATAGAGATATAGGAGGAGATGTGTTATGGAAATGGGCTCATGTGATTATAGAGGCCGAGAAGTCCTGTGATCTGCTGTCTGCGAGCTTAAGACACAAGAAAGCTGGTGGTGTGAGGCCAAGTCCAGAGACCTAGGGACCAGGAAAGCCAATGGTGTAAACCCAAGATCAGGCCTAAAGGTCCAAGAACCAGGAGCACCCGGTTTGAGGGCCGGAGAAGATGTGTGTCCCAGCTGAAGCTGAGAGGGAATTCTCCTTTCCTCTGCCATGTTGTTCTGTTCAGGCTGTTGATGGTTGGAGGACACCCAACTGTATTGCGCTGGGAGGCCATTGATGGTTGGAGGACACCCACCTATATTGCGCTGGGAGACCATTGATGGTTGGAGGACACCCACCTGTATTGCATGGGGAGGCCATTGATGGGTTGGAGGACAACCACCTGTATTGCATGGGGAGACCATTGATGGTTGGAGGACACCCACCTGTATTGCATGGGGAGGCCATTGATGGGTTGGAGGACACCCACCTGTATTGCATGGGGAGGCCATTGATGGGTTGGAGGACACCCACCTGTGTTGCATGAGGAGGTTGTTGATGGGTTGGAGGACACCCACCTGTATTGAGTGGGGAGGCCGTTGATGGGTTGGAGGACACCCACCTGTGTTGCATGAGGAGGTTGTTGATGGGTTGGAGGACACCCACCTGTATTGAGTGGGGAGGCCATTGATGGGTTGGAGGACACCCACATGTGTTGCATGGGGAGGCCGTTGATGGGTTGGAGGACACCCATGTGTGTTGCACGGGGAGGCCGTTGATGGGTTGGAGGACACCCACCTGTATTGTGTGGGGAGGCCATTGATGGGTTGGAGGACGCCCACCTGTATTGTGCTGGGAGGCCACTGATGATTGGAGGACACCTACCTGTATTGCGTGGGGAGGCTGTTGATGGGTTGGATGACACCCATTTGTGTTGCGTGGGGAGGCTGTTGATGGTTGGAGGACACCCACCTGTATTGTGTGTGGAGGCTGTTGATGGGTTGGAAGACACCCACCTGTATTGCATGGGGAGGCCATTGATGGGTTGGAGGAAACCCACTTGTATTGCACAGTGAGGCTGTTGATGGGTTGAAGGACACCCACCTGTGTTGTGCTGGGAGGCCATTGACAGGTTGGAGGACACCCACCTGTGTTGTGTGAGGAGGCCGTTGATGGGTTGGAGGACACCCACCTGTGTTGTGCGGGAAGGCCTTTGATGGGTTGAAGGACACCAACCTGTGTTGCGTGGGGAGGCCGTTGATGGTTGGAGGACACCCACCTGTATTGTACAGGGAGGCTGTTGATGGTTGCAGGACCCCCACCTGTGTTGTGTGGGGAGGCCGTTGATGGTTGGAGGACACCCACCTGTATTTTGCGGCGTAGTCTTCTTCACTCAGGCTACCAATTCAAATGCTAGCATCTTCTGAAAACAGCCTCATGGACACACTCACATATAATATTTTACTGGCTGCCTGTGTGGGAATCCCTAAGCCAAGGCATGACACATACAAATAGCCATCATATACACAGCTTTGCTTAAAGCATCAAACCTTCCATTTCTTCCCACCCTGCAAAGAATAAAATCCAAATTCCCTAGCCTGGTGCACAAAAGCCTTCCTGCTGGGGCCTGGACAAGCTCTCCGAGCTCTTCAGCAGCAGCCTCCCTCCCTGCACCTCCCATTCCAGGCTCACTGGCTTTCTTTTTGTTACCGGAAAACACCAAGCTCCTTCCTTGTACAAGACATTTGCACTGGCTCTTTGCTTTTACCTGGGAGGATCAGTCCCTAACCAGTGCACACTTGATTCTTAACCTTCTTACCTCAGCTCAAATGTTACTTCCTCAGAGAGGCCTTCCTGACCCACCAATCTGAAGGCGTTACCCAGTCAATAGGAATGCATATCCTATTTGTATTAACTGCAGAGCAGCTATTGCTACTGGACATTTTTCTGGTTTATTTATATGATTTGTCTTTTCACTTTTTCTCTTAGCCCCACTACATTTTCTGCTTAGTAGAGCATACTTTTTATCCAGCATTTTCATCGCTCCATCCCCAGCATCTAGGACACAGTCAGGCATAAAATAACTGTTGCATAGACATTTGCTGAATGACTAAATGTAGGATGGATTTTGGGTGGTGGATGAAACGGATGGATGGATGGAAGGATGGAGGGATGAGAGGATAGGTGGATAAATTTGGGAAAAGCTACCTTGGGACAGGTCAGCCAGGTGTCATCTCAAAGCAGGTCTACTGAGCTGAAGTTTTCTGTGCAAATAACTACCACTTTTTAGTTGTGATGAGTTGGATACTATAAGTATACATTTTAGTTTTTATTGTCAAGAATGGAATTGCAGTCCAAATTCAAGTATTAATTAAGTTTGAAGCAAATATTTTTTTCCATAGAAATCTGTTACTCTGATATCATCAACAGAAAATCCTGAGACAAATGGTGGTGGTAAGGACAGAGGATGACTCGGTATTAAAGCTATGGAGGAATTACCCCATTAGCCTATATATATACTGCATCTTCGTTATGAGCTTAATCCTATTGCTTATACTGTGGTAAGAAGCTAAAACCAAATGAAGTGAAATACACACATACATACACACATACATAGAAATACATAAATCTCTAACCCTGTGGAACTTCTAAAGCTGGATAAGAACATAGGACATAAACTACTAAAGACGAAATAAATTATAAGTTAAATGTTAACATGAGAGCAGATTTTTAGAGGCAGGAGATACCGGTGTGGATTGAGTTCACGGAGAAATGAGTTAATGTTGCTGAGCTTGAAGGGTGAAGAGAGGTGAGTGAGATGGATGGAGGATATTACAAACGGGAGAAGTTTATGGACAAAGACAAATGTATCTTCCCTCTATCACTCCACTATCTGTGCCAGAGGCAATTAATAAAAGGTTACTTTGTTTTCTTTCAATTAATTTCATTCAGTATAGATTTTCTACAGCCCCAGGCACATGCTGGCTGAGAGCTAAAAAGCCTTTACCACTGCTATGTCCTTTGAAGAGCAGGTTGTTCATTAAAAGCTGGCCAGGGCAGTGTCCTCATTTTGCAGTTGTGCAAGTTTCAGGCATAAAGTGAGAGCCATCTGGTCCTTGATCTTAGCTTCTCAGGACTTCCATGGCCAGGCCAAACCAGTGAGGTTCATGGCCCAGAACCATTCACTGTGTTAGGCAGAGTGGAGAGGTGCTTTCTGGGTGCCCCCACGAGGCTGATAGTCCTGATGAAATGGGGGCTGAGTTCCTGCCCATGAGTTTTGGGAACTGGTGCTGAGTTGAGCCTTCTGCTTGGAGAAAAGACTTGTGTAGCATGGCATAGCACAAATAGTTCTGGACTAAATGTCGCAAACCCCTGGATTTAAACACTCTCTCGGCCGGGCGTGGTGGCTCACGCCTGTAATCCCAGCACTTTGGGAGGCCAAGGCGGGCGGATCACGAGGTCAGGAGATTGAGACCATCCTGGCTAACACGGTGAAACCCCGTCTCTACTAAAAATACAAAAGAATTAGCCGGGCGTAGTGGCGGGCGCCTGTAGTCCCAGCTACTCGGGAGGCTGAGGCAGGAGAATGGCATGAACCTGAGAGACGGAGCTTGCAGTGAGCTGAGATCGCGCCACTGCACTCCAGCCTGGGCGACTGAGCGAGACTCCGTCTCAAAAAATAAATAAATAAATAAAAATTTAAAAAATAAATAAATAAATACTCTCTCTGCTACTTTCTGGCTTTCTGCCATGAGCCAGTTACTTTTCCTATCTGATCCTCACTTTCTTCTGTAAAACGAGAATTTAGAAAAATATCTTGATCACTTCTTCGCCTTTTGGCTAAGAACAAGTGTAGAAAAATACCTTTACAGGTTGGTTATGAGCTCAGGAAGCACTAGAGAATATTTGGAGTACACACGTTGTATCTCTAAATCACCACAGTACGTAATATTTGGAGTACACACGTTGTATCTCAAAATCACCACAGTACGTACTAAACCCCATATACTCTCAGAAGTGCTGGCCACTATTACGTTATTATGAAGTCTCAAATGTGCTACACCAGTTAACCAACCACCCACGTAAAATCCAAGGCTTTTTAAAGCAAAGCCAGTTGCTGGACACTTAAATTTCCATCTTCAATTAGCATATGCAGAGGGCCAGCTGCTACTCTGGACCCACCTGCTGGAGGCTTTCTGCCTGTGGATGCCTAATAAGTCCTGTCAGGTATCCGCTATGCCCTTGGTGATGATGGAGCTGTGGGTTTTTTGAGAATGAAGTGTGACATGTGATTTATTTCCTGGTATGTGTGGCATGTGTCTTCAGATGCCTGGAATATGCAGTACCCTGTTATTAAGGTGTGTGCCCTACTTATCTCCAAGGAAACACTACTGAAAACACAGATAAGCCCAACCTTCCAAAGGCAAGTATACACACATGGCAGGGGACTTGATTAAAGGGCAGCAAATGGTTCTGCTCTCAGCTCAGAAAAGCAGCACTAATGCTTTCAGATGATCTGAACAGGACACTGTGTTGACTTCGACCAAACAAACAAACAGATGTCCTATGTTGGGATTTGTGATTATAATACTAGTTTAAATTTCATCCTAGAGACATTGCATCAGCACTAGTTACACATAAAAGGAAAATAAAAGCCTCTGCCCCAAAGCACACTTTATTAAGAATCTGCATTCTTGAGTGAAACCGTGAAAATGCCGTAATTCTTATTCCTGAATTAGAGTGAAGATGGATTCCAAGTAACATGTCATTTGAACAACATCATATCCCTGGGACGTCGCATGTTTTTGGAATAGGCTTCATCCTTTCCCTTTCCCAGGATAGAATTTTTCAGTTACAATTACATATAAAATACAATCCCGTCGGCACTGTAGTGGTGTCCAGAAAAGTAAGGGCTCACATTTGACCTTTGCGGAAGAGATAACAAAACATGACCTCAGGTTCTCCAGAATTCTCAACAAGTGGGAGGCACAGTCATAGACAAGAACCAAAGAACAGAGCTCAGAATGCCACTCACTAAGCCCCAGACCCAAAGGAAAAGCCTCATTGTAAAAGCATTAATATGATTATCTGCATTTTGAAAGCCTAACTTCAGGCAATATTGTCAAGCACAGATGCCTAATTTAGTGTGGTTAAGTTTCTACAATCTATATTTGCAAATAAGCCATATGGCAAGACCAAAGTATTGCCCGCTCCATGCTAAGTACCACCCCCACCATGTGTGTGTGCACGCACACACACACAACGACATGCACTTTTTTTTCCAGAAAGACATGCACTTTTTCTTTTCTGTCTCACATCTGACCCACTTATGTCTGGCCCACTGAATAAAGAGGGAAAAAATTAGTATATTCTGAGTATTGCAAAAGTCAGAATGAAAAAAGATATTCACAAAAAGGTTTCAAGAAATACAATCTAAATCCTTAGACATTTCTAAGAAGAGATGTAAATGTCCCATTGAATTCAGAGAAAACTGCTTTTCTGAGAACTTTCTATGGGCAGCCTTTACCAATACACAAGTCCCTTTCTAGGGAAGAGGTATACACCAAGCACCTTAAGAAGTGGCAAAAGAATGTATCGGCATTCTGAGAACCCAAAACATTTCTATAGTGTTGTTAACCTGTTATTAAATTATCATGTAGCAGTTTAAACTGAGCAGCCCCTCAGAGGGATCTCCAAGTGTTCATTAGTGTTTTGTGGATCTTAGGCTGCAAGGTAGATCATTATGAAAGCATGTCATCTTGTGACCCACACCTATCCACATCCCCCTCCTTTGCAAATGCCTGTTCCATCTGATTCTCAATTTATCTACAAGACTTTCTTATTGTCTTCAAACGACAGATTTGTGGAGCATCTAACTACAGTAATCAGTCCTTGTAGCACTGTTCACTTACCTATTCTCAGAATTTTTCTGCAACCTGTTATTATTTCCTATAAAATAAAGCTAAAATTTGTTAAACAACACAAGAGTGTTCAAGAATCTGTGGCATGAAGCAGGTTCTCTGCACCAGGTTAAGAGAGCAAGGTGGGCTTCCTTACCTGGACTCATTCACAAGCTTTGATGTTTTTTCACTTTATTAACCACTAAAATACTGACACAGTATCTCTTAACTAAACAGTACAAGAAAATCTCAGAAAAAAATTCAGCTATCATTAAAAGACCTCGTGTGTGTGTTGCGGGGGGTGGGAGGGGGGGAGCTGGTACGAGGTGTTGAGGAGCTGAGAAGCACAAAAAGCCAGGGTCTATATCCAACCTTCAACCTTTTTTCTTTTGAGACTGAGTCTTGCTCTGCTGCCCAGGCTGGAGTGCAGTGGTGCGATCTCAGCTCACTGCAACCTCTGACTCCTGGTTTAAATGAACCTCGAGCCTCAGCCTCTGGAACAGCTGGGATTACAGGCTCCTGCCATCACGCTGGACTACTTTTTGTGTTTTTAGTAGAGATGGGGTTCCACCATGTTGACCAGGCTGGTCATGAACTCCTGACCTCAAGGGTTCTGCCCACCTCGGCCTCCCAAAGTGCTGGGATTACAGGTGTGAGCCACCGTGCCCAGGCCAAAGTATAAAATTCTAATTATGTCACTTTTTATTTTTCCTCTTAAAATCTTTGCCTGTTATAAAAGTTATCATTCGGGGGTAACACACCAGACTCATCTGAGACTTTTTAAGGTTTTGGCTGCCCAGGTGAACTCTGAGCCCTCCAACGTTAGGAAGCTCTGGCATGGGGTCCAGGCATCTACGATTTTAAAAGTACTGCTCTATGGCATGGCAACTACACTCAGCCATCTGTGCCCAAGTGGCACGTCCAGTACTGCCTTTTGCCATCCATCAGTCCTCATGAGTGCCCTTCTACCAGCCTTCAGCCTTTAGGCTCCTCTGCTTCTGTTACTTAGAACTTCTCACTGGTCTCTAAACATTCAGGGAGTTAATTGTTTCAAGCTTTCATATGCATAGTTCCCTCTAAAACAGCTCCTGTTTCATATTCTTTCCGGAAAACCCCCACAGGTTGCTGAACACCAGCCCTCATTTCTGTGAAGGCGCATGAGTCAGCCGTGTCTTGTGCTTAGTCACCACATGCAGAGACTTTGGGTTTGGATTTATACATCTATCTTACCCTTGAGTTCTTCAGCTCCTTAGGAGAGGACACTGGAACTCACTCTGCTCCCCCGAAACCTAACATAATGTCTATGCAGACAGCATAGACAGAAATTGTCTCTTGGACGAACAAAGAATACCTGGACATAAGATACTAGAAACAAGGGGTAGAAATTTCAGGAAGCTGAATCCATACCAGGACATTTTGATTGTTCCGGGCTTCCAGTGGTGAAATGTAGTTCTTATGAAGATGCAAGCATCCTTCTCATTGCTAGAGATGGGAAGTATCCACACAAGTTCAAGAATGCTGTTGAGAGCCAATTCTCTTCTCCAGCAAAGGTTGGAGTGGAATGAGCATGGATATTGGCTCTGATGACCAGCCATGGGGCAAGTTCTATTCCTCAATCCATGTCTAATGGAACCTCCTACCTGCGGAGTCAAGGCAGGTGGATGCTCAAGTGAAAAGTGAGGAATGTAGACACAAAGAATGGGGAATCCGTGTTGGAGGGAGGAAAAAAGTCCCCTGGCAGGATGAGCTGGGAAATGAGACAGAGAAGGGGTAAATCCCGGGGCAAAGGGTCTTTTAAACCGTGTTACACAGTCTGTACATTTTTTTTTCTGGGAGAAACAGAAAGCCGCTGAAATGTTTCAGGCAGGGAAGCAACATCTCCAAAGGTTAGGAAGCTCTGCTGGCAAGTGTGTGTGGGAAACCACAGGCTTGCATTAGTATCCATGCAGACGAAAAGGGGAGTGTGGTAAAAAATGGCCACTGCCCTATGGAAGTCACTGCTGACCTGACCACATTGAGGTTAAGGAAGCCTTCTAAATTCTTCTCACTTTACGTACTGGCCTGCATTTTTGTCATCATTGGCTTTAACAGCAACATCTGAAAAGCAGATTTATTTGCCCTAGTGAGTGAGCTATGGCGATGGACAGTCAGGGTCTAGATCCAACCTTCAAACATGCTCCCTGGCCTCCAGCAATCACCGGTTCTTAGTACACCAGCGCCTCCTGAGGCTCTGCCTCTTGTCTCTACTCATTTATATCTTCTTGTTCAGCACCTTCTGCAGCAAAACCCAGCATTTGTGTCATCTTCTCTGGGAAGCATCTCAGCTCCCAATAGAAAGGTAGTTGTTCCTCCCATGTGTCCACAGTACCTGCACCTGATGCTTTTTAATGACCCATCTCCAATTCAACCCAGTCTTTCAATCAGCAATGGTCTGCTAAAGAATAAATATCGGAAACAGCTGAAGTTAGCATAAAGCGTAGCAAGTTAAGAAGCAGAGCCCTACTTTTCAGATCATCTATTACCAATATTCTGGGTTACCAAGGGCAAATCAATTAGTTTCTCTGACCCTCACTTTCTTTACAAATGATCTAACTTCTTGTTTTAAAAGGGATGATTATGAATTTTTTTTTGGAAAGGCCCAGACCCGAATACTTGCTGGAAACTGAAACTTCTTAGCAGAACATTGAAAGCCCCTTTCAGACTTGCCTCCAATCCATTCTATTCTCCAACTCCAGCCTTCCTCATTTGACCTCTTGTTCTCGGGCACCTGAAAGTAACAACTACCAATGTTTTCACCTGCTCCCCACTGTGCCTCAGCACACTCCAGTGCCTCATTCTTCCTATCCAATAAATTACTTATTCTTCAAGACAGAACTCAATACCTGCTTCTCTATCAGATCATTTTTTCCTCCCCAAGGCTAAACTAATCAACATGCTCTCAACTCATAAGCAGTCAGGATGGAAATCCTCTTGGGGATGTCTTAGCATCTCCAGCCAGAGGTTTGTGGCTCTCTCTACAAACATGATAATAGCATGGTAGAGTGCGTATCTCTCAAACGGATGGCACACACCCCCAGTGTTAGCTGAGATAGTTCAGGGAGCACACGAACATGCCCCATCATAGCTATGACAGTAAATTGTTGGAACATATTTATGTGGGAACAAATCCAGCATAATAGATACTAAGTAAACACCACACTGGAGGTGCAATACCTGGCAAAATGGTGAAGTGGTATATGAACAACTGATGTTTGGAAACTACGGTCAAGTGGAAAAATCATGGGATTTGGATAGAAGTCTGGAGTTCAATGTAAGCTCTGCTATCAGCTTCCTGATACCCCAGAAAGGCATCTGGGCCACGTGAAGTCTGTGTCTTTTTTTTAAACTGGGGAAATGGGTTATTGTTATTGTAAGCCTATTTCTTTCTCTAAACTGTGAGCACCGTGAGACTAAAATAGTTTTTTTAAAAAAATCTTGTCTTTTATGTTTCTCCTATCACAGACACGAAAATATAGTAGGTGATCAGTAATTGTTAGTTGAATTAATATATTTGTTTTTAAAATTATTTTTGTAGAAATAATTCCTTTAAAATAGTACCTAAATCACATCTTTCAGCAATTGATGATAACAATTTCTGATAAAACATCAGAAATTGTTTCCGTTTCATCTGAAACAAAGAATTGTTGTTTTTCCTCCTTACTGATGATATTTTTCTAGAGAAAATGGTACCAGTATCACCACACTTTAAAACTTCTTTCCAAGCCCTTAGTATTTTTGGAGAAAAGTCATTCCCTTATTAATGAGGTCTGGGACCCTGCAATATTATTGATTCATCTTGCTTTGGAATTATCTGGTTTATTCCATGGATCTATATTACTTTTATAAACCACAATTCACTTTCACTGACCTCTAAATTCCATGGGAAATATATTGGAGAAAACCCATGCTCAGCAGAGCTGGCTGGACGAGGGCGTCAGAATGCATTCTCTCCCCCTCATCCGGGTCTCATCACAGCGATGTCGACTTTCTTCCTGGAGAACTCCTCAGTGTCTAAAAAGGACCTTCAGGTGGCTTCTCCTCTGCACTTTTTTTTTTTTTTTTTTTTTGAGACAGAGTCTTGCTCTGTTGCCCAGGCTGGAGTGCAATGGCGCAATCTAGGCTCACTGCAAGCTCTGCCTCCCGGGTTCACGCCATTCTCCTGCCTCAGCCTCCCAAGTAGCTGGGACTACAGGTGCCCACCACCACGCCTGGCTAATTTTTTTGTATTTTGTTTAGTAGAGACGGGGTTTCACCAGGTTAGCCAGGATGGTCTCAATCTCCTGACCTCGTGATCCACCTGCCTCAGCCTCCCAAAGTGCTGGGATTACAGGCGTGAGCCACCGCGCCCTGCCCTCCTCTGCACTTTTATCTACATTAATTGTGTTGGGAAACATTTCCTGGTGGCCCCTTTGTGACCATTTCAAGGCACATCATCAACTACATGTCCAGGCACTTACTTTGTACCTCACACTGCTAGGCTCTGGAAATAAATAGATTAAAAGTTAGGATTTCTGTTCTCAAACAGATCATTGAAAGTCAAAAAGACATAGATTGTACTGCTTCACTCAACCATCATTTTCTTGAGGTGAAGGATCTCTTTGGTGTGACTTTATATTCCCATCACCTAGCAAAGTGCTGGACATCAGTTAGGCAAGCACCCATTACTCCCTGAACTAAAACTGACGTTATGTTAGGAAATTGATCATATGTCCCAGAATTAACGAGGTACCATTTCCTATGTATTTTTTTTTGTTCAAATAGTTAAGCACGTATGTGATATACAGTAATAGTTCCCCATTTATTAATGACAAAACTAAAGTGTATAGAAGAAAAATACTCTCTCCAAATCTAAGAAGTGGCGGGGCTTGGATTCAAACCTGGATCCATCTGGTGGCGAAGCCTGTGATCCTTCAAACTCCCTGCTGGATATGAACAGAGGTCTGACTACAAAGCAAATTATTATTCTAAAATAAAATGGAAACTATGTTTTATTGTGATTCAACTTGTAAACTGTAAAACAATGAGTTAGGATTGTTTACACATACTTTTCTAATTTTTTCCTCAGGAGATCCTCCAGGACTGAGGGATATTAAGGAACTAATGAGGGCTGTCAGCCTAGTTCTTCTCTCTCTCATGATGTCACCGCAGCCCAGCACTTTTACAAGAGAGCTCTTCATCTTCATTCTCCTCATGTCACATGGGATCCTTCTTCTGTTCTTCCTCTGATGCCTCAAGCAGCCCTGCTCACCTGCAGGGAGTCAGTCCCTGTTCCCACCATTTTCCACCATTTCCCTTTACAATAGACCACCCCCGACCTGCTACTACCTCCGTTTACAATAGACCACCCCGACCTGCTACTACCTCCGTGCGATTCAATCATGTGTAGCATGCTGCGTGCTCTGAAGCAGTTATGGGTGGTGGAAATAGCATTGACCAAGGAGCCTGGTGTAGCCCAGACCCTGCCACGACTATGGTCTTTGCACAGGCCCTGAAATGACTCCAGCTCCCGGAGCCTCGGCAGGTGCGTCTCCTGGAGAAAGCAGCAGTTGGTGTCAGGTCTGATGATCTCTAGGGACAGTTCTAGCTCAAAAACCCTGAGGACACATCTGCCCAGCCACCCTTAGCCTCCTCCTCATGCTCGCTGGAGAGGTTTGCCCCATGGTGTCTCACTGTCCACTGACGGGGCCTGGCCTCAGCTCAGCCTAGGGCTGGGGTGGAAACCCCCCTCCCTCTGGAGGAGCTGGACCTGATGAGTCTCTCAGCTGCTTAACATAATAATCCCGAGTCGCTGGGACTACAGGCATGTGCCACCATACCCAGCTAATTTTTGTATTTTTAGTAGAGATGGGGTTTCGCCATGTTGGCCAGGCTGGTCTCGAACTCCTGACCTCAGGTGATCCGCCCACCTTGGCCTCCCAAAGTGCTAGGATTACAGGTGTGAGCCACCACACCCGGCAAGAAACCACTTTTTAAATGTTCAATTTAAAAAGTGGTTTCTATTCCACAATTCTATTGTGGAAAAATAAAGGGTGTCGGATTGCAGAAACTCTGAGTGGTTTTTTTTATGACAATTTTCCATACCTCTATCACGCTTCACCATTTATAAAGCATCTTCTTATATATTTCATTTTCTCTTTTTATTTATTACGTTGGGCAAAAATTGCTCTTTAAATTTGCAAATCTGGACATTTGTGACTTCCTAAACTCACAGAAGGGATCCTAGTAACCTGATCATCGTACTGAGATCAGACAGACTAAGTGGCAGGACATCTTTGACAGTGGAACATGAAGAAGAAAAGGAAAAGATACAAGAATGAAAGAGGGAGAAAACAGATAATTACAAAACCTGTGAATCCATGGAGACCAGAAACATGTGCCCCTGAGAGGTTTCCGTGAATCGGCATTACTATCGAAACCACACATTATCTGTTAGGATTTTAAACACTGAAGCCCTGACAAAATGTCACTTTTATTCTTTACAAATAGGGTAAGGTTTTTTAGGGTCTCTTTAAGTGACATAAATAGCAGGAGGGATCTAGGAGAAAATCAGCCATAAATGGACAGCCCCATTAATGAAGGGAAAGCCGGCTCCCCACCAGCCGTTTCCAAGGCAACCCACAGGCTGGACAAGCACTGTCTCTTCTGTTTCCCATTATGGAGATCGCCTCTACAGCCCAGAAGAGGAGAGCAAGGATGGTCAGAAACTCTTTCTCCCAGTGTTGCCCGCACAATTCACAAATGCAAAGCTGTGAGCAGAGATGGTGCTCAGAGACTGAGCGGTGGCTCAGTCCTGTAATCCCAGCACTTTGGGAGGCCGAGGCGGGCGGATCATGAGGTCAGGAGATCGAGACCATCCTGGCTAACAAGGTGAAATGTCGTCTCTACTACAAATACAAAAAATTAGCTGGGCGTGGTGGCGGGCACCTGTAGTCCCAGCTACTCGGCAGGCTGAGGCAGGAGAATCGCTTGAAACCAGGAGGCAGAGGTTGCAGTGAGCTGAGATCGCACCACTGCACTCCAGCCTGGGTCACAGAGCAAGACTCAGTCTCAAAAAAAAGTAAATAAATAAAAATAAATCATGGAATGACAGATTTTTTTGTTTTTGTTTTTGCAAGGAACCTTTACATCATTGTTTCCGTCCTTTGTGCATCAAAGCAGAGAGCAGGGAAGGGTCTCATCTTAGGTCACACTATGTGTTAGTGGCTGAGCTGGTTTAAGAATGCAGACATCAAGACTTTGGTTCCATGCCCCTTTGAGACTGAAATTTAAAGAAGAAATATTGAGACAAAGACAAAGAATCTAATGCCAGATGAAAAAAAAAAAGTTAGGAGTTTAAGCAGCAGGTTCCATGGAGTACTTGGAGGATCCAGGTGTATGATTCTGGCAAACAGGACTTGAGATTCCTCCAGAAGGCAGAGGGCCTGGAGGCAAAATGAGCTATTAAAACACAGTGACAATTGTCAGGAAAAGAAACGTCAAGGGCGTAAAACAGAGTAGTGTCCCTAGGAATGGAAAAGAGTGCACAAGAATGAGAAACATTACAGAAGCATAATGGACCAGGAAGATTTACCATCTCATTTGGGCCTGTCGAGAAATGTACTTTTTTTTTTTTAAGTTTAAAACTGATCATCGAAAGCCTGATTGCAGAGGTCATGTGATGTGACTAATGATCTTGCATAATGAATGACCTTGATATCAATCAGTAGGAAGCCAGCTTTGGGAGAAAAGTCTTTAGTTTTCAAATGTGTGAGGCTCTGACTCCTGGTTCCAGGCCTTCGCCTCCCAAATGCCTTTTGCAGAAGCATCTCAAAGAAACCAGGAGACTCAGAAAAGATTCACTGTTTGGACCTTGATCCCGTGTTTGTAGGAAGCTCAGCTGACTCATAGTAAAGTCTTCCTCAACTGGGTCTGTTCTGCAAAATTTTCACCCAAATATTGTCTATATCTTTCTTATTGACAACTCTCAGTGCAGAAATTTTTTTCCCCAACAGTTACAACCTGTCAAACTGCAAACATAGATATGATCTTTAAAAGTAGAAACCATCCTAATTATAAAGAAAAAGTTTTGACAGTCAAAGAATTTTCAAAGTTCTTAGGAGGAATTACAGATACAAGGAAAGCATGGGTTGAATCTATGTATTTTCTGTCCACTTCTGTCTCTTGAGTTTGCTGTAACTATTGAGGAAATTTCAATGACCTAAGTGAGTTGCTCATCATTTCTGGACAATTTGCTTGATGCAGAAAACCCAAGCCTAGCAGAAGGATGGGAGGGGTTAGCTAGAGTGCCCTGATTGTTGTTCAAGCATTGCAATATACTAAACATTATAATCTGTCAGTTTCCAGTTCTAGTAAGAGTTAGCCCCATACCCTGTGAAAAGTTAAATAATTATTTTAGAAACCACAGCGAAAAAAAAAAAAAGTACAAAACTGGGACCTCTGCTTCAGATGACACCCAAATATTTTCAAAATGTTCTCTTTCCCTAAACTGTGTTGTCACTCTTTCAGGCTAACATTTCACATGCTTTTTTTTTTTTTTGAGACAGAGTCTCACTCTGTTGCCAGGCTGGAGTGCAGTGGCAGGATCTCAGGTCGCTGCAATCTCCACCTCCCGAGTTCAAGCGATTCTCCTGCCTCAGCCTCCTAAGTAGCTGGGACTACAGGTGCACGCCATCACGCCCGGCTAATTTTTGTATTTTTAGTAGAGACGGGGTTTCTCCATGTTGACCAGAATAGTCTCGATCTCTTGACTTCGTGATCCACTCTCCTTGGCCTCCCAAAGTGCTGGGATTACAGGCGTGAGCCACCGCGCCCAGCCACTTTCTTTCTTAAACTAACACAAATGCTGGTTTCTTTCTCTACCAATACTACGCTTTTTCCCCTCAAAACTTGCTGGTGTGTATTTAAGTATACTAGGCCCCAAGTACTGTGTGGAACTGTGTGCTGTTGCTGTTTTAAGTCTCAAAATCATGTACTACTCAATGTCCTCTCACTCTGTGGTTTTAGAAAAAGCAAATTACCTTGTATTAAAAAATAAAGATAAATTTTATCAGCTTCTTTTGGAGGCAAGCATGACAAATGATCCGGCTGTTGGAGTTTTTGCCCCTCTTTTCTTACAGTCGTTTTTGGTTACATTTTTTTGATACTTGACATTCAATACATATGATTTAAAGTATAAAATAATATATTTTTAACAAAAGAAAGAGAGAGACAAAAAGTTTTACCTTTTTATCAAAACACCTGGTAGAAAATGCACGGGTTTTTTTGTTGCTTTTTTCCCCAGAGTGAGGGTCTCACTCTGTCATCCGGGCTGGAATATGGTGGTGCTTTCTTGGCTCACTGCAACCTCCACCTCCTAGATTCAAGTGATTCTCCTGCCTCAGCCTCCTGAATAGCTGGGATTACAGGTACCCACCACCATGCCCGGCTAATTTTTGTATTTGTAGTAGAGACAGGGTTTCACCATGTTGGCCAGGCTGGTCTCGAACTTCTGACCTCAAGCGATCCACCCATCTCATCCTCCCAAAATGCTGGGATTACATGCACTTCTTTTTAAACACAAGCAGTGTTAGGCACTTGGTCTCAATGAGGGTGTACTGCCTCCTTTAGCCACATAAAGAATCAGCCATGAATAAAAACAAGAGACTATGGTTTCTCGGCCACATGAGGAGGGAGATTGACATTTAGAATGACTGTTGCAAACTTAATGTTGTTACACTCGCTTCCTTTATAAGTGACTGGTTTGAATGCAATGGCTGTCAGTCTGTTTCATCTTCCCCTGCCAACATCTATCTTGTCAGAGCTCATAGAAGCTGGCAGGTTTGACGCAGTGAGAGACAGGGAATGAAGAACCGAGGGACAGCGCTTTTTGGAGGAACTGGGCACCTACCCACGTCAAGTCTGGCCCCATCAGTCGCCTGTGAATTCCAGCAGCAAGACTCTGATTCAATGCCCACCGCGCAAATCCTGCATCATCCCCAGGTATCCATAAATGAATCAGTGCCTGCATAAATTCTGAAATCATGGCATTCAACATTTTTATTCTTTCCATTTATCTCCCTATGCCTAGTGAACTTAGAGTTTTCCAAGGCATTGCTAATTTTATGATCCTCTTTTTAATAAATGTAACATTTAATGCAATTTAATTTTTCACCTCATTTGTGCCTTTATTTCTAAATGCTTATTACATTTCGCATTACAAAATACTCAGTGTGATAAATTTGGAAAATAAAGGAAAGCAGGAATAAGAAATGTTTAAATCACTGCAAGTTCCACACATTAGAAACAATAACTATTGACATTTTTGTGTAGTATCTTTCAGAGTTTTATGCATAGATTTATTGTTACTTAATGTGGATGTCATCAGACTATAATTTTGCCTCCTGTTCTTTTATTCCTTATTATAATATAACTTCTTCCATATTATTATTACAAAATCATTATAAACATTATTTTAATGACTGCATAATTATGTCCTATAATTTACTTAGCTATTACCCTATTGTAGGACATTTAGACTATTTCTAAAGTTTCACTGTGACACATAATACTGCAATATACTTATTCATAAAGCAGGCTCAGTACTTGGGATTTTTAGGATAGATTCCCAGCAGTAAAATTGCTAGATCAAAGTATTTAAAATTTTCAATAGATTTTGGTGCACACTGCCAGAATGCTTTTCACAAAGATTGCCTGATGGTATTTGAATATATCTGTAGAATTTCTACATTTAAAAATGTATAATTCAGAATTTATATTTGTGCCAAATATGTATCCCTATTATTATTTTGGAAAATATTGCCACTATAACCATTTCATTGATTAAGCCTCCATTACAGCAGTTCAAAAGAAAAGAAATACAATTAAGGTAGAAATGTTTTAATTAGGAAAATATGTAGATAGGTTTTATTGGTTTTGCTGAAGGCACAACAGGGCACCTGACCTAATTACTTCTGGTGAATCCTATTATAAATATTCCACTTCCTGAAAATCATCCATCTATTTGTTCATGGATTCCTCTATTCATTTGATTGGCAAACAGTCATGGTATAATGATGTGCAGACACCATGCTGGGTGCTAGGAGACATGCACCCTGTGCTCTTCCTTCCGTCCACTGGGGAAGTCTGAAACAGACATTAAGGCCCTCGCGAGCTCCAGTCCAGTCCCGCCATAGATGTTTGTGAAATGAGGTAATTACCAAATATAGATATTCATGGTACAACAGGGATAGATTCCACAAAGAGGGGTCCTGTCAGCAGAGATGAACAGCTCCACTCTGGATGCAGGATTATAGGAAGCTGAAAAAGGGAAGCTATGAAAGTGTCACTGTGTATTTCAGATGAAGTATAAAAGGGTAATGATGCACTTCCCTGCCCAGATTTGCACTTCCTGAAACGGAGAGCCTGCTTTTAGAAATCTGAGAAGGATCTGCCTTTCTCACCCCTATAGCTTTTCCTCCATTCTGCTATGAATACTTGAGCATCCTTATAGTAATCATTCTTTTGAATTATAGATAAAATAAACAATTTTTTTAAACAGAGATTCTCATTCTGTTCTGAGATCACAGGTCTGGGTGACAATTTAGTAGACAGGACAGTCTACTCGGTCTTCTATACATTTTAGCTATTTTATCTTCCCTCCTGAGACATAAGCTTGACGCACCATGGTAGGACATGGAAACACCGTTCCCATCGAACGCCGATGACCTGCTCCAAAGCTGGCTTCAAGGGCCAGATAATTTTAGGTGCAGGAGGGATTATTTTCTTTTTTTTTTAAGATGGAGTTTTGCTCTTTTCGCCCAGGATGGAGTGCAATGGTGCGATCTCAGCTCACTTCAATCTCCGCCTCCAGGGTTCAAGCGATTCTCCTGCCTCAGCCTCCCAAGTAGCTGGGATTACAGGCATCCACCATCACACCAGGCTAATTTTGTTGTATTTTTAGTAGAGACGGGGTTTCACCATGTTGGCCAGGCTGGTCTCAAACTCTTGACCTTAGGTGTTCCACCTGCCTTGGCCTCCCAAAGTGCTGGGATTTCAGGCCTGAGCCACTGCGCCCAGCTGGAGTGATTCTTTATGGAAACCTTGTGATGAGGCTAGGCAGATGCTCACTCTCGTGGATTGAGTTGTGCCCCCCTCACCCAAAAGATATATTGACGTCTTAACCACATTACCTGTGAATTTGACTTCATTTGGTGATAGGGTCTTGAAAGATGTAATCCAGTTAAGAGGAGGCCATTAGCATGGACCCTAATTCAATACAATTTGTGTCCTCATAAGAAAAGGAAAAGAGACACAGAGACACAGACACACATGATGACCATGTGATAATGGAGACAGAGATGGGAGTGATGCATCCACAAGTCATGCCAAGGTTACTCCATCCTGACAGGCTAAGAAAAATGCATGAAACAAATTGTCTTCTAACACCTCTGGAGGGAGCGCAAACCTGAAGACAACTTTGGGTAATCATTCTTGCAGCAGAGGAATAGAAAGTTGATATCAGAGACTGGAAAGATGGAGACTTGAACCAAGCAATGGCAAATTGGTTGGTAAGTAATCATCTGTGGTGACTTGGAAGGCAAGCCATGCACAGATTCAGCTTGTAGCTCCAAGCTACATGGTTGGAAATATCAGAGCATTTGTGCATGCTGGCTATTACTGGCTGTGTGCACAAGGTATTACAAGATGAAGGCGAGCTCAAGAAAGAACGAGTCAAGTGATGGATGGTACATGTATAGGAGTGAGATGGATATGTACATGTATATCAAACATAGTAACTATTAATGGTAGAATCTAGGTGCTCAGTATATGGGTTTCCACCACAGAATTCTTTCAACTTTGCTGCATGTTGAAAAAAAATCCATAACCAAAATATTAGTAAAAAGAGAGAAGAAATTAACCAATTTGCAAGACATAAATGAAAGGGACTCAAGAGAATCCAGAAATTCCAGGGCGGCAGGTTGGAAAAGCTCACAGCTTCCATGTCCTAAAACATGAGAGATGGAATCTTAAAAGCAATAAAATCACAGAAAAACTTCTAAATTGAATACTGTGA
Organism: Pongo abelii; assembly: GCF_028885655.2. Lineage (NCBI taxonomy): Eukaryota > Metazoa > Chordata > Mammalia > Primates > Hominidae > Pongo > Pongo abelii. The sequence goes on from NC_071997.2 coordinate 127,101,653, forward strand.
CTCAGGAGAAAGACCAGATTACAAATCTATCTTAATTTATCATGGCAATTGTTCTCAGAGTAGATTTATTAAGTTAAAGAGAAAGTCATGAGAGTAGCAACAAAATAAAATAAAATAAGCAGAACTGGAATCTATATCTTGGAAGAATAATAGGCATAGTTTCTGACAAATGAACTGATTAATAAATAAATGAGGAAGAAGCCAACTAAATTTTGAGACCATTAATCACCAAGGAAACCATATATTTATTTTAGAAAGATGTTGATTATTCAAGACCTTAAAAAAATTTCTTGGGCCTCCGGTCTTTCACCAGTCACAGGCAGAATTTGGAAATTCTAGAAACCCCAAGAAGGCATTCTCCCAACATCATTTCAGGTGTGGCCCAGAGGAGCCCGGAGGAGAAAGAGTTGTCCAGAAGGCAGAACCCAGGCCCTTGAGAATAGCAGAGAATGGAATTCCACCCAGGAAATAAAAAGATGTCCTAATCAAAGGTAATTTTCTTCCTCAAGGTGGGTGGTCTTCACATCTTCTAGTGGGCTTTCAGAGTCCTCCAAAGCCATGGCAGCCCTGTGTCTCCCACCCCTCCCCTTCCAATGGTCCTTTGTACTTTGGATATCCTGTCTTTCTTTCACCATTGTGTATGGAGTATGTTGGGACAGGGAGCAGACAATTTGTGTTTTCAGTTTATCTTTTGCCAAAACAAAAGGAGCCCATCTGGGCCTGATGGAAAGGACTGAGCATGCTGGTGACTGGATGGAAAGTTGGGTCGTTGCCTTATGGAGGGAATTTGTGTGTTCTGTGAGTGGCAGCAAGAGTGAAATTGTGGCCAGAGGGAAAGATTGGGATAGGGACTGGATTGCTGCTTCCATTCTCAGGTTTCCCTAGGCACAAACGGTGATGACATTTCTAAGCCTCCTTTACATTGAGGTTGGAGCTGTATGACTGGGTTCTAGCCAGTGAAATGTGGACAAAAATAACCTACATCATTTCTAGGCCTGGCAGAATGGTCCATGCTTTCTTTGCCATCCATTCTGGTGAGCACGGAAGGCACATATTGAAGGAAATTATGTCACAAGAGAGAATGACCCTGGGTCCCTGAGTCACTGCTTTGAGGAGAGCCACCCAGAATCTCCACCAGCCCTACATCAGACTGTTCCATGAGCAAACACAAACATTGTCTGCATTAAGATGCAGTGTTTACGGATTCCACAGCATAACCTCGCCCAGATAACACGAGCCACGTACTCCCTCCTTTAGCTTGCTTGTGTTAGCTCCTTAATTCTCCAGACATGCTCATACCTATCACAGTCAATCACAGATGTGGCTTTTGCTGTGCCCCCCAGACCCGTGCAAATCATTTCGGGCCTGACTTGATCCAACAAGGAGATCAGCTTAGCCTGGCATGACTCCAGCCACACAGACATGATCTCACAGGAACCCGATGGGGTCACTATCACTACTGCCACTTTTAGACATGGGGCTTAGGACTCAGAGAATTTTACTACTTTTATTATTTACTTTGTATAAGATTCACAGGTCAGAGTGGTAGGCCCTGGATTAAATTTCAGGTACACCTCACTGCAAAGGTAGTGCTGCCTTTTTTCTATTGTTCTAGAAGAGGAGTCCAACTCTGTAGATTAATATTGACAATGCACTTCAAACCTCCATGCAAATCCTGGTTTCCTCTGCAAATGTGGCAATGACTTAAGATTAATTATGGCCCAGCCCATCATTTCATCATAATGATTGAACAAAAGTGTACACACTGTTTGAAGTACTTCGAATAAATGCTTCTTGTTATATGCATCATAACTATTTTTAAGTTGCTCTTTGGCTCTGAGCCAGTTTCCTAAGGTGTAAAATATTAAACACTAAAAAGATGAGTTAGAGTTCCTAGAACCTTTCAAAGATTTCAAAGGATAGGATGTATGTAAACAGTTGCCTGCATGCAACCGGCTGCAATGCCACATTTGATTAAGGGAATCTATAACATTCTCAAACAATGCCTGACCCTAACAGAAATTTACTGGGAAATGGAGGCAAAAGGCAGGAGAGGATTTGTTCTGTAAAGAAAAGAGAAAAATAATAAACTTGAAATCATAACAGGTATTTTAGCAGCTGGATCATTTTTCGACGCATGTCCCATATACTTGCCCACTAAAGTGGCTAGCCTTGATTCTGTCATCATTTGTCTGTATCGTTCTACACAAGAGTTGGGGCTCAATGATTTCTTTCGAAAATTACGATGTAGAGTAGAAATTGGAGTTATCTCCACTCGCAACTCAAATATTTTATGTGTAACTCAGTCTGCTCATCCTGCCATTGCAATATACTATGGACTATGTGGTTTCAACAGCAGACATTCATTTCTCACAGTTCTCGAGGCTCGAAAGTTCAAGATCAAGGTGCCGGTTCACTCAGTTCCTCTCGGGCTCTCTCTTCCTGGCTTGCTGATCCATATATTTTCTCTGTGTCTTCATACATTGGAGAGACAAGCAAGCTCCCCTCTCTTCTTCCTCCTGTAAGGATACAAATCCCAACATGAAGCCTCCCCATCATGACCTCATCCAAACCTACTTTCCAAAGGCCCCACCTCCAAATATCATCATATTAAAGGTTAGAACTTCAACCTATGAATTGTGGAGGGGCATAAACATTCAGTCCATAACAATGTCTAATTTTACCGTGGCTCTTTTCTAAACAAACAATTCCATAAGCCTATTTTCTACAATCATCAGATCACACAAAGAAGAAACACACTGAACACTTGATGAAAAGTGCTATAAACTATCTTATTCTCTCTAGGTAATCACCAAGTCCCATCTTACCTTAAGTCATCTTAATCTGCACGTACATCCTTTTGAAGTTCAGGTGGAAGAAAAAAGCATGATGTGGAGCTATTTTTGCCTGGCCATTCCAGCAGAGACTCTTCTTTGCAGCATGAACTTTTGTTATTAATCTTTAAGAAGCACAACCAAAAATCTATTTGAAATTCTTATCACTTAAAGACCTTTAAAAACTCTGCCTCTGTTATTTGAGTTGTTAAATCCCTGTGGCTTGAAATTCCATAAAATTGCTTTTGCATTTTGTGTGGAGTTGTCATACTTTAACAGTTCAGGATTTACTGCTTCTTAATGTCATGAAGCATCAACAGGCAAGAAGTTGAGATGCCATTTCTTGTCTCTCTCATCTCACAGTCACTTAACTCCTTTGAGGAGAGTATCTCTTATTAATTAAGTACAGCTCAGAGGTACCAGCCTGTGGATTTCCCAGGTCATGGGACAGGCTCATGCAGATCTCAAGTTTAGGCCTAGAAGATGTCAGAGACTTTTGCCTGCGACACAGTCCCATCTCTCTGAGTCCATCTCCTTTCTTTCAAACTGCACCCCATCTACAGATAATTCTTAAGATATTATAACACATTGAGTCTAAGAAAGGCATGCAGAAGTGCCCTGGCTGTGAAGGAGAGGAGATGTCAGCTATCCCTAATGGTCCAAATTCTCTCTCCAATGTCAGAGTCCCGGCATACCCAACTCTGGACACTTTCCTTATCTGTCCAAGGAGATGATATGGAGACCAAATTGGGTGAGTTGTTTGAAGAAAAAGGAAGATAAATGGAAAAATCACACGCACAAAAGTCTCAATGATTTGGGCAAAAACACAGCAACAAAAATCAAATTATGGAGGCTACCTAGGCTCATTATATTCTGGGATCTGATATCTACAATCTACACCTGAGACTCAGTCCTGAATGGTCATTGCCAAGGTGAAAGCATAGCTCTGAGGCCCTGAATAGTACCTAATGACTCACAGGTTTCCTGGTTGAAATATCAATGTCAGCTCCAGGCCCACCTACTTGGCATCCTCTCTAAAGTTGCCAAAGCACCATAAATTAGAGGAAACCAGGACATTCTTAAAAACAGCACAGAAATTCAGAAGACTATTGATGGAAACCTTAAAAATTTGAGGGAAAGAATTTCCAACATAGAGTCCTACACTAACCTCTAACCAAACTGTCATATCAAATGCAGAGTCTTGAAAAATACACTCTCATGCATCCTTTCTTAAGGAGCTATTAGAGGACGGACTTTAGCGGAATAAGAAAGTGAACCAACAAAGTGGACAGCACAGGATTAAAACAGGTGATCCAGAAGAGGAGAGAAGCAAAGGTCACAGGTGAAGTGTGAGGCTCTTTTGGAGATCAGCAAGCAGCCATCCTTGAGGGGGCTGTCAGATCCAGGAGGGTCAGGAGAAGAAGGAGATACCAAAAAGATAAAGATAATGGAATACCTAATGTGATTGAAGGAGTTGAGAGATTTATATTCTAGAAATAAGTTTGGAGCTGAATTAGCAACTTACATAGACAACTAAGCAAAAGAAAGAAAAATTATTAATTTGGGAAGCATCATAAAAATGTGGTCCCTGTATTGTAACTCAGCTATAAACAATGTAGACATATTAATGCAATCACTGAATATTGACTTAGGTAAAAATAGACATTTTAATTACACTGGGGATTAGGAGATGGGAACTCCATGAGTGGAAACGTGGAGGAGGAAATTGCTAATGCTTTTTCAAGTTCCATAGTGACAAGTCACTGGGTAATATTTAAAAATGGGAGAAAATCTATATAGACATGTTATTTTAGAACTATCAAATGTAAATACTAAAATAAAAATCTTATAACATGAAAGTCTTTGGAAAGCTGAAATCAGAAGTTGGGTGAAGCAGACAAAGATATTTGATAGATTTTAAGTATGTGTCACAATTTGGAGAAAATGAAATTAACCACTAGCCTAAAAAAACAGATAAATAAAATGAGAAGCTTAGACTAAGAAAGAGAGTAGAAGAGAATACAGAAGAATATCTCTGTTTTAATTCTGATCCTAAATACGTAATAAAGCAGATTAGCTCAGAAAGCCTAGGCAGATAGCCAGATAGAAATATTAATTTACACATCCCTCTGCTTCAAGTTTCCTGTTTGATGTTTTTCCTAAAATGAGCTTTGCATTATTAGATGCTGTAATTGCAATCTGGTTTTACTGCTCCATAATCTACCCTCAGAGAGAGTTTCTCGCAACCCCCACAGAAGTACAAGAAGCTGACTCTTCAATATAAAGTTGAACAGGAGGGTCTCAAAGGCTAGAAAAAGGAATTATTCAAAAGAACACTCGTTGGTATTTTGTTTAAAGAAGCGAATGCTAGGTAATTAAATGATGGCGATAACCTACCAGGCTTGGTAAGAGCCCTCATAAAAGGCTATTTATAGATTCTTAATTCTGAAGGGGGCTCCCTCTTCCCAGGAGTAAGGAAAAAAAGTCCCAGCTGGCTGAATTTTTACTAAGAACACAGCACTAGCTGGGATAATGGCCAGAAGAGAGAACTCAGACCTTCTGGCTCCTGGTCTGGCTACTATAAAGAGTTTTGATCTTCTCTTTAGCAGAAACTGTTAAGTAAATAGGTGAAAGGGCTGAAAAAAAAAAAAAAAAAAAGAAAAAAGAAATTCAGTATTTATAATGCAATGAAAAATGAGCAAAATGGTCAGATGTAAGGCAGAGGAACCAGTGGCATCTCAGCAGGATTACTTAAAGGCATTCTGACCAAAGACCTACCATCCAAGAATTACTGGTGACTGTGCCCTGGAAACCTCAGGGCCACACCCGTCCCTGGGGCCATGGGATTACTCCTTACATAGAGTATCTGTGTGAGAAGAAGCAGATCAAGATGGTTCTATATTATATGAATAATATATGAATACAGCTTGACATTTTTAGGGAATATTTTTGGGGAGTTAGTCTATATTCTCCTTATAATGAAATGCAGTATATTTTTTAAATAGGATTTAAATTGGCTATATTTTAAATAGGCTATATTCTCCTTATAATGCATTGCAGCATATTTTTTAAATAGGATTTAAATGTTTTTAATAACAGTGATACAGACCATTCAAATATTTTTAAGAAAAAAAAAATTTTTGACAGGAAAGTTTACCAGATTTTCTCCATGGAACCCAGAGTCAAGGATCCTCTCTAACCAAGGACACCACTTACTTCTTCAACCTGCCTGTCCTGGATTGCCAAGGAGACTAACTTATGGTCTTAAGGGTGTATCTGAACATAAACCCCTGCATCTTGTTTGCAATTTGTTCATACCTTCCATAAATAATTTTTGAGCACTTGTGATCTGCCAACCAACTTTTCAAGCTCTGGGATAAAGTGGTGAAATAAGAAATCACCAACTTGGACTCTTGCAAGCTGGATTGCACACAAAGACCCCCGGGGAGGAAGGAGGCCGCACGCTGAGGAAACTGGAAGAAGAACCAGGGGATGAGCAGAGAAAGTGAAAGGGCTCCTGTGTTAAGGCAGAAAGTGCGAGCAGGGGGTGCTAATCCAGGGCTGAAGAGACAAAGAGTAAGCACCCATGGGTTCATAGAAGAAGGACTCCCTTGATAGGGTAGATCTACTCAGTACAAGGATGTTCAAGGAGCTTCTTTTTCTGAAGGGCCAGAAATATTGTGGAATCTAAAAGGAAGGAAGATAGGACCCTTTAGCATGAAGGCTGGTCTCATCCAGTCAGGGCCTTAAAACATCTAAAACTTTCATCAGAAAGCGCCACGTAGAAAAATTATAGATAGGACAAGAAAAAGTGCTGGAGGGCTTCAGAGGGTGGTGATAGTCCTTCATTCATTTTCCTATCCCCAGTGAACAGCACCGTGTCTAGTATAGGGGAGTTGCCCAGTCAAGTTAAATTCACAAAAGAACGGAGGTGAATTAACATAGGATAATCAGAAAGGGTTCCTTAGAGCAGGTGTCCTAACCCCAGGCTGAGGACCACTACTGGCCTGTGGCCTGTTAGGAACTGGGCTGCACAGCAGGAGGTGAGTGATAGTCGGAAGAGCATTACCACCTGAGCTCCACCTCCTGGCAGATCAGCATTGGCATTAGGTTCTCAGAGGAATGGAAACACTACTGTCAACTGTGCATGAAAGGGATCTAGGTTGTGTGCTCCTTATGAGAATCTAATGCCTGATGATCTGCAGTGGAATAGTTTCATCTCAGAACCAACCCCCAACCCCTGCATTCATGAAAAAACTGTCTTCTAGGAAATCAGTCACTGGTGCCAAAAAGGTTGGGGACCACTGTCCTAGAGGGTCTAGGGAGCTCTTAATATGGACCATTGAAGATGGATAACATTTAGCCAGTGAGTCTTACTGATTCTTTGGTGGAGGCTGGAGGAACAGTGGTTGAAGTAGAGCAAGGGGTTACAGAATAAATACAGAAATAGGCCAAAGCATCATTTTAAGGATTGGATGAGGAGAAGATCAAGTGTGCAAACAAAGTGACAGTTTTAGCCCCGGAAGTTCAATCTGCCATGATTATGTAGATGAGCTTGGAGGGTCACTTGCCATGAAAGTCTGCTCTGTCACCCATCATAAAGGACTGCTGCCACTGGAGACCCTAAATACTGAGGCCTTCCCTTTTCCCAGCTTCCTATGCCCACTCATCACCTTACAGATTTTTGCTATTTGTTATCCAAGCAACAAATAGGTGATGTTGGTGATGACTATCCAAGTAATGGACACCTTGGGCTTAACCAAGTAAGTTCTTTCCATATGGCATAATTGGCCTTTACCTTAGGCATTCTGAAAACAAATTATCTTAACATTCAGGCGTTACTCAGATGAATGTCTTTGTCATAGCAGTAAGTCAGGGAGAGGGAGGAACACATGTGGTTAAGGTAGTCCTTTGACATTTATCAGATAGAATGATGGAAGTGGAAGCCTCTGTGTTTTTTAATATGTACTTAAATGCAAATATGGGAGCTTGGGCAGGATACTGAGGAAGTAGGTCATTATCCTCTTCATGTGTTCTTTCCATCTTAGTTTGCAGATTACATTTGCATCTATAATCCCATTTTTTATTTATAAAAGTCCTGTGAATCCATGATGGAGTAACTGAATCCAGTCTAGTTACCTCAGTATGAACAACTAGACAACCAGACAAAATATATAAAACAGTTTTTAAATATTCGACAACAACCAGCTCAGTACTATGGTGCCTGACAGAAGGGAATCAAGTAAGGCAGCCTCACACCAGCTTTTTGTTTGGAGCCACTTCCTGGTCAATGGCTCAGGAAAGGAGAACCAAGGAAGAGCCAGGTATTTACCATCTTGCTCTTCACAGGACAAGTTTGCCAACCCTTGGATTAGATTCAGAATGAAAGAATATAATTTTATGCAAGGCTGTGTTTGTCATTTGGGTGCAATAATAATTCTAACTGAACTGACAAGTCAGAGCTCAGCATTTGGAGTGGCTGAAACAGCTAGAAATTTTGGAGAAGAGTAGAGAGATGGGGAGCCTATGCGAAGACAGAGCTCAGAAAATCTTCATACGAATCCCCTTGGGTCTGTACCTGACTATTGAGCTATGTGTGCAATAGAGTGAACCACGAGGCCATGAAAAGAACTACTAGGGATTTACAAGGTAAACAATTTCCAGAGTTTACACAAGGCTGACATACAGCCAAACTCCATACAACCCTAGAAGTGCAACTTATGGAATGGAAAGGCATCCACCAGTGAGCTCATCAAAATCACTTTTTTTTTTTCAGACAGAATCTCACTGTCGCCCAGGCTGGAGTGCAGTGGCACAGTCTCAGCTCACTGCAACCTCCACCTCCTGGGCTCAAGTGGTTCTCATGCCTCAGCCTCCAGAGGAGCTGGTACTGCAGCAGTGCACCACCAAGCCCAGCTAATATTTTTGTATTTTTCGTAGGGATGGGGTTTCACCATGTTGGCCAGGCTGGTCTCGAACTCTTGGCCTCAAGTGATTTACCTGCCTTGATCTCCCAAAATGTTGGGATTACAGGTGTGAGCCACTGTGCCCAACCCAAAGTATAAAATTCTAATTATGTGACTTTTTATTTTTCCTCTTAAAATCTTTGCCTATTATAAAGGTTATCGTTTGGGGGTGCACATCAGAATCATCTGAGACTTTTTAAGGTTTGGCTACCCAGTTGACCTCTGAGCCACCACATCTGGCCAGAATCATTGCTTAATATTAGGACAAATTTGACCTAGAGTCCAGGCTGGTCTAGATGCAATCTTACAAAACACAAATACAAAACTTGAAATGATCAAGATGATCTTCATAGACTTAACTGCCAATCAAAGCAGAATTCAATGCTCTTTAAAGGAAGAGAACAAAATCCAGACACTCACAACATAACATTTACAATGTCCAGAATCCATACAAAAATACTGACCATGAAGGGAGCTGGTAAGTGTGATCATTTCCCAGGAAAAAAATCAGTAAATAGGAACATTTAAAAAATGGCAGAGATGATGCAATTATCAGACAGGACTTTAAAGCGGCTATTAACCCTTTTCCCATTTGCCCCAAGAATACTTGCCAGTGGCTCATGCAGCTGCAGTGTTTACCCCAAGATAACTTTGCCACAAAATATCTCACTTTGATTATTATTTTCGTATCACCCTAGTATATCAAACTTTGAAAACAAAAGATATCATTCTATTTATAGAATTCTGTTTTTAGTAGTAGTATTTCCATTTACAAAATATAGTAATGCTTGATCGCTGAAAATGTCAAATCCTAGAAAATGCAGCATTCCTATGCATGAAGCTAACATCGTTCTTGAACAGTTGTGGGCCAAAAATTCATTTGATGAATCTGATTTTTCTGAAATAGACAATTCTGATGATTCAGACAATTCTGATGTGAGTACTGTTTAGAAATAACTCCAAGAACAGTTTTTATATTTTATTTTCACATTGAAAATCAGTCAGATTTGCTTTAGCCTCAAAGAGTGTGTTTATGTAAAATTAAATGAGTGCTGGCAGTGAGCTGCACTTTTTTTTTTCTAAATGGGAAAAGGGTTAAAAATATACATGAGAATTTAGAGAGAAGTATGAACATGAGGAGCAAATTTAAAAACAGTACAATTTCTGGAGCTAAAATATATTTTAAATAAATACCTTACCTAATAGAATTAACAGCACATTGGGAGTGCAAAATAAAAGATCAGTGAATTTAAATACATAGGAGGAGGAAAAAAAGCTAAAAAGCAAACTAACAAAACACTAATGTTCTGTATAGTAACCTCAAGCAATAACATATGTGTATTTTGAATCCAAGAATGGGAAGGGTGGGGAAGAGGACAGAATTTTTTTTTTAATGTAAGAGCTGTAAATTTTTCACATTTGATGAAAACGATAAACTCATAGAGCCAAGATGCTCAAGGAACCCAAGTATTACAAATGAAGAAAAACCACATGAATGCACATCGTAACCAAGCTGATAAAAAATAATCATAATAAGTCTTAAAAGCAGTTAGAGGGGGAAAAAAGACCTATTAAATACAGGAGTGAAAAGGTAAGAATCAGCAGACTTAATACAAGCCAGAAGATGATGGGCTGACATCTTTAAGATACTGGAAGAAAAAAATAATCCTCTAAACCTAGAACTTTATATATAGTGAACATAGCCTTTGAAAACCTTTCCAGGCAAAACAAATCTGAGATATTTTATCACCAGGATATCTGCACTACAAAAAAAACAAAAAACAAAAACCTTTTGTGAGGTTGAAAATAAAATACCAGGTGAAAACTTGGGTTTAAACTGAGGAATGAAGAGTACTGGAAATGGTAACTAGGCAGATAAATATAAAAGGTGCTTCTCCTTTGGTTTTTAATTCATTTAGAAGATAATTCACTGTTAAAATTGAAAACAATCAAAAGCAATTGTATTAAAGCATTCACAATATATGTAGAAGTAAAATCTATGACAATAGTAGCACAAAAAGGGAAAACGGAAATACACTATTTTATGGCTCTAATATTATAAGTGAAATATTAATAACATAATACAATTTGAAGATATATAATGATTAATTAAAAATTCATATTTTATCTACTAGATTACAGGCTCTCAACTGGGGTATAATTTTTGCCCCTCCTGGGGACATTTAGCAGTATCTGGAAACATTTTTGATTGTCAGGACTGGGAAGAAGTCCTACTGGCAGTCTACTGGGGTAAGGTCAGGGATAATTCTAAACATCTTCAATACACAGGATGGCCCCCTATAACTAAGGACTACCCAGTACAAAATCTCAACAGCACTACTGTTGAATAACTGTTCTAGATCACTTGATAAGTCAATCAATCAATCACAAAAGAAAAGCAAACAAACGAACAAAAACATTAAATCTAGGAAACAGCAAGGGGATGTTTCAAGGCTTGCAATGAGGGCAGGGGTACTAGCATCCCCAGGGGCTTTTTTTTTTCCATATGATGACAGCAGTGGGTCACCTGGGGGAGGAGGTAGGGCCAGCTATGCTAAACCCTGACATGCACAAAGAATGACCGGCTCAAAATGCCAGCAGTGCATCCACTGAGCACACACGAGATGGGTCGTGGCCCCAGTTTACAAATGAAAATTGGAGCTTTAAAAACCACTTGAGATTTCTAAGAACTCTGTGAGAAAGGAAATGGTTATCCTCCCTGTTTTAGAGGTAAGGAAATTGCATTTCTAAAAGGTTACATGGCTAAGTGGCAGAGATAAAATTCAAACCTAGATGGTTATAACAGGCCTGGTCATTTCTTTCTGCTCAGCATCTGAATCTGTTTTATGTATTTACATAACTCCCCACTCTGAATTTTGGTAGGAGGCCAGGCCTTTCCACTACTGAATATGCTGATGTTGATATACCAAAATCTTGCTTTCTCAGCCTTCTGTGCAACTACCATGGGAAAGTCATTGGCATAAACTATTCGAGTACACAGAAACACAATTTTAATTGTGATAATGCAGCAATGAAGTATAGTCATTTCAAAATCCATTCTAGAAATTTTTAAAAATATAACTACACAAAAACATATACACAAATGCTTATAGCAACATTACTTATAATAGTCCAGGAGTGAAAATAACCTAAATGTCCATCAACTGATAAAAGGTAAAATTAAATATGATATATTTGTACAATAGAATATTATGTCATAATAAAAAAGGATAAAATACCAATACATAGTACAACATGGAGGAATCTTGCAATCATTGTGCTAAGTGAATGAAGCCAGTCACAAAAAGCCCCACATATTGTATGATTCCATTTATATAAAATGTCCAAAAGAGGCAAATCTATAGAGACAGGAAGTAGGTTAGTATTAGCCTCAGGCTGAGGGAATTCAGGAGGAAGGAGGAGTGACTGCTCTGGGGTACTGTGTTTTTTCTTGGGGAGTTACGGACATTCTAAAATTAATTGTCATAATGGTTGCACAGCTCTGTGGATATGCTACAGACTGCACTGTACAATTGAAAGGGGTGAAGTTTATGCTATGTAAATTAGATCTCAATAGACTTGTTATTTAAAAAAAAAAATCAGTTTGGAAGAAGTTAGTGGCAAAATAGCAGGTCTGTGTCTGTGGTTGACTGCAGGGCCATAGTGTACTCACTGAGTGGGAGCAGCGGCTTTTGGCCATGGTCTCAGCTCCTTCCCAGAGGCCTCCGTTCCTGTCTGTTTCCTGAACCTTGTTCTCCTGACTTCCTTGGTCTTTCTATGCACTACCCAGGACACATTGAATACACTTCCTGTTTGGTTAAACCATGCATTGTCAATTTCTCTTGGATGCCACCAAGTACTTCGCCAGATACAGAAATTAATACCAGGCATGTTTACTGATAACAGATGCAGAGAAATAATAGAAATCAGGAATGGATATTTTGGGCTGTTTTGGTTAGGTAATAAATGTTCAAATGTTATTAAGAAAGAACTTTGGCAGTACATTAAAAAGGACCTAATGGAATTATTGATTGTAGTCATCTAGAATGAAAGGGACATTACAGCCAAGGATTTAGAAGAAATAGCAGTCACTGCCACAGACCTATTAGGGAACACGAGGAGTTCAAGTCCTCTAAGGCTGCCTGGCTTCTTTTAATGGTGCTGGTTAGTCTCACTTATGAAAAGAAAATGAAACGTTCAAACTTGTAAATCCTTAGGTCAAGACATAGGCTGAGTATCAGGGACTTTTAGTAACCATGTTGAAGGAATCACTGGTCCTATGTAGCTGCAGGAATACGTGTGCTAAGAACTAAATAGCTCTAATCCTGCACGGGATTAGTTTACCATACATTAAATTTATGTTAATGTCAGGTCTCCTACTTGAAAGTTGGGGCATCTACTAGGAAAATATGGATGCCAAGGATTGGGATACGACCATACAAAAGAATATAAAAAATTCAGCATGGCTTCCAGCTTTCCCCTTTCCTAATACTTTCTTGGCCAGCCAAAGCATATTCTTCTACTCATGTAATGGGACTATCCTTGCATACATTAAAGACTCTGAGGAAACTTCACCCAAGGAAGGTCATTTACAAGGGGAAGCCACTTTGTCTCACGTCCCAACATCACAGTACTTAAGATCTACAAATCTCTAGCAACAGTCAGACTGGAACATGCTGCAGGACGGGATGGCTACAAGTACAAAGAGTAGCACAGAATCTTCAGGGCTAACATAATTGCAATTCCTAGCTAATTTCTTTTGGCAATAATCTAAGAAAACTTGCCAGAATATTATCTGAGCAGCTTAGTCTAGAGGCCAGTAAATATTGTCCACGGACCAAAACTGACCAGCTGCCTATTTATGTAAGCAAAGTTTTACTGGAAAACAGCCATGCCCGTTTGTTTATATATTGTCTATGGCTACTCTCACACTACAACGGCAGAGTTGAGTGGCTGTAGCAGAGATCACATGGCCTGGAAAAGCTAAAATTTTTAGTGTCTAGCTCTTTAAAGAAACTTTGCTCTCCCCTAGCTTAGACCAAGGAGAAGAAAATAATCTTATACCAGACCGTGTTTATCACATGGCTTCAATAATCAGAATTCTAGTTTCAATGCACTATCTAGGACAAATAGAGGTGGTTTGAATTGTTTGACTAGTTGTTTTGCAAAACTTCAACATAATTGCACCCCATTAAAATAAAGCTGAGAAACCAGAAATTTCTTAGAAAAATGAAGAAGGGCTAGTGAAAGATATAGGGTGGCAGGATGTTTGGCAAAGATGTATCATACGCACCCTACCCACCTGCCACCTGACTGTCCACTACTTCCTCTGCCAAGGCTTCGAGAAAGCCATTGGTTATGGTAGCACCAGCATCTTTGAAAATTACCCTAGTGGCTGTTCTCTGTAGATCTGCCGTACCCTTCCATGGGGGAACAGAGTGTATATTATTTAAATGGTCACCAAAATCTCCTATTGTAGATGAGGCTTTCAGTGTACTTGGGAACAATATAATCTCCCTTGTAAATATCAAGCAACTAGTTCTCCGGCTGCCCAGTGATGGCCCAATAAGTTGAAGGAAAAGGTGACTATTGAGACATTGATGGAAGGTAGTCATGAGTGGAGCAAAATAAACACCCCTTCCCTAAAGTTGACTTGAATCCTGCTCTTTGGGGTGCCTAATTTGCCTTGAGCAAAGATGAGCCCTGAGCAAACACCAAACTCCTTCTTACGGAAAGGGCAGTGATTTGTCTTAACTTAAATAGATGCTTCATCTGGATAAGCATGTACTTGACTTTTTAAAATCACTATTCATAAATACCTGGATATTCGGTATATTGTCAAAGTCCACTGAAGTTTTCTCAGTCAGTTATAGCCATTTGTAAGAATTGTTATTTCATGCCTTACTTTTGCCTAAGATCCTAAAAAGAACAAAGAGAAAGTTTACTCATTGTTCAGACAGAAAAAAAAACACATTCTACTTTGCAATTACCATATGGGTCCATTGGATCCTTTTATAAATCTAAAATACAATATTAAATCTTAGGGTTTTTTTTACAGTATGAAACATTTTGGTGTTTTACCATCCTAGGATTACTTCCTCACTCATCAATTATTTCCAACTATTCCAAAAAAAAAAAAACCCAAGTGATAAGAAATCAGAAGAATAATGTGATCACCTAGAAAAGTAATACAATGAAAAAAATTGTCATCTTTCAGATGTTTTGTTTCTCCATTTCCCAATGATACCACCTTTCAAGAAAGAAAATAACACTGGAGATTCTATTTTTGTAGTCTGCTAATAACTTCCATTGAACTTAGCCAGTAATTCAGCATTGTTCCTTTTTGCCACAAGTGGTTGTCAAAAATTACAGAGTCTAAGATTTTACCACATTTGCAAGCTACCAATTTGGCTCAGCACAGTTTCATGGCTGTTCGTAGAAGACATAAGACTCCTGTGTCTGAGATTTAAAAACTGTTCCTCAAAGCACAGAAAGCAGTGTAGGCTTCATGACTGTGTTGGTTCCCCTTGCTGCAGGGGATTCTAGGTGTGCACTGTCCCAGCAGTCCATCTCTGCCTCAGCTTCAGAGCCTCAGGCTTCAGGAAACCATATATTTTATAATGGGCTACAAGCACACCCATCCTAGGCCCCAGGGAGAAACATTACCTTTATTATACTGGACAGTAAAGATGAACTGGCACGTAAAGACAAATACCGCATGATCTCACCTATATGAGGCCTCTAAAATAGTCAAACTCATAGAATTAAAGAGTGAAATGTGGTTGCCAGGGGCTATAAAGACATAACCTTAGGCTGGGTGTAGTGGCTCATACCTATAATCCCAGCACTCTGGGAGACTGAGGCAGGTGGATTGCTCAAGCTCAAGAGTTCAAGTCCAGCCTGGGCAACATAGAAAAACCCATTCTTTATTAAAAATACAAAGAAAAAAAATTAGCTGGGCATGGTGGCATGTGCCTGTAATCCCAGCTACTTGGGAGGCTGAGGTAGGAGAATCACCTGAGCCCAGGAGGTCGAGGCTACAGTGAGCCAAGATTGTGCCACTTCACTCTAGCCTGGGTGACAAAGTGAGACTCTGTTTCAAAAAACAACAACATAAAACAACAAAAACAACAAAACGTACTTGAGACTGGGTAATTTATAAAGAAAAGAGGTTTAACTGGCTCATGGTTCTGCAAGCAGTACAGGCTTCTGCTTCTGGAGAGGCCTCAGGAAACTCACAATCCTAGTGGAAGGTGAAGGGGAAGCAGGCACACTTCATATGGCTGGCAGGAGAGACAGAGTGAAGGGGAAAGTGCTACATATTTTCAAACAACTAGATCTTCTTGAGAACTCACTCACTGTCAGAAGAACAGCAAGAGGGAAATCCACCCCCATGATCAATCGCCTCCCACCAGGCCCCTCCTCCAACAATGAGGATTACAATTCGACTTAAGATTTGGGTGAGTACACGGAGACAAACCATATCCCTCACATAATGGCCCCAGGGATAATTTAGATATCATATATTTGTTCACAATAGCCAACATGAGAAAACAACCTAAATGTCCATTGAAAGACAAACAGATTTGAAAAATGTGGTATATACATGCAGTGGAACATTATTTAGCCTTAAAAAGAGGGAAATTTAACAGTGCTTCTGCCTTGAGAGGAATGCTCTTTATCTGCACTGTCCTTAAAGTATCCACGTAGGGCTGTTGAGGACATCAAATGTGGCCAGTGTGACTGAGCAACTGAATTTTGAATTGTATTGAGTTTTAAGTCATCTCAATATAAATAGCTATACATAGCTAGTAGCACAGCTTTAGACTATAATGCTGTATAATCAGGACATTGATTATATAAATGAAGTCTAATGCTACATGCTTTCAAATGGAAATAAACCATCATCATTGAGTTGCTCATTAGCAACAAAGACGTCCTCAATCTTGATTTTGTGGCAAGAACCTGAACCATCCCACTTTGACTGAAGGACATGTGACAGTAATCCTTTCTTTATTATAATGTTTGTGTGCTGAAATTCACTTGAAACAAAAAAGTAGGCTATGTTTAGATTCTTATAACATTTTCTACTAATTTTTTTACCATCCTACTCTTTTTCTGTAAATTCTCCCTTCTGATTTCAACATACATATATATGTTTTAAAAGTTCGATTGGCTCAGATGGCAAATAGTAATGGCTGCTTTTCCTGGTTTCTGGAGGATTTAACACCATCCCTGTAGATCACACAGCATTTCTTCAACAAACTAATTTACTCTCTGGTGAAAGATATAAAGCACTGGGTTAATGCTCATGGTATTATTCACTGTAGTGCCACATACTCCGTGGATTTGAATGAATGACTGAAGTTGAAATCCTTGTGAGGTTGGAGAGGTTCTCTCCTATGCAAACAATATTCTCTTTCTCCCACATATGGTTCTAGGAAATGGAAAGGGGACCTTTATTATTACGCTCAATGATACACTCAAAAAAAAATTGGATGCCACACCCTGTTGCTCTAGGTTCTGTTGGTGTCAAGATGTTGGTCCCCAGGAGAGGAATGTTTCCATAAGAAACAGCAATAATATGACTAACGAATTTGTGGTGAGGCCAAACACTGGAGGAACCGAGCAAAAATGAGGTTGCTGTGTTGGCTGAGTAATTGATGCAAGCTATCAATCCAATGCCCTATCAATAGATTCCCTTTCTGCTTGGATCAGTAGGAGTTGTTTCCTGTTGCTTTGAAGAACCATGATTGAAATAATCTTCTAAAGTGAAACTCAGAGACTTTTTCGCTGTTGCCAGATGTTGACCATCAGCCGCCAGCAAATAAGAAACGGCAATTAAAATATTCATGCTTTTACAATATGTCCTACATGTCTATTGAGAGCATGTCTTTTTAAAAACCTGAGCTCTACTTGTAATTTTGCCTTTTCCATATTTATTTATATTTATTATTTTGTTTATATTTATTGTAAACCAAATGTCCCAATTCACATTTATCTTTCTTCCTTAAAGATATGAAATATTTTTTCCTGCTTTACGTCTAAGTCCTTTTCTTTTGCTTGTATCTTTCAAATCAATTTCTTTAATCAATTGATTATATAAACAGTTTTAAATTCTCTTTGTGTCTATTGATTTTTTTTCAATCTTCCACCTATTGATCAAAGCATTTGATCAATAGAATGAAGTTACAGTATCACCTGCCATATCCCACACTTGGGCACTTTTGCTTAAAGAAGAAGAACGCAGATGTTTGTTTTTATTCTCAAAATGATTACAACCTTAAATGCTGCATTGGATATGTGCATTACCTTATCGGATAAACCTTATGAAATCATCCCTCCCTCTGTTTTCCAGGCTGTCTCTAGGGTTCCAAAGCCCAGCTAGGCTGGACATTAAATTAAAATGATTTGCTATTTACACAGAGCCTTTCATTTTCTAAGCAGCAAGCTCAGTCTTTAACCTTTTATTTACCTCCATTATAACACTTAGCAAACTGTACTTGATGCTCGCTTTTCTCTCTCATTATACTGTGCTCTCCTTAAGATGCTCAACATATGTGATGGAGCAATGATGTATAAAAAAGAGGGAATAAACAAAAAGAGGGAGCAATGGAAAGAGGAAGGAAGAATTTGTCATAAGAAAATTATGGCCTCTGTTCTGATCCAGTTACATTTAAAAGCAGGTAAGAACGCTTACACTATTTTATTCTAATACTTTCATGAATACTGTTGTGTCCTTCTTTCAAATAGCACTTATCTAACAACAATTGGGCAAATATTATGAGAATATTGGTTGAAGGGTATTCATATTATTTGCAGTGATGTCATTCTAGCCTTGATTTCTCTAAAGAATATGGGTCAAGAATGTGCCAGAGATGGCCACTACTAGTGCCTAATGAATTTCATTGTCCCCCAGAAGGCAGAGCTGGCTGAGACTCACGCAGGCACCTTCACTGTGTGCTCGGGTATGATTCTTCCAGTAGGACTGCTCTGAAATCTCAAGCCCCACAGAATCATCTGGAGATTCTTGGATTGAATCTCAAGTTCCCAGTGTGTAGTGAATGCCTAAGAGTCAATAGTCGCCATCCTGGAAAAACACTGACTTTTTGCTTCATTCATTCATCCAGCCAGTAGCTAAGTGACGAGTATATGCCAGGCACTGTAGAGTACTGAATAGAAGATGCAAAACTTCTGACTTCTTCAAGTTTCTCACAGCTTGCATTCTATGGGAAAAGGTAACCAATAAGCAAAATGTACATCAAATATACGTAATATTAGATACTGATTATTTCTATAAACAAAAATAAAGCAAGAAAGAAAGTCAAGGAGTGTGTGAGTTTGTGGTAAGGAGAAGTATAAACAAACAAACAAAGTAGTGAGAAAGGGTACTATATTCCTGTTGTACTCATGTAGACTATACATTATACATATTATATAAATATATACATATGATGATTATATATGCTACATGATTGCATGTAATATATGTGATAAGGCATATTATATATGGCATATAAATATGTATGTGCACTTTCATATTACAGATGAAAAATGTATACATAATATACTGTATATTGTCATATATGATAATATATACTATATATTGCATATGTGCTATATATACAAGTATATATTGTCATATATGTGATAATATATACTATATATGATACTATACTACATATGATATATATACTATATGATACATATACTATATATGAGATTATATATGATATACATGAAGATAACATACACATGAGGTATATGTGAACTACATATATGGAATTTACAGTATATATTATTTATATATTTATATCTGGAATACAATAAACACAATGATGTCCGGGCTAGGTTTTCAAAGATTCTTAGTCGAATGAGGGTAATGACATGTACAGACGAGCAGGCCCTAGTGTGCAAATCACACTAAGAGTTGGCCAGGGTGTAAGGGAACCAAGAAGCAGGCCCCTAGTAACCTCCACAGGCTCTGTGTCCTCAAGGGCGGCAGAGATTCATTTGAACTATGCATAGAGACTCAGGAGTTTCTGAGTTATTCTGGAGCAGTATTTTCCATACTTCAGGTCCTGATCCAGTGAGTGATGAAATCAGTCTTCTGAGTTGTGGCCAGACTTCCTTAGCAATGAAATAAAATAAAGTACAATAGAAGAAAAGAGTGAAAGAGAAAATACTAGAGTGCAGTGCAAGATTGTGTGCATGTGTGTGTGTGTGAGTGTGTGTGTGTGTGAGAGAGAAATATTTGTTTGCATCTGTGGACAGTAGGTTAAAATGTAAATGTGAAATGTGTCCTAGTCTGGATCTGTCAAAATGAGTTTATAATCCAATGTTCTAGAACACATGGAGGCTAACTCCAAACCTAAACAATGACAACAAGGCAGTCAGAGCCCTGGAGAGAGATGCACTCCTCAACATTGCCTGTTGCTGAAGATTCAGAACTAGCAGCAAAACCAAAACAAAAAGATCAAGCTGGGGTAACCTGGGAAGCATGCCTCCTCCCGCTCCCTCTCCTCCTTATCCAGGGTCCCTTCCAGCTTCTCCAGGGTCCCTTCCAAGGTCCCTTTTAGCTTCTCCAGGGTCCCTTCCAGGAGTGAAGCTGACTGGGCACACAGCCTGTGCTCCACCCGAGGAGCCTGGCAGTGCTGAGAGGAGAGTGTGTCACACCCCAAGGGAGGAGCCTTTTGCCACTGGGGACAATGCATTTGGGAGACTTATCTATCAGCACGAAGTTAAGGTACCCAAGCTAGGAAGAGCTTTGAAAGTAAAAAGTTATCTGTTATGACATCCAAGGGGATTGCATCAATTAATTCGTTAAATCTGTTGGTGCTCCTGGAAGTTTGGAGACTTTGTGTACAGTGGAGAAAACTCTGGACATGAGTTACTTAACCTGGTTTTGAACCTCATTCCTGCCTTTAGAGATCTAGTGTGTCTGGGCAAACTACTCAAACTCTCTGGGCCACATTGGTTTTATCTTGTAATGTGGGCAGTAATAACTACTTCCTAAGATTTTTATGAAGATTCTTTTAAAAGTTGTGGCTATAAAACTCTTGGTCCAGTGTCTGGCAATCAGTAGGTATACTAATTCAAGCCCTGATTGAGTTATTAGGACACATTATCTTACCAAAATAGTAATTGTTAGAATCTTACAAGAACTCAGAATCAAGGTCAAAAAGGAACAAGAAACACCAACCGTTCAGGACAAAGACTCTCGATATTATTTAACTTGAAGGTGACATTGTAAGGAGAACTTCTCAGCTGGAGTTAATTGATTTGAACAATTCAAGTCCACCAGGCAAATCAGCCCAGGACAGCTTACCACGCTGGCCGAGGTAATTTTTTTTTCACACAGTTTTTGAACGGCTGCGATGTTAAAGGCTGTGAGGTGAGTAAAACCTACCTGATCTCACTGTGAATATTCTATGCTGAGGGAATTGCCTTTGTTGTCACCAGGGTTTAAGCAGCATGCTGTATTTAGGTCACATTCAGGGAGCGTATTTCCCCTGCTGCGGTCATTGTCACTAGAAGTTGGCATATACACATCTCAGCAAGGACAGTCCCTGTCATCCTAACACACGATTCAAATACTCGTCCCTGCACGGTGTACTGACCAAAATACTTCTGTGTCTGTTACCCCATTTAAACTTCCACAATTCATCTTGTTGTGGGCCAGATTCTGTGCTAGGTATCCAGAGGGTCACGGAGTTGTGTATTTTTTTGCCTCATTTGACAGATGGAGAAAATAGAATTCACTGAATGTCAAGGGACTTGCCCAGGGACACACAGTGTGTAAGTGAAAGATCGGGATGTGAATCCGTGTCCTGATTTCAGGCTAAGAGCTCTCAGGTGTCCTTCTTATATACCCAGACACAAAATAAAGGCAAGGCCAGACATTCTTCTGGATTTCTCCTTTTTGTTCCTACAACTTAACAAAATAATATGTTCTCCAGCAAAATGATAATACTTGATATTTCCTGGAAACATTATGATATGTTCTTGTCTCATTTTTTTTTCCTGATCCAGTCCCTTTTTAGGAAATGTTTTTATATTTATCTTCTCCGTGTGAGTTGCTACTCCTTTTCTCTTTCAAGACCCAGATCAGAAGCCCTCCTCCTCCAGGAAGCCTTTCTTGATCCTCCCAACTGTCCACGTGCTCTTTCTTTGTGCTCACAGAGAACCTGGCATTTCTCTCATATCTTTTAACAAATTATGTTGTCATATTTCTATTTTGCAGCCTGCTTTCTCCATTACACAGTCACCTAATTGAAGACTGGCCCCAAATCTTATTTATCTTGGTGTCCTATTGGCTAACGGCCATGCCTCACACATAAGTATTGAGAAAATGATTGTTGATTAAATGAATGAAGGTAACTTACGTTAATCAGTCTGTGAACATATTTAATATAGAAGTCAACTAAGATCAAATTATTAGAGGTACATTAAAAATGCAAAAGGAAGAGAAATAGAATTTATTGGTTCGATATTTCATATCAGCTTGGACTAGAAGAACACTAAGATTTGTTCTGAATCAGAAAGTCTATGGTTCTGTGATTTTCGTCAGGGGGCAGTGCTATGGTTTGAAAGCATGTTCCCTCCAAAATTCATGTTGAAACTTCATCGGCACTGCAATAATAAGAGGTGAGGCCTTCTGGGAAGGACTAAATCGCGAGAACTCCACATTCATAAATAAAGTAATGCCATAAAAAAGGCTTCAGAGACAGTTCACCTATCTTGCTCTTCTGCTCTTCCGCCACACCACACAAGGACACAGCACTCCTCCCAGCCGAGGAGGCAGAAACCAGGTGCCATCTTGTAGGCAGAGAACAGGCACTTTCTAGACACAGGACTGCAAGCACCCTGAACTTGGGATTCCCAGCCTCCAGAACTGTGAGAAATAAATTTCTGTTATTTATAAATTACCAGTTTCAGGTATTTTGTTATAGAAGCACAAATGGACAAAAATAGGAAGGTTTTTCTTCTGTGTTATGATGTGGTGGAATTGAATTTCTCATCATTTTCAATGGAACTGAAGGTTCTGCCTTGTTATTTGATGGAGTTGGCCAGAATATTATAAATTATGGAAAAACAGGGCTAGATAATTTATTTCTCTGTTGTATAAAAAAATGCTAGCATCTATAGTATACATTTCTGAAGCTACATTTTGGGGGTTTTGTAATTTTTACTTTTATAAGAAACTATCACATGATAAATAGTTCATATAACATGTATTATTTAAGAAGAACACTGCCGGCCATGGTGGCTCACGCCTGTAATCTCAGCACTTTGAGAGGCCGACGTAGATGGATCACTTGAGGTCAGGAGTTGGAGATGAGCCTGACCAACATGGTGAAACCCCATCTCTACTAAAAATATGAAATTAGCCAGGTGTGGTGGCACACGTCTGTAATCCCAGCTAACTTGGGAGGCCGAGGAAGGAGAATCTCTTGAACCCGGGAGGCAGAGGTTGCAGTGAGTCAAGATCACATCATTGCACTCCAGCCTGAGCAACATGAGTGAAACTGCATCTCAAAAAATAAAAGGAAAAAGAAGAAGAGCACTAAATCTCCAGAGCTTGAGAAATACCCAGCACGGAGCTTGAGAAATGAAATATGACCAATAATTAGGAAGCATCCTGGTGCTACTCCCCAGTTGCAAACTCTAGCTTCCCCTCAGAGAAAGGTTGATACATCATCAAATGTAAATTTAAATTTCTTGCTTTCCTTCAAAATTTTACTGTCTGCCATCCTTCTGTCTCCCCCATTGATCTATTGTTTAATTTTGCATTTTCCTCAATTGACTGTACTACTTGTATTACGCTGCAACTTACCTCTTTTAGCCAACATGGTGTGTTTGAGCTTCATCCACACTGATTTGCTCAGCTGGGGTTCCTTCAGTTTTCCTGACATGTAGGACATGTAGTTTTCCTGTTTGGCCGTGGCGTCATAATGCATTCATGCAATAGTCCATTAAATATTTCCATTAATGTTTCCATGATCATCCTTGTTCATGTTTCCTTGGCACGTGTGTCAAAGTTCCCAGGACAGGCTATGAGGGGAGGAATTATGAAGCTCAACTTTACTAGGAAGTGTCACGACAGCCTTGCAGTGTGATCATGCCACGCTATACCTATAGCAGGTAAGAGAATTCCGATGGTTACATAACCTCCTCGATGTTTGGTATCGCTTGAATTTATTTTTGCACTCTGGTGGTTTCAGTGTGGTTTTAATTTGCACATCATCATTGATGGGTGAGGGTGAGCTCCCTGCTGTGTGGATGAAACAAGAATGAGACCCTGTCATGTTAGTGGCCATGGGTTGGTGTCCCTTGTGTCTTCTCACACTTACTTTTATTGGTGGGAAGATGTGAATGAGAATGATCCTCCCATGTTATGAGGTTATTGTGAAAAGCAAATGCAAGATCACATGTAAAGCACATAGAATACAGTAAGTGCTTGAAAGGTAGCCATCATTCTTTCTGGTTGCTGTAATATTTTGTCACATCTCTCACCGTTTACCGCATTCTCCTAACTCAGGACCAGCATGCTTGATGGACTGCAGTTAGATATCCAGGACATATATTTCAATGTCGACCATCTACCCGCTGATGAAGGAACTTTCACCAGTTATAGCTTCATCAGCTCAGCTGCAAACTGGGAACCTTTTAAGAGAGGACGCTCCTCGGCAGAGGAAGGATTAGGCTGCTATCCACTTCTCACTTATCTCAGGGCACAGATCAGAAATAAAGGTCAAGATGGAAAATGCCCTTCACTCAGGAGGAGGAGGTGGTGCATGGTGCCTTGACTGACCTGCTTACAGGCGAGGTTACCTTGTGCAGTAAGCCAGGGAAGATGGAGATAGGCTGGGCCATGGCCAAGCAGCATGGAAGCTTTGCACAGGTGGTCAGGACCTGGCACATTAAACTCAGGGGCAGGCAGAATTGGATGGAGGGGCAGATACTGAGTCCACACAGCAGGGCAGCAGGGGACATCAAATTCCTCCAGAGTCCAGCTTAAGAATCTGACTCCACTGGAAATTACCAAAGTCAGCAGAGACTGACCAAGGTAAGGCTAAAAGTTGGTGGGGAAATGATGTCTGCATCCCAGCTATGTGTCAATTACCTTCCTAAGCCCTGGGAATATAAAAACTATCTTGGTCCCCACCTCCTGGGACTTAGAATTTAACAGTTTAATTAAACACAAAGCAAACAATGGCAAACAGTATAGCCCACATTTACAACCACATGGTGTGATAAAAAGAAACGTGGAGGATTCCATAAGGTTAGAGAAGAGATACATGATCTGGGGAAGCACTTTCTAAGAACCAGCAGGAAGAAGTCACATGTCATGGGACGCAGAAGGAAGCAGCCGGTGGGCACCAGTCAAGGGAATGAAAACAGTCAAGTGTCAGAGAGAAAACAGCAAAGGGAGCTCAACATTCCCAGAGGCTGGGCGGTTGCTGAGGCCGGATCACAGGGAGCCTTGTAGGCCACTCAAAAGAGCTCGGACTTGGCCAGGTGCAGTGGCTCACGCCTGTAATCCCAACGCTTTGGGAGGCCAAGGTGGGCAGCTCACCTGAGGTCAAGAGTTTGAGGTCAGCTTGGCCAACATGGCAGAACTCCATCTCTACTAAAAATACAAAAATTAGTCAGGTGTGGCTGTGCACACCTGTAGTCCCAGCTACTCGGGAAGCCGAGGCAGGAGGATTGCTTGAACCTGGGAGGTGGAGGTTGCAGTGAGCCGAGATCATGCCACTGCACTCCAGCCTGGGCAATAGAAAAAGATGGGGGAAAGAAAAGAAAAAAAAAAAAGCACAACAACAACAACAACAAAAGAACTTGGACTTTATTCCAAGAGAGATGGAAAACCAAGGGGCTTTTCAATGGAGAAGGCTCATGACATAGCTTGTGTGTTTAGGAGAATCCTGGAGCCCAAGTGTGAAGAGTAGATTGGTGAGAGGCAGGGGTGAGTGCAAGGAGACCCTGTGAAAGGCTTCTGTAGCAGTACAAGGGGTGCCTGACGGTAGCCTGAGCAACGATGTAAACATATGGTAAAAGCTCCATGTTAAAAACTCAGATAGTCCAGAAAAGGTATTATGAATGCAGACTGTATTC
Organism: Pongo abelii; assembly: GCF_028885655.2. Taxonomy (NCBI): domain Eukaryota; kingdom Metazoa; phylum Chordata; class Mammalia; order Primates; family Hominidae; genus Pongo; species Pongo abelii. Next base: position 127,127,571 of record NC_071997.2, read on the forward strand.
TGCTACCACTTAAGCATTAGATTATTCTTCTATTATAAATTTTCTATTTATTTTTTTCTTTTTTGAGACAGAGTCCCACTCTGTCACCCAGGCTGGTTGCTGTGGCGCGACCTCAGCCTACTGCAACCTCTGCCTCCCAGGTTCAAGCAATTCTCCTATCTCAGCCTCCCGAGTAGCTGGGATTACAGGCACCTGCCACCAAGCCCAGCTAATTTTTGTACTTTTAGTAGAGACAGGGTTTCACCATATTGGTCTGGCTGCTCTCGAACTCCTGACCTTAGGTGATTCACCCGCTTCGGCCTCCCAAAGTGCTGGGATCACAGGCATAAGCCACCGCATCCGGCCCGTATTATAAACTTTTAAGATGAGGAGACTTAAATTACTCATGTTTATGAGTTATAATCAAATCTTCTTATGTGTGTATATGTGAGAAAAAATTGAGGAAAACAGAATAATCAAGGAGAGGGCATTAGCCTGGCATGAATGAGCACAGGCTTTCAGTTCTGACTGCTACTCGTTTTCTCCGTAGCTTGAAGTACGTACTTATGCTTTGGCCCTGGTTCTTCTTGTTTGAAATGATGGAATTTGACCGCATTTTTTTTTCAGGTTTCTTCCAAATAAAATTTAAATGTAGGTTTAGAAACATTAATTGTGTTTGTTTCAATGTAATATAACATGAGGGAGGTGCTTTTGTTTTCCATTTAAAAGTATTAAGTACTATTCTAAGATCACAAGAGCACTTATGAGTTCTTTAAATTGTAAAATCTGAGCAAAATGCAAAGAGTATATCATTATTTTAGACAGTATAAGAGAACATTTCAAGCTCAGAATTGTACTACTAATAATATACGCTATGATAAAAATATTTCTCTGTGTTTGGTAATATTATTCATAACTGGACACCCACAGTTTCTTTAATCCCAGACCCCCAACAGTCAGCATCCAAGCATACGGATAGAGGACACTGACTTTGCAACAGAATTTCACAGGATTTTTACACACATGGTCCCCTGTCACTCCTATATCAGCCACCCACGATAGTAGAGCAGATGCTACTACTCCTACTTTGTGGAGAAGCCAGCTGATGGTCAGCAGGAGATGAGGTTATTTGCCTTGCTCAAGGCTGGGGGGATGAGAAGTGGTAGAGAAAGGCATTGGTTCTGAACCCAGCGCCCTTTGCAGGAATCCTATGACTTTAATGATTCCACTGGCAGAAAAGGGCTTCAAAGCCATCCTTAGAAGAATGAACCTCACTCGTGCAGATGCACAGACATACATACCCCAAAATTTGACAAGAAATGCAAGCAACGATTAGTCTCCCTGTAGTTGAGAAAGTCAGAATGGTTAAGTGACTCCAGCAGATGAGACCCTTGGAGAGGAATCTTCTGGAACTCAACTTGAACTAACAACATCCTCTCATTGTCCCTGTCACTGGCATGGGTATATAAGACATTTGTAGCACCTCTATGTTCAGCATGTTCCACATAAGACATCAACCATTCCAGATTCTAGACATTTGGCTTTTCTTGACAGCTTTTAGTAACATTCCACGTGACCGCAGATGCTGGCAAGGAAAGCCTACCATGGAATATTTATTGGTAGAGGGCAAGCGGAATGAGGAAGACAGAGCAGGGTCCTTTGAGAGGAGCTGGAGCAGAGATGTGGTTGGAGCCAGGATACAGAAGCAAGATATGAGATTGGTGAGGGGACAAGCTTCGGGGTGGCAGAATGAGTTTACATGAGAAGGCATTGATTGGAAAGGGCTGTAACTGGAATAGCAGGTGAGCAATGACAGAAAATGGGAAGAGTGTTAGCTGCTGGGGGGCAAAGATGGGTTCTTGTAGAAATTAGAGAAGTACTGGTCTCCATGAATAATGAACAATAAAGACAGAAGAGCATAAAATTGGAAAGAATTATACTAACTGAATTTGACTGACTCAATAAATAAAACATCTGTACATCCTGCCCTCCCTTTAAGATTACTCTGAGGATAAAATGATCTAATATATATAAATAGGCTTTGCATGCTATAAAACATCATGCGGCTATAAGGTATTATGCTTGAATTTCCTATAAACTACTTGGTTTCTTCCCCATTTATTAAATTATACTATCACCGAAGGTGTTACGGACATCTATATTTGCAGTGGAAACTCAGAGCAATCTCACTCCTGGCTCTAGAGGGAAGGCTCTGCTTATGTGAAGGACTGTGGCCTGGGAAAGAGTGGGTTGAGTTGCCTAAGCTGGGTATGAGGAAAAGGCCCCAACAAGGAAGACAAGAGTGATTCTGAGTAAAACTCTTATTGTCCTCAGGTCCATATTTCATAAATTCATATCTGAGTGCTTGGAAAAGCAACTGTATGTTAAAAACAAAAATAACTGTTTGAATAAAGTATCTGTGATATGGGATTAAGACATTGAGGGCACGAGGCAGGCCTGTTTGGTGGACTATGCAGTGGGGCAAGGAAAGGTGGTGCCCAGGATGGGGTCACAAGCAGAGCTTGCAGCTGCTTGAGTAGTGGGCCAGCCAAAACCTGGCGGGGAGAGAAGGAAGAGCACAGAGGTCAGAGGGCATAAGCACGGAGACAGCCTCAGCGGCTTCAGCAGTGAGATAGGGATACCTTCTTCAGCTGGGACAGTGCCTCTGCATCCCACAGAGGAAGAGGGTGCCCTGTAAAGACCCAGCTGTCTGGGTCAGTGCATGTAGGGGATCCACATGGAGACTCTCAGGAGTCCTCCACACGGAGGACAATTCTGACTGTGAAGTGGAGTTTCAACAATTCTCAGAGGGTGTAAGAGAAATCTGTTTTCCAGCTCTTGTTTTGGCTCTCCAGGCTGACAGTGGTATTCAAGCTTTATGCTCATTTGAAACCTGGCAAGACAGGTTTCCCTGTCTTGATTTTACGTGCTTGAGGCTTGTCCTTCATGCTGCCCATTCACATTTTATCCATTCAGACTAATCACGTTAGCTCAGTTACAATTCCCCTGGTCAGCTCAGGGCCAGTCTTGGCTCCTTTCTCAGCCCCCGTTAAGCTGTCTTTTGATCAAACACCCGGGAGCTCATGGAGTCATACAGGAGTGTGTAATCCATGACTTCTGGAAAAAGGAAATTGCTGTTGCCTGCTTTCTTTCTGACTCATCCCTGCTGTTGTCAGATCTTCTCATGGGGGATTATTTTTGCATTTATTTTGGGTCTTCTTTGGAGCAGACTAGTAGATGCCAGTCCCTTTCTCATATCCTACTCCCCAAGCAGCCTGAAATACTTGGGATTCCCCCACGGGCCAGGCCTCCTCTTCTCATTGTTCATGCTGCTTCATTCACCAGGCTCCTAACTGGTGATCCTTTTTAGCTGAGTTATTGTCACCTCTGGGAAGGCATCCTGACGTCCCTCCCCTTTCCTCTCAGTGGGGTTTAACGCATCCCTAAATGTCCCCACCTCACCTTTAGGAAAACATTTATTCATTAATCTTTCACTCATTTATCTATTTAATCACATATTTACGAAGCACTTACCCATGCTAGACTGTAGATATAATAAAGGAAGCTCAGCTCTACCTCCCATAAATTTCAAAGCTCATTTGTTCATGCTGTAAATATTTTCTGAGCCCTCCCTTTGTGTTAGGCACTGTCCTAGCCTCTAGAATGCAGCAGTGAATGCAACATTCTGTCTTCATTGACAGAAAAAAGAGGTTAATCGAATAAGCATAATGAGGGATACGTGATGATCTCTCATTGATGAAAAGTAACATTTCTATGAGAACACATTCAAATTTTATCTGAGAAGATGATGCTTGAGTTGCTGTCAGAGGAGACTAGAGTTAATTAGAAAACATAGTTGGGCAAGGGAGGAATGCTATGTTCAAAGACCCTGTGGTGAGAAGGCACCAATACATACCCGGGTAACTGAAAGGGGTTTGGAGAGGCCTGGCCGGGGCAGAGAAAAAAGAGAAAGCAGAGTGGGAGGCTGGGAAAAGCAGATTCAGCAAGCACACACTGTCTGGTAAGGAAATTTATTTTCACCTTAAGATCAGTGAAAAGAAAAGAGCTGTCTTGCTGCAATAAAGAAAATGAACTCCAAGAACCATGAGAAGCTGGTGTATTCATCTGTTCTCATACTGCTAATAAAGACACATCCAAGACTGGGAAAGAGGTTTAATTGACTCACAGTTCTGCATGGCTGGGGAGACCTCAGGAAACTTACAATTTTGGCAGAAGAGGAAGCAAACATGTCCTTCTTCACAAGGTGGCAACAAGAAGAAGTGCCAAGAAAAAGGGGGAGACTCCCCTTATAAAATCATCAAATATTGTGAGAACTCACTCACTATTACGAGAACAGCATAAGGGTAATTGCCTTCATGATTACATTATCTACTACCAGGCCCCTCTCATGACACACGGGGATTACGGGAACTACAATTCAAGATGAGATTTGGGTGGAGACACAGCCAAACCATATCAGCTGGCAACCTAGTCATAGTAGAAATACAGGCCAGAAATGACTAGAGCTTATTCGGGGTATGGCAATAGAGAAGAAATATTAACAAGCAGAATTGGGTAAAATTTGGATTAAAATTTAGAGCACTTGGTTTGGATTACATGTGGGAGAAGCATAAGTAGGCATGTCACGAGGATTATTCCAAAGTTCCTGGTTTATACAATTGGGAGATAGTGCCTCTGCCATAAAGACAAGAAGCGTGTACTAGAACCAGGTTTAGAAGAATTTAAAGTGCCATGTTGGATGTGTTGAATTTGAGATATGCTTGAAATACTGAAACTTAAGTAGGAAGCTGAGTTTATAGATCTGGAGACTAGAGAAAAGATCTTGGCTAAATATACAAATGCAAGAGTCAGTGGTTTATATACAGGATTTTAAGTGTCAGTAAGGAGTCAAGTTTCACAGTGTAGAGACTCTTAGAATGATCTACCTCTACTCTACATCCTGTACTAACCTCTGAGATGATTAAAATCAGAGATCAAATCGTATTCATCTTTGAATATTCAGCTTCTAGTACAATGTATTCATACATTGAATAATAAATAATAAATAAATTATATAAATAACAATTCACAGCCAGGTGCTACATCAAGTACTTCCCAAATACCTTAGTCCTCAAAGCAACCTAACTTCACCATTTTTTTCTGATAAGGAAATAAACTTAAAAAGGTAAATAATTTGCCCAAGGTTAATATCTAGGGAATGGCCAAATTGTAATTCAAAATAAGGTATATCTAATGGCAGACTCCAGGCTACAACTTCTACACTCATCTATCTCTGTTCTAATGGAAAGGAGTCAGCAAAGCAAAGAAAACTCCAGGGACGAGTCTTCCATGGACTGAGGTACCTTTGCTAACACCCAGCAAAGAAAGCCTGAGCCCTGTTCATAACTGAATCAGGCCAGAGGTGGCCATATTGGTTATAGTCTATTAAATATAAAGTCCATTTTTTCTCAATGAAGTCATCAGCAAGTACTGATTTCATGCTTAAGAGCTTCAGTTAAAATCAACTAGTTTTATGGATGTTTAAAAACAGCAAGTTTTATGGACTTTTGCTTTAAAGTTCACCCGCCACTGGAAAACTTTAATCCAGTATTGGCTTTAAAGCAAGCTTAATTCAAAAGAAATAGACAAAGAAAACACTGATGGAAAACACCATCACCTTTTTCCTTGTTCTGATCATGGTTTTGTTTCACACAGGTCATCAACAAATTGCTCATTTGATTGTGTCTCTCTTTCATTACTTCTACCAATACTCTCTTTTATTTAGTTATCTGTAGGGTACATTCCCTGACAAATTAAAAAATCGCATGGAATGTGAGAAACAGCCTTTGAATCTGGTTCTGGATTTCAAGAAAACTCACTTCTTACCAACTGAGTGTCCTCAGTAAATTTTATTCAATTTTTTCTCCTTCGTTTCTCCATCTGTTATGGAAAAATAAATAACAACTGAGCCCGCAGAGAACTGGATACAATATATATAAATCAGCCAAGACAGCATTTGACCTATAGGGTAATTTACTAACTGATAGCTGTTTTTACTATGCTTTTCAAGGATTAGGCTTCTTGAAAATTGCTATGGTGGAGTATATTATTTTTCTCTCCCAAAACCTTCACAGCTAAAGATGTTTCGGGCAGATGTTATTATTGCTTTTGTAATAAGAATCTGGATTAAAACAAACACTAAAAAATGAGAATTACTTGTAAGTAAATGGTAGATTGAACACACACATATCTACTTTTGTTCCCTCCCATCCCTCCACTAAAATTACACTTAAAATAGATTTTTAAAGCCGTAAGCCTACAAAAATGAAGCAAATGGAAGAGGAGATAATTCTACATTTTAGTAGCTGGAAAGCAAATGGATGAGAAATAACTGACTTAGCAGGTTCAAAAAAGCCAAATCCTAAACCTGCAATGGGAAAAGTCAAAAACTAACTTAATTGTACACTGAGAGTCCTCAGAAGGCTCACTAATTCAAAGGGCCAAGTGTTTGTCCTCTCCATGCCTCTGGGAAAATGCCCTCCTCTGCCTTCTCCCCCATGCCATGAAGCCTGGAGGATTTTACTCTTTGAAGGTGACAAAAGGAAAAATCTTTAGTTGGCAGATGCACCCTCACATAAAACAAGAGGGTGATGTGGATGTGCACCTCCTGAACACAGGAGGCTCCATCCCTTCTGTGCTCCTTCAGCTGCACTTCTCCATGCAGAAGTCTATGTCTTTTCAAAGAACCTGAAGAGCCTAAAAAACAAAAAGTAGAAATATTGACTTCAGGGGGTCTTCAAGCAATGCCTCAGCAAGACTGCACTGTGAAGAAGCTCAGCTGTCACACCCTGCCCAAGAACACAACATATACACTCAGGTTTTTAATATCATGACTTCAAAACCATGCAGATGACCAAGGATTCCTGAAGAAATTCTCTAACCTGAAAGAGACAAAAATACCTAGCAAATACAACTTAGAGGAAATAGAGATTGTGCTGGGAGAAAAAATAAAAACAAACTATATTATGTTTTCCAAAAAATAAGGGGAGTTATTGTATTTGTGCACTAAAAACACAGTATTAAGAAAGGAACATTCAAAGAACAAAGACAGAGTCCTTACACACTAAAAATTATGACTACAGAAATGAAAAATTTGACAGATGGGTTGGAAGATAAAGTTGAACAGAAAAGAAGAAAAAATAAAGACTTAGAAGGTGAACAATAGGAAGGAAGAGAAAATCAGAAACCAGTCCAAGAGGTACAATGCTGGGAAAACAAGAGTTCCAGAAATCAAGAATAAAGAATATGGAGTGTAAGAAAACATGAATGCAATTATTCACAATAATTCCTCAGAACTGCAAGACATGAGTTTGCAGCCTGAAATGGCCCATCAATACCCAATTCAAGGGATGAAACCAGATCTACAAAACATGAAATTTTGTGATTGGTTTATGGTTCTTTTCCCCTCCTCACTCTTGTGTTAGTTCACTGTGGGCAGGGAAACCTCATTGCTCCTTTGACTTGGACTTGGCCATATGACTTGCACTGAATGATGGAACACAACTGGGTTTGGTTCCATCTGGCCTACATCTGGCCAGAGGCTATAAGTGTGCCCATGGTGTTTGGATGAACCTTAAACACTCTTGCCTGGTGCCCTGAGAATTTACCCTGCAGGTAGCAAATGTTCCTTCAGCCTGGGCTCCAAGCTGAGAAATGCAATGCCTGAACTTGACCCATAAATATACATAGAGCCAAAGGAGTTGACCTGCAGAGACATGAGTGAGAAAAGCCACTGACATTCAGGGTTATTTGTTATGCAGCATTATTGCAACAATTACGGTCTATAAATCCACCAAGAAGCATTAATATAAATTTCAGTAAACTAGGGACAAAGAGAAGATCATAAAAATGTTCACAGAAAAAAAGCAGTTCATACACAAATAATTAAAAACTCAAAATAACTTCAGATTTCTTTAAAGGAACCCCGATGCTAACCAAAAGACAATGAATGCCTTCAAATTTCTTTTCTTTTTTTAAATTTTTATTTTTATTTTATTTTATTTATTTATTTATTTATTTTGATATGGAGTCTTGCTCTGTCACCCAGGCTGGAGTGCAGTGGTGCCATCTTGGCTCACTGCAACCTCTGCCTCCCAGGTTCAAGCAATCCTCCTGCCTCACCCTCTAGAGTAGCTGGGATTACAGGCCTGTGGCATCATGCCTGGCTAATTTTTGTATTGTTAGTAGAGACAGTTTCACCATGTTGGCCAGTCTGTTCTCAAACTCCTGACATCAAGTGATCTGCCCACCTCAGCCTACCAAAGTACTGGGATTACAGGCATGAGCCACCATGCCCGGCCAAATGCCTTCAAATTTCTGAAGAAAAAAATATTTCCAACCTAAATTTTATACAATCAAAGGATGTTTCTGACATGCTAGGTCCCAAAATGTTTAGCTCTCATACTCACTTTCTTGGAAAGTTGCTGAGGAAAACAAAAATAAAATAAAACAAAAAAGATAACCTGAAATAGAGAAAAGAGGAATCCAATATGAGAGAAGATAAATAAATATCTAGGATAATGGTAGAGGGATATCCCAAGCTACTAACTGTTCCCAGGCCTGGGAGCAAACTGCCCAGGGAGCTGTGGCACACAGGACACCGACACACTGAGCAGGCTGTGCTCATGCCTTTTGCCTGATGCCATCCTGTTAACCTGATGATGCAACTGAAAAAATGCCCCAACGATATAAACCAGACGCAAAAGAAAGAAGACGTAAGACTCAGAAAGCAGGGATCTGATTCAGGAGAAGGGGACTTCCTCGGATGACTGGCTGGGAAGTCCCATGATGAGGCTGCATGGATGACCTAGAGAGAAACCAATCCTGGAAGACAGGCACTGGCGATCTCCCAAGTGTCCCAGGAAGGAACATATGAACTGATCCTTTACTGATGTAATGACCCTTGTTGAAAACCAGAACAAAGAAGATGTGGAAAGACCGAACAAGGGGCACAAAATTCTAAAGAAATGATAAAACAAGATACTTGCTAACTTCGGGAAGAACATTCTTAAAAATGTAATCACAATACCCTACAATGCACAGCTATATATAATATTTGCATAGCATAATAATAACACTGCGTTCATTAAACTAACATTTTTACAACTGCTATTTAGGAGGATTGGTGAAAAAAGATGAGGAAAAGGGAGTATAAGAGAATTAAATTCTCATCTGTCATGATAGGAATTAGATAGATAATATTTAAAATTAATGAATCAAAAGATAGTAGGCATATAAATATTTTTTCAAGACCAAGAAAAAGCCAAAAAAGGTGAAAATGGTTGCCTCTGATAAGGGAGACAAGATGAAATGAGAGGCAGTGAAACAAGGAAGTGCTATATTTAATCATAGAACTTTCAGTAATATTGAATAAAATGTTATTTTTAATTGTAAAACTAAAAAGACTTTTCAAAGATCAAGAATTTGAAAGTACATAAGACATAGTGTAATGAATCAATATTCAGCCTGGAAATCTTTATCAAGTTGTGGATTCTGGATGGTTTGTTTTCATTTGTCCACTGTCTTACAGCTGAGTAAATGGTGGAACTGGCAGGAGAACCTGCTTGCCACCCTCCTCAGCACAGGTAGGTCCCCCCATTTTGCAGAACATGGGCTTGCTTGGAGTGAACAGCCAGGGCAGCGCCCCCACTTGGACTGGTCCGTTCAGTGTTGGCTTTGGAATGGTTAAACCGAGGACACAAGGTCGAGGTTTTCACCTATGGATTGAGCTCTTCGGCTTCATGGGGCCTCAGAAATTCCCACTAATCCCAAGCAGCTGCCTTGCAAATGTCTCTTGAGTTCTTTATTAACTCTCTCATGAAACAAGCAGTTATTCAGCACCTGCTACTCTTAAGGCACTTTACTGCATATTGGGAATTTCAAAAGAAGCAATGATTTGGATGCGAAGAAAAGGGCATTATTTGTGATGATTTTCTGTGAGAATAGGGGAACAAGATCTTGAAATTGATATCTTACATTCAATTAACAAAATGATTTTACATCTACTATTTCATCTGAGTTTCATCAAAAAGGCTGTTTAGTACATATCTGCTATGCTCCTTTGATACATGAGAGAGCTAAATCTCGTGAAAATTAAGTAGCTTTGTGAAGTTCGGAGAGCTCACATAGAACGGATCTGGAGCTTCAAAGTCATGTTTTCTCAGGCCAAGTCCGGGAGTTTTAAAATGACATCATACTGCCTTTGAAATTGACTCACTCACTTTCCTCATTCAACAGATCTGAAAACAGAACGGATGTAGCTTGACCACACAATTAACACAGAAATCTAATTCTGTCTGATGAATGCCTACACCACCAGCTCCCTTGATCCCTATCAGCTCTGCTCACCGGTATCTTCAATGATCTCCCAAGACTGACTGTAAATACCTTCGCAGGGCACTGTGGCCACCTCCAGCAATCCTTCCCTAAGTTAAGATCATGACAAAAGTTTTGGTTTCATAGCTTCCCCATTCTTCCCAGAAGAACTTAACATGGCTGAATGGGCATATGTGTGACCCAAACTGGAAAATTGCTGTTGTGATTAGATGCATGTCTGTAGTATGGATGGCTGGGCCTGCTCATCTTAATACTCCCTTAAAGCTTGATGTTTAGATTCATTAAATTGGGCAGCTCTCCAATAAAAATGCTTTTACACTGTTGGTGGGAGTGTAAATTAGCTCAACGATTGTTGAAGACAGTGTGGTGATTCCACAAAGAACTAAAACCAGAAATACCATTTGACTCTCAGCAATCCCATTACTGGATATACACCCAAAGGAATATAAATCATTCTATTATAAAGATAACACGCAGATGTTTGTTCACTGCTGCACTATTCACAATAGCAAAGACATGGAATCAGCAAAAATGCCCATCAATGATAGCCAGGATAAAGAAAATGTGGTACATATACACCATGGTATACTATGCAGCCATAAAAAGGAATGAGATCATGTCCTTTGCAGGGACATGAATAGAGCTGGAAGCCTTTATTCTCCGCAAACTAACGCAGGAACAGCAAACCAAACACTGCATGTTCTCACTTAAAAGTGGTAACTGAACAATGAGAACACATGGACACTGGGAGGGGGACAACACATATTGGGGTCTGTCAAGGGGCTGGGGAGAGGAAGAGCATCAGGATAAATAGCTAATGCATGCGGGGCTTAATACTTAGATGATGGGTTGACAGGTGCAGCAAACCACCATGACACACGTTTACCTGTGTAACAAACCAGCACCTTCTGCACATGTATCCTGGAACTTAAAATTAAATTAAAATTTTTTAAACAATCAAGCAGTTCTCTGAGCCAGGCACCTATAAGACTTACTGAATCGAAAGATGAATCCAACTCTTTCTTTGTCTTTATCCTCCAGGAGCTCACGATCTAGAATGAAGAACAGAGAGGTGATTTCAACACAGCGTGATGGGTTATATTCTAAGGTCACAAAGAGTCTCGTGTGTGTATAAAGATGGACAGCAAGAAGAAATAGAATAACAAAAGGAGGAATGCTCATTTTATCCAGTTACTTCTTGTATATTTGAACTGTGTAACTAGAGACTTTTACCTTCATTTTTAGTACCTATCATTCTAAGTGCATTTATTTTACCACATGGCACTTATCAAAGTACATCTATATATTTATTTGTGTTTATTTACTGAATGTCTTTCTTTTATACTAACTAGAAAGCTATACAAGGCAAGAATTGTGCCTATTTATTTATCTATTTTATGTAACCTGAAGGCTTACTTAGTGCCTGGCACACAAGTGATGCTCAACAAATATGTGTTAGGTAAAGAGATGATTAAGGGCAACTGTGTGTATTTATTCTTCCTTGTGAAAAAGCACCTTTTCAAGCCCAAAGATTTTGACTCTAATTATTAGGATTATAAATCAAATGTTTCAATTACGGTGTGTTACTTTGTTAGAAGACAATCACGATGTAGTGAATAATGAGGCTAACAGCAATCCTCAAAGCTTAATTTTCAATTAATTAAAAGTACAATTTGTTCTCTGAATGCTAGATATCATTGTATGCATGGTGAGTCCATGTCAATTGATGCTGTATCTGAGTGTAAAATGCTGAAGTCCTTCTGGGCTGATGTTGAATTTCAAAATGTGGTAAAACCAGTAACATGGCATCTCTAAGAAGGTTGCCTTACCGGGTGAATCACTCGAGGTCAGGAGTTTGAGATCAGCCTGGCCAATATGATGAAACCCCATCTCTACTAAAAATACAAAAAATAGCCAGACACAGTGGCATATGCCTGTAGCCCCAGCTACTCTGGAGGCTGAGGCACAAGAATCACTTGAACGCGGGAGGGGAGGTTGCAGTAAGTCAAAATCACACCACCATACTCCAGCCTGGGAGATAGAGCGAGACTCTGTTTTTGTTTTTGTTTTTGTTTTTTAAAAAAGGTTGGCTTACTTACCTCCCCATACACAGATACACAGGCTGGCCTAATCATTTTTTTAATTCTCATGACTGTTTCAAGGGCATACTTTGCTTTTCCACATCCCACGGGAGCAGCTGTCTAATAACCCCGAAGCCCCCTTGCCTTCCACCCACCAAACTCCAGCAATCAATAAGAAGATTATATCAACCTGGCTTCTGCTAAATCCCAATTTCCACAGAACAACAAAGGAGGCTCTAGTGGACCTGATCAGATTTCACCTGGATATCTCACAGCAAAATCTAAGCTGCTGGGGAGGTGGGCAGTTTTCCTTTGGAGAGAAGGTGGCTCTGGCAATTCCTCTGGGCCCTGTCCCTGGAATGCTACCCCACTGGCCACACCTGCATATCTAGATTGAACTGACAGCAATGTAGTGACCGTGGTGAGTGATGAGCCGTGCTCAACAGCATGACTCTGGCCAACACTGGCCCAGGGTTCCAGTGCAGGGAAATCCACTACCTCCCCAGAGTGAACTGTTGATCCGTTCAGAGCATTGGCTTGGCTCTAGTGGGGTCTGAAATAGACATATTATTGAAGACACATTATGGAAAAATCAGAAGAGAAAGATGCTGAAAGAGAAAAGGGCTTTTAAGGGGATGGGAGTAGGAGCCTAAATCTGATTCTGAGAGATCATCTATTTAACCTAAACCTTAGATTTGTCAGCTCCCCTAAATCAGCAAATACAGATGCCAACTCTGAAGCAGGTAACTGCTGGAAGGAGGGATACAGACTCCAGTAAGATGCAGTGCTGATTTCTTGGGAGTGCCAGTCCAACAGAGGATGCAGGACCACAAATCACCACAAAACCAAGGGACCTGTGCACGGTGGAGGAACCAGCTGTGCAAGGACACAGGAGCAAACGGCCAACCAGAGTTTGCATCAGGGAGGGGTGGTCAGAGAAAGCAGCCCTGAGAAAACTCTGGTCACTTCTGTTTTAAAATTTTATTTTAGATTCAGGACATATGTGTGCTTGTTCTCACTGTTAAGTGGGAGCTGATCAGTGGACATACATGGACATAAAGATGGTCAATTCTTAGGCATACGGAAAGAGTCGCTAAGCGCTCGCCCTTTTGTGCCTGGGCAGAGATAGTGCAGAGACTATGAAGAGGACCAAGGGACAGCTGTTACTGCTCATAATGAAGGCATTAGCAGTCAAGTGCTTCATGGAAAGGGAAGGGGAACCTCCAAAGCTCTGAAAAACAAGAAACAGCACAGATGCTGACTCTAGGAAGAGTCATAGGAATGCTGTGAGTCTGTCTCCTGCTCCCCCAGACATGAGTTCCCAGGGCTCTCATCCTAGGTGGTAAGTTTTCATTTCTACGTGACTGAAATAAAAGTACTAGGCTTGTCCAAAGCTTGGAAGAGTCTGTGGCCATTCTCCATGTTCCAGGAGTGACTGTGAGCCACTCTGTCCATGGCTCTCTGCTACCTGAAGCTACACAACCCACAAAACCAAGGGATCTGTGCATAGTGGAGGAACCAGCTGTGCAAGGACACAGAGGAGCAAACAGCCAACCAGAGTTTGCATCAGGGAGGGGTGGTCAGAGAAAGTGGAGTCACTTGGCTCCTGTGACACCACGGCCACCAAGATCAGACACACACAAGCTCCACCACATCACACCTTCGCCTGTCCTCTGGTCAGTATCCCAAATCGATTTTCCAAAGGAGGAGACTAAGACTCAAAGTCATTAAGTACAAGTTGCAATGCCACGCACATATTTAGTGGTATAATCAGAATTTAAATACAGTATTGCATGATTCCAAATCTTATGTTTTTAAATGATTTTTTTTTTTTCCGCTAAGACCGTGCACCTTACAACTGCTTGCATATCAGTCTGGGATTTCACTGGCCCTGAAGAATATTAAAAAGCATTCTTTTTCATTTTGTCATTGGATTTTTGTCCTTTTATATGATTAATTTTTAAAACTCTAGGTAAACAATGATGAAAATAGGATTTTAAAAATGCTCACTCTCAGCTGTTCTGCTAGACAGTATTACAATTATTTACAGATCTGGACCTGAAAGACAAATCATAGAGGTGATTTTGGACACTGTAAAACTAAGTACCTGAAGTCAATGAAAGTTGAGTATTTCAAGTCAATGAAACAGACCTTGAGATAAAGGAGAACATTTCAATGGGAAAATCAGGTTTCACCACATTTGGGCATCAACAGTCTGAAGACTAGGTAGACACCCTGTGGTTATGAGATGCTTGGCTGTTATGTCTTTCTTTGCACAGAGTCTACTTTCTTTACAATTTGTTTTTACTCTGAAAAAGAGAGCCACTATGAACTGGAAACTCGTAGTCATTATAACCCCTAGTCAACCGAAAGATAAAATATTTTACTTACACTAGTTCACTTCACAGGTATACTACGAAAAGTACTAGCTTCATTAATGTTAATTTTTTAAAAATTGCACAAAGCTTGAAAATCTCCAAATCCCTTCTTGACAGAATAATACACAATATATTCCATGAGATTGAGCATTCCAGTTAAGGACCATGAAATACCATTTGGCAAGTTACTACTCTCTGTGGACAAGATGACATTTTAACACATTATGAAAGGGAGTTCATCTCCTTCATGGAGGTGCCTGGCCACCTCCCCAGGCACTGCTGCCAGGGAGCCAGCCAGGGCCTGAGGATGGGGTCACAAAGTCACCTGCAAATATGTTCTATTGGGTTCATGCTGTTGCTCTTGTTGCTCTTGCTGTTTTATATTTGAAATAGCGAACAACAGTTGAAACCAGGCTCCTCCTGAAACACAAAAAGATCTGACAATACTGAGGCACATCCCCCCATGGCCATCATTGCTGCCCCTGCAGGAGGCACCTGCGCTCGGGCTGTCCTCCACCCCTGATCTCCTCCACTGCACTTCCACTTATCTTACCGAGGTGGGCCTGGGGAATGCCACTGTTTGTCACCCTGGTTAGTCAGCAGTCAGGGTCTGCTGACCCGGAGGCTGCAATGTTGGGTTTTGTACCAGTCCCTGATGGAGGATTGGTCCCTAGGCATGTGACACATGCCCTAACGTTCTTTGCTAGGGGTGACAGATCTTGGGATAGGTAGAGGGGCAGCGTGTGCTGAATGAACAGGTGGAAGGCAAAAGTCCGTGTTTAGATCACACAAATATTTCCTGAGTGCCCACCGTGTGACCAGTACTGCTAGATGTGTCCCAGCAAAGAATTACTTATCCTCTGCTTGAACACCTCCATGAACAAGGAACTCACTACCCGGTCAAAACACCTTTTCCCATTTATAGGCATTTAATATTGTAAAAAGTGAAAACACACACACACACACACACACACACCACTCCTGAGTATGTACTATAAGACAATGCTGAGTGTAAACATCTTATCTAATTGGAATATTTACAGTTGCCACATGAAGTACATGTTTTTGTTTTTTTGTTTTTTTTTGTTTTTTTTCATCTTACAGGGAAAAAAATGGGGAAGCTTAGAGGGATTAAGTGATTTGGCCAAGAACACAGCAAGTAAGTGCCCGAATGAGCCCTCCATCCTTGTCTGATTCCAAAGCCTATACAAATGCTGTTGGCTGGAAACCCATGGCCCTGTAATTACCTCAGATTTACTAGGTGGCCAGTGTGTTAATCCCTTACAGACCAATTGACATTAGAATGATAACAGTGGGAAATGGTTTATTGGGTTACTCACAGAGGTACTGACATTTAAAAGGGGGCTCCTGGATTCACTGGGCTTTAAATACAAAGGAATGTACCTTTAATAGTAGGGGTTTAAGTATTGGGGAAACTATTGGCAACCGGAGCCCTGCAGGAGCAGGTCAAATATGCCCCATAGAATCCCCTCTCCTGACCATTAGCTGTGCACGCATCCAGGACAGAGGATTCGCCTCTCTAGGACAGGTTTCCTTTCCTGTCCGGTGAGGAGACTGTTCTGGATTATTTCCTGAAAGATTCGCGGCTATGAGTCTTCAAAACTGCCGACTCTTACCCAGTGACACTCTGCTTCTTCTTACCCCTCGCTGAAAATGATAATGGAAATGTTCAGAAGATTAGAGGCAGACATGAACAAATGGGTGAACTCATGAGTATTGGGAGGCTGGAGAGCTCTAATTAGAAGATCTTAGATTTGGAAAAATAAGCTCAGCATGTTGCTTATATTTTCAAAGTTGTCTGAGAGGGTCAGTTTCTCCATAAAACCACCTACTCACCCCAGATCCATCTCCTTTACCATCTGTACTATGAGAAGGGGAGCATCGCTGTGATCAAAAAGGTGCTGCCTTAACTCTTAAAGCCAACCTCACATGTGGAAAACAGGATGGGTTTTGATGCAGACAGTCAGACTTGGGTTGGAATGCTAGTCTTGCTTTTGAAAACCTCATGATTGTTCACAATTTTCAACCACACTAAGCCTTAGTTATTGTAATATAATAATTGTAAATTATTTAGAGTTGTGAAAATGTATTTAAAAAGTCTATGCCTTGTAACGAATGGAGACAATAAATGATGAATGTGTTATACTGTAGAATGTACAACTTTGAGCACTGATGAAACTCAGAGAAATAGTCATGTGTAAATGAAAAAAGGACAATTGCAGAAGCCAGGTAACAACTATTTTATGAGATTATATATATTATATGCCTATATTTCAGGTAATCACTATTAAGTGAGATTTCTCTATGCACTTGTATCATATATCGACTCTACTAGTGATTACTAGTAATACATATGTGCTTAATCTTTATTTTTCTCAAAAGGTATCCAATTAATCAAAATCCTCATTCTACTGAAAAAAAAAAAATAGAAAGCTTTATTACCTTCTTCTAGCTTCCATGTTGTTATAGAGTGCAACATTTTTATTTAATCTCATTATTAATATTCACAAAATAAGTTTTTTAAGCTAAAACGCATTTACATATTTCTAATGTACTTTTACTGCTTCCATTTTCACCATTGCTTTATGTTCCCTGTTATGGTTTGACTGCTTCCTCACCCAAATCTCATCTTGAATTGTAGCTCCCATAATTCCCTCTGTTGTAGATGGGACCCGGTGGGAGATAGTTGAATCACGGGGTGGTTTCTCCTATACTGTTCTCACGGTAGTGAATAAAGCTCACAAGATCTGACGGTTTTCTAAAAGGTAACCCCTTTCCCTTGGCTTTCATTCTCTCTCTTGCCTGCAGCCATTGCAAGAAGTGCCTTTCACCTTTCATCATGTTTGTGAGGCCTCCCCAGCCATGTGGAATTGTGCATCCATTAAACCTGTTTTTCTTTATAAATCACCCAGTCTTGGGTATGTCTTTATCAGCAGTGTGAAAATGGACAAATATATTCCCCCTCCTTCCTTCTGCACTCATGTTTCTTCTTGTTGAAGAATATCTTTTAATAGTTACTTCTCCAACTTTTGTGAAAGCCATGTTAGACTTTGTAAGCTTTAAACCAAAGTGCACTCACCCCACTCTCAGCTGAGAGTTTGGCTAACTACAGGATTCCAGCTTGGCTTTATTTTTTATCAGTACCTTGAAAGAACTATGTAATTTTTTTCTCTCATCTTTTGTTACTGATGAAAATTGTACTATTATCTTTAAGGGTAATCCATTTTATCTCTCTTTTCTTAATTAACCTTAATTAATTAATAATATTTCTCTTAATTGTGATTTTTTAAATATTTTACTCTGGTAAACTAAGCATGGATTGATTGATTTATTACAATTGGGATTAAAGGTACAGTTTCTTTTTGTCTGAGGGATCCTCCTTCAACTTGAGAAAGTTCTTAGCCTTTATCTTTACTAACACTACTCTTTTAACAATCCCTCTGTTCTTTCCTTCTATTAGGTATATGCAAGATCTCATTCCATCCAGCATGTCTCTAAATGTGCCTTTCTATTTTCCATTTCTTTACCTCTCCGTGCTGCTTTTGGTTATTTCCTCAGATTTTTCTTCCAAGTCATTAAATCTTTCTTCAGCTGTGTTTAATTTATAATTTATGTCTTTCAATGAATATTTCAATTTTAAGTTTATTTCAGTAACTGTTTAAATTGCTAAAATTTCTATCTATTTATTTCTCAAATACACATGTTTATGGTATTCTCTGCTCCTATTTATGAATTATCTTGTTTATTTTATTATCTTAATTTTTTAAATATACTTTTAAAATATTTTAGATCATTAAAAAATTTTGATTACTTTTATAGTTTATGTGGTAAAAATTCTATCTTTCATTACTCTGAAGAGATTCTTTGTGCTTTGTGTTTGTGAGTCCAGCTTCAAGGGGAATTATCTTCCACTGGTGCCTGCATATGATCAAAGTTATAGAGACATCCCCATGCAGCAATTTAGTCTTTGCTTCTGCCAGACTTATATGGGATTTACTGATTGCAGACCTGTTTGCATGTTGGTTTCTTAGCTGGTTTTTACCTTAGTTAGTGGCAAAAATTCAAGGTCTATGTACCTGTAAGGCGTATGTTTCATGTTTTAATATATTTCATGTGACTGTTTCTTTCCATTCTCTTCTTGAAGGGCTAAGGGTCTGAGAAGAGAGTTGAACTAGGGAATTAGATTTTCACATCCCATTTCACTTATCATGGTAGCATATTTCTGAAAGCTTTATGCAGAGAGTACAGTACTAGCTCTCCACTATGACCAAAGTTTTTGGCTTCAACTCTCTATCTGTAAGTGAGCATTAATACCCTATTAGGGCCATATCTCTCTTGGTAGCCCCATTGTAGTGATGGTCACAAATTCTTTATGAATTATTAATAAGAGATGGAATTTAGTCTCCCTTTTCTTGAATCCAGGCTGGCTTTGTGACTTGATTTGACCAACAGAATGTTGAAAATGACACTGGGCCAGTTCCAGACCTACCTTTTTTTTTTTTTTTTTTGACACGGAGTCTCACTCTGTCGCCAGGCTGGGGTGCAGTGACACGGTCTCAGCTCACTGCAACCTCCGACTCCCTGGTTCAAGTGATTCTCCTGCCTCAGCCTCCTGAGTAGCTGGGATTAGAGGCACACACCACCATGCCCAGCTAATTTTTGTCTTTTTTTTTAGTAGAGTCGGGGTTTCACCACATTGGCCAGGATAGTCTCAATCTCCTGACCTTGTGATCTGCCTGCCTCAGCCTCCCAAAGTGCTGGGATTACAGGCGTGATTCTCTGCACCCAGCCGAGGCCTACCCCTTAAGAGTGTCTGTACTTTCACTTGTTCTGTCTTGAATTAGCTGCCCTGCCTTATGATGCTCTAGCTAGACTGCACAACCTCAGTGGCAGAAGACCATGGAGAGAGTAGGCTTGCATGATGAGTGGCCATCTGCCTGCTCCAGTCCCTGCTCATCCCTCAGATGAAAGCAGCCTCTGAGTGGATTCAGATATACTGGGTAGAGCAGAGACCCACCCCCTACCCCCGCCCCAACTCAGCCCAATAAACTCACAGAATTGTGACAAATAATAAAGGATTTTTACTTTAGGCAGCTAAGTTTCAGGGTAGTTTGTTACACAGTAATACCTAACTGTGAACCCCAAGGAACACCTGCTCCTCACGTAGGCTTTGAATTCTCACAGCTTTCTCTTCTTGCCTTAATGTTTATTAAGATGTTTTACAGTATATTATTTATCTTATGCTTCTGTGTGAGTGGAGTGTATTCCTATCAGGAGGCCAGTTAGTGTATGGTGTCCACATTCGCTCAATTCCCAATTTGGGGGAAATTCAAACACTCATTGCACATAGAAAGTCATGGAAACACCTTGTCTTGGCTTATATGTCCCTCCATGAGGCGATGCCTGCCTGATGCTTGAACCTCACTGCTTATATACCTCCGCATTCTCACCTCTCAGGCCTCAGCCATGCCAATACACCATGGTCTTTTGTGCTCTGCAGCCACCAGGCATCCTGCCTCACGACAAGATGGTCTCTTCCCAGTACATAACATACTCATTCTTTTTCTTCTGTCAGCTTAGTTGCCATTTTTCAAATGAAGTTCTCCCAATGCTTCTTAGTAAATTGGTCCCAGCTTTAGTTGTCTTCCTAAGGCACTTACTAGATTGCCTCATATCCCATTGCATTATTACTTATTTCTGTTTATTTTTTTCTATCTTGCTTATCAGACTGCAAACTCTTCAATAGCGAGGATTTTGATTACCACTCTCTCCTCAGCACCTAACAGGTGGAGAGTAGGTGCTTCATCGAGGGTTGTTTTATGAATTGCCACCACATAACAATTAACTGTAATACAAGGCAGAAGGACAGAAGCAACGGAGAGCTCATTACACAATTCTTCATGGGAGCTCATAAAAAACGAGGAAGTAGGCGGTCTGAAAACCCTGTTAGAGAAAGCAGACTTAGGTTTGCACTTTGAATTTTAAAAAGAATGCAAATAATGGAAGGAAGATAAGAACATTTAAGGCACAAAGAATATGGCAGCATGTGGGCTCGTGCCACAGCCAGGACAGTCAGTGAGAGCAGAGGGAAGAAGATGTAAAAATGTCAATATGTTATGGTAGAAGAAGCCAGAAATGTGGATTTGGGCTAGAGAATCAACGGTATCGTCCAAGTGAAGCTTTACTTCTCAACACCTGTTTTGTATGGCTCTCAAATGAGAAATCCATCCCCGTCTAATCCCCAAAGTACAATATGCACATATACTCTTACCTATCATTTTATCATTGGTAATATCTAACAGAGTGCAGATGTGCTATGTTTGATGGTGGTAAATACACACAGAGAAATACACACATGCATACACACCACAGACTCCATGTATCTGCACAAACTCT
Source organism: Pongo abelii (assembly GCF_028885655.2). Classification (NCBI taxonomy): domain Eukaryota; kingdom Metazoa; phylum Chordata; class Mammalia; order Primates; family Hominidae; genus Pongo; species Pongo abelii. The sequence goes on from NC_071997.2 coordinate 127,148,821, forward strand.
ATCCCATATCTCATCCACATGGTCATTTATTGGGATTTCTACAGAGTAAGCTGTACAAGAGATGGCAGAGTCTAAACAAATGATTAAGCACAGAAATAACTGGGACAAGAGCTGTCGGGGGGAAGCCAAATGTGTTGTTTAACCAGGCTTTGCCTGCCCAGGAGCTGCCTGACGGGTCCTATTTCCATCCCATATCCACGCTGCATGGCCAACTTCCTGCCTGCATTTAGGATCTCAACAGAGGCCAACTCTCCTCAGACCCAGGAATTTTTAAAACCCTTAGAATCTAACGGTCCCTGGTGTCCTGCTGGGGCTGACAGTCAAAGCTTGCTATCAGACCAAGAGGGCTGACTACAAAGATTTAGGAGCCTAGCCTGACTTACTAAAAAGAATTTGAATTGTGCTCTTTAATTCCGACAGCCTATCTGCTCAGTACTTGTATGCTGGTCTATCTTTCATATATGAGATTTCAGAAGTGTTTCGACTTTAATCAACCTTCCAAAATAGGAGCATCTCTGTCAAAAAATCAATTTTGGGAAAAAAATTCTAGTTACTTTTTCCCCTTGACCCCAGTAGTCTCCTTTTTAATGTCTGTTTAAAAGATTGCTAGCCATTTATTAAGAACTATTCCAGACATTCAAAACGTTACAAAACTAAATGTTATAAAAGCCAGTGTATCCCATGCTCAGATCAGGAAATAATACATTACCGATCAAGTTGAAGGCTATGGTTTAACCATACCTAATTCTGTTTCTCTCCCTTACTGCCTGCCACAGGTCACCATTATTCTGAATTTGTTGTTTACATTTGACATGTATTTTATTGCATTTTGACTACATATATGCATGCAAATACACACACACACACACACACACACACACACATTTTATGGAGTGAATTGTGTTCCTTTCAAATTTATGTGTTGAAGTACATCCCAGAACATCAGAATGTGACTGCATTTGGAGACAATGCATTTAAAGAGGTGATTAAGTTAAAATGAGGTCATTGGAATGAGCCCTAATCCAATGGGATTGATGTCTTTAGAAGAAAAGGAAATTTAGACACCAGGAAAGATATCAGGGATGCAAGCACAGAGGAGAAAAACCATGAGGACACAGCAAGAAGGTAGCCACCTGCAAGCCCAGGAGAGAGGCCTCAAGAGAAACCAAACCTTGATCTTGAACTTTTAGCCTCCAGAACAATGAGAAAATAAATTTCTGTTGTTTAAGCCATCCAGTCTGTGGTATTTTGTTTTGACAACCCTAGCAAACTGATACAACCCACAAACCAGATATGGTATTAGATATGGTATTATTTTCATATTTTTAGTAAGTGAAAATTTAATCAAAAGCAGGATTGTTGCATAGATGCCGCTAAAACAAATAAGTATTAATTAAAAGGGAAAAATAGAAACTTCACAGTGGGGAAACCCAGCAGACAGCATTTTAACCAGGTGCTCAAGGTTACTAAAAAGTCATAGTCATACTGATACCACGTGCCCCCATAAGATACCCTGTGAAAGGCCCATCATGGCTGCAGTGTCCTTCTCAATACAGCACGGTCTCAAGTTAACCACAGGAAAATATCAGGCGAAGCCAAATCGAGTAACATACCGCAAAATACATGACCAGTGCTCTTCAAAAGTGTTAGTTCAGGCCATGGAAGTTGAAGACCAGGGAGAAGCCATCAAATGTGAGGTGGGATCGGGGGTTGGAACTTGGAAGGACAAATGACTCTAGTGGGAAACTGGGGAAATACAAATACAACCTGTAGTTTAGGAAATGCTACTGTAGTAAGGTTAATTTCTCACTATACTAATGGTGCAATGATTATGTAAGATACTAACATTAGGGGAGGCTGGGTGAGGAGCCCCCAGGACTACTTCCGTGCTGTTTCTGCAGCACTTCTATAAATCTACCATGATCACAATATAAATGGTCAAACAGGCAAACAAACCCAGTTATTTGGCACTTGCCACCTCATCGTTGAGATTTCAGAGGGCTGTGGACAGAGAAGCCCACAGGCTTTGCAGTCAGAGGCTTTGCAGTTCTATTTCTGGCTCCCTCACAGGTGTGTGTGAGACCTGGGGACATTTTCAGTTATAAAATGGGAACTCCAATATTGGTCCCACAGGGTTATTATATGAAATAAATAAGTGAGTGTGTTTTGCACAGGGACTGGATGGCTCTTAAAATGTCCGTTTTGTTCCTCACCCATGTCCTCTTGAGCAGTCATGCTTCCCTTAAGGACGGGTATATGTTCCAAGAAATGCTTTGTTAGGTATATTAGTCATTGTGAGACCACCCCAAAGCACTTACAGGCACCTAGATGGTATGGCTTACTGCACACCTGGGCTATACGGTGTAGCCTATTATGTCTAGGCTAAACACCTCTACAGCATGTCAGTGTGCTGAATACTCCAGGCAACTGTAACACAAAGGTGAGTATTTGTGCATCTAAATATATCTAAAGATAGAAAGGGTACAGTAAACACGTGGTATAAAATATACGAAATGGTCTACCTGTCTAGGACACTTACCATGCATGGAGTTTTCAGGATTGGATATTGCTCTGGATGAGTCACTGAGCGGGAGCTGAGTGAACATTACTGCACACTCCTGTAGACTTTATAGACACTCTACACTTAGGATACACTTAATTTATTTTAAATTGCATCTTTCTTCAATAAAAAATTCACCTTAGTATATTGTAACTTTTTCACTTTATAAACTTTTATGTTGTTTTAACTTCATGAATCTTTGTACCGACATTTAGCTTAAAGCACCACCACATTGTATAGCTGTACAAAAACATGTTCTTTCTTTATAACCTGATTTGATAAGCTTTTTTCTATTTAAAAAATTTTTATTTTTAATTTTTACTTTTAACTATTTGTGTAAAAAACTAAGACATAAGATTAGGGGCAGTGGCTCACGCCTGTAATCTCAGCGCTTTGGGAGGCAGAGGTGGATGGATCACCCGAGGTCAGGGGTTCGAGACCAGCCTGGCCAACATGGCAAAACCCCATCTCTACTAAACATATAAAAATTAGCCAGGTGTGTAGTCCCAGCTATTCGGGAGGCTGAGGCAGGAGAATTGGTTGAACCTGGGAAGTGGAGAGGTTGCAGTGAGCTGAGATTGCACCACTGCACTCCAGCCTGGGCGACAGAGCAAGACTCTGTCTCAAAACAAACAAACAAACAAAAAACAAAAACAAAAAAACTAAGACGCAAACACACACACTAGCTAGGCCTGCACAGGGTCCGGATCATCAGTATCACTGTCTTCCACCTCCACATCTTGTCCCATTGGAAGGTCTTTAGGAGCAGTAACACCCATGGAGCTGTCGTCTCCTGTGATAATAATGCCTTCTTTTGGATACCTCCTGAAGGACCTGTCTGGGTCTGTTTTAGAGTTATCAACTTTTCACATACATGTAAGCAGAAGTGTACATTCTAGAGTAACAATAAAAAGCACAGTAGGTTTGTTTACACCAGCATCGCCACAAACACATGAGTAACGCCAGCTCCATTATAATCTTGTGGGACCGCTGTGGTCTGTGTGATCCTTGTTAACCAAAACGTCATTGGGGGGCGCGTGACTGTGTTTACACTAAAAATAAAATAAATAAATAACTGAGCATACTCCACCGTTAAGACAAACGAAGAGGACTACATAAAACAAACTTCTTTAGAACCGTGACAAAGCTTTAAGAAGGAAAAGTGATGTCACTAACAGAAGCAATAGAGGTGAAAGGACAACCTCCCTGTAGAAGGGGCAGAGCGTCTTCCCTGTGCTCCTCCCCAGCCCGCACTCTTCCCGGGGTGGATCCCTGGAACCTCCTCCCCTGCCCTCAGGCTTCAGGGGCTCAGCCTATGTGAGGCCCTGGCAGAAAAGCAAAGGGTCCAAGAGAGAGAAAGCGGTGCGTCTCCTGCCTGCTGCCTGCGGGCTCACGCCCTAGTGGGCAGCTCTCCCCGCAACCATCCCTGGGCTCCAGATCCAGGCTCCCCTTTCCTCAGTGTTGCTGGACAGGTGCTTTGCCAGGCCTTCCTCGCCTGCTGCCTTGGAAATGGTTCCTCAGAGCTTCCTCTGCAGCCCGAGTACGCTGTTTCCTGCCGGAACCTGCACAGCCACAGCCCAAAAGAAGTCTTGCTGAAAATGTTAATTTACCTCCCATTAGTACTTTGTTTACAGTAATTTCCCCCTATTTCCGATTACTTTTTCTCCTCCTGGTGAACTTTACAGTTGAGTGGACTTCAAGACTAAAAATAAAAAGGGATCAATTAGAACTGTTTGGCATCAACCTCAAAGCTATGCAATTTTATTACTCCTACATCTGTAGCTGTGAGGAAAGGGGGTGGGGCGATGGTTGCGGAGATCTGGGGTTGGGGGTGAAGAGCCCTGTGCTGCAGGTAGCGCATTGTTTTGTGGCAGCCGTAAGGACTCCATGACTCCTTTGGGTAGGAGGCTTCGTGGTCCCTGTGGCTCATGTCTTCAGGTAGCAGCTTTAAAATAGCTGTGCATCTTGGCCGGGCGCGGTGGCTCATGCCTGCGATCCCAGCACTTTGGGAGGCCGAGGCGGGTGGACCACGAGGTCAGGAACTCAAGACCATCCTGGCTAACACGGTGAAACCCCATCTCTACTAAAAATACAAAAATATTAGCCGGGAGGCTGAGGCTGGAGAATGGCGTGAACCCGGGAGGCGGAGCTTGCAGTGAGCCAAGATAGCGCCATTGCACTCCAGCCTGGGCGACAGAGCCAGACTCCATCTCAAAAAAAAAAAGAATTGCCACCTGAAATGTCATTAAAATATTACACTTTGTTCTAGTGTTGCCATTAAAAGGCATAGTATACACAGAAGGTTGCATGTCACATACTAAACAATGCAATTAAATGTAGCAACTGCCAAATATCTCTGAATAAATTGTGGAACTTTCTGTGCTAGGAGAACTTAAGTCAACTCTCAGGCATCAGATATCCAAGTTTGTAAAAGCTCCCAATAACAATGAAATTTTTGGACTGCAAAGAATGTGGACGTATTTGTCTCAAAAATGAATATGTTTTTCACTGTAGTTCTTGATCAATTTTGTTTTGGAATTTGCTAAGAGATCATTAATGGGTTATTATTGGTAAATTTTTTGTACCTCTCCCATTTGTGTTTAAAAAGAATAAATACATTTTATGGAGTGTTCATTTCTTCATCTTTTAATTTCTTGATTCATATGCATATATAAATACACCTTCAAAATATATATTCAGTATATATGTATATATACATATACATGATTCAAAATATTGATTCACTATGGATTTAAAGAGTCAATCTCCTTAATCATGTTAGTTAAATCTTCTGTAACCGTACTAAATTATTATCTTCTTTGTTGGTTTCTTAGCTATATTGTATCTCTAGCACTTTGCTTTCTGTATTTTGAAACTATGTTGTTGAAAGTATAAAGTTTGTATCTATTTCATATAAATATGCTTCTTTGTTCTTGGCGACAATCCCTGCGCTGGAGAAATATTTGTTAGCATTTGAAGCATTCTTTCCCTAGTGTCCAGTTTTCTGACATTTTGAAATTTTATTTTAGATATTTGTCTTCGACTTTCAGCTGCTGACTTGAATCCTTTCGTATTTATTATGGTTCTGACATATTAGGAGTCATTTCTGACAAGTTTGTGTTTTCTATTATCCATGCTTGTTTTTATTTTCCTTTTTTCTATATTCTGTGATCTGATCAAGTTTATTTTTTTCATTTTTTTCTTCTTGGGAAAAGAATGTTTGAATGTAATACCCTCTAGCTCTATTTCTTTCCAGCTGCTACTGTTAAATGTTTGCCATACATATGTAAAATATTTTTCTATATCTGTTTATTTTTAAATTTATTTTCAATATATCTACTTTTATTTCCTAGTTCTCTAATAGTATTTTTTTTCTTATAGTGCCTATTCTGGTTTTATAGCCCTCAATTCTTTTTTCATAGGTATCTCTCTGTTTATTTCTCCAGTGATCTCAGATTTACTTTTTTTTTTTTTTTTTTTTTGAGACGGAGTCTCACTCTGTCACCAGGCTGGAGTGCAGCGGTGTGATCTTGGCTAATTGCAACCTCCAACTCCCTGGTTCAAGCGATTCTCCTGCCTCAGCCTCCCAAGTAGCTGGGACTAGAGGCACGCGCCACCACACCCAGCTAATTTTTGTATTTTTAGTAGAGACAGGGTTTCACCATGTTGGCCAGGATGGTCTCGATCTCCTGACCTCATGATCTGCCCGCCTCGGCATCCCAAAGTGCTGGGATTACAGGCGTGAGCTACCGTGCCTGGCAAGATTTACTTATTTATAAGTACTGTTAAAATTTATCTTTTGTTTGAGTTCTTTCATTTATCGAGCCTGTTTTCTCTCGTTAATGGTGTTGGCTTTCTCCATACTATTACTATGGGTTTAGTACTTAAAAGGGAAAGCTCAATTTGTGTTCATCCTCATTTTGAGAACAGAAGTCTTCATTGGTTGATTAAAAAAAAGCTGTTTAACTGTCAGCAATGTATAATTTTATTAACAGGAAACTTGAAAGTGTAAGTTCAAAAGAAAGGTAGACAAAATCATCATATTCATTTTGACTCAAAATTAAATTGTTGACATAAAGTTGTTAAAGAAAAGAACATGATCAAGGGTTATAAAAAAATTATTATTGATATAATATACAATTTCCTGTCGTAAAAATATTCTGATGAATCTTATCACTGTAAATGAGAAGAAAGTTTAGGTTCATATGCTGATTGTGATGCTACAGAAGAAAGTGGCAAGAAGTGTTATGGATATGTTAGTTGGTTGAATATATGTGTGTGTGTATTATAAAGTATCCCTTTATTTGGACAAGCTATTTATTAAATCTATGTTGTCTCTTACAACAAATGGCTTTCTCTAATCAAGAAATTGTGGTTTCATCCCAGTTTTACAGAAGCAGATACTGCAGCCCATGAAGTCAGTTAATTTGTCCCAAATCACAAAGGAAGAACCAGAATTTGAAATCAAGATGTATCATTACAAAGTTCTTTTTCTTTCCTTGGTTGAAAAGAGTGGAAGATCATTCAATCTTTGCATTGAGGTTAAGATGCTTCGTTTCTTTGCAGAGGGGAAAACATTGTGGCATATGAATATTACTTTTTACTTCTCTTTCCTGATACTCCAAGTGTAACCTCACTATTCCTCCTAAACCTTCCATAGTACTCCCCTTTCTGCAATTGCAGCCCTTCTTAAGAAGCAAAACAAACAAAACTGTGCGATTGTTGCTTACGTATTTGTTGCATTTGATGTTCTACCATCTCACTGGGGCCAAGGTTGAGTTAATTGCTGTTTCTTCAGTGTTTAGCACCGTGCCTGCTATATAACAGAACTTCAATAAATAGTTATGGGATGAATGAATACCACAATTAACAGAATGCAAAATACACATATTAACAAAAGGAGGTTGAAATGAAACAAATAATGGGCACCTTTTTTTTTTCCTAGTTTCCAAAAATTGATGAGATTCAATGTGTTGCAGGGGTAGGAGTTAGAGAAGGAGACATACAAACATCACTAGGGTCAGTAGATTTGGGTTCTTGTACCAGGTCTTCCACAAACTCTGTGGACTTAACATTTTTGTCCTTAAGTAAAAGGCAAATTTAAGAGGTTGGATTAGATGCTCTTTAGGAACTCTTGTAACTATCACAATAAATAATAGTCAATACTGAATCTGTTTTTATTGATAAAATTAGAAATCTTTCTTTTACCCAAGCGTAGCTTCCAAGATCTGATAGGTAGAAAACAGCTTCCAGAAAGACATTCAATTATAAATGTTGTGATCATCTATTTGCTTCCTTCATTAACATTAATAACACTGTAAATCAAAGTAAAACCACCATAGGAATAAGCTTGTCAGTAGACTGCCAGGAGAAAATACCACAAAAAATACATTTGAATGTGAAGTTAGCACAAGCTTGGTGAATGATTTGACCCTTCAGGACCGAGTCAGATGTGGAACTGAGTGAATTCACAATGGTATCATGGTTCTCACACTGCAGGTACCCACCCTGAAAAAGGAACAAGTTCCCTTCCTGATGATTTTTTGACATAATCATGGAAAGTACTTTCTGAGGTCATTCAATCCATTTGCTGGCTTCCAGGTGCTATTTCAGAGGATTATTCCTTTCCTATTAAAGTATTTGCAGGACTCTCTCCTTTTCTCTCACAAAATCGTTACTTTCCAGAACATAATATGCCTCTTAGGGGCTGACACACTATAGGAAAAATGCTTAAGTACTCAGATTTCAGACTTTTTTTTAATGGCTGCAAAGATTAAAGGGAGAAAATGAAGTCATGTATGAGAATAAAGAATACTCAGGGAAAGCTCCGACTGTCCCTATAGAGAAAAATTATCCAAAAGTGTGGACGGGATCCATTATAGCTGTAGCAGTTTTATAATACTCAGGTTGGAATGTGGAATGTGTGTGTGTGTGAGTGTGTGTGTGTGTGAGTGTGTGCGTGTGTGTGTGAGTGTGTGTGTGTGTATGTGTGTGTGTGAGTGTGTGTGTGTGTCACTTGCCTGCAAGGTAAGAGTTATTAAACAGGAAAATCCTGCTTAACCAGAAACGTAGCTAATTGGAAACCCCAAATCAACTGTTAGAGAAAGGCTCTCTAGTTTAGAAAGAGGAAGCAGGTGAGAAGGAAAAGGCTATGCTTGCCTCATGGGTTGGTGTGGTAGGCAAAAGCCCTTACCCACCCCTTCCACAGGCGCAGGCCTGCACCCTGACGCTGCTCTTCCTGAGGATACCCTGAAATCTGTCAAGATCCTCTGTTTCTGTGCAAAGATTGAGCTATAATTTTCAGATCTAGCAGGTGGGTGGGCGGGGGTGGGGGCAGACAGACATAAACTTTGTAGAAAATATTTTTGCCAAAAAGATTATATGGTTTCCGGTGAATTCTTTATTCATTAGAAAATTCAGTGTCCCAGACCCCTCTTCTTTCCCCAGCCCCTTTATTTTATCCCTGTATGTATTAAAAGTAAGCAGAAATCAAGGTCAAAGTAATGTCAATTGTGATAAGGAAATGATGTTTTAATTATGGAGCTATGTGAGATTCTGTCAGTATATTAAGAATTGATGTTTGGTGCATGGATTAAATGAGAAAAATATGTGAACTACAGATTCCTATTCAAATATCAGATGGGTCTATAAAGCAGAATCTGTGAGCCTCAGTTTTCTTAATTATACGGATAAGAATATCTGTCCAATCTATTCCTGAGAATTGTTTGAGTCAAGATGGTATTATAGTAACATTCCTTTAATATAAATTGGTAAATGGCACATGGATGTTGAAAATTATTATTAGAAGAAAACTAGACTCTTAAATATCAAGGTGTGACAAGAGGCTTCATCCAAGCTCATCTGACTCCTCCATCACACATACCTGCAAAGAGGTTATTTTCAATGTCAGGCAGGGACATGCAGCACCCCCACCTGCAAACTCACAACTTTGAAGTGTGTGACCCAAAATGGAACAATGAAATGTAGTCATAGAAAGGGACTAAGACACTGTTCTCAAATTAAGATTCTCCAACTGTGCTCCACAACAATGCTACCCAAAATAAGGTGGGCAGACTGCAGCGTGGGCATGCCCTGTGAGCTCCTTAAAAATGCAGAATCTCTGATCCCACTGCAGACCTGCTGAATCAGAATCCTGGGGGTGGAGCCCAGCAATCTGTGGGCCTTCCAGAAGGTTCCCTGCCCTGTATAAATCGAAGGTTTTTTTTTTCTTTTTTTCCCTTTGGATAAATACACAGTAGTGGGATTGCTGGATCATATGGTAGTTCTATTTTTAGGTTTTTGAGAAACCTCCATACTATTTTCCATTATGGTTGTACTAATTTGCATTCCCATCAGCAGTGCATAATGGTTTCCTTTTCTCTGCACATTCAGCAGCATTTGTTATTTTTTTGTCTTTTTGATAATGACCATTCTAACTCAAATGAAATGATATCTCATTGTGGTTTTGATTTGCATTTCCCCGATAATTAGTGATGTTGAGCATTTTTTCACACACTTGTTGGCCATTTGTATGTTATCTTTTGAGAAATGTCTGTCCAGATCATTTGCCATTTTTTAATTGGATTGTTAGGGTTTTTGCTGTTGAGTTGTTTGAGTTTCTTCCATATAATGGATATTAGTCTCTTGTCAGATGAATAGTTTGCAAATATTTTCTCTCATTCTACAGATTGTCTCTTTACTCTGTTGGTTATTTCCTTTGATCTGTAGAAGCTTTTCTGCACTCCCATGTTTATTGAAGCACTATTCACAATAGCCAAGACATGAAATCAACCTAAATGCCATTAACAGATGAATGGATGGAGAAAATGTAGTCTATATGCACAATGGAACATGATTAAGCCATAAAAAAGAATGAAATTCTATCTTTCGAGGCAACATGGATTGAACTGGAAGTCATAATGTTAAGTGAAATAATCCAGACACAGAAATGCAAATACCACATGATCTCATTTATATGTGAGAGCTTAAAAATGTTGACCTCATAGAAGTACAGAGTAGACTGTTTATTAAAGGCTGGGAAAGGTAAGGGGGAGGGAAGGATGATGGTAAGTGGGTTAATGGATTCAAAGTTACAGCTAGATTGGAAGAATAAGTTCTAGTATTCTATTGGCTTGTAGTGTGACTATAGTTAATAACTTACTGTATATTGTCAAAAAGCTAGATCAGAGGATTTTTTTCCTTAAGAGATGGGAGTCTCCCTGTGTCACGCAGGCTGGAATGCAGTGGTGTGATCTCAGCTCACCACATCCTAGAACTCCTGGGCTCAAGTGATCCTCGCGCTTCAGCCTCCAGAGTAGCTGGGACTACAGACGTTTGCCACCACAACTGGCTGAAGAGAAAATTTTGAATGTTCACAACACAAATAAATAATAAAGGTCTGAGGTGATGCATATGCTAATTGCGCAGAGTTGAACATTACACATTGTATGCAGGTACAGAAATATCGCTCAGCAGCCCGTAAATATGTGCAGTTATTACTTGTCAACTAAAAGGAAAAGGAAAAAGAAAGAATACCCTTTGAGTTATAAAACAAAGAAAAATAAAATCCCAAGGTTCCTGAGTGCTGGCGTCAGGACAGGCTGCTAGCAGGAGGATGAGGGTAGTGCGCTGGCCTTGGGAGGGGCCTTCTTGCCCCTCCCACCTGAGGAAGAGCAGTTTCACTTTCTTTGGAACAAAGAGAACCCTCTAAAAAGAGCTGGAAGCACAGAATGAATATCTGTGCTCAATCATCAGAGAGATTGTATAACTTTCCCTAAATCACACCATATTAACAGCAGAGATAAGAACAGAGCCCAGACCTCCTAATTTCCATTCTGGATACTTTTTAAAGACTTAACGTCCCCAAAATAAGCTCAAAAGGGAAACTAAAATACCTGTTATGCAAGGCCCAGGAAAGAGCACTGATATACAAGACCTAAGTCTAGATTCAGGTTCTTCCAGCAACTGTCTGGGACTTTGGAGCCTCCTCGCCCCAGGAGCCTAATTTTTCTTCCCACTAAAGGGAGGATAACGTGGACAGCACACAGGTCAAGCGAAAGGATGAGGGTGAATGTTCTTTCATTCTTTATGGGATACATAAGTGTGCTTTTTTTGTTGTTTCGTTTTTTATCATGGCACTGTTGTATCATGAAAAGTGTGTTAGTTGAACCAGCAAAGCTGGATTTGAGTCCTGGCCAGGAGTGCACAGTCTGTGCTCATCCTATCTCCTTTCTGAGCCTCAGTTTCCTCTTTCACAAAAGAGCATAATGCATGTTCTGCTTCTTTCAGTGACAACTAAGTAAAAACATGTATACAAGAGTAAGATAATAAAGAAATATATATAAAAAAGAGTTCAGCCAACTGTGAAGTGGCACTTAAAGTTCAATTGTTGCTATGTCATTAACAATTTTGAAAATACAAAAATGGACAGGAAAGAAAAGGGGATCCAGTTCTGCACCACAGAAGACCGTAATACGAGAAGCAAATAATTAAATAGGATCCCAAAGAGAAGACATAGCCTCTATCATTAAGCCAATCAAATCTTGAATGAAGTATGATCATTAGTTCGAGATGGAGTGCTACTCAAGGCCAAGGCTGGCTGGAGTTAGCCTGACAGGTGTGGAGTCAGCACTCATGCGAAAAAGACTTTCTCATCCAGAAAGCGGAGGACAGGGCTGGGTGAGAGGGAGGCGGTAGGTTCTGCAGAAGAAAGTCCTGTTTCAGGATGCCGCCGCCTGTGGTGGATCACCCCTCAGAATCCCTGTTGGGCATCCACCACATGGATCTCAGGAAAGGTGCAGGAGGTGATGCCGGGAACTGGGCTGCACAGCCTCACATCCTTTTCACGTTGCCACACAAAGAGGTTCCACTATGGGTTCTAAGCAGGTGCGGCCCTGGAAGGGATGCTCGGGGGTGGTTCTTCCATTCACCAAGAGTCAGGAGGAAACCATGGGCCCATTCTCAGGAAAAACAGTGGGATACAACATTGCCACCTACAATTTCAAAGGATGCACAGACTATGAGAGACTGTCCATTGGCCACATGAGGCCTGATTAGAGCCGAGGCTTGGTTAAAAGATTCCCTCCTCTCCTCTGCTAACTCCAGCAAGCTGCAGCATTATTGGCTTATCTCTGTGGGTCTCTCTTGCTGGTTTTGTGCAATGTTCACCATGAAGTCTTGTTTTCTGAATACATGTGAAATTTCTAGAGTTCTTATTACCTTCACATCTGTGTCAATTTGGAAAGTTAATATACAAATAAGAAAGAGTAAATAATATAAATTATTTTAATATGGTAATGGTAACATAAATGCTATAATAGATTGTCTACATGTAAAAATACCCTCGCAAGTTTCTAAATATGTGCACATTACTTAAAAATATAATTTCTTCCATGAAATGTGATACCCTATGAGGAAAGAAAATTAACTTACTTCTTTAGAATTTTTATTAGGCTTTTTATTTGGAGATAACTATAAATGTACATGCCATTATGAGGTAATACAAGGACATCACATGTGTCCTCTACCAGGTTTCCTCCAATGGTAACTTTTGCAGAACTATAGTCAAGACCCCATGCATGATCCTGCCACTGCTATTACAGTTCCATGACTACAAGAATCAATGGGGTCTTTTTAATGATGAGAAATACACAGTAGATTTAATTCACAGTTACTATACAAAATGTATGGATACAAATTCTTTAAAGCTAATTCTCCTAACCTTCCCTCTTCCCCTGACCAAGTATTTGGTTAAACTCATATGTGAGCAATATTTAGTTACTTTCTTGCTACTATCCAAATGGGACAACAATAAAATTTCCTCCCTTCCATTGTGTTTGAGAGATCTTGGTTAAAACAATTTCAGAAGATTTCCATATCAACAATGCAGAAAGTTGCTTCTTTGATAAACAATATAAGCCACTGTAAAAACACAGCAAAGTCTCTGTGAGTTGGTGACTCCCTGGAGCTCAGCAGGCACAGACACAGGGGCCCTTGTTAGATGTTTCATGATTCTACATGTAGGAAGGAAATTTTTGAAGTTATTATAATAGATTTTGTCATATCTGTAAACTCTCTACACTATACTATCTTAAAAACACTGGCCACAAGCTTAGCAAACAAAAAAGAGAGAGAGAGAGACAGACGACTTGCACGTGGACCCAAGCTTTTTAGGAGGTTGCAAATATACAGGTATCTCATTCGTGCTGCCATGCTGCTCAGGGGCCCTGGACTTACCCATCACTATAAGGTAGAGGCATGTGTCTACTTAGCCCACCAACATATCTGGTCCTCACATCGCCTCCCTGCATGTGGGGTTTCAGAAGAGTCTTCTCCCAATAAAGAGCTGATCACATGCTCCACCTCAGCCTCGGTCTCCTCAACCAGCAGTTCAATGGGCAGAAAATTTGTTTATGGCAATGACAGCAGCTTGCGCCACCTCTCCTAACTTCACACTCTTGAAGACAAAATTCTTATAATTATCCACCCAACCTGTGTCAAGGTACGCAGCAGCTCAGGGGCTGTGCTTGTTTCTGGCCAGGTTGCATCCCAGATCCCAGCTTTTTCCTGAATCTTATTTCTGTCTACAGTGACACGTGCAAAGGAATTTTCTCTCTCCATGAGCTAATCATGTTCCCAACGTTCACTACAGATTTATCTCCCACAGATAAGCAATTTTTATACTGATTGGAATATGTAAGAATTTCAAAAAAAGAATTTCAAAAATGGCTTATTCTTGTTTCACGGAGCGCATATGGTGAGCTCATTTAGGGTATAGGCCTGGTAGAATCATCTATGTGGACATTCCACACTTAATATATCTAAACATTCTATTTATAAAATGAAGAACAGTCATTGCCCAGATCCCCTCTCCACTGTCCCTTTATTTCTGTTATCAAGACAAGTACTCAAGTTGCTTCCCCTGTTTGGATCCCTTCACCAGCATTTTCCTGGGCACGTTCAAGTGCGGATGCTCAGTGGGCAGACAGCCTCACTCAACTACTAAGTGACTGTTTTTTCTGGAACTAGACTTTTTGAGCAAGATCCAAATTTATGTATCAGAAATATCCAATATTAATTAAATGAAGAAACATTTATTAAGCACCAACTATGTTCTTGGAAAAGTAAAATGACAAATTCCTACATGTTGAGAACTATTGGCATCCCTTGGAAATAATCAATACTGAAAACGTTAAAATGAATCGTTTTACAGTTGTATAGCATTTTAGCATTTCAATGTGCTTTTCCAACTGTCATTTCATTTGGAAACGGATATTTTCTTAGATTCTAGGGCAAAATAAATGGCTTGTCCTACTGTCAAATTAGGATATAAATAGAAATCTTTAATCTTCAGATGAGTATATGTATACAGAATTACAGACAGACATTATTAAGCCTACACTGTGTGCTCTTGTCTTCTGAAGAATGGACTTGCTGCCTGTTAATTCCAGTTTCATTGTTTATGTCACCCTCTTCCACTCCAGGCTGTCCTGCACCAGTGTCCGGCTCACCAGCTGCTCAGTGAGGAAGGAGATATTGTGGGAGAGTCATGGGAATTGGATTCAGGAAAATCTAGGATTGGATCTCAGTTCTCCAAAGACCTTGCATCTCTAGTCTTAGTTTTCCTAAAATGTAAAATGAAGCTAAGAATAGCCATCATAGGGCTATTTCTAGAATTGCATTAGCTTATAATTAGACTTACATACTGCCTGCTACGTTTCAAGTACTCTATAAGTGCTAGCATCCCATGCCCTTGTGGAGTTCCAAAGTTTCATGGGGACCAAGTCCCTGACTAATTGATGGCAGTGGTGCATTACCCAGTACACTCCAGGCTCCAAGTGACAACAACAAACCTGAGCACAGCTGTGGCATCCAAAGTCTGGGGTCTTGACTCACACTACACCACTCTTAGGTGAAACAAAACAAATTAAAATAAAGGTTGTTTGAAACACACAACAAGCTCCTTGCAATGCACTGTGTCTTTTGTAGGCAAAGTATTGTGCAAGAGAAAATATTCCCAGCGATGGAATTATCCTAAAAGATGGAACCCAAACTCATCCATCCTTAAAAATGGTTTGAGAAAAAAATATATGCATAGAAAATACTATATTGGATTTATATGAAATATATCAGTAATAGCAAAAAGGGGTTATTGTTGTATCATAATTTTATCAGGTAGTAGTTGAAGTGGTACCACCATGTAAAATGGAACTTAAATGTGTTTGGGGTCGTCCCAGGGTGTAGAAAGTAGATCAAGGGTCACAAATTAGACAAAGGGAGGGACACGTTAGCTTGATATAAAGACTGTCAAAAGCTGTATTCAATAATTGATAGCATTGATTTTAAGAAGTAATGAAATTCCCATTTACAGAGACCAGGAAAGGAGGCAAAAGATAACTTTTTATCAAGGATGCTGAAGAAGAGATTCATAAAAGCAGAGCTAAGATCCAGATTCTATAATTATTTGAAATAATTGCACAAGGCATTAGTTATCTACAAAGCTACGGTCACAAAAAGTGAGAATTTGCATGGATGTACTTTTTCCTATTGTCATTATGACAGTTATTGTTTTATTTGTTTAATTATTCTGGAAATAGTATTGCAGTTCTCTGGCCTTAAGGGTATAGGTCAGAGTAGCTCAGGTGCATACATCTGTGGGGAGAGCTTGTGACCTCCAGCGATCTCCAGTCCCCTTCTGACTTCCTGGATGAGAGTAGATGCCTACATTTCCTTCTCTGGGAAGATGTGGAGAACACATTGGTCCAAATGAAGCTGACGTGAAATAGGGAAAGAGAAACAGAACTTTTTTTTTCATTATCGCAGTTACTGACTCAGTCATATTCATTCACATGTTTTCTAAAGAAGAAAGTTTCCTGCGAAACTTTCTCTTTTTTTGCACATTTTCCACCTAAATGGTTATTTGTTAAATTGAGCTATAAAACAAATTCTAGGAGAGGCTTTTCTAAGAGAACAGGCACTGCTATTCCCAAGATAAACAAACAGAGCTGTGTGAAGGCCCTGTCGGAGGGAGGGATGCGTGCTGGGATCTGTCCCGATCTGTGCCCACTGCAGGGTCCCTTGACCCCCACATGCCTCCCTCCTTGGCTTCCCCACGTCCCCCAGGCCCTGGTTGCCAAAAATCCTCCCACTCACAGAGGAGCAATTCCCTCTCCCCCTCTCCTCCCTCTTCACTGCCCCTTCTACATCCAGGGCTTCTCACGTGAGCTCACCATGCCACCAAGGCCCGTAGTTCCGTGGCCTCTGCCCTTACTGACGCCGCCAGCTGTTTTCTTCTTCCAGTACTCCTTCCCCTGACTTTTCTGTAGCCTCACATTGGCATTCCTTCTCTTCTTCACGATTTTCATTGCAGTATTTGAAGGTTCCCATCCACAGGCACCCTACACCTTTATCTCACACATTTTTACTTCAACAACATTTAAATACTTATATTTTTGCCATCCCAGGACCACCAATAACCTCACTCACTTGAGCCCCACTTGCTCACTCAACAGTGACCCCCCTAACCCCTCAGACTCTCTGTGTGTGGAAGGGCCTCCCTCCCGTGTCCCCGTGCCGACCTGTCAAATTCAACTTCCCACTCTGTCTTCCCCAGCATGAATCTTCCCCTGTTGTGTCTCCCCAAGGCAGCCAGAAGCATCTCATATGCTTTCCTGCCCAGTTTATTAAGGACCTGCTCTGCTGAATGGCTCGTGAGCTCTTGAAGGACAGGAAATGCATTTTTCTCATCATAGCATCCCTTGCACCAGCACAGTGCTTGGCAAATTTGAGACACAGAAATATTTTAGGAAGAAGGAAGGGCAAGTCTAGTCTTGAATTTAGAAGTCATGTGGGATTTGGCTAGGAGATCTTAGAAAAGCTCCTACCAAATTTATTTTCAATCTCCATACAAAACCACAAAGGAAAAGAGGAGGTAAAATGACTAGTTTAAAAACACAAAACTAAACTAAACATTCTGCAAAGATACCTATAATATGGATGAACTTTCTTCCAACTACAAGACCAATAGAATTAGAAAGAGGAGGGGAAAAAGAGATGCGTTACCCTTGTCTCATGAAATAAATCAACCCTACCCATCTGAAAAAAACATAAGCAAAAACATCCTCCAGATTTTGCTTTCCAGGTCAGACACTTAAATCAAGGAAAACATTTTTCAGCCATTTCTCAATTGAATATTTACACTGTTTTTAAATTGTCCAGACACAGAGCCAAGAACACTCATGCATGCCATCAATAACATCGTTTTTTTTCCCGATGTTCACTCAGAGACTACACCAGAAGTCAAAAAGCAAGGAGAAGCCGTAGTGGTGTGTGAGATCCTGAAAGCAGTAGAAGCAACATGCAAAGAGTGACTTTACATCTACATGTGATGAGAGAAAACAAATGTATAAGAAAACAGGACACAAATTGTTAACATTGGTTCTTCATGGGTAGTGAGATTAATTTACTCTTTATTCATAGCACATTTTTAACAATTTTCTTTAATAACCTTTGCATTACTTTAAAATTTGAGTAAATGCATTTTTAAATTTTTATCAGTAAACAGGAAGCCACTGAAAAGATAAAAGGATGATGTTGATATCCAAGCCTGAAACTTAAAAACCAAAATCTTTTAAGTAGCATCAGAACTTTAAAAAACACAAAAATGTTCTTGTTGCCCCAAAACCTCATTCCAGTTTTTACCAAGTGTACCCTGCCCATAGCTGCCTGTTTTTCCAAGTAGTTAAGATTTACAGTGAGGGGGTGGGCCGTAAGAAGTGAGGCAGAGAAGGAAAAATGTTGGAATTGCAATTAACTTTACCACCAATTGCCGTGTGATTCCAGGTGAAACATTGCAATGTAGAGAAAGGGGTGAGACTCTCAAATATTAATGGAGATTGTCAATATGATGGTGGATTTGGGCCCAGGGGGTCACATAACCCCATGTTTCCCACTTTGAAAGTAAAATGATCAGAAAGTTGGGGAATAAAATTATGAGAATGGAGAGAGTGATCAATGCCACTGATCATATTCCCATCTCTACTCACTTAGGCAAGCCCAGAAAACTAAACCAAGCTCCTTTATTGATGTTCTGAAGCACATGGCCTGCATGTCTTTTGCAGTTAAATGTAATTGCATGATTCTCTTTACTTCCTGCATGATGCTCTCACTCTGGCCCTGCTTGACGGAGGCATTGGCAGTTCCCTCTCACTGTCTTCTGGTCACTAAATGCTTTTGCGTAGATTTCATGGAGGTGAAGAAATAACTACCACCATCACAAGAGGAAAGGGTACCTGAGAAAGCTGTTCCCTGTCCCTCTGTTCCATTGTGAGTATGCCTGGCCAGGACTGTAAGTTAGTCACGTCAGGGTGGGTGGGATAAAAATCATTTCTCCTGGGAATCAGAGCAGAATCAGAAGGTAGGAGATAACCTCGTGCACCTCCTCCTCAACATTTCTTCATCGCTCTTAGTTACAAACATCTCTCTATTGATTAGCTCATACCAGAGGCTATGCAAGGGTAATGTCATAATGCTTTGAGCTGTTCAGGAACGGGAGAAATCAGAATGTTAATAGCAGTGATGAAATAAAAAGTATAACTCATGCAAAGTAATGTAGCAGCAGGAAGTCTCAGGAAGAAAAGACAATTTTTGTCAGGTTGATGAATTCAACTTAACTTTAAGCATCCAAGTCTCCCAAAACAGGCCTTTGTAGCAAGCATTGCGAGTTCCTCTAAATCAATATGTTTTCTCAGGGACTATGGTGCCCTCATAAATCATCATTTGCATGACATATTTGTGCTAATAAATCTACCTTGAAGAGAGGGAAAGAAAGGAAACTGGTTAACAATAAACCACAGATCTAAGCCATAAGGAGAAAAACAAAAAACCCAGGTTTCTACGGACACACAAATTTGTGTGGCTGCAGTCAAAGTAAATGTGTCTTCTCCCCTGGGTGGCTGTGGGCTCAGGTCAGCACTGAGCGAATCTAGTGGAATGCAACATCCCTTTGGGATAACTGGGCTGTGAGCCATTCATGGGAGGGAAGACAAAAAGAAAGCTAAGCTGTGAGTGAGCCAACTGTAAGTTCATTTTTCTTGGATTCTTCTCAATTACTTTTCCTAAATGGACAAAAATGGAGCAAGTTTATTTAGTGGTTTGGATAGAAAAGGAAGAAATAGATTACTCAACAAACTGAAATTTCCCTTTGAACCTCAAACGAAGGCTCAGCAACCAGGGCCATTCCTAACAAGTCTGCATTAAGCTGAGAAGCCAAACGGAATGATGAGTTAGTGACAACAGGAAAAGCATATTCATAGTTCCCTGACTTTATTTGCTAATTTATAGGGTAACTTTTATCCTTTCCTGCAAAATATTTCACACCAAGTGTAAGGGATCATTGAAGATAATAGCGAAAAAAGTATGGGCTATGGACCCACACAGACCTGGTTCCATCTTTTGTGCCCTTATGCCCATAACGTGGGCATTGACTTCTGACCTAGATAACAGGAATAATTACAATGCCTTTGCCAGACCATTGTGAGAATGCATTGAGATAACATATGTGTGATGGTTAATTCTAGGTATCAACTGGACTGCATTGAGGAATGAATACCTGATAGATGGTAAAGCATTATTCCTGGGTGTGTCTGTGAGGGAGTTTCCAGAAGAGACTGGCATTTGAATCAGTGAGCTGAGTAAGGAAGACCCACTCTTACCCAGTGTTGGTGGGCACCATCCAAACAGCTGAAGGCCCTGATAGAACAAAAAGCAGAAGAAAGGCAAATGTTCTCTCCCTTTCCCCCGGAGCTGGGAAACTCTTTTTCTCCTGCCCTTGGACATCAGACATCCAGGTTCTCCTATCTTTGGACTCTGGGACTTGCACCAGAGCACCCCCTCTACCCAGGTTCTGAGGTCTTCAAACTTGGACAAAGCGAAGCTACCAGCTCCCCCGCTTCTCCAGCCTATAGATGTCACATAGTGGGACTTCTCATCCTCTATGTGAACCATTTCCCCTAAAATATCCCCTTCTATCTATTCATCTATATCTATCTATGTATCTCTATCCATCTACCTACCTATCTATCTATCATCTATCAGTCTATCTATCTACCTATCTGCCTATCTCTCTCTCTGTCTGCCTATCTATCTTCTATCTACCTATTTATCTATCTCTGTCTCTGTCTGCCTATCTATCTATCTATCATCTATCTACCTGTCTATCTCTATCTATTCATCTATATCTATCTATCGATCTGTCTATCTATCTGTCTGTCTCTCTCTGTCTGCCTATCTATCTGTCTATCCATCTATCCATCCATCTATCCTATTGGTTTGTTTCTCTGGAAAACCCTAATACAATATGTTAATTGAAAAAAAACGCACAAATGACAATACATAGCTCAGAACCAGACATATACCATGTACTCAATGATGTTCACTTTTCTTTTCATTTTTAAATTTAAAAAATCATAGAGCCTGAAAGGGCTTGAGTAATCACTTACTTCATCACTCCAGCAGTTTACAAATGATTGAAAGACATACTCTGAATTTAGAATTCAAGATCTGCCCACACCAAAACTTTCTTTCTTAAAACAGGTTTTTGATGTCTTTGTTTCTGTTTGCCCAAACAAAACTGACTTACAGCTAAACATTAACTTAAAAAAAAAAGCATATAAAAATAAGAAAAATCACCATAACATCTGCATCCAGAGATAAACACTGTCTAAATCTTGGTATGGGGAATGTAGGATCATCCTACACCAGTTTACAATAGTGTACATGGGAAATAAATGGCCTCCCTCATGTGCAATAAAGGAACCAAACAAAAATCCTTTTTGCTTTTCAGATGATGGGTGTTCTGTCTTACATCTCATCCCCTCTTGACAAGGCATGTCTTAAAAATCATTACCTGTTTTCCACATGGGAAAGCAAAGGCGGCTGTTCCCACCATCTCCTCTCCCGCCAGACGCCAGAGAGCAAAGGCCACTGTTGGCTAAACACCCCACTAGCAGACTCTGTGCTAAATTTGGAATTAATAAAGTTTTCAACTGAACTATTATTTTATTACAAGGTGGAAAATATGCATTGATACGATTGCCCAAATGTTTAAATTGCTTGGCCTTGTGAAAAGCCAAGTTTAAAATAAGAATCTCTGGCAAGAAAGAATCTCCTGATAAAAACCATGTGTTGAAAAGAAAACAAAAACAGAGTGGGAGTCTATGTTTTCACTCTGGGTTTGTGGACTAATAATTTATCTTGATCTATTTTATAAATGAAGCCCCTATATTGCCATGTTTACCTAAAAGGAGTTTGGCCTGATTTTTGAAAAGTATTAGATTAGACCATGCAACTAAACATAATCATATATATCGTATGTGTATGTGTGTATTCACAGGAGCACGTGCAAATATTCAACATGCAAACATGTTTGTGTATCTGTAGACATAAAAATAAATAGATATGTACGTATGTGTGTGTGTGTGTGTATTGAAAGTGAGACAGACAGAAAGAGAGAGAGAGAGAGAAAGCTATTGATATTTTATATACTTAAAGAAGGTAGCATCAAGAACTGGTCTCAGGCACTTCCAATAGCTGAAAGGGATCAAGGACAAAGGTGATTACCCAAAGAAGTTAGTACTTTGTACCATTTATCATGTGCCAGCCACTGTACTGTAATAGCCCTATTCCATATGAAAATCCTAAGAGGCAGCTCTCTAGCTTTGCTTTATAACTGGGGAAACAGGCTTAAAGAGAATTCAGCACAGTGGCACTCAACTGGAAATAAAATCCAGTTCCACACAAATCCAAACATCCTTCTCTTCTCCTTCACCATTTTTTCTCCTTCGCTGTTCTGCCTCTTGAAGAGTGGCAGAATCAGGAGGGGAAAGAAGAGCTTTCAACCAAGTCAAGGAAAAAGCACAAGCATTTAGTCCAAAGCAAACTGGGCAGTGGAGAAAACTAATTGAATCTTGCAAGAAGGTTCTCTAGTAAGTCCATATCTATAGACACTTCACAGATTAATCTATAATTTCCAGATTGTTAGGAAGAAAGCCGCTGTGACTCTTTCCTCCCCCCGAGCAGGAAGTGGTAACCTTGGCATGGGTAACCCAGCCTACTCAACACCCAGGAAGGGCCATTTAGCACCCTCCACTCAATATGACAACGCTATTTTCAGTATCTATCATGTAAAAATCAGTAATAATCATTTTTTCAGTCATTCTTTATTTTAAAACAATGATTTAAATAGAAGAATCAATTTTAATTTTAAACATACACAAATTTAGTGAATGATTTTGTGTTATAAACAATAATCTGCATTTACCAAACAGTAATATGACACTTTCCAGTTTGCACCCCATCTTACTCTTTGAAATTTTAGACACAAATAGGAACTCTCAGTGCTCTCACTGAATGACAGAAATGAAGGTACTCAAGTTCTTTTTTGTCCTCTTCCCAATCATGATGATAGCACCTAGGTTTAAATCTAAATCTATTGTTTAAACACAGGAATATACAGCATCCCAGATATGGGATAGACCAACTACATCTGGAGTGAACTTGCTCGATTCCAAACCCTCATGAACCTGCTTGGAAAGAAAGTGTGTAGCTCATACGTGTGTGGCAGAGCCCAGAGGCCCAGAGGCTCAGGGCCCACCTGAGGATGACCGCCGAAAGCTGTCAAACTTCCTCGCTCCAACTTAGTTGGTTTTCTTTTTCCTGCCACCCACAAAAATATAAAGAGGAAAATCGAATTCTTTGCAATCCTCAATGCTTAGCCATTCTCGATGTTTGGGGAGAAATGGGTCTCTTAATGAGCTCTTTAGCTACCATGCTGATTGGGGTGATGTGAGGTGTCCGAGGCCTCACAGGCAGCATGTCTAGGAGACACGCTAGCTCCAAAACCTGTGTGCTCAGCTCTGCCAAGCCCTGCAGGCTCCCACCGGATCACAGAGTAGAATACGTGGAACATGGTCACACTGTAAGGAGACTCGAACGTTGACTCAATGTGGACCTCATGATAGAGCAGGTAGTGTGGGCAGCAGAGGGGGAAGAATGGGAATCCCTGTGGTTTCTGAAGGAAGATGAGGCTTAAGAAAGACTAAACGAACAATGAGACAGAGGATAAACTGAAGAGAAAATCACTATTGTGAGGAGGACCAGGTGATCTCTCACAAGGTTTTCTAGAAAAAAGTAGTCATTGTTTTACTTACAAAAGAAAGATGACTCTGGGCACGGTGGCTTACTTCTGTAATACCACACATTAGAAGGCCGAGGCAGGAGGGCTTCTTGAGCTCAGGAGTTTGAGACCAGCCTGGGCAACATGGTAAGACCCTGTCTCTACAACATATACAAAAACTAGCCAGGCTTTGTGGCGTATGCCTGTAGTGCCAGCTACGTGGGAGGCTGAGGAGAGAGGACCATTTGTGCCCGAGAGGTTGAAGCTGCAGTCAGCCACGATCTCGCCACTGCACTCCAGCCTGGGCAACACAGTTAGACCTTGACCAAAAAAAAAAAAAGACAAAGATGACTTCAATAGTCAAGGATGGCTTTGGGCATACGAAAACATGATGAAATGTCTTCCACCTTATGGCAGACGTTGACATAAGATTCTGCCTTTCTGCGATTCACTGGTCTTTCCAAGGAAAGCAATGAAGTCAATTAAACCCTTGTTTGCTAAAAATATAAATGCCTATCGGTCTGCAGAACGACCTCACTCTAATTGACATACCTAGAACTCACTCCAGCTGTGGTGGCGTCTGTCTTGCAAAGCTGGACTGCACGTTTGGAGGAGTGCTCCCTACACTACTTTACGCCGATTAGTTTTCATTTCTTCATTGTATTTGCCAAAAGGCTTGTTTGTCTGATTAGGGAAACAGGTTTGGGAAATAAAGATGCATGAACCAACAGAAAATAGTGGCATCTCAGACGCAGGGTTTTAGAAACATTATCTGTTCATCCAACTCTTTGGCTTCTTACCTCCAGCAGCACCCTGCCAATACGTGTCCACTGCGAAGAATATTTCAAAAGACAGCAGGTAATTAAGATGTTTTTGGCATAGAGTAAAAGCTCCCCATGATGTGTCCTAGTACGGTGGGTCTGAAGGCATTCTTCCCATGTGGCATAAGGATCATTTACAACCTTCAAGGAAACTAAAATCAAGTTAAAATTGCAACCAAAAAAAAAAAAAAGCACTTTAAGGTGGAAAACAATCTTAAAAATATAGCATAATCCCTCATTTGACAGAAGAACAAACTGAGGCCTGATGAGGTCAGTTGGCTTGCCACAGAACTAGCCAGTGCCGCAGGAGAGAATAAAGCCCAGATGCCCTAGCTCCTGAGCTCAGCCGTTGTTCTAGTTCATTGAAGAAGAATAAAATCTGCTCATATTTTACTTCACAGTTGTAGAACATAAACTTTGAAATATATTTATTTCATAGTTATAACATAAATATACTAAATATATATTTTAAATGCACTTAAACTTGTTTAAGAAAAAAACATGTCCTTTATGAGCATAGTTAAACTCATAAAATCACTACATAGTATTCATATAATCCAATAATACTAACACAATATTAAGCTAGTTCATTTATCAGTAAAAAGCAACTTCAAAATAGGAAAGCCATTATTAGTTCATTAATCAGTAAAAAGCAACTTTAAAATGGGAAAGCCAAAGTAGGAAGGAGAAGCAATGTAAGATGTGGAATCATTTCATTCATTCACGTATTTATTCATCCAACAAACACAGACCTTCTCCTAGCTTTCTGTTTGTTGCCAATGAGAGGAAGACATGTTTTAGCCAGGGAGACATAGCACAAACCTACACACCTCAGGCGTAAGTGATTGCACCAAAATAGCAGTGTCTGCAAAGTGCTGAGACGCAGAGAGGATTCCCCCTGGAATGCACCTGTGGTAAGGAAGTATCTCTGCTGTTTTTTCAATAGTTCAGACCTATGACCCAAATATTCAACGGGCACCTCTTATTTGCCAGATGCTAAGCTTGGAGGTGAATAAAATATAGTCTCTGCCCTGGAAGACTTGACAGTCTAGTTGGGGAGGTGAAAACTGGAAGGTAATGTGGGCACTGCACATCTCCTCAGAAGAGGCTGTGTGCAGCTGCGCCTAGCAGAGAGTCCAGAAATGCTTCCTAGGGCAGCAGCAGCCCCAGAGTCTCCAAAAATATGAAGGAGTGAGCTAGGCCATGTCTGCCTTTCCTCCAGGAAAAGTGAAAGAGGAACTGTAAGGTTTTCAGAAACTGGGGCACAAAATAAAAGGCAAGGAGCATGGGCCACCAGGCTGGTGAGGTTGGCAGGGGCTGGTAACCAGTGCTTCCTGAGGACAACCTGGAGGCACAGAGGTTTCAGGCAGATACATGAGATTTATACCTGATACCCTCACAGAGGTGAATGGATAGATTTGGGGGAATGACAAGACGGCTTTTAAGACACAAGATTTGGGGGAAAGTTGACATTGAAAAAGTTGAAGCAAGATATGGTAAACTTATGAACCTATCAACAGAGATGGGGAAAAAAAGGCAGAGATTTTAATTGAAAACATTGGTGGTGATTGGGAGCATATGAAGGAGACAGGATTTGAGAAGCCCTGTTGGATTTCTCATTTGATGGCTTAGATGGGTGTTGGTGTCATGAACTGAGATGGTGAAAGCAAAAGTTGGTTTGGAGCTAATGTTTAGTGATTAAATAAAGCTACCGGGCAATCTTTACAATTTAATGCAATAAAGAAAAAAGGTTTGCAACCCAAATTTCTGTTCATTTACTATAAGTAATTATGATTATTAATAGAGAAAGGTTAATGATTAATTTCGACAGCTGTTAAATGATTTACTGAGCATTCTCTATAAATACCCAGTCTCACTGGACGGTGGCATTATCCCAGCCCAAGAGGCATCTTCAAAAAAAAATCATTGGCAATACATTGAATGAGAAGAGTCAAAATCCTGAATTCCAAATTCTTCTCAGTGCCACACATTTTAATACTGTAAATTTCAGAATAATCTACATAGTTGTAAACTTGCCATACCTGGGTGGCATGAGTCTTAGAATCCCCTTTAAAAGTGTAGTCTCACTCTCAGTTTTCACAACCCAGGTTCTCTGGGACACAGGACCAGGACTGGGGGAAAGGAGGCCCCAACAGCTCCCCCAGCCTTCCAGGAATCTCCAGGCTCCAAAGGAAACGTCATTTTGAATGACTCCTGGGAGTCACCAAGGCTGGTCTCCTACAGGCTCCCAATCCCCCAGCGCTCCACTGTGCCTGCATCTCCCACGGTGATGATTTTTGCAGATATTCTCTGATATTTTGCAGACAAGCCATTCAGCCTGTCTTGTAGCCTCTCACCCTACCTCAGCCAGGAGTCGCGAGGACAGGTGAGCTCAGTGACCAATGCTGACCTGAGCCAAACTGACCCTCTACTTAGATCAAGATCACTTGCTCGCCTTCATGTTCATGTGGATTGAGCTTTTTCCCACATGCACCATCCATCCGTCTGCAACAACGAAACAAACATATTCTGAACCTGCTTGGCACAGGCTGCAACTCCAGCAGATCTTTGCTCAGACACCTCTGCGAGGCATTCACTGACTGCCATGGAAAGTTGTAACCCCTCTCTCCTCAGCACTCTCTCTTTGCTCCTTAATTTATGCTTTTTAATTTCACGCAATACCCATTGACATTTCTCTATACATTTAAATTATTTATGCTGAAGGCGGTGCCTCACGCCTGTAATCCCAACACTTTGGGAGGCTGAAGTGGGCCGATTACCTGGGGTCAGGAGTTCGAGACCAGCCTGGCCAACATGGAAAAACCCCGTCTCTACTAAAAATACAAAATTAGCCGAGTGTGGTGGGTGTCTGTAATCCCAGCTATTCAGGAGGCTAAGGCAGGAGAAACACTTGAACCCAGGAGACAGAGGTTGCAGTTAGCTGAGATTGTGCCACCGCACTCTAGGCTGGGCAACAAGAGCGAAACTCCATCTCAAAAAAAATAAAATCATTTATTAGTTTACTGTATGTTCTTCCTCTTAGGACTAAGCCCCACAAAGACAGGGATTTGTAAATGTTTTGCTCACTACAGTATCACCAGACCCGAGAAGCGTGCTTGGAACGACAAAAGCTCAATAGACATTTATAAAGTGAATCTGCTAACTAGCAAAGACGGACTAGCACCCCACAGGTGAGTTCACAACTGCCTTTTCAGTCCATTGTCTCATGGATCTCATAAGAACTCTGTTAGGTAGGGAACTTGTCTTAACCCCACCAACTTCATGAGAATTAGAAAGGCTCGTCAACTTAGCCCAGGTTCCACAATGCTCAGTAAGTATTTTTCAGAGCCACAGCTTGAATTCAGCTCTTCTGAATCCTGTTCCAGATTCACTTGGTTATGACAACCCTGCCCTAAATGACTTTGCACATGCATGCAGCTGATTAATTGATGGCACAGCTCTGGGGCCTAGCCAGGCACGCTGGTATGGGTTCCTCATTCCAGGGTGCCCCACAAGAAGATTCAAAACATATCAACCCAAAGCCCATGGGGATAAAGGATATTTTCCAGAAAACACTTTAGCAAGACACTTAGGAAACATGAAATAAAAGGAAGTATTATTTGAAATAAAGAGTTGTTTTTGATAGCACCCCTGTTGTACGTTTATCACCATCTTAAATGCCATTTATTACTACTATGTAGCACAAAATTTGTGGCTGGGAAAGCTCATGCCATAGACATTGCTAAGATGCATTTCTGTTTATGTTTTAATTTCTTCCATAAACCATCAGTAATAGAGTGTAACTTCCCTGCCTGACTCTGCCTCCTACCTGGGACAACTTTCCCAGCCAGCTCTGGCCAAATCTCTGTCACAACCAGCACCAGATCCAAGGGAATATGGGTGGCAGGTTATTAAAAATAAAATCGTAACATTACGTTAATTTTTATCTTTGCCAACTTCACATAAATTGCCTCTATCCTTTGGAGGAGGAAGTTTAAATCTTTTTAGAGAGTAAAAGTAAGGGTATTTAATATAAATTATTCAGCATTTTCATTTCTAGAGTGGTTGATTGGGATGAAAAGATTTTTATTTTCTGTCTGGGCTTTGTCATCCTAGAACATCTTCAGATACAAGATGTTACATCTCAATCAGATTCTTCTCCTAAAACCCGTTAATAAATTTTATTTAAAAGTTGTGGATATAGGCTTTGTATGGTCTTTTTATAGTTTGCTGTAAAAGATTTTAGTTGTCTCTTCAATCTTTTTCCTGGTCCTTCCATTTCTAATTTCAAGGCTTTAAAGTTACTTTTGAGAGCCCAAAGAAAACACTGTTAAGTCAAGGATGAAAGAAAGGGAGAGATATGGTACTGTAAATATAAATGATTGCCAGATTCAGGCTGACAGAGCTGTGTTCTCTTGTATCAGCATTTTACGGCCTTGCTGAATGGAGACAGGGTCCTCTGGTACATGCTGCTTAAGCCTGTGTTTTTATGGGGCCCTTTCACTGAAAGCACATAAACTTCACATGCTTTCTCAGGAAGCGCCTTCCATGCCTTTCCCACACTGGGCTAATAAGTCGGGCGGAGTCCGTCTTGAAAGAGTGCAGTGATTGATTGTGTGTGTGTGTTGAGAACCGTGAGACTGACTTTCATCAAGCTGCTCCAAGCCGATTTAGGCTCTTTCTGCAAGGTGTACTGACTGCAACCCACACGGCAAGAAGGAACAAACAGCCATCACTGAGAGCGGCTTCCGATGGCTGCGACACCACCACCGACGGAGCACTTGCACAGAGCAGACCCGGGCCGGAGCCCAGCAGCAAGAGAAGCCCAAACAGGTAATTCAGGGAAGCGGATACCAGAAGATCCTGCATTTTTCTGAACACACGAAACAGACTCTGTCTGCACATGTTGCCAGGCTAGCACTGACGTTCACTCTGGTCCTGTGCATGGAGGCCGCTGCCTCCTTTGTCTTTGATCACCAGGGCTCCAAGGTGGCAGGCACAAGGTTGATGCTTCAAGCTGCTATTTAACAAATGCTTCATAGATAAGTGCCTAGCCCACTGTACAGCTGTGAGGGAAGAGCTACAGAGTTGTTAAACAACTAATCAAAATAGGAAAGAAAAAGAACCCAGTGGTGACTTCTGAGCAGGGTGGGTCTTTTCCGAAGCTGGAAGCTGTAATTTCTGGTGTCTGTGTATATGGAGAACCTTATAACTTTGACAAGTTCATGGTGAGCTTGAAAACAATATTCTCATTTCCTAGGTAAGGAAATTGAGTCTGAGGTTGAAGGCTCTGAATTCACACAGCTAGTTAATGGGGAAAGCAGTAGCTGAGCCCAGACACTGACTCCATTTCAGTTAACCTCCCTACCCTGATTTTGGAAGGCAGTTAGCCCCACTCCCTCCACACCCCAACACTGATTTTGGAAAGCATCTGTCTCTCCTGTGTTGTGGTAAACAATGTCTTAGATATCCTCACTCATGCCACAAACAATAGCCTGAATAAAGCAGGTGCTCAGTAAATGCTTGACACGCAAATCCATGGTTGGGTGGATGGATGAATGGGTAGATGAATAAATTATCAATATAAATGTAAATGAAATGGAGTCCTAAAATTTGTAAAATCTTATAATTCACTAAAAATAAATCACTCAACTAAAATAAGACTTTAGCTGAAATATTTTTGTCTCCTCCCTCACAGTTCACCTGAAAAAAACTAGGCAGCCAGAATCAAGATTCTATCTCCTTCATATGTGGTGCTTATAGCCCCAACCCTTCCCACACCAGCCAGTTAAACACACAGTGAAACAGAAACAAGGAGTGAGGAGCCATAAAATTTAATGGGTGGTTTGATCATGGTGCCTCTGTAGCAGGGGATAGACTCTTGGAAGGCAGCAACCACTCCTGCTTTCTTTGTCTTCTTCTGTAGGGACGTATGTGAGGAACAGAATGCTATGCACTCTGCAAGGCCTCCAATTAAAACTCTTGTCAGCCATATTTTAAGTGCACTCAAAATCTCATATAAATGAATGCGATTACTTGACATCAGTACATCTCCCTCTACTGTGTAGTGATTTCTACCTTTGAAAGTTCTCATGAATGTTTTCTTTCCTCTACATCCCTTCTGCCAATGTCAAGCTGACATCTCTGTATAGAACCTGGCAACAACTTGAACTGTGTTTGAAAAGTTCTTCCTCTCTCTGCTTTGTCCATCACATACTTGATCCTGTCACTCTCCTACTTAAAATCCTTCTGTAGCTGCCCGTTGCCTACATGAGTACCAGACACTTTAGAATACGCAGAGTATGAATTGCAGGAAAAGGCCCAGATTTTTCTTTCCTTATTTATTTTTGAGACTGGAGTTTACAGGTTGAACTCTGAGCCAAACTCTCTGATTTCAAATCTCAGTTCTGCTGCATGGAAGCTATGCAGCCTTGGAAAAATAATGTGAGCTCTCCTGAAGAGTGCAGCAACAAGAATACTTCCCTCTTGGGCTGTTGTGAGGATGGAGTGGACCAATATGCACCTCAAGTGCTTAGAAGCATACGCCCAGCACGTATCCAGCCATGTATTAACATTGTGGGGCAGCCACTGGAGTCAGAGCAGTTCTCACTACAGAAAAGCTTAGCTGCTCGATGTCCCCATCTGCCAGGCTAACAGAAATGGTCATCTCACTAATTAATGGGGCTCCTGGTCACAACCCAGGATTTTGTGAAGATTCTGGGGTTAAGCACCTCGCAGAACAGTGGGCCCTGGGATGTGGGCTCTGTGAATGTGCTCCAGCGCCAGTCCTGCTTGGCCCCCGGGAGCCAGGTTGTTCTTCCCATTGCCCCTTTGTCTGGCTGCAGCCCCTGGGCTTGCCTGAGGCTGGATGACTCACCTTCCACCTCCAGTGTCTCGTTTCCCTTAATTTCTCTTCTTCAGTGTCAGCCCTCTCTGCAGTCCAGCCTCCTCCTTGGGAGGCTGTGAGGGGACAAGATTCTGGACACACAGAACCCCTCCCTTTGAGTTAAAATTCTATTTTGTCCAGAGCCTTTTTGATTCAAACACTTATTTGTCTTTATGAGAAACAGGTGCAAGGTGGGGGGAGAAGAAAAAAAATGCTCTCATTGTGTTACACAATTCTACGACAACAAAACACAATGCAAATTGGTACTTCAAGAAATGATCTGGTCCTTTGTAGAAATGTCTGGGTTAGACCCCTGCCACTTCCTCTAACACCCTCCCCTAAAAGCAGGCCTCCTGCCCTCCCTGGGCTCCATGGATCTGTGAGTCTCTCTTCCAGTCTTGTCTCCCTTTCTCTGGCCAGTGAACTCCTGGCCATGCTTCAAAACTTTTAGCAAATGCCCCATCCTCTGGAGAGTACTCGAATTTCTTCCTACAGAATAATTTCCTTCCTTCACCTAGATGTACCTCCAGGATTCCTGGTTGTTAAAGAAAAATAAAGTTCCATAGGTGGCATGAGACTCACTGCCTAAACAAAACCAGTGAGGATCCGAGAGCAACATGTCTGCCGGCCCAAGCTTCTTCAATAGCTTTGCACTTGGCACTGACCAGAGTATGAGCCAGGTCTTTACGCCCCTTTGTCCCTCATTTGTACCTGAT
This sequence comes from Pongo abelii, assembly GCF_028885655.2. NCBI lineage: Eukaryota > Metazoa > Chordata > Mammalia > Primates > Hominidae > Pongo > Pongo abelii. The sequence goes on from NC_071997.2 coordinate 127,180,976, forward strand.
GAAACCAAATCCCTGGCCTCCTGATGCAACCAAAATTGTTAATAAATCCTCTTTTTTTGGAGAAATGTGAATTAAAACCACAATGAGATAGCATCTTACACCAGTCGGAATAGCTCTTACTAAAACGTCAAAAAACAGCAGATGTTGGCAAGAATACAGAGAAAAGAAAACACTTTTGCATTGTTAGTGAGAACATAAAATTAGTCCAACCTCTATGGAAAATGGTATGGAGGTTTCTCAAACAACTAAAGATAGAACTACCATTCGATCCAGCAATTCCGCTACCAAGTATCTACCCAAAAGAAATAAATCGTATGGAAAAGACACCTGTACTTGTATATTTAACACAGCACTATTCACAATGGCAAAAATATGGAACCAACCTAAGTGTCCATCAGGGCTGATTAGATGAAGCAAATGTGGTGTACGTAGACCATGGAATACCATGCAGGCATAAAAAAGAACAAAATCATGCCTTTTGCAGCAACATGGATGGAACTGGAGGCCATCATCTTAAGTGAAGCAACAGAAGAACAGAAAGTCAAGTACTTCTTGTTCTCACTTATAAGTGGGAGCCAAAGAATGTATACACATGGACCTAAAGAGTGAAATAAAAGATGCTGGAGACACAGAACAGGAGGGTGGAGGGGTGAGAAATCTGCGAATGGTACAACGCACAGTTCTCAGGTGATGCTTACACTAAAAGCCCGGACTTCACCACTATGTAATATATCCGTGTAACACAACTGCACCTGTAACCCCTAAATCTGTAAAAAGTATTTTAAAAATGCTCTGTTTCATTACTGCAAACAGCAATTCCACACATTCAGTTTTCACAATGGTGAAATTTGGAGTGTAAGAAATGCGACTTCTCAGCTGGGCTTTGTTGCTGACTCTCTAACTTCTCCCCCGCCACCGCCTCCGCCCTTCCTCTGTGGAGCAGCCAGGGGCTCTCTGTTGGATGCTCTTTTGGGGCTTCCTGGAGGCAACATAGAGTGTTAATGTCCCTTTCCTTCCCTCTAGCCAAACAGCACCTTCCCTGGGTTGCTGTATTGTTGCTGCTGTTCAGGGATAGGGTGGTTTTGTCATTTAACAGCCCTAATAAAGAAGACTCCATCTGGGTAGGATTCATGGAGGAATTTTTGTACTGCAAGGAGGCCCTCCTGTTCTCTCCCCAAACAGCATGTTGTTCTGGCTACACATGAGCTGCCTGGACTTGGAAGGTACTGGGTAGGTTGGTAGCTTTTCTTCACCCTGGGGCTCTCATTCCAGCTACTGAGCTGTCAGATGACAGGAAAACAATAGCAGGCAACACAGAAGAATCTTCTTTCTTTTAATATTTTTTCCCCATAGTCTGGGAAATAAGTTACATTTCCACTAATTGAGTAAGAACAATGGCCTCCATGTTTTGATGCAACACATGATGATGTAGATGATGCTCTGACTTTATTCCCACAGTGACTCCGTGAGTCAGGCAAGGGAAGTGTGTCTGTTCCTATTTCAGAGAGGAGGAAACGGAGGCTCCAAGGATCTACTTCACCTGTTCAAGGGGACACACAAGATAATGAAATAGCTGGTGAGAAAAAGCAGGTTGTCTAATAGTTATTGGGTTTTATTTCAATTACGCCATGCTGAAATAAAAATAACTGCCTACCCTAAGTAAAATTATTTTATGAAAAATGACTATACTGGTAATAGTTACCTTTATTATAAATGCCTAGTACAAACCAGGTACATTCTTTACCCTGTTCTATTTCTCAAAACATTCTGGAAATTTATATTAGCATCTGCATTTTATAAAGGAAACATTAAATCTCAGAGAAGTAAAGCAACATGTTGGAAGTCACAGAGCCAGCAGGGGAGAGCATCTGGGCTTATGAATGAGCCCCCGCTGTTTCCGATGCCCCACACAGCCCCAGCTGTGCACCGGGGAGGAGCCGAGACCCAGCACAAAGGTTTCATGGCCCCTTGGACACCTGCCGGCCATGTGACCCGAGCAAGCTTCTTAACTTTGCTGAGTGTGTTTTCTCCTCTACTAAGGGCATAATAATGTCTCCACCAACTGCCTTACAGGATTATTTTAAGGGCTAAATCCATTTATTCAACAAATGCTCCTTCAATAAATATGCATTGAGTGCCTACTGTGTGCCAGCCACCATTCTGAGCTCTAGGAGTACAGTGGCGGAGAAAATTGTCAAACACTCGTGCCCTCCTGGACATTATGTTCTAGTAGATCAAATGAAGGAATCACCACAAAAATTATGTTGAGATGGACATTATTCCATCGCTAAAAGGTGACGGAAAAACATGAGGGCCCCTGATTTACCAAATGTGGTCTATTCATATTATTCAGGCATGAAAAGGAAAGAAATTCTGATTATCTTGAAGACGTTATGTTAAGTAGAATAAGTCAGTTACAAAAAGACAAATACTGTATAAATACACTTACATGAGGTACCTAGAGTAGTCAAAGTCATAAAGACAGAAAGTAGAATAGTGGTTGCTAGGGACTGAGGGGACAGGAGTGGGGAATTATTGTTTAATGGGATCAGAGGTTCAGTTGGGGATGTTGAAAAGAGTTCTAGAGACAAATGGTGATGACAGTTCCACAACAATGTGATTGTCCTTAGTGCTACTGAGTAGTACAATTAAAAATGATTCAGACGTGTAAATTACATGTTGAGTACATTTTACTATAATAAAAAAAGTTGTTGAAATTTTAAAGCAATTCAGACCTGAACGTACTAAGGTACTAACACTGTCTTCACTACTGGAAATCTCTTTCCCTGTCACATCTCCCAATTTTAGCCCTTCTTCAAGGCCCAGCTGAGATGCTACCACCTTTATCAACCTTTCCTGAGCTTCCCAGCAAATGTAATCCCTTCTTAACTTGAGTTACCGAATTCCATATTCCTGGACCTGTTACATCCTTCTTGAGGGCAAAACCCCAGTCTGTTATGCGTCCTAACCCTGGAGCACCTAGCATAAGACTTTGCACATAGAAGGTCCCTGATGTTTAAAGGGTGAGTGAACAAATCAACAAATAGAAGTTAATTACTATGTCTTTGATATTATTGTAGCTTCAAGAATCCCAACAAGATTGCCAATCTCAGTGAAGCCTTTCTGCAAAACCAAGACCTGAGTTCAAGGTAGCTGCTATTTAAAACCAGACCTGGGAGTCAAAGACAATTATCCATTGAGCAAGTACTTCAAAATGGCACTAGGCAAGCTTTACTTCATTAAAGTATCACAACCACTTTACGAAGTGTGTAATGTTATTTCCATTCTACAGCTGGGTAAAGGCTTGAGGATGTCACACAGCTTGCCCGAAGTTCAAGTACGAGCAAATGGAAAAGCCAGGGTTGGAATCAAGTGACCCCACTGTATGCTTACCTACTCTCCCATATTGCCAATAAAATAAAGTCTATCTGACCTCGCCCCTAGTGGCTTTCTTAAAATGGTAAGTTAGTGTTGAGCAGAAGAACCTGTGGGCATGTTCGAGAATATTTGACTCAAAGGTTAGCAGTAGCTCTTGTGAAAGGCATGCTGGCATCTCTGCTGCGTGTGTGGGTTGTGGGGAGTAGATGGGGAGAACTGCTTCTCCATTCAATTAATTTTAGGTTCCCATTTCGTCACTTTGTGAAAATGACTGCTATTTTTATCAAATTTTCTGCAACTTAAAAAAAAATGATCTTAAAATGTCAAGGAGTTAAAAAAAAATCTTCTCAAAATGGCCTTTCCCTGTGGCAAAAATTTCTAAATCTTAAGTGTACAGAATGTTGGGTGATAAGCCTGGCAGCCAACATTGGGAGCCTAAGCTAACATTTCATTTGTAGAGCAATTTCAAACTCTGTTTGGGGGACAGGGTTGCCCCAGGCAGAGAGCGACAAATGGGTTGGGAAATTAAGACAGTGAAAGAAGTCCCTAAGCCAGAGATGGGCAGCACCGCCTGACAAGCAAACTGGGGCAAGTGCCAACCGCCGGCCGAAAGCCAAAGGCTCTGTGTTATGAATGTGGCAGCTGAGCAGGACAGACGTGCCCTGCTCTGACTCCACCATCCAAGCATGGGACTATTCTCAGAAAACGTCCAGGACCTGGGACAGGCCACTGCAGGGGGTTTCATTGTAGAAGCCTGCCGCTGAATTCAGCAAAGAAGGAAACTTCAGCCTCTCACCCTAACGAGTTACTATGACTTCTCCTGGAGCGCAGGAAGGAGGCTCTAAGAAGACCTTTCTCCTGCTGGGAGTTCAGCTCTAGCCCATTTTCCTTCTCTGAGACCAGACCAATGCTGTGATTCTGTTGGAAAACCTTCAGCAAATGCAGTGCCTGGGCTTCATCAGTGTTTCAGACCTTTGGTCCTAGCGGCTCACCACTGAATGCTTTCAGATTCCTCGGAAATGAATTCACCCAGCAAATATTAACTGAGAAATATTATGTGTCAGTCCCTGTTCTAGGCTCTGGGGTTAGGGAAGTCAAGAGAGCACTGGAAATACATACAGACATGAGTTTACAAACTCGTGGGGAGGAGAGGATAAGCAAGGAAAAGATATAGTAAATGGGGGTTGGAAAGCACTGCTGAAAAGAAGGCAGGCAAAGGGAGCAGGGGATGGGCTGGGGGGTGCCACAGCTTCATAGGGTGGGTGGGGTCTCCCTAAGGAGGAAATATTTTACCAGACTTGAAGGAAAGGGGTAGGATAACAGGCCACCTGGGGAATGAATCCTAGGCAGAAGGGAGAGAGAAGTAAAGGCCCTGAGGTATCCTGTGGCCAACAGGTGCAAAGAGTACACAGCAAGAAGGCCAGAGAGACCAGGGCAGATGGAGAAAGGGTGGCATCTTAAGATGTGATGTGAGAGATGCAAGGAGCACAGAGAGACTAGCGGCTGCAGGGCATTGCATGGCTCAGATGCAACAGGGCACAGAGAGACTGGGGGATTCAGGGCATCGCATGGCTCAGATGCAACAGAGTATAGAAAGATCAGGGCCGCAGGGCATGACATGGCTCAGATGCAACAGGGCACAGAGAGACTGGGGGATTCAGGGCATCGCATGGCTCAGATGCAACAAAGTACAGGGAGATCGGGGCTGCAGGGCATCGCATGGCTCAGATGGAACGATGGAACAGGACACAGAGAGATCAAGGCTGCAGGGCATCACATGGCTCAGATGCAACAGGGTACAGAGAGAGGGGGGCTGCAGGGCATTATACAGCTCAAGCTTTAGGGAAAGGAAAGGATTGAAACAGCAGAATGACTTAATCTGACTTGTGTTCTCACAGGTCACATCAGCTACCTGCTGTGTGGGGCTTGCGCCTATTCCTGAGGCTTCAGGGATAATTCAGGCAGGAGATCATTCATCATTGTGACTTGGACCAATAATGGTGACTTGGGCCAGAATGACAGTGATTGCAATTTCAAAATATATATTGGAAGTACAGCCAATAGGGCTTGTCCACATATTGTATGAGAAAATGAGGATTCAAAAAGTATTATTTGGCTTGACTCACTGGACAGATGGAGTTGTCACCAGTGAAATGGGGAAGACTACAGAAGATGAAGGCCCATGGGTAGGAGACGAGGAATTTAGCTTTGCTTACGCTAAGTAGAAGATGTTTCTTAGAAATTCAAGGGAGAATATCTACTAGGCCAATGAACATACAAAACTGGATTTCGGGGGTGAGACTGGGGCTGGAGATGGAAATTTGGGTGTTGTCAGCAGATTGAAGGTATTTAAACAAGCGGAGACAGATGAGGTCACCAGGAGAACAAGCCAAGTAAAAGAGAAGATGTTCAAAGTTGAACTTTGGGTCACTCCAATGCTAAATGGTTGAGAAGATGAGAGAAGCCAACACAGGATGCTAAGAAAAGCAAGCACTGACTTAGAGGCAAAACCAGAGGAACATGGTGCCTGGAAAGCCAGGTGAAGAGCTTTCCTGGGCGCAGGAGTAGTCAGCTGGGCCAGGCAGTGCTGCTGAAGCTCAGGATGTAGCTGGGGAGCCCACCCTTGGACTCAGCAGTGAGAGGCCACTGTGACTTTGGAGGAGCTTCAGGCAGTTGTAGGATGATGCTCTGATGGGAGCAGGTTTAAAAGGAAACAGGAGAGATGAACTAGAGAAGGTAAATCATTACAACTCTTTTCAGGAGTTTTGTTTTAAAGGTAAAACTAAATGAGATTGTAGTTCAAGGGAAAATAACATGATTTTCTTGTTGTTATTGTTGTTTAATTATTTGTTGAAGAGCGCAGAAGGAACAGGATATTTGTGGATTGATGAGAATGCTCCAATGGAGATGAAAAAGTTTGTGATCAGGAAATTGGAGAAGTGTTTGCAGCGATGTCCTGGGATGGGTACCAAGGGATGGGTGGGTCCAGAGGACGAGTGCACCTGAGACAGGTAAAAGGTGGGCCCTTTTTTTTCCTGCAAGAACAGGATCCACATCCTGGCAGGGAAGAGAGATGGGCCATGAGAGCTGGTGAGAGGTTTTCATGGCTGCGTCACTTTTCCCAGCCAACAAGGAAATGAAATCATTGGTTGCTGATATGGAGGATGGAGGAGGATGTTCAAATCTGCAGGAGGGGGATGAAATAGTTGTCTAGCAGAGGAGAGTGAATGGCCCTGGCAAATGCTGGGTCACTATCAGTGCCTATTTGAGGTTAAAGATCATGCATTAAAAGTGGGTCCAATTCCAATGGCCATACTGCTTTACTCCAGGACATTCCACTGCCAGGCGACGGGGTGTCTAAGAAAAACCTTGAAACCTCTAACATTAATAATAAAAACCAGGATATACTCAGATGAAGAAGGGTGCAGCTTTTCAAAAATATTTATCTGGATGTAGGGCTTAACAGTTTATGTGAACTTGAGTGTGAGTTCATTTTAGAAACAAGTGAGTTGCTGATGCATGCGGCCATCTCATGATAGCTGGCTCATAAATGACACTGAAAAATGTCCGTGGAAAGTCCGACTGCTGGGATGGACAAAACATCAAACCAAGTGTATGGAGACTGTGTTTTTGATGCCACATCAGGCCATCCAGGGTGGTGCTGTCTCCAGCAAATCATCCCACCTCTCTGATTTTCAGGACTTTATCTAAAAATGAGAAAAATTGAAGGTGACCGTGTCCTGGCATTAGCACTGAGAGTCTCTGGGAAAACCTTCAGCCCAGGTCGTGCTGAGACCGTCATTCCCTCTTCTCCAAGAGTATTGAACCAGAGCAAAGAAAGGAACTGGAGATGGAAATGGGGATCCACAAACCAAAAAGCTGTTATTAGGGTCCACTGGGCCAAGCCTGGCTGCCCTTCCAAGAATAGCTTAAAGAGAAAAGCAATGGAAAGCAACCTCCTAACTGTGGCTCCAGGCGCTGCCACTCATGGTGGAGTTAATGTGGGGTTCAATGAAATGCAAGAAACAATCGAGTGAGTTTTTCACAAAGTGATTGTGGTCCATTTAAATTCCAGTCCTTCAAGATTATAACCTTCTGCTTTTCGGTATTGAAAGTTTTTTCTTTCATGAAAAGGTGGCAGTTTGTTTCTTAATTCTCTTATTTGGCAAAAGGCGGAGTTGTCAACTTTATGTCTGTCCTCCAGCTTCTTTGCCACATTTTTCTACTCTGAAATCCACAAGGCTGAGAACCCGTGCCTTAGAGCCCATGATAAGCTCTGGAATTTACACAGCTCACCTGTCTGCCCCAAACACGATTCCGCCTCCCTTCCAATCCCTGAACCACCTGAGGTGTGCTTCCAAGAGGAGTTGTGGAATTGTGGCTGCCCAGGCATTCTGACAGCCCCTGCAATCTGTCCTCCTGACACACTTAGCTTTTGAACTTTAAATAGGCTAGGTCAGGTCACTTTCCATACAAAAATACTCATTTCTTTGAACTTCTCTCACAGATCCAGCAAGTCCACATTCAGTGGCATTCAGAAGATGCCTTCAAAGCTGGCCCTTTGTATTGGGCCTTTTTTTTTTTTCGGGTATGTTATAAAAGTTGGTTAAGTTAATCAAAAAATATGTTAATTTTCTGCATTTAAATAACTTTAAGGCTAGCCTTAGGTGAGGTGGGCTCAGAATTCAGTTGCAACCCTTTCTGGAAAACAAAATCCTTCCTCCTGACCAATCTTCAAGGAAAGGGGAGAAGAAAAGAGAAAAGCAAAACAAAACCTGCAAGCCCTGGAGTGTTTACTAGATGGGGGTGGGGGGGACTGAAACTTTCATCTGATCTGCAGATCGAAAGTGTAAGTGAGGGGATGTTCAGCCTTATTGTACACATGAAGGTCAGCAAGCGCAGGCTACTTGTTCAGAATCACACAGCTAGCAAACGGCTGAGATTTGAAACCAACAAAACAAAGCCACACTCATCCAAAGGGGCTTTCCTATGATCCATGAGACACATTTATCTAACAGTTTCTTGTTCCCCTAGCACTTGGGTTTATTTTGGTTATTTGTTTTCCTTTTGAAGAAAATAGGGTTGCCAAGAACATTGAGGGTGGCAGAGGCTTCAAAACAGTGAAGGTAGCAATGGCTCTCTTCTCTTTAAATTGTCCTTTGGATTTTGGTGTCTCCAGAATCCCACAAGACAAGACGATGTTTCAGGCCCAACCAGTACTTACCGAATGCGCATTCACATCTAGCATTCTGGTGAGCATAGTGAGGCTGCCCGGGGAGGAGTTTGAAAGAGCTTTTAGATAAGTTATTTTGCAGGGGTTGTCTCTAGCTGACTCTAGAACAGCATTCAAAATGCAGAAACTCTCTCTGATGAAAGGCTCATCTAGATGTCATCCAACTCCCCAACATACAAAACAAGTTAGCCTGAAAATACCATAAAGTAAGCACCTAGGCTATGCTTTATTCCTTCCCTTAGCCATCATTTTAATCCGCCTCATATTACAGACTGGTTTCTGAGCTCATCAAGTCCTCCAGGCAGCTCTCTGGGTCCCAAACAACCCCCTCGCTGACAACAAACAGCCCAGTCAATGTTCTTTAATGGCCTATGGTGTGTTAGGGCCCAGCATTCTGCCAAGTCCCTACCAGCATTTCCTGTTTTAATCCTCACTCTAACCTTAGAGTAGGGGCAAATGTGATCTGAATATCATGGATGTGAAAACTTAGGCTGGGAAAGGTCCGTGGAGATGCCCAGGATAGGAGGATAGCGCATGCAGAAGTGGCTTCAGGCCGAGGTGCTCCTGCGCACAAAGCCCACAGCTCTGTAACCTCAGAATCCAGGCTGCTCCTCTACCTTGAAACTATGTAATGCAATCTGCATGGTCCCTCTCAGGCTTCCCTTCCCAGTGCCTCTGATGGCCACGGTCCACCTTCGTGATGTGGTGTCTTGGGTGAATCTCCTTCAGTGGCTCTCCTCACCCTGGGGCCGCCATGAGAGACCCCTGGGGAAACTTCTCCCTCCGTGGCTGAGGCTTCTCCTCGCTCCAGCTCAGATTTCCTCACAGGTTCAGAGGAGCGCCTCTGCCTCTCACAAGCCCACAAGGTCTCTTTTGCATCCCCCTCTTCAAGCGTCATTTTTTTCTTTTTCTTTCTTTCTCTCTTTCTTTCTTTCTTTCGTTCTTTCTTTCTTTCTTTTTCTTTCTTTCTTTCTTTCTCTCTCTCTCTTTCTTTCTTTCTCTCTCTCTCTCTTTCTCTCTCTCTCTTTCTCTCTCTCTCTTTCTTTCTTTTTCTTTCTTTCTCTCTCTCTCTCTTTCTCTCTCTCTCTTTCTCTCTCTCTCTTTCTTTCTTTCTTTCTCTTTCTTTCTTTCTTTCTTTCTCTCTCTCTCTTTCTCTCTCTCTTTCTTTCTTTCTCCTTTCTCTCTCTCTTTCTCTCTTTCTCTCTCTCTCTCTCTTTCTTTCTTTCTTTCTCTCTCTCTCTTCATCTCTCTTTCTTTCTTTCTTTCTTTCTTCTTTCTTTCTTCCTTCTTTTTTTCCCCCCAAAGCATCCATCATCTTGGGCTCTGGCAGCAGTGATAATCCTTTCTCAGGAAATCTCCCACAGTGTCCAGGACAGAGGCTGAGAGTGGAGTCCAGATGTTTATGAGAAGAGAAGACTAAGGAGTAGAGGGCAATCCTAACCCAGGTCACAAACCAGGACACACCTGTCTCACCTGCCTGCATGCTCTACTACTACGGTGGCAGGGCAGGGGCTGGACAGGCACCTGGGCTGCAGGTGAGGCCTAGGCCTCTCCCTGTCTTCACCAAGAGGTCCTGGCACCAGGAATCTGATTTGTAACAAGCAGGCCAGGTAACGCTGATGCAGGTAGGAGGCACATTGCACTTTCTGAAGCGCTCAGGCCTTGGCCACAGAAATCCTGCAAACAGCAAATCAGAAAGCCCCAATGCACTGGTGATACAGTCCTACAGCCTGCTACTTTTTAATTCCCTCTTATAAATCTCTGGCCTCCACCCTCAGCTTCTCTCCTGGAGACTGTGAGAGATTTCCTGAGAAAGCCTGATCACTTCTACCCAAGCCAAGATGAAGCTTTGAGAAAAAAATATAACAAGACAGTTGAAAAGGATGCAAAAGAGACCAAGAGACCCAGTATATTGAACAGGTACCCAGGGCATGTAGCTGCTTGGGCAGGTCTCATAAGGAAGAGACGGTATGGGATGAGAGAGGATTCTGGGAGGCTATTTTAGGAGGCTTACACTGGGAGTCAGGTCATGGAGGCCCAATTGTCTCATCTGCACCCTGCGCTTAACAACACCCCCATTCCAAGTTGGCTATGAGCAGAGAGAAACCCCGTTGCATAAGACCTGGCACATATGATAGAAGGAACTCCATAAACTTCCATCGAATGAAGCAAAAATATTAAGAGCTTCATGAAGGGTACCATGACAAATACAACTTAAAATTATGTATTATTAGTTTTATTTTGAATAATGTGCTGTTACATTCAAGTGTATGTTTGTTTCTATTTGACAACTAAAATAGAGAAGTCTGTTAAAGGAACAAAACAACACTTTTGTTATACTGACAATGATAGGAGAATGATAGAGGTGAAACGCAATATTTTGCCAAAATTGCTCACATTTTAGAGGACAGGAAAATTCACAAAAATTCACATAAAGAAGGGCTTCTTTGGGTGTGTGCACATACCAAGGGTCTAACCTCCAAAGGAGTTTTGCCCTGTCAGAGAGGAAGGAGAAAAATCCCTCATCTTGTTTTGGCTTGTGCAACCAGGCAGTGTTGGGATCTGGGAAAGAAAGCCTGTATTTATGCTCCGCCTTCAATTGATTTACTGTAACTGACAAGCCAGCCTAAAATGAGGAGCTCTGTCTAGCAAGGTTCCCCACCTTGCAGCTCCTGCTTGGCAAAGACTAGAAAGCATTACCTGGCAGATTGATTCCAAATGCAATCTGCAGGGTCCCTCTCAGGCTTCCCTGAAGCAAGGAGGGGAGGAACCCTGCTGATTTCATACTTCCTGGATGTGTGGCCGGCAGGCCTCCCATGTCAACAAAGGTGGTGTGAGAAGAAGCCAGATGAACCACAGATAAACTGCAATTGGGATCGTTTACTCTTGAGAAATTAGAAAACGTATGCATGTTATAGCTGTCTCAGTAATAATGTATACTTTCAAGTCACAGCCCAATGAATGAGAGTCTCTCTGAGTGAAAGGTTCTGTGTTTTAGGGGTCTGGAGACGTAAAACTGGAAAGAGAAACATTTTTGTTTCTTTGTCTACTCTTAGGCCTGGAGTATACTTGGCCACTTAATCATCTACTCCACCAAAAAATAGATTTGCAGCATTTTGCTTCTCCATGTCCTTATAGCTGCATCTGCCCTCCTTCGTGATTCTCTAGAGAAATGAGTCTTTTAATCACTTATCCATCCATTTAAGCAGACATTTATTTTTTCCCTCATTTGTTCATTTACATAACACATATCCATGGAGTCAGGTTTGTGTGAGCTGCACAAAATACATTGATGAGCAAGGGAAGCATCGGGCCAGTGCCTCTCTGTCCTTATTTTGTTAAAGGAGATGGACAATTGAGTAAGTGATGTAATTCAATCTGAGAAGTGAAAAGACATAAAATCAAGTGCAGTGTTCTATAGAAAGCTCAAACAAGAGCATCAAGACCAGCGGAATGCAGGCAGGGCGCGTGGCGTGGATGGAAGCATTTTGGAGAAATGGACAAATAAGGTAAGACTCAAGGGACAAGTTTGCAGTAGATGCTAGCCAGTCTGTAGACAAAGAGAATGGCAAATACCTATCCTCAGCTTCTGAGTAACTAAAACAATTTCACCATGTGGCAGCAAGGCTGACCTACAGAGACAAAGCCAGGAAGCTGAACGGGAGCCGCACAGCAAAGGCCCGAAGGCTCCCATAAATCTAATGAAGGAGTTTGGACTGAGGGTCGTGGGGAGTTTTTAAGGGTCTGAAGCTGGAGCACGGCTTGGTCAAGTTTGCATTTGGAAGGTCACTGTACAGCACAGGGAATGTAGGCAGCAAAGCAAGAGGCGGTCTCAAGGGTCTGGAGAGAAGATCCACCTGCATCCTGAACAAGAGGGTGGCACAGAGATGTCGAGAAATAAAGGAGAGCAGGAGTGGGAGCTGGGAGGAGAGACTTCGCACTTACCAGAGGCTCTGCTGCCTGAGGAAGCAGAGGATGGAAGGAGGCTGGGTTGGAGAGCTTCCAACAGCAGCATTTCTCAGCCAGTCTTGGCCAGGCTGCAGGGTGTCCTGGAGCAAAAAGAAGCCCATTAGAGGAATCCTACGGGGATGGACATTGCTGGGAGCAACCAGGGAGGGAGCAACCAGGGAGGGAGCAACCAGGGAGGGGATGGTCTGAGCGTGAGCCCACAGCACACTGAGGCCTGGCAGCAGCTGGGGGTGGCTACTTGGCTCCCAGCAGTGGTCATCTCCGGCGGGGGAGTGACATAGGAGTGGGGAGCTTGCATCCATGGCTGTCTTCATGCCACCTGGGTCTCATCCCTGCCTTGGGCACCGGGGGAGCAGTGGTGCCATTTATGGAGACGGAGGATAATAAAGAAAAGGCACATTTTTCAGGGGACAGAGAAGTTGCTAATGAGCTCAAATTGGGCTATGCTGAGTTTGGGGATGCCTTTGAGAGGAGAAGGTGAGCAGGCAAGTAGAACCATGCACGGGGAACCCAGGAAGAGAGGTCCGGGCTGGGAAGACATTGTGGGGAAGCGTGTTAGGAGTAAAGTGGGATTGCGGAGGGAGAAGAAAAGCCAGAGGCAGAGTAGGTAAGGACATCTTCATTTAAAGACTGAGCAGAAAACAAAAAAGCAATAAAGTGACCTGAGAAGAAGGCCCTAGATAAGCAGGCCATAGTCAAAAGGAAGAGTGGAAACACTGGCCAAATGTTCACAGCAGCCAAGAACAATAAGGACTTTAAAGTACCCTTTGGATTTGGACATGCAGAGAAAGCTCCAACACTTTGGCAAGAGTGTCTCAGGGCGGGGATAGAAGCGAGACGTCAGGTGAGGAAGAAAGAGCAGAGTGTGTAAACATGTCTGAGAAGCCGACCAGAGAGAATGTGGTGACTGGAAGGGAATGTGTTCTGGGGACTTTGAGTTTTGAGTTTTTTTCTTTCATGTTTGCTGACACTTGAGATATGTGCTTAATGGCAGGAAGGAACCAGTATGCAGGGAAAGGTTAAAGATTTTAGAAAAGGAAGATAAAAGTGAGTCCAGAAATGTGTCAGGAAGGGTGGAGCTTGGACCCAGATAGAAGAATTAGCCCCAATTGGGAGGAGAGACGCTGTTTCCACTGCAAGGGCAAAAGAAGCCCGAAGGGAAAATAAGCTTTCCATCTTTGGGAAAATAGGTGGATAGAAATTGCACCTTATGGTTTCCAAGTACCGTGACATAGCTGAAATGATCTGTTGACAATGGGGAGACAGGTGGCCAGCTCTACAGGTGGACAGAATTAGGGATGTTTTTGCAAGGTTACCATGGACACAGAAGTGAGAGCCATCCAGGGACTCTTGGGAGATGGCCAGCAGCTGTGAGGACCAGCCACCAGTCTGCACGGGAGATAGAGTCCTGCTCCCTGGATCTGGAATTCTGCGAACATTTCCTTTTGATAATAGTGATAATTTAAGAGAAGTCAAACTCTCCATAGTACCATAGAATCATGTGTTCAAACTTGCTACTTGATCCAATCTCCTACTATTATTTCTAATGAATAGAAATACATTTACATGCTTGTGAAATTGTAGCATGAGGTTTTGAAACTGGCTAAACTACCTCTCAAGTCTTTTAAGGTAACATCAGGGAGATGTTGGAAGCCCCTTAATAATACATATTGCAAAGTCCTGTCCCTGAATCACCTGAGCTGCTAAGACACCAACTGGGTAACTCTATGCACTGTACATTGCAAGTCTTAGGCATTCATTAGTTTTGCGTTAATTAATGAGCCTAACACGTATTTATCACATCTAGGCATTGAGGTGACAGGAGTGGGAGAGGAGCGGGGAGGCAAGAATACAAAGTCACAACTCAACACTTAACCTCAAGGAGAAGCACCTGGACCACTGTTGAAGAGAATCAAGTGACAAGGTCACCAGTAGCAGCCACCACCCCTTGGTGCTGAGACCTAGAAAGGATTCTCTGGCACATGGAGGACTCTGAAAGTCACAGTTTACAAACGCTGATTTGTACCAGCCCCTGTATCGTGCTCTACCATGTGCTCCTTGGAGGGGAAAGGTACACTTGCTTGAGAAGCCATATTCCAAAATAAGGGTTGGACACTTGCTACCAGCAGAAAGATTTTCAACTGCCAAGGCCTCTGAGCCGTGCTCTGAGGGCATGAGGCTTAAAGAGAACTTCCATGGGAGAAGATACTATAGACTAACAGATATGCATTTGAAAGAATACAGCCAAAAACATTGTTCATATTTCATATTTACATTTGTGAACCACAGGGCTCAGTGTGGTGGCTTACACATGTAATCCCAGCACTTTGGGAGGACGAGGCAGGTGGGTCACTTGAGACCAGGAGTTCACGACCAGCGTGGCCAACATAGTGAAACCCTGTCTCTACTAAAAATACAAAAATTAGCTGGGTGTGGTGGTGCACACCTGTAATCCCAGCCACTCAGGAGGCTGAGGCATGAGAATCACTTGAATCCGGGAGGCAGAGGTTGCAGTGAGCCAAGATTGCACCACTGCACTCCAGCCTGGGCAACAGAGTGAGATTCTCTCATAAAAGAGATTATAAAAAATAATAAATTTGTGAACCATTCTATGTGACTTATCATCGGCTCTGAACACTCATAATTGATCCTTTACTCTGATGTAATATGCTCTTAAACACAGATTTTCTGAGTTTTTAAAAATTTAACACAAATTCTTAATATTTGTCCTTAAATATTGAATACTAGATTATGTTGGAATATTACTCAAGAACACCTCAGTGTCAAAAATGTTTTAAAATGTGATAATAATGCATATTTGAAAGGTAGCTAGCACTAACATTCAGCATTCTCCATTCAAGGAGCGTGAAAGCTGCATGTTTTAAGGGAAAAGTGGAGCCTCGCCACTGGCAAATGGCCGTTCCCTCTAATGTGATTGTAATATTTACCTTCCCCACCCCTACTCATTTTTTTTCATCCCCAAAGGCATCCAAGTGCATAGTCAGTGTATCAGGTGAGGTTTAGAAGTTAACTTTTTTTTTTTCAAAGTTAAGGAAGTATTAGGAAGATTGGAGAAATGAATGGAAAGAAAATAAAAGCAAGACTATGGATTTATATGGTATGTCCCACAGCAAGTCAATTGCTACCCTTTGATAATTGCATGTAGCACTAAACAGGCCCTTCTGTACTCACTTCCACTTCCTCCTCGGCCACACCCTGTGAACTGGGGATATTACTCCCATTTGACAGATAAGAAGACCAGGCTCACTCGGCCAGACCAAGCAGCACCTTGCGGCAGAACGTAGATTTGTTTGACAGCATCGACCACCATTCTTCTGCAACAGCATGCTCTCTCCTTTATCTCAGCTTGTTGACTTCTCCAAACATGCTCGTCAATTAAGAATAGCTCTCTTTCTTTTTTCAGCGATGACCTGAATACATTCATTCTCTACCTTTAATATTCGGTTTAATCACAGCCTTCCCTGGAAGCCTTGCTGGGTTGCTCCTGCCCTCCCGGGCTAATCGAATCTCTCCCAGCTGCTTTGCATCCACCTCAGTTGCAGCTTTATCCACACTGTGGTGAAATTAATTAGTTTCTGTGTCTGTGTACTATTTCATGCTGCTTGCAAGCCTTTTGTGGACATTTGCAGACTGAAAGAATGATGAAAACAATGAATGAATGCATATATTTATTTTGAAATAAAATGCACAGAATTTAGTAAGTATAAAAATTTGAGAAAAATTTCTTTACAAGTGAATTACTAGAGGCCACTGCAGAAATGGCTTGTCTAATTATGGTTGCAAAGCACTATGAGAAAGGACTCTTGAGGTGGCATTTATTTATAAATGGATCCTCAAGCAAATTCTAAAGTACAGTGGCCTCTTCAATAATAAGCCCGTGCTTACTATTATCCTGAGCAGTTCACTTTAGGTGCCTGGCTGGTTTTATAATGTAAAACTGAGAAAGCAATGAGCCGAGTTCTCATCCCTAAATCCAGCCGATAATTTTATCCAGATGTTGCTTTCCCCTCTTGCCAAAAGTCCAGATTCCATATTGTTTGATGAATATTTGGTGAATGTTGCCTCATTGTGTAATGCAAATGAATGCTGTGAGTAAAAGTGGGTCATTAGCTTAAATAAATCTTAAAACCCCCAAAGTATCTGAAGAAGGCAAAAAAAAATGGCATGCCCATATTTAAGACAAGATTTCAAAGACTGCATTTTTCTGTAAAAGTCAAAATTGGCAATCAGGATAACAAAATACCACATCTGCCAAATTTGTATTAAATTGATGAGGTCATCGCTAAGGAAGTACCAGGTAAATTTTTAGCTAATCTTGGTTTGATAACAGTGATCCAATATTGAGCCTTTAGAAGTCTGAGTAATGGGCCCTGGATTCTTCTGTGCGACGCTAATGGGCACTTATACGCTAATGTTTCTGTAGTACTTACTGTACACTGTTCATGTGCAGTGGGGCCGTAAAACCCTGCTGCTGTTTTCCTGCTCCTGGAAATAAATGTTCCTTTTAGGGAAAACTCTTATATTTTTAATGTCTAGCACCACACAGTTATACCTTATTAGTGTGTAATAATGGCTAGTCATTCTAACATGAATATTTCTTCAACAAAAATTGTTATAGGAGCTGGGAGTTTCTCTCTTTTTTTAAAAAAAAAAAATCACAATATTGTTTCTCAGTTTCTAAAAAAAGTGAACAGATGCCTGGCTTGTTTTTGCAAAGTTGCCACTTTCTCATGCACAAAAGGAAAAAAAAAAAGAAAAGCAAATTTACATTTCCTAGAAATTCACCACAGAGACAAGGCGCTCATGTAGAGTAAGAGAGAGAGCTTTTTAAGCAGCCTTGTTAAACACACACACACACACAGAGGCACACACACAGGCACACACACACAGGTGCACACACACACAGGCACACACAGGCACACACAGGTGCACACACACACAGGCAGACACACAGGCACACACACACACAGAGACACACACAGGCACACACACACAGGCACACGCGCACACACACACAGGCACACACACACAGGCACACACACGCACGCACACACACACAGCACACACACACAGGCGCGTGCGTGCACACACACAGGCACACACATACACACAGGCACGCACACACACACGCAGGCACACACACACAGGCAGACACACAGAGAGACACACACAGGCACACACACACAGGCGCACACACACAGGCACACACACACAGGCACACACACACGCACACACAGGCGCGCACACACACAGGCAGACACACAGGCACACACACACACAGAGGCACACACACACAGGCACACACACACACAGACACACACACACACACAGGCACACACACACGCACGCACACACACACACAGGCACACACATACACACAGACACGCACACACACACGCAGGCACACACACACACAGGCACACGTGACCATACCAGAAATTCAAAGGATCCATGCTAAGCAGTCTACATTTTGCCCTAAAATCTTTGAAGAAAATGAGCACTCTAGTTGTTGCAGGGAAGCCTTCGGAGAACCCTGACTTAGTATAGTTCCTCTCTCCAGAGAGTCTCCTACCTCCTGAGTCATAGGCCTGGATTTTCATGAAGAAAGTGGAGGGTCCGCTGTGACTATCGCCACACCCGGGAAGGGAGCACACTGACTTGATAATAATATTTCAGCAGTTCCAATTTCCGAGGACAACCGCCTGTCTTTTCCCAGCATCGATATCTAAAATATTCACCCCAGTTACAAAAATACTCTAGGACTTGCACTGAATCGGGGGTCTCTTGTTTTATGGCACTCCTCAATTGCCAGCAGAGAAGACATGGAAAAGCAAAAAAAAAAAAAAAAAAGGTAAAACAACAACAACAAAAAAAATCTAACACTAAACAGAAAGGAGGAGAAGAATCCACTGCCGTTAAGACAAACACCTCTAGGTTTTCAGTTCAATGGGCTCCCGGGTGCTTCCTTTCCCAGTCGCTTGGTGGGAGCACTGAGGAGCTTGGTGAATGCTCCTTGTAGGTACTGAGTGCTCAGTTTCCTCATCTGCCCTCTCTTGTTCACCTACAAACTGGTGTTGGCAGTATCGGGTGTGTGTTTACAACTGGGCCAAGTGACTGCAATGAAATGAACATCTAAGTAAGGGCGATTGCAGCGTCTGATATGTGTCACTGCATCAACATGCATCCAGGTGTCCTTCCCGAGGAAAAGCCATGCCAGCAGTGCAGCGATGGAGCCACCCAGGACTGCTGGGGGTGCAGGCCGTCATGACAAAGGACACGTCCAGGGCAGATGCCACAGATTCTCGGTCAAACCTGGGCTGGATCACCTCCAGCCACACCCTGGCTAACAGGGAACAGTGAGTCTCAGAGCCTGGGACCTGCAGAAGACACCAGGCCACACTGGACTTTGTAAGGGTCAAGTGGCAGCGGGGTCCTTCTCTCACCTGACACCCCCATGGCTGGCAGAAAGAACAGACACAGCTGGGTCCCCAAGCCCACGGCAGGGCACTGTGAGGGCCCAGGGGCAGGCCAGGTGCCTGAGCTGGGAGTGGGAGTGGGGAGGTCCAGATAAAATCACTTGGATTATTACACAAGCAGCACTGATGTGGAACGGCTTGTTTCCTGGGCTTACAGCACTCACACCTGCCTCACACCTGCCTGCCACATTCGTGGACATTACAAGTCTCCACACCTGCCCTCCACATTCGTGGCTGCTCTAAGAGCTTGCAGAGGGTTCTCCATCCTTGCCGGATGAAATATCCAGCTTTCCCTTTCACTTTCTCTGGTCCCTGCTTACAAACCGACACAGCCCCCCATTGCCTCCCAGACCCATTCGACTTAGAATGTGCTGTCACTTCTGGCCACCTTTCCGGACCTAGCTGCTGCTCTCCTCTGTCTGAGCTCTGCTGAGCCAGTGACATTCACAAAGCCTGTCTGGCCCCTCATGCACCTGCACTTCCCATGCTTGGGGTCAAAGAAGCCCTTCTGTAAGTGGAGAAGACCGTTCCCTCTCATCCTTCTGGACGTCTTCCCTGGACAGAATCCAAGACTCCCTGTATCAGTTTGCTAGGATTCCACATCACAGTAGCATAGACCTAGGGGCTTAAACAACAGAAATGTGTTGTCTAGCAGTTATGGAGGCTGGAAGTCTGAGATCGAGGTGTCAGCAGTGTTGATTCCTTCTGAGGCTGTGAGAGGGACTCTGTTCCCAGCCTCTCTTCCACCTTCTGGTGGTTTGCTGGCAACCTTTGGTGGTCTTTGGTGTGTGGAAGGACCATTCCGGTCTCTGCCGTCACCTTCATATGGCGTCCTCCCTGTGCGTGTGCCTGTGTCCAGATTTCCTCTTTCCATAAAGACACCAGTCATATTGGTTTAGGGGATAAAACTTAATGACCTCATGTTAACTTCATCACTTCAAAGCCCCTGTTTTCAGATAAGGCCACATTCACAGAGAGTAAGAACTTATCTTTTAAGGGGGACATACTGCAGCCCATAAATTCTACCTTTTATTCTTTTTTTATTATATATTAAGTTCTGGGATACCTGTGCAGAATGTGCAGGTTTGTTACATGGGTGTACATGTACCACGGTGGTTTGTTGCACCCATCAACCCGTCATCTACATTAGGTATTTCTCCTAATGCTCTCCCTGTCCTAGCCCCCCACCCCGCAACAGGCCCCCGTGTTTGATGTTCCCCTCCCTGTGTCCATGTGTTCTCATTGTTCAACTCCCACTTATGAGTGAGAACATGTGGTGTTTGGTTTTCTGCTCCTGTGTTAGTTTGCTGAGAATGATGGTTTCTAGCTTTATCTGTGCCCCTGCAAAGGACATGAACTCATCCTTTTTTATGGCTGCATAGTATTCCATGGTGTATATATGCCACATTTTCTTTATCCAGTCTATCATTGATGGACATTTGGGTGGGTTTCAAGTCCTTACTATTGTGAATAGTGCTGCAATAAACATATGTGTGCATGTATCTTCATAGTAGAATGACTTATAATCCTTTGGCTATATACCCAGTAATGGGATTGCTGGGTCAAATGGTATTTCTGGTTCTAGATCCTTGAGGAATTGCCACACTGTCTTCCACAATGGTTGAACTAATTTGCACTCCCACCAACAGTGCAAAAGCCTTCCTATTTCTCCACATCCTCTCCAGCAACTGTTGTTTCCTGACTTTTTAATGATTGCCATTCTAACAAGGTTAGAGATTAGAGATGGTGTCTCATTGTGGTTTTGATTTGCATTTCTCTAACGACCAGTGATGATGAGCTTTTATTCATGTTTGTTGGCCACATAAATGTCTTCTTTTGAGAAGTGTCTGTTCATATTCTTTGTCAACTTTTTGATGGGGTTGTTTGTTTTTTTCTTGTAAATTTGTTTAAGTTCCTTGTAGATTCTGGATATTAGCCCTTTGTCAGATGGAAAGATGGCAAAAATTTTCTACCATTCTGTAGGTTGCCTGTTCACCCTGATGATAGTTTCTTTTGCTCTGCAGAAGCTCTTTAGTTTAATTAGATCTCATTTGTCAATTTTGGCTTTTGTTGCAATTGCTTTTGGTGTTTTAGTCATGAAGTCTTTGCCCATGCCTGTGTCCAGAATGGTATTGCCTAGGTTTTCTTCTAGGGTTTTTATGGTTTTAGGTCTTATGCTTAAGTCTTTAATCCATCCTGAGTTAATTTTTGTATAAGGTGTAAGGAAGGGGTCCAGTTTCCGTTTTCTGCATATGGCTAGCCAGTTTTCCCAACACCATTTATTAAATAGGGAATCCTTTCTGCATTGCTTGTTTTTGTCAGGTTCGTCCAAGATGAGATGGTTGTAGATGTGTGGCATTATTTCTGATGCCTCTGTTCTGCTCCATTGGTCTATATATCTGTTTTGGTACAAGTAACATGCTGTTTGGGTTATTGTAGCCTAGTAGTATAGTTTGGTCAGTCTACCTTTTATTCTTTCAGGTGCTATACTCATCCTACCTGGGCATCCCCACGTTCTCCCTCCTCGTGACTCAGATCATCATGTTTAACTCTGCTATGCCCAGGCTCACAGAACATGGAGTTGTTTCATTTTGTGATTCCTGCCCCACTTCTCCGTGCACCCTCCAAGGGCTGGAACAGCCAGGACATGTGTCCCCTACACAGGGGCTACAGGTAGGTATGCAAAAGAAAATATAATTGTTAAATCCACCTATTGTTTTGAGTTCTTCTGATCTTCAACTCAATGTTATCTCCCTTCTAAGATTGTAAATGCCTTCAGGGAGGGGTCCTCATCCTCAGCTTTTCTCCCTTGTCCCACAGTACTGAGCTAGACATGGGCACTGGAGGAAGCCAGAAAAACAGGATTTTTCCCATAAACAGACCCAAGAGAATGCTGGATCTACCTTTATGCTCATTCTGCAAAAGTTTACCAAGGAAACAGGGTGCATTATTTCAGGACCACGACTGCATCTTTCATAGAAACGAGGGAGAGAAGGCCCAGTGACTAGCCTGATTTCTCCTAAAGTTCACTGGCCTCTGAGAATAGAATTTTCCTTTCTGGGACTTCTCCGAAAGCACCCTGCATCCAAAAGCACAGAGTAGGTATTTTTCTAACTATGTTTGGCTTGCTAATCCCTTGACCCTTCAAGTGAACCTTCAGTAAACAATTTTTAGCATTTAAACAAAAGTAGCCAGTGTCACTAAGTAATTTGAGGCCAACTCTCCAAGACAGAGCATGTGACTCTGGGAGAAAAAGGTGTTTCCTGGCTTTAATGAGTAAGTTGTCTGTTTTCAACAACCTTTCATCTCAAGTTTCAAGGTGTGCTTGAGATTGAAATGACAAACATCCTGTACTTTGTCCTATGGCTACACCTTCTAATGGAGACAGGCACAACACAACACAAGCAGATGCTTTCTTTATCTGGCCCAGGGAAATGTCACAAACGGGCACTTCCTGCTGTTGCCGTGCACGTGGAATTGTTAGTTAGAAATCATCACTCCTGGCTGGGCGCAGTGGCTCACGCTTATAATCCCAGCACTTTGGGAGGCCGAGGTGAGTGGATCACCTGAGGTCGGGAGTTCAAGACCAGCCTAACCAACATGGAGAAATATCATCTCTACTAAAAAAAAAAAAAAAAAATAGGCAGGCGAGGTGGTGCATGCCTGTAATCCCAGCTACTTGGGAGGCTGAGGCAGAGGAATAGCTTCAACCCAGGAGGCGGAGGTTGCGGTGAGCCGAGATTGTGCCATTGCACTCCAGCCTGGGCAACAAGAGTGAAACTCCATCTAAAAAAAAAAGAAAGTAAAAAGAAATTATTACTCCTGGTCCCTGGTCACCACGGCTGTGGCTTTCACATCCAGTGTGCATCCTTCCTCGGACTTACGCCTCCTAGGGGAGGAGGAAACAGGGGACCAGGAAATGGAAACGTGGTTCCATGATTGTTATTTTTAAGTAAAAACGATATTGCGATATAATTCAGACCATAACATTCACCCTTTTAAAGTATGCAAGTCAGTGGTTCTCAGTATATTTCAGTAAATATAGGGCACAGGAACAGTTTTAGAATGCTTTAGAATATTTTAATCCCCCAAAAGAAGCCCTGAACCCATTAGCAGTCCTTCCCTATCTCTGTCCCTGGCAACTGCTAATCTACTTTCTGTTTCTGTGGATAAAGAGGAAGATTAGCTTGAGAGATCAGCTTGTATATTTAATGCTATGCTCAGTAAACAAGGACAAAATACAAAAACCCGGCACTAATTCCGTTTAATTTTCTAGGAAACTCATTCTGTGTTATTTTAAAAAATGTGATTTTCATTACGACTGATGAATTTAAAGTCCTGGTACTGATGGACAGGCCACTTGGCAGAGGTGAAAGAAAGCTTTGAAACCTTCTCCTTAGCCCTTGGGGTGTGATCTGGCCCCACGCAACTGGGAGCTGTTACCAACCACTGCATCTGTAACTGACTAGAGGATGGTTCTTAGGAAAGATCATCAGTGGAGCATTGTCAAATCAACAGCAGATTCTGTTTGTTAGGTGGTGTTGGGTTCACAAGGCTCTGTTCTTCCATCAACCTTCCTAAGGGAGCTGCATCCTGACTGATTAATCTTTCCAGTGATAACAGAGTTTGGGTGGGCCAACCCCTTAAGAGGTGAGCTAGAGGGCAGGATCTGAATTTCCAGTTTCTTTGAGCATTCACTGGCCTGCATTGTGTTGACTTAGGTAAGTAACACATAAATATTTTCTAATGATGGCCTTGGCATGTAAAAATCACAGTTCAAAATGACTCGAGGATACTGCAGCCACTCACATATCCATTGTTTTATTCAATACATACTGATGATTGTCATGAAATTACACTGGCAAGAGATGCTCAGGAGACAAACATACCAAGTAGACATGGATCCCATCCACAATTACTTCACAGTTACTTCTGAATATCTGTAGAGTGGGGGAGAGAGAAGGCATTCTTAACCAACGCAATATTAGACGTCAAAATTGAGACAGGCCAGAAACTCAGTCCTGGGAGGAACAATAGAGTAAGAGTAAAAAGAAATTATTTCCACCAACCTGAGCAGCTATATGAATATCTGCCCTTTACTAGACACATGTGTGAGCACGCATGACACTCACATACACAAACTCTCATATGCACTCACAAACTCATTCAGACACAATCAAGAATTGCCTAATTATTACTGAGCACTGGCTACTCATCAAACCTCTACTAATAATTTTATGTTTATATTTTCCTAATGTCTGCAGTAATCTTAAAAGGTAAGAATATCATTATCCCTTTTTTTCTCAAGGAAACTGATAAACTCCAACCATTTTCTAGCTAGCAAAAGGACGGTATGAACCCAGATTTGTCTGATTTTAAATCTACGTTCTCATCCTATAAGCAAAGTGGGCTTTCTGACTCATGGAAGAAGAATCAGCAGGGCGAGCTCTCAGAACAAGCAGTGTTCTGCTGTGTGAAGATGAGAAGGGCATCTATCCAGGTGGAAGGAAGAGAGAGTAAAGCCCTGGGGGATGAGAGGATGGGGAAGGGGAGTGAACCTGTTAAGCCCTATGCTGCAGAACTGGAATTTCAGCTCAAATCTGCAGACACAAGCCACTGTGCTTAACTCCCTCAGTGCCTCCCATAAGTAGCAGAAACTGTATACACTTCACACTTACTGCAAGGGTTTATAGCATTCGGGGCACATGAAAGGCTTCCAAAGCCAAGCAAACCCCTAGCAGGGGCACAAACAGAACATCCCTGTGGTAACCATGAGCTTATCTTCTTGTTTAATGAACACGATCCAGGCCTTGCCCTGTCCAGCCCGCACTCCAGGCCCAGGAACCACAGGCAGGAAGTACGGAAGAGCCGTGGGCTCCATCGGAGAGTCAGGTATGAGGCTTCTGAGGAGGCCTCCAGGACGGGCAGTCACTCAGCCTGCTGAGAACAAGTTGAAGGAAAGCGTAATGAGTCTTCAAGAAAAGAAAGCTCATGTGCTCAGAATTTTACAGTTGAATCAACTAATTTCTGAAGACTTAGTAGATCACAGCACTTTAAAACAACTCAACCTCCAGAGACAGCAGTGAATGACTTTCAACCCATGTGCTTAGGCCCGGATGATTAAGAGCAGGAACGCTGGACCCAGAAGACCTGGGTTTAAATCCCATCTGCAGAAAGTAGAGAATACGACTAGAGCTGTGAAGACCAGGAACATGGATCCATGGGAGACGAGGAGAGCAGGGCGGGCACACATGGAGCCTGGCCACTATCAGTTTTTCTCTTCCTGGGACCGTGGCTCAGTTCTTCTCTTCCTGGGACCTCCCAGACCACCGAGCTTAGAACCTGAAGCCTGTGCTCCCCATGGGCTGGCTCCGATAATGGGGGTTCTCAGAATAGGACGTGACTCTCCAAAGAGCATGTGAAAACTTATCTGTAAATGTCCAAAGACAGGGTAAGTTTTCAACAGTTGATAAGTATTAATCTATAACATGGCCCAGGGATAGGCTAATAGATTTTGCAGACACCTTCCAAATCACTGATTCTCTTACATGCCATTTCAAATGAGCTGAAAGCAAATTGTACTGCTGGTTATAATCTAATATTGGGAGGAAAGAGTGCTTAGATGCACCAATTACACCGTTTTCCCTAAAAAAATCAATCATCTCACTATTCTTTGTCCATCCATCATCCATTCATTGATTTAATAAATAATGCTGAGGACAATATTCACATCTGCTACGCAGCATAGATTATAAAAAGGATAATTATGATGGTGTTTTGAGGCCACATGCAATTTTATAAGGAACATTTTATACAATTATTACTGTGAAGAGACTTAAAAATAAGTCTTTACAAAAGAATAAAATTACAATGTAGAGTTTATTTTTTCCTAAGATGGTGAACTTGAATCTAGTCAAGCTTTTAGTTAAGTCAATTTCAGTTTATAGGTGTTATAGTCTGCAGGATATACGGGGGACAGAGGAACAAGGTAAGCAACACTGACCTGGAACATTCTACGGGACTGCTGACCTGCTCTCTTCCACAAATCAGTGGCCTGAGAAGAACCATTCTAGATGAAAAGAGATGAAGGGACATGACCAGGTTCGACTCATGATTCTGGAGGGCATGCTGTTTTCACAGACTGTGCAGAATATTACAGTGACAAATGGGGCCCTGAGGGATGCTGCTATGAAAGTTTAGATTTACTTCCCTTTTAAACTATGTGCATACACTTAAATAAAATAAAAAGTAAATTTTAAATTGTGAGTGAAGCAGTGTCTGTGGTATATGCTAAGAATTCAGAGGACAGAGAGTTAATGGAAGATAAAACTATCAGGCAAGACAAAATAGAGCACAAAAAGCATACATCGGGCCTGCAGAAAGGAGAACTGGTTGTACACGAGGAAGACCTTTCAGTGTGTTGTGGGTCTTTCCTGGGCGAGAGGTTTAATTTAACTTGAATGCAGCTCAATCAATACTTACCGAACCACGTATTTTATGCACCATATTGTGTGTATGTGAAATATTCAGTACAGTGCCTGCCCAATGAGAACATCTAAATGTTGATAGACACTCATTATCAAATTTGCAATTTCCCTTTAATAAAAACATTTATACAAGAGAAACTTACCACCTCCTCTTCCAAGAAATGAAGCCAAATGGTTACTAGCCTAATGATTCCTAGCACATATTCTGGTTCCAGAATGCCTGGTTTTGAATCTCTCCTCTTTACCCACTGGCTTAGTAATCTTGGATGAGATACTTAAAGTTTCTGTGCCTCAGTTTATTCATGCCATGGAAACAGCAGTGCTTACCGCATAGGGTTCTAGTGAGTATGACATGACTTACTCTACGAAAAGTACTTAGAACACTGCCTGGCGCATGGAAAGTTCTAAGGCAACTGTAAATGCCATGAATTTAAAATAATAAAAAGGGTAGAAGTTGGGAGGAAGGACAGGATCAGGAAAAATAACTAAAGGGTACTAGGCTTAATGCCCGGATAATAAGATCATCTGTACAAGCCCCCATGACACAAGTTTACCTATATAACAAACCTGCACATGAACCCCTGAACTTAAAATGAATGTCAAATTAAAAATAAAATAAAATAATGAAAAATAACAAGTACTATCTAACATCAAATTCACTTAAATACCGTAAGGGGGATAAACAATGTATTTCCAATGCTTAACTCTGGATTGAAGAATTACATGTGATTTTCATTTTTTCTGTATGCTTGTTGATGTTTTCTTAATGTACTGCAATTAATAAGCAACACTTCTGCAAGGAGAACAGAGTAATGCAAATTAGATTAGACCTTTAGCTATAAGGAATATGTTATTTGTGAATATATTTAAAGATTTAGGACAACTAGCATATATTTTTCTATATGAATCACAAAACATCCTGCCATTATTCCCATTATAACAGTGAAAATAATGAGTGAGGGGCCGGACGGGTTAAATTTATTTTCCAAGGCCTCAGAGACGGTATTGGAGTTGGTCTTTGGAGTGGCCAAAGTTTTTTCCCTTTGCTTCTAATTTGCAATGAAAGATATAGAAAATCAATGTACAGACCTTCTCAGTGATATTTCAAAGCCCCTTTAGATATTTGTAGTGTGCTAATATGTCCATGAGCGCTCAGAATTCTCAAGTCTCCCACAGGAGCGGTCAGTGTTTGGGAAGGAGGCAGCCCCAGCTCCTGCCCACGCCCTCTGCTTTCTTATGCATGCTTCCCCTCTAATTCTGAAAACCATGACAAAGCCGGGAGGGCTTAGGCGGTGCAGGGGTCCTCTGGGCCAATTCAAATGCCTGCGACCCAGTTTTCAGTTGTAGGATGCCTGCAAAATGTGGAGAAAATGCCCATGGCTGGGTGGCAACGGCTTTAAGCTGAGCTCCGCCAGATCCTACATGTAAGATCTGCAGTCACTCTTTTCCTTCTCCTTCATGAGGTCCTTCCCACCTCAAAAGCCATGCTATTGTCTAAGCTTGGTCCTCTCCGAGGAGAAAAGTAAGAGAAGGACTTGGCTAATGATTGGTGGCTGATCCATTAGGGGCTGTGACACACACCTTCCCTTCCTGTGAAACCGGAGCCAGGGTCTCCATGGATGCCACAGGGCCCGCAGAGCTCTGCAGGGAGGAGGGCGGGGTATCCGGGTCCCCCCCCACCCGCCCAACCCGGACGCTCGCAGGTCGCTCTGCTGCCCCTAGTTTCCCTTGCAGTTTCGCTAACTTGATACTCCCTTTCGCCTCCTAAATTGTTGTTTTACATTTCTACATTCCCTAACTGACGTGATTGTTCCCTGTGACTCAAGTGGGAATTCTCTGAATGCTGATGGAGGAAAAACGAAAGGATTGAGGACTCCTGGGGGAAAGAGACTTAAGTCCATACCACATAAAAGACATTGTTTAAAAGGGGGTGAAGGTAAAAATATAACCAAGAATTTGTTTTTTTCCTTAAATCACTAGAATACTCTATTACTCATTACTAGATGGACAAGTTACATTGACCACTTTACTCTTTTAGTATGGAAAATATTTGTACTCTCTCTAGCACTGTAGGATCACGCAAAAATGGAGGCCAAGAATAAGATTCTTTACATATATATTAATATCTTTTCCTTTAGTAGTACTCCTTTTAAAAATTGTTCACACCTAGCAGAGTGCAGCGGCTCACACCTGCAATTCCAGCATTTTGGGAGGCTGAGTCAGGAGGATCACTTGAGCCCAGGAGTTTGAGACCAGCCTGGGCAATGTAGTAAAACCCCATCTCTACAAAAAGAATAAAAGTTAGCCAGGCATGGTGGTGCGTGCCTGTAGTTCCAGCTATTAGGGAGGCTGAGGTGGGAGGACTGCTTGAGCCAGGAGGGTCAGTTGCAGTGAGCTGTGTTTGCACCACTACACTCCAGCCTGGGCAACAGAGTGAGACCCTGTCTCAAAAACACCCATCATGCACACCTATATTATCTTGTTCAGGTGCCACAGCATGTCCTGAGATTAGAGTAGTGAGAAGCCCAACAATGGGAAATCCTTACTCTGTGTCAGACATCAGGCTCAGCATTTTGTATTTTTTATCTTCTGTAATCCTCACAAGAACATGCTGGGAGACAGACTGTTATTCACTTTTCACAGACGAGGAAACCGAGGCAGAGGGAGGCTTAGTAACTTGCCCAAGGGCCAAGTCATGTCAGCAGGATTCAAACCTGGACTTCTCTTTCTAGACCTAGAGCCTTAGCTCTTAATCACTCCACCACAAATAACTGCACATAAGGAGGTTGAGGCCCAGAATAGCTTAAATGATTAGCCAGGGACCACAGAGCAGGACCCAGGCCTTCCAAACTACAAGGTAATGCATTTCACACGCAGGCACACACACTTGCACATACACACCTGCACACACACACACACAATCCATCCCTTCTCTGACTTACCGGATACACTACACCACTTTATAAAATAGTTGATGCAGTTTGTTATTAACATTTTGGGCTGGAATCTCCATGGCTGCTCACAGTGTAGTTGGGCGGACTGGAGAAGCTTAGCACAGAAGGTGCCATGCACCAACTTCATGCAGCAAACATTTGCTGAGCGCCAATCATCTGATAGGCCTAATGTGAGGGTCTAGGGACACTGAGATTAATGAGACAGGGACACAGCCTCCAAAAAAGTAGTTTAAACAGAAGGGACATGAACCCTGTAATCAATGTAAGCAGTTGTACAAACACATAAACACAAGTGATGAATGCAGTTGCAGAGGCCCTAAGTCCAAGGGTTAAGACTGCCAGAGGGTAGCCAGGTTGCCCATAGATGGTCAGCAGCAAGCCTGCCTGCTGGTCTCTTGATTTAGGGTCGAGCTGCCTCTGAAGGAATCCCCTTGTGCTTAGGTGGCTTGCAGGAAACCCTCTGTGGAGCACTGAGTACCAAGAGCCCTTAGGCGTGGGCCACCCCTCGTGCCCGGATACCGGTACACTCCATGCAGAACAGCCGGGAGCTCCGATTAACCCCCGGGCAGCACAACTCTTGCTGCACCCAGGCCTGGCAGCTTAAAAATCAACACTCAGACCAGCCAGACAGCACACTTCCCCATCACAAACAGCTCCTAAATCTGATTCTAAGACGTTATTCTCAGCGTCGACCTAATTGGATGATCTCATTCATAGATTTATATTTAAGGATGTCTTCTAAATGGCTAATGAACAGCTGTGTTGGCCAAATCGGAATGGAGAGAGCTTGGGCTGAAGAGACCTGGGCACAACATTGTTTACTAACTGAGTGTCCTCAAGCTACTCATTTAGCTCTTCTGTTCCTTGGTTCTCTTACCTGGAATATCAGAATATTCACATTATCGTGGCAACACGGTGGGGTGACACGAGATAATGTACATAAAGAATCTTATAATATGACTAGCCTCTAATGCTATCCAAGGTAAGTTCTAATAAAATATGTCAGATATATTATTGTAAATACATATGTCTAATACATCTCATACATAGTTATATGTCGTCTCTCTAATAAACAGATATCTAATAAAAATAACAATATATATAAGTGTAGTATTCATTAGACTTAAAAAATATGTATTTTAAAGTGAAAGTTGCCCTGAATTTTATCTAACAAAGTCATCTTTCATATATCTATATTTTTTGTTAAGTTCTCCAAATGCTAGGTAAATTCTGTGAGGATAGACCATGTGGAGTGGAATTAAAGGGGTGATATTTTATGAAAGTCATTCTATTCACAATACTCATAAATATAAAACACCTTGCCTATTTGGCTTCAAATATGGCATGTGGACCAGGGATCTGAAACATTTATCATAGAAATTTTCAAACATACACAAAAATAGAGTCCAGTGAAGCCACGTTTCCATCGTCCAGCTTCAATAATCAATAATTCCCAGCAATTCTGGTCTCAGTAATAGCTCAGCATCTGGATCATTTTGAAGCAAACCCCATATGTCACATCATGTCAGTGATTTTTAAATTGTCCTGTTTATATATTTACACCAATACAGAAGAACTTCTCAGCCAATGATTTTTAATGATTAATTTCTGTTACATTTCCTTTGTAAAGTACAGATTGGATACCACCAAATTTCCTATCATACCACAGAGATGGATCACTGCTCTTCAGTGAATATCCGTTCTGTGCCAGTGCTAGCCTACACCAAATATTTTCAAGGAAAATAAGTCTCAGGTGAAATATTTTTCCCAATCTTAAGTAGCTAGTAAATGGCTCAATAGAGATTGGATCTTAGGCCTATAGGAATCACAAGATTTTGCAGTTGTCACATAGGAAAATCACCTACTGAGATTACACATTTCCTGGGATGTGTCTACATGTTTGTCTGGACAATATTTTCAAGGATTAATCCATGCAGTGGTATAATGCCTTTTGACCTTGCCAACCTTTCCATTCAAATTATAAATTGACTTTTACTGTCTTCAGAGTAGAGCTGTTATTAAAGAAATGTAAAAATAGAAACATAAGCAGTTAATTTTTGGCTTTTCTAGGCTAATAGTGTCTAGATTTGCAGAAATACTTGCAGAGTGAGTGTGCAACCACCTCCAGGAGCCCAAGCCACTCACTCGCGATCCCCATCCCCGCCTCCCCAAGTCCCACCCTTCTGCCCCATAGCCTAGCCCCATCAACCAGGCTGAAGCTAGCAAGGGCCAGCGTTCTCTCATGACCACCAGGCAGCTGTGAGCACCGTGAAGGAGAAGTGATGCTTGGTGGCAGGGTTGATCTCATCTCCAGCATTCTGAAAGCATCCTCAGTTTATTGAAAATGAAGTAAACTGTTTTTCCTTTCAATGGTGCTGAGAACAAGGCATGATCTGGATGAGATGAGAACTCCCACACTCCAGCAACTGCCAGCAGCATGGTGGATAGGTGCCTCCAGTCCACAGTGCAATGAACACTTCAGAAAACACCCTCCCGGTCTTACGTCTATTCCTGGGGAATTTGTATCCCTTACTACTAAATCCAATTCATCACTGCAATTTATATAAAACCCTGAGCAAAATAAATATCTATTTGACTAAACTGACCCTAATTTCCTATATTAAGTGCTACCAAAATGCAAAACAAGAGCTTAATAGAGAAATTGTGTTCAGAGATAGAAAATAAAGAAAATTATGATGTTTGCATAAAACCAACTTGCCTATAGAATCTTACCTGCTTATTAGTATTACATAATGCATTTGTGGTTTTTTTGTTTGTTTTTTTTTCTTGAGACGGAGTTTCACTCTTGTTGCCAAGGCTGGAGTGCAATGGCGTGATCTCGGCTCACTGCAACCTCTGCTTTCCAGGTTCAAGCGATTCTCCTGCCTCAGCCTCCCGAGTAGCTGGGACTACAGGCATGCGCCACCACAGCTGGTTAATTCTGTATTTTTAGTAGAGACGGGGTTTCTCCATGTTGGTCAGGCTGGTCTCGAACTCCCGACCTCAGGTGATCTGCCAACCTCAGCCTCCCAAAGTGCTGGGATTACAGGCGTGAGCCACTGCGCCCAGCCATAATGCATTTGTTAATTGCAATTTTTCACTTTATAGAATAGACATTACCTAAATAATGTATTAATCCTGAATGCTGTTCTGTAAATATATGCAGCTTTTCACTTTCTGCCAGTAGAGTCGTGCTTCCTGGACGACTGTGTCTGTGGGGGGCCATGTAACAGGTTTGAGCCCATGACTGTGAGAAGACATGACATAATTTCTGAGCCAGTACCCTTGTCGCTGATTCCAGACTTTCTACAACTCTTTCCCTCTGCCTCTTCAAAGAGTAGTCTGGGCCTTAGAGAGATGTGTGGAATCATGTCCCTGACTGATGACAGACGGGAGACATGAGCGAGAAATCAACCTTTGTTGTTTTCAGCCACTGGGAATTCAGGGGTGGTGTTTGTTTCCTGGAGTTTACTTCTCCGTCATCAAGAACAACCTAGTGCGTCCTGACTGGTTCAGGTAACTTTCCCTTGTGGAAGACATTTAGAAAGCCCCAGCTTCATGGACTTTTTTCCTGCAAACTGTGCTGCAGATTAGAAAACTAACATCCAAAAGAAACTGACAGCTTTTTGTTTCACTTAATATTTTAGAAAAAAAAGTTTAAAATACATTTGCTTTAGAATAGTATGCTTTTTAATTTTTTTAAGGGGGGCTGTCATGGTTTTCACAAGGGGGAAAGCAACTCTGGCATTTTGACACAGGTAAGAAGGTATATATTGTATCATAAGGCATGCTGCACCTGTGACCACTTCTTCACTTTGTGAAATAATTTATTTATGATGCAGCTCCTGCTTCTCCTGTGGATGTTGTCAAGTTTTTTCACATACTCCCTGTGCCAGGCTGCCGAGATGAAGGCAGCCACACGATCCCCCACCCAGCCACCTCCATCTCCCTGTACTGTGCTCTTCCATCTCCGCCATGTACACAAATCGCTCCCTCAGACACTCCAGCTGTCACTATGGATAGACATTGTCTTGGGGGAAAATGCACTGAGAGTGGCAGAAAGGGTATAATTCTGACACTGGTTTGAGTTGTCATTCAGTCTCTATGTCTTAAACTAGTTCCTGGATATGACAAGCCCAACTGTTTGATATCATTTGCACATGACTCATCACTGCATAGCAGACTTTTTAAACTTTTCCACGCTGAGAAGCTGTTCTCAGGAAAATATCCATGCTGTGCTTGATGAGGCAGCACTTGTACAGCAGCCTTCTTTCCTGGGGTTCTGGGGTGAGCTCTCCCTAAGCGGCTTAGGCTCTCAGTAGTTCCTTTTTGGTTGTCTAAAAATGTGACAAAATCTCCAACCCACTAGTGCTTTGTCTCTCAGTGTTCCACCCTTATGGATGGATACCCTAAGTATGTACTGTCATTTCTGTCGGATTTTGGAGAAAAAGAGGTGTGCAGTTGGAGGTACTTAATTGGGGACATGCCTTTATGTCTGCAAATGAACCGAGAGCTGGTAAACATGCTGTATGAGTTCTCTATGGCTGCTGTAACAAGTACCCCAAAAGGAGTGGCTTAACCAACAGAAATGTATTGTTTTGAACATCTGGAGGCTGGGAATTTGAGATCAAGGTGTTGGCAGGGTTGATTCTTTCTGAAACTGTGACAGAGACTCTGTTCCAGGCTTCACTCCTGGCTTGCAACCTTTGGGGCTCCTTGGCTTGTAGATAGATGCTTCAAGCCCATCTCTGCCTTCATCTTCACATGGTGCTCTTCCTGGGTTGTGCCTCTATGTCTAAATGTCTCCTTTTATTATATCAGGACACCAGCCATATTGCATTAGGGCCCATCCTACTCCTTTTTGAGGTCATGTTAAATAGTCACATCTGTAATGACCCTATTTCCAGATAAGGTCAGGTTCTAAGTTACTTTGGGTTAGGATTTCAACATATGAATTTGATCAGTTTGGAGCTATTGTTCAGATGTGATTTTAATGTCACATTTAGAGGTTTATGCACAGAACTGTGGGTATGTATATATGAGTCTGTTTTTTTTTCCTGGCATAGTTGGGTCTGAAGATTTCCATGTCAGTGAATTTTCAGCAACTTGAGCTTCCCCTTTTAGTATTAAGTTCTTTAAATGTAAGCGAAATCATTTTAGATAGAGAGCTTTTTAAATACACGAAGCATTTTCTTGTTTTCATAATCAGGGTACATAGCTGTGCATATTTCTCTCTAGCTAGATTATGAACTCTGGAAGGTTGGTGATGCTAAATTTCTCATCTTTCCATTCCCACTGTCTGACATAAGATCTCCCATGTACTAAGGGCTCAATAAAGGTGTTTGGAATTAAAATAAATGGAATGCTGAATATAAACATAAACTCATGTTAACAACTTGGGGTGATCATATAAGCATCAACTATCACACTGTGTATAGCAAAATCCCTGCAGATGGCCTTGAGGTGTGAGAGACAGTTTGGGCTTAGACCAAATGTCCTAAAATGAGTATCTTTGCTTTGTCCTCATGTCCGCGTTTGTTTTTCTAGCTCCTTGCTCAACCTCCTTCTCCACTGTCCTTTTTCTCCCCCAGCAGCCAAATCCCATCTCCTGTCTTGCTACGTCTTGCGGCAGCACCTCCCTTGCTGCTGCTCATCTGTGCCATGTGCACCCCCACCCCAGGACCTTTGCACCTGCTGTTCTTCTTCCTGATTCTGGCAACTATTTCCATGGCTTGGACCCATCCTTCACTCCTGCTCTGCCCACATAACATCTGGTCAAAGGGACCTTCTCTGCCCATTCTATGTGAGTTTATCCTTCCCACACAAACCTTCTCTATACCCCATCCAAACTTAGAGATTTTACACCAATAGATACACATTTCCTTGTTCATTGAGCGTCTCTTTAGCTAGTTCCAAAAGAAGGGCTTTGTCCATTGTGCTCACTGTTGTTTCCCCAGAATCTTGTGACGATCTCGTCACAAAGAAGTGCACAGTAAAAATGCTCTGCCTGAAGGACACAGGGAGGATGGTTAGGTCTCTTCTAAGGTCAGAGTAAATATATCATTCAGGAGACACGGAGGAGGTCTCCTACAGCTCATGTTAATGAGGTTATGAGGGACAGACTGCTTTATCGGTTTCAATTAGCCAGAGGCTTGTGCAACTGAGGAAGGTGGGAAAGCAGCATCCTCTTCCAAGGTCTAGAATGTTCTTCCACAGTTGAGGTCTCAGAAGGAACTTCCCGAGAAGCGCCACGTTGGTGGGAGAACTTGTCAATATAAACCCACCTTCCAGCTTGTTTGCTGCTTGTAAGCACTTTGCTCCCTGGAAACATTGAAAACACATGTTTTCCACTAAAAGGTGTCCAGCCAATTATTTCTTGTGTCTCCAAGGGTCAAATTCACAGTTTGTGACTCCTCACACACTGACGTGCCCTGACAAAGCAGCTTGACGGCCTTGGCGGCAGTGGCCATAGCTGGCTCCCAGGAAGGAACGCTGGTGGCCCTCCTGCCCCAGAGGCTGTGCGCATGGGAATCACAGACCCAGAGACTGTGGCCTTCCTCAGCACCTGCTTTCTAAAGTGTTTCACAAAGACTCAGAGTCATGTAGGGACTTATCAGGGGGCTATCGGGCAGAACTAGGGTTTAAAACAAGTTTGTACAAACTTGGGGTCCAGCCTCAAGGATCACTTCCCAGACCCCTGGATGGAGTCTCGCCCTCCCGTGGTGTGCTCGGGTCACACCTGTGCTCTCCTCCAGCATTCTTCTAAATGCAATGCATATGCCTGTAATCTCAGCACCCGAGGTGGGTGGATCACCTGAGGTCAGGAGTTCAAGACCAGCATGGTCAACATGGCGAAACTCTGTCTCTACTGAAAATACAAAAATTAGCCTAGTATAGTGATATGTGCCTGTAGTCCCAACTACTTGGGAGGCTGAGGCAGGAGAACCACTTGAACCCAGGAGACAGAGGTTGCAGTGAGCTGAGATCCTGCTGCTGCACTCCAGCCTGGGTGAAAGAGCAAGACTCCATCTCAAATAATAATAATAATAACGTAATGTGTACATTACTCTTGGAACAACAGAGTGAACACTTGTCCTCCTCAAATGAACTATAAACTGTATTCATTTGTTTTATTTCTGTATTCCTCCTGATTGTGTTAACAGGATAAAAAATAATTTGATCAATTTACATTGAACTAAATGCCTATGGTTCAAGCACAAAAGTATAAGATCTAGCAAAAGTAGGCTGGGTGTGGCGGCTCACGCCTGTAGTCCCAGCACTTTGGGAGGCCAAGGTGAGCGGATCACTTGAGGTCAGGAGTTTGAGACCAGCTTGGCCAACAAGATGAAACCCCATCTTTACTAAAAATAAAAAGATTAGCTGGACATGGTGGCAGGCACCTGTAATCCCAGCTATTTGGGAGGCTGAGGCAGGAGAATTGTTTAAACCCGGGAGACAGAAGTTTCAGTGAGCCAAGATTGCGCCATTGCGCTCCAGCATGGGTGACAGACGGAGACTCTCTCTCAAAAAAAAAAAAAAAAAAAAAAAGCTAAAGCAAGCCCTGCTGTCATTGGCCGGGAATACAGGTACTTTCTAGGGCTGGTAGGTGCAGATATTCTATGCTTAACAACACAAAGACATTCTGGTTGAATTCCATTAAAAAACACCATCTGCAAAAACTATGTTACATGCCTAGTAACAGGGGAAAGATTAATTACATGATAGTGTAAACATATTACATTAATCTTTTGAGATTATTTTTGAAGAAAAAATAGTAATATCAAAAGCCTACTGTATAATAGTGAGTGACTAAAGGCAAGGGATGCCAAAGCATATTTAGCATGCTGCAAATTTTTAAAAATACTACTTATATAGGTGTGCATGTTTGCATGTGTTTAGAGAAGGAACAAGAACTATATCAATCTTTAACCATGGTTGATGCTGAGGACATAATTGTGTGAACTTTTTATTTTCTGTGTTATTATTTCCCGTATTCTGAAATACTCTATAATGTAGGCACACAAAAAATAACAACATAAATTTTCTTTAGTTGTATTTTCTTCCTTCAAAGGTACCTCAAATAATACAAGAGTTTCATAAGAGATTTCTGGTGTTAAACTTTACTAGACCATCTGGAAAGCAGAGTTTCCATGTTTTTTTACAAATACAAAATAAAACTGATTCAGAAGCCTGAGAAATATATATATATATATGAGTTATATATTACATATATAATATACATATGGTATGCATAATATATAAAATATATGATAGCATAAATTACATATAAATATATATTTTGATAGCGTAAATTATATATGTGTGATCATGTGAATGTGTGAGTTCGTGTATGTGCACATACACACAGGCACAAACATATACATACAACATTTGTCTATTTGTTTTTTATTTCTCCCAGCATTATAATCCGTTTGCATTAAAATCCTCTTCCTAGCTTTAGGAAATTCCCTACCTTGTAAGTATTGGGTAGGGGTAGCGTTGAAGGAGGAGGGAAAAGCCTGCCTGTCACTATTAGGAGCTGAAAAAAAGACCAGGTTCCCAGCCAATCGCTTGCACTTATTCTGAATGTGGATCAGACCCGTGGAGGAATTCCACGGTGGTGGGTGGTGCAGTGACACCACATTTCCAAAGTAGTGACAGCTGCAAGGACTAGGTAAGGGTCTGTATCTAGTCCTGACACAGAGGGTTTCAGCTGTGGCACTGGTAACTGTCACAACAGCCAGGGTGGCCCATAGAACTGCTTTTGTGGCAGGATTTTCTGGAGTGGTGCTGGCTGTATCTGGACTCCTCCTTGTTTTCATACCAGGGTCTGCAGCCTTCCTAAAGTTTCTATTGTTCAATAACTTTGTTTTCTGGCTTTTTTGTTTGCTTGTTTGTTTTGTTTTGTTGAGACGGAGTCTCATTGTCGCCCAGGCTGGAGTACAATGGTGTGATCTCAGTTCAGTGTAACCTCTGCCACCCAGGTTCCAGTGATTCTGCTGCCTCAATCTCCCAAGCAGCTGGGATTACAGGCACCTGCCACCACATCTGGCTAATTTTTTAATATTTTTACTAGAGACGAGGTTTCACCATATTGGCCAGGCTGGTCTCCAACTGCTGACCTCAAGTGATCCACACGTCTCGAATAACTTTTGTTTTCTATTCGTTAACCAGAATTGATTTCTACTTCTCGCCACTGGAGTGACGAGGTGAGTGGGCTTCATGACAGTATTCAGTTAGTACCAAATGTGACCTGGAAACTCATATGAACTTGTAGTTCAGAAAATATTGCAGACACCCCATGCACGAGTGGTACTGGCTTAGATGCTAGAGAGATATACAGCTCTCCAATTAGGAAGCCTGAGTCCATTAGTGAACTCCACTAATAGGTCAGGAAAAGTAATAGCTAATAAATATTTTATTAGCATTTGTTGAATCTCACTAATGGGAAAGCCAAATATATCAAAAGTAGCCAGAGTCACATTCAGTATCCAGCCATTACTCAGTGCTGTGTCTGCTGTTTCCTATGACTTTTTTTGTGGAATAATTAGAGAAGTTCAAATAAAATTATGTGCATAACCATTAGTATTTTTACTTTTCTATTGTAAGCCATCATATTGTCTTACTTTGTTATTTACCTACATAATGTATTCAATATTAATTTTCTATCTATGGTACAGTAAATTTATAGCTACGTTAATATATTAATAGTTCTCTAGTTAGGAAATATAATAAATGTTTTTTTGCATATTTTTTAAAAAATTAACTAATAAAATCCATTACATATAATATTAGAAGCCTTTACAAATGAAAAGAAAAATCACCACCATGGCCACCAACAAAACCCCAGAGCTAATAGATCCACAATCCATCACTGCAATAAGGCTATAATTGTTTTGTTTTCTTAGATTATTTGAAACCTTACCTCTCAAGGGAAAAATATATATATATAAAACATATTTATATATATATATGATATATATAAAACTTAAACTACCATTTAAAAAACTGCCAAACTTTTTTTCAGTTTGGGGTTTTCAAGGGTAGACCACTTAGAAATAGGGGAGCTGTCATTCTAGGTATTTAGTGTTTGAAAATATAAATGAGGGTCCAATCTGGATTTCCCAATATTTTCTCTAAAAGTCCTTGGTTGTTCCTTCCTAGAAAATGAAGTGCTGAAGTAGACAGCTGTCAGAATCATACACACATTCTGGAAGGCATGCATCTTTTAGCAATTAGGTAAATCTTGCAATGGCAGCTTCTCTCTGAAGAAAAACAAACCTCAAAATCTTTTTTTGGGGGGGATTTACTTTCATGTACACGAAAGGCAGAATATAGTACTTCTCAGCTCATCCATTCATGCCACAAATACTTGTTTAAGAACTTGAAAATACAAATGCCCTCCCAAATCACAGCCATAGAAAGTTTTAAAGAAGGAAGTAATATCATCACAACAGGTAGATTATCAATTAGGGCATGTACAGTGCTGGTGTGGTCTAGTAGATGAAACACATGCTGTAGAACTGAGAGGTTGTAGGTTTGGGTATTGGTTCTGCCATGTAATTATCTGTACTGCTGCGGGCAAGTCAGGCTATGCAGCTTGCTCATAAAAGTAAGTAATACCAGTTTTGCGAAGATAGGAAAATAGCTACAGAGATAATATATACATATATATGTATATGTTTGGTACATTGTATTTGTATATGTATATGTTTGGTACACTGAAGATATTTAGGATATTGTAGCTTTTACTGTTATTGGTATAACTGGCCCAAATAACTCAGGCCCAAGCTTGAGACTATTGTCTAATTGTAAGATTCTGTTTTAACAACCGGTGACATTTCTATCCCCATCCAGTCCTTAAGGTTGGATAGAATTACCTGAATTTTAAAATTGCACACATTAAAACCAATGCTACCCCATTTCTCTTACCTGCTACCCTAGATTTATTTAGGAAAATATGGTTTGATTATATTCGGTGCTCTCCAAAACTCATTCTTACAACAATTAATAAGTAACTACTATTATAGGTACTTGGAAGAAATAAAAAATCTTAGTTTACAATTTACATGAGAGAATAAGGCATGATTCTGATATGAAACACCTAGTGGTAAATACCACCATCCATGGTAAATGGCAGTATACAATTGTACCAAATTAATGATGGGTTAAATAGTTAATAAGACTCTAAGAAAAAATAGAGATCACCACAGGTTGAGTGATTAAGATTTATTGGAATTCTCTCAATAGCAAGCCCAACTCAAACTGGCTGAGCTAAGAGCTGGGACATACAGGCTCACCCGAGAAGTTTAGAAGTAGGTGGCTTCAGGTTCCTTTGCCCTGGAGGCCTAACGATGTCAACATTCATCTGGTTTTTCTTGTTTGCCACTTAGGGCATTAGATTCACTTCAATCTGGCTTTCCCTCTGATGGCCAAATGGATGGAGCCACTCCAGGCTTCAAAAATTCCCACTTTACCATCCAGAAGGGGTAAGCAAGCTTCCCTCCTTGGCCCGAATCAGGCTGCCTGCCTAGCACTGACCAGTGCTGTAGACAGTGGATGGTGTTATACTAATAATTCTGGCAAAGGCCAGATACCACAGCCTCGCAAGGTGTGTAGAAAGAAGGTGGAGAGGTTAGTGGTTGGAATTACTTAGTGGAGGGGAGTAAATGTTCAGCTTGTGGTCACAATATCCACCACAGATAGCTTCATGAAAAATATGGAATTTCGAATATTCTACAGTCCAACTCTCCAAACTATAGAATCGCAGAATTAATTCTGTCCAAAGTCATGGAATAGCATTAGTTCATGTTAGGGAGAAAGCTGGACTCTAAGTAAGTCTGCAGAAGCCAGACTGCCTAGGTCCAATCCCCAGCTCTGCCATTGACTAGCTGTGGGATATTGTCTGATCTGTGTCCCCACCCAAATCTCACGTTGAATTATAATCCTCAGTGTTGGAGGTGAGGCCAGGTGGGAGGTGATTGGCTCATGGGGGCAAATTTCCCCATTGATACTGTTCTTGTGATAGTAAGTGAGTGCTCGTGAGATCTGGTCATTTTAAAAGCATGTGCCCCCTCCTCTCTCTCTCTCTCTTCCTCTTGCTTTGGCTGTGTGAAGACACTTGTTCCCACTTGGCTTTCTGCCATGAGTAGAAGCTCCCTGAGGCCTCCCCAGAAGCTGATGCTGTCATGTTTCCTGTACAGGCTGCGGAACCATGAGTCAATTAAACCTGTCTTCTTTATAAATTACCCAGTCTCAGGTATTTCTTTACAGCACTGAGAAAATGGACTTAAACACTTTGGGACCTCCAGCAAATCACTGAGTCCTTCTCTGCAAAATTGGAAGAATAACAACCCCTTCTTTGCTGGATTGCAGTAAACACTAAACAAGTCATTTAATGTCAACCGACAAAGAGCGGTGCCTGACACCCAGTAAATGCCATCACGATTGTTTCCCTGTCAGACTTCTTTCTACAACAGCATCCTACCTGCCCAGGCCCTGAAGAGATGCATAAAGAAAAAGGGGCAAAAAAGAAGCAGGGGACTATATTGCAATGGGCAATAAATACAGACAGATGTCACAGAATGAGTGCTTTCCCAAAATGACAGTAAAAACAAGTTGACTTCGGGGAAATGATTTGGTACCAGGTAGCAGAAGCTTGAATGCCAGGTTAGGGAGTATCATACATAGTGCTCTTTAAGTGGCTACAGCAGGTCCAAAAAGATTTGGAAATATTTATATCACATCACCTCCTGTTTTAGGCAGAATTCCAAATTTTCTAGGGATAGATCCCTTTCACATTTATATCTTTCTGTTTTTATTTAGACTTTACTGAGGGCTGGTTTCTTTGTCAGTTTGTTTTGAAGAAGGAGATTCAGCAACGTCTCTTTCTTTTTCTTTCTCTCTCTCTCTCTCTCTCTTTTATGATAGGGTCTTGTGTCTCACTCTGTCACCCAGGCTGGAGTGCAGTGGCGTGATCAGGGCTCACTGCAGCCTCAACCTCCTGGCCTCAAATGATCCTTCCGCTTCAGCCTCCTGAGTAGCTGGGATTACAGGCATGGGCCACCAAGTCTGGCTAATTTTTAAATTATTTGTAGAGAAGAGGTCTCATTACATTGCCCAGGCTGGTCCTGAACTCTTGGGCTCAAGCAATTCTCCTGTCTCAGCCTCCCAAATTGTGCCTGGCCTGTATCCTTCTTTTAATAACAGGTCTCTCACCTCAGGTGATGGTTTATTTTGTGCGTCACCTTGGCTGGTCAAACATTATTCTAAATGTGTCTGTAATAGTGTTTGAGATGAAACCCACATTTAAATAGGAGGACTTTGAGTAAAGCAGATTGGACTGGCTCCCCTAAGGAAGAGGAGAGATCCTTCTAGCAGCCTGTCTTTGGACTTCATCTGCAAGCTCAGCTCCTCCTGGTCCCACAGCAAATGGCGTTCAGACTCAAACCGCCCCTTTTTCCTCTGTCCCCACCCTGGCCTTCTCCCCTATCCAATTTTGGACTTGCTTACCAAACCTTCAAAACCAAGTGAACCAATTCCTTAAATGAAATCTCTTTCTATATGCAGGCACATCCCACGGATTCTATTTTTTTTGGAGAACCCTGACAAATAAACCTTCTATTGGAGCTGCCCTAAAGAGTAATTGGGTCAGTGGAATTTGATTGGGGAAATGGTGGCTCCTATCAGCAGGAAGATACTTCTGTAGCCTCCTGTATTTCTTTGTGGTGTCCTGTTTCTTACCCTCCCCAGCTACTGTCTGTGCCAGCTGAGCAACGTCTGCCATCTGAGTGTCCATGTGAAACCACCCCGGCAATGGAGCCATACAGAAAGGGCCTTGATGACATCACTCGTCTGGGTTCCCATGTGACAGGTTAACTCTGTTCTCTGTGCCTGGCCAATTCTTTGCATGTTTTTCCATTTTACATAATTTCCTATTGATCTTGGGCTTCAACATGCATGATCTGGGCTTTGGTTCTTCTGAAGCCACCTTCTGTTCTTGTTGGGTGTGTGTTTGTGTGTACTCCAAGTCAATGGGTGACAGTCTCGTGTGGGAAGTGCACTTGTGTTCTTCATTCTTCTTTTTGTCTGAAGTGTATAAACACCACTGTTTCTGACAAATTGTATCTCGTTAGTA
Source organism: Pongo abelii (assembly GCF_028885655.2). NCBI lineage: Eukaryota > Metazoa > Chordata > Mammalia > Primates > Hominidae > Pongo > Pongo abelii. The sequence continues at coordinate 127,224,631 of NC_071997.2, forward strand.
TGATAAATCATTTGATGTACAATATCACCTCCTCCTGTTCTTCCTATCTCTTTGAGGTGCCTGTATTGACATTCCAATTCTGAGAAGCCTTCCATCAACAATCTGGAAGAAATAATCCCCCAGAATTAATACAATTATAGAGGGGCTACTTTTTTTGTTTGTTTTTAGTCTGCTCCCTACAACTATGTGGCAAGTGTCCTTTTCATCGTCTTCTTTGTCATCTCTTGCAGAACGATCTTCAGCTTCTGCCTCACTTTGCATGTTAAAGCATGAAACATGTTGTCTGTCCCAAAATGAATAGCTCCATTTCTCCCCTTTCCTTTAGTCCTTAGTTCTAGGGCTTCATATCATGCTTCACCAGTTTTAATAGAGTTAATGTAAGTCAGGAGGTCTCAAAAAGCTTTACAAATGTTAATTAATTATGCGACAGAACAGCCCTGTGAGACAAGGATGATGATCCCTATTTCACAGGTGGGGAAAATTCCAAACACACAAAGCTTGAGTGACATGAATAGTTGGCAATTATTAAGAAACTGCAATTGTGTTTGTGGCTGTGCCTTATGGTGTCAGTGCCTGATTTATGCAGTGTGATTGCCCCACTTTGCAGATGAGAAAATGGACTGAGAGGTCCATTTCTGTATCAGAGGTTTATTCAATCTTCAGGTTTGCTCAGATTATTCACAGGCCTCTGGGATTTCCCATTTTTCCTTATTTTCTCAACTTTTCCCCCAATACGGCACTGTTAGTCAGTGAGCCAGCAATGGAAAAATCCAGGTGTGCATTTCATATGACTTGGTTTACCCCAACTCTCAGACCACATCTGTAAAACATGGGTCTCAGGTCTGATCACAGGGGCCAGTTAAAAGGAGAGACTTAAAAAACAGGGATCCAACTCTACACATAAGTGTCCTGTGTCAGAACAAGACCAAGGATGCAACCAGCACATATGTCCTGGCTATCTGCATGGTGCCTTGCTATTCTCCTGCTCTGTGGCCCAGGAAGAGCAAACAACATACAGTTCCAGGGCCACGTTCAAGGTCTCCAACTTCTTGCCAGTTGCTGCCTGGAAAGCCCACCTCTGTCCTTTTCCTTCCATGCACCTTCAAGACTCAGGCATTATTCCTTCCTCTCCAGCCGGGGCTGCCTTCCTGGGCTGGGGCCTTGTTCACCTCAGTCCCAGCTCTCAGTGTGCAGGTGAGCATTGCAGATGTGCCTCTCAAACTCAGCTCTCACCCATCAGGCTACTACAAGCCCCTGGAGACAGGAACCGTCTTTCATCTGCGTGTGCTCAACAACACCCAAAGCTTCACGCACAACAAAATTTTGTAGAATGAGGCATGACCAAAGCTATAGAGGGGGTGAGGCAGATTGTGCTTATTAATAGAAAACTTATTTTTTGGCTCAAAGAAACTGATTTTTGACAAAAGGATTGTGTGTATGTCATTCCTTCACTGACTTAAGAGCCATGATTGGCAGCCACTGGTCTGTGGATGAACAGCCTTTGAGTTAGTTGAATGCATTGGTTAAAGATATAGACTCCAGGCTTTTTTTCAAACATATGGAATCTGTATTCTGGGAAGTAGACTCAGAAATCTGTACTTTTGATTGTGTGATTTTAATGTTTGTTTGGTACGTTTAGAAATAAGATTTCTGTTTTATGAAACATTATAGTATCTTATTAATGCTATAATATTGGTATGCTCTCTCAGTTAAAGAAGTTTGTTAACTAAAATAACAATATAAAAATAAGCTTTTTTTTTTTTTTTAATTACCTCAAACTTGAGTTTGAAAATTTGCTGTCCTGGAAGACAATTGCTTCTCTTCTCCCCATTGTAAAGTTCACAATAGCTCTGTTCAGGAGCAGAGTAACCAGTGACTTCAAAACCACTGACCATCCCCAAAGCAACAAGATAAGGAGGCCAATGGCCACTCAGTTTGACCCACTGGGTGTTTTAAATGTTTTGAATGTGAATATCCTTAGTTGAAATTTGCCTTCCCCTGTTTCCACAGGCCCCAGTCTCACTGTCTTGCCCTATCTCTTCATTCGCTCTCCCTCCCAGATGTGGAAGCTGAATTTATACTGGTGCCTCCAAGCCGGTACTCTGAGTGCAAATAAATAGTGGCTATTGCATTATTTATTGGACCTGAAAGAAACCTCCAATATGATCTAGTTCAGCCACCAATTTATGCATGAGAAAACAAAGGACCAGAAAGGTAAATCAAGTTACCTAATACTGCACAGCTGACCTGGAGGCTCACCAGAATTGAAAGCCATTCTTTGTATTCTTCATCCACGCCCTTCCAGTACAGCATAGAATCTGCTCTGTATTCTAGAACAGAGGCTTGGAATCTAGTCTCATCAGGCAATTCTATCTGTTAAGTCTTTTAAGCAGGTGTCCCTAATATATGCATTCTTTTAAAAACCATACACATGTACAACTGTTAATCTAGTCATCAAATGTTAATGAAGCATAATCTCTTTATTTTTTGTAAGCTGGAAAAGAAGTACAAATAAAGCACTCCAATTTGTTTTTTTCTTCATCCCTATACATGATCCTGCACAGTTTCTGAGGATGGTAGCAATTGCTTTCAAAGACCACTGTACTAGAAAACAATTTCTCAATGCATCGTGGTGTGGGCAGTCTTCTATGAGGTCTTTCACAAATCAGTTGTAACTAACAATTGAAGCAGACCACAGTTTGGAGATGATTGACTTGCTTTAGCAATCACAATATATTTAAAATCACTTCTAACTCTTCCTCTCACTCTTTCTCCTGTGTGTTTCGTGGTGGGTGGGAGGCTGAACGTCCTTTAACCCTTAGTCTATCTTATCTACACAACAGTCCAAAGTGACCCACCATTCCTGATACGAAGTTAATAGAGCAATTGCGAATTGTCGAAGTAATTGCGAGAAGTATTCTTTCCACTAGATTTTTCCGAATTCGTATCTATTACGCATGTGAATGACAACCCTCGAGTGTGTCAGAGCCGAAAATGATGGCTACACTCTGCCCTAGCCAGGATCTCCCGCCCCTCAATAAACTACTAAATTCCATCTTCTGCTCCGAAGAGGAAGGAAATACAGAGCAGAGGTCACGGCTGCCATCTCTTTCCGTCGCGATTTCTTTTCCAGAACGGAGCTGGTGCCAGCCCTGACACGGTGCGCGTTCCCCACGGGGCCTCTTCTTCCCCTTGAGGGTTCCCCGCTCGGAGTCCCGACCACACGTTTTCGCGGATCCCGGCGGGAAGGAAAGCCAGTCGGCTCCTCCCGGCTCTTTCATCCGAAGCACCTGCCAGGGTCCCTGGCTCTGGAGAGCAGGGTCCGCGAGGCAGGGGGAACCCCGTCCTCACAGGTTAGAGCCAGAGGGCTACGTCTCCACGGACTTAGATTTCCTCCAGACCACACCCTGTCCTTGACCTAGAGGAGACCCAAGCACGGGGCAGGTTAGCAAGGCTGCAGAGTCCCGTGGTCGAAAGTAGCAGAAGGAATTTCGGAAACCAAGTCATTCAGGCCTCAGAGCTCAGGCTCCTCTGGGCACCAGAGGCCTTTGCCGCGTGACCGCCCACGAGCACCCAAGACCTCCCGCGACCACGGATGCCCTGGCAGCGACAGGACGCAAGGAGAGAGGAGGGCCCCGTCCGCGGGACCCACGCAGGCACGGAGGGGCGCTGCCCAGGATCGTCCCAGGCACAACCAGCACGTTCGGTGTCCAGCGAGTGGCTCTGGGCTCCCTCCGGGGCGCCCTGCCGCACCTGCCCGCCCTTCCAGGTCACACCCGCCCAGCTCACCATCAGACTCACAGACACCAGTTCTTCCCTTACTCCAAACGCAACCACATTCCATGTTTTACTCACGTTGAATTCATCCTTCCACCACCACCTCCACCCAGTGTGCCCTACCCGGTGTGGCTGTCCCAGCCGCCACCCTCAGGAAAGACTGACCCTGCTCCTCCACCCCAGCTCCCTGCTCCTCCACCCCAGCTCCCTGCTCCTCCACCCCAGCTCCCTGCTCCTCCACCCCAGCTCCCTGCTCCTCCACCCCAGCTCCCTGCTCCTCCACCCCAGCTCCCTGTTCCTCTACCCCAGCCTCCCCAACTCCTCCACCCCGTCTCCTCTATTCCACCCTGGCCTCGTTAGCTCCTCCACTCTAGTCTCCCCACCTCCTCCACCCTTGTCCCTCCAGCTCCACCCCTTCTTCCCTTGCTCCTCCACCCCTTTCTCATCTACTCCTCCACCCTAGCCTCCCCAACTCCTCCACTCCAGCCTCCCCAACTCCTCCACCCCAGCCTCCTCAACTCCTCCACCCCGGCCTCCCAGCTCCTCCACCCCAGCCTCCCCAATTCCACCCCTTCTCAGCTCCTCCACCCCGGTCCCCTCAACTCCTCCACCTTGGCCTCCCTGCTCCTCCACGCCTGCCTGCCCTGCTCCTCCACCCTGGTCCCCCCAGCTCCACCCCTGCTTCCCCTCCTCCTCCACCCCTTCTTCCCCTTTTCCTCCACCCCTTTCTCCCCTGCTCCTCCACTCCAGCCTCCCCAATTCCTCCACCCCAGCCTCCTCAACTCCTCCACCCTGGTCTCCCAGCTCCTCCACCCTTGCCTCCCCTGCTCCTCCACCCCAGCCTTCCTGCTCCTCCACCCCAGCCTTCCTGCTCCTCCACCCCAGCCTTCCTGCTCCTCCACCCGTGCCCCCCCCACTCCTCCACCCTGGTCTTCCCAGCTCCTCCACCTAGGTCTCAACTTTTCCATCCTGACCTCCCCAGCTCCTCCACCCCGGTGTCCCCAGCTCCACCCCTGCCTCCCCTGTTCCTCCACCCTAGTCTCCACAACTCCTCCACCCTGGCCTCCCAGCTCCTCCTCCCCAGCCTCCCACACTCCACCCCTTCTCAGGTCCTCCACCCCTGCCTCCCTTGCTCCTCCATCCAAGTGTCCCCAACTCCTTCACCCCAGCCTCCCCTGCTCCTCCACCCCAGCCTCCCCAGCTTCTCCACTCCAGACTCCCCAGTTCCTCCACCCCAGCCTCCCCAGCTCCTCCACTTCGGCCACCCCAGCTCCTCCACCCTGGCCTCCCCAACTCCACCCCTTCTCAGCTCCTCCACCCCTGCCTCCTCTGCTCCTCCACCCCATTCTCCTCAACTCCTCCACCCTGGTATCCCCTATTCCTCCACCCCTTTCTCTCCTGCTCCTCCACCCCTGCCTTCCTGCTCCTCCACCCCTACCCCCCAGCTCCTCCACCCTGGTCCTTGCAGCTTCTCCACTCCTGCCTCCCCTGTTCTTCCAACCTGGTACCCCCAGCTTCTCCACCCCAGCCTCCCAGCTCCTTCACCCCAGCCTCCCCAGCTTCTCCACCTAGGTCTCAACTCTTCCACCCCGGCCTCCCCAGCTCCTCCACCCCGGCCTCCCCAGCTCCTCCACCCCAGCCTCCCCAGCTCCTCCACCCCTGCCTCCCTAGCTCCTCCACCTCAGCCACCCAGCTCCTCCACCCCAGCCTCCCTAGCTCCTCCACCCCGGCCTCCCTAGCTCCCCCACCGCAGCCACCCAGCTCCTCCACCCCTTCTCAGCTCCTCCACCCCAGCCTCCCTGGATCCTCCATCCTGGCCTCCTTGGCTCCGCCCCCCCAGCCTCCCCTCTTGGGGCTGGGCTGGCACTCCTCATTCCTGCCAGTTTTGTAGCCATCTCATCTGCCTCTGCTCCATCTTCTGGATTGTGCAGACTCGGACTGAATTGTAGGATCTCAGTCACATGAGGTGACTTCACTGGAGTATTGTATTCCACCTCTTTAGTGCCCACAAAGCAAAGCTTCTTCCCTGTGTTATCTTCTGCTAGCTCTTGGACCAAAAATTCTTTCATTTAGAGAATACTCTCAAGTGAGAAGGTTTTGCCAAAAGTGATTCTTCCTAAACTTTTTGGTTCCATTTAAAATGTCTGGTAGAATACATAAGCAAGATTTCAAACTTCCCTGCCTCCGTAAATAGGCCATAATGAACACGATGCAAGCGTCTTCTGAGAAGTTAGTGTCAATATTATAAACACTGATCTTTGTAACATTATCTAACACAGTGATGCACTCAGGGGTCATTTGAGTAGAGCTGTTTATCTTTAAACTAAATGATCCCAGACCTTTTAGCTTTTTGTTTGCTTTTTATAGCCGCCTTGTTAATAATTTTTTTCTTTTTCTTTTTTTTTCCTCTGGCTCTTTCTTCAGGTTCTCAATTCACCACTCTAAATATATTACTTTGATATTCTTTCTTTTTTCGAGAAAGCATGCTTACATTGGCCTTCCTTTTCTTATTTATCTTGTATAAATTTAAGGGGTACCAGTGCAGTTTTGTTACATAGAAATACTGTGTAGTTGTAAAGTCTGGGCTTTTATTGTAACTGTCTCCCAAATAATGTACATTGTGCCCGATAAGTAATTTCTCACCCCTCACCCCTCTCCCGCCCTCTCACCCTTCCTGGTGTTCAACGTCTATTGCTTGCAATATTCTATGAGTTGGAAAACCAAAATTTTTAACTGTCAGGAAAAAACGGGAGCAAATAGTATCTGAGGGCCCCTTCATTTTGAAGATGCCATCTACCGAATCAAGTGAAGCTTAATTTAATCTGGCAGGATTAGATTAGTGAGAAACTATTCATCTAGAAGAAGTACATGCTGGCAATGGAATCAGGAAATGCTTGAGATGTGAAGACGAAGAGTGATCTTGTATCATCATCAAGCTGAGAAGCTCTGCAAATGTGTAAGCAATTCTCCAACAAATCCTAATCCAAATACTCATATAACATAAACATAAAATGTAAGTGGAAATCTGGTGTCCTATTTGTGGTTGTAAAAATTCTTGACATTTCTTTCTTTTTCTCTTTACCTCTTTTAAAAATATTTTCGTCAACTTTTGTGAGTTTCACTAAAGTCTCTCCATGTATTAATATTTTCCAGTGTTTAAAACATCCTCCTCCCTCTTCAGCTATTTAAACTCTTTGTAGTCTTACTCAATGGGGGAAGAGAAACACAAATCCACTTAAATAATCTCAGGAAAATAGAAGCTTTTTTGAGTTTTGGTTTGGCTACATTTAAATCCAAGTAACTGTAGCTTACTCAAACACAACGCCGCAGTTGGCAGTGATTCAGTGGCTCAAGTTTGTCATGGCTGGTCAAGGAATCTGAAATTTCTTTTTCCTGTTTCCTGATCATAAGATCACACCTGCAGCTCAAGCCATCACACCTACATCCCAGACGGAAGGAAGAAACAAATGCAGAAAGGTGCATACCCACTATGTATGCCTCCTTGTAGAGGGGTTTTCCTGGAGGGCTCAGTGAAAAACTTTCACTAAAGCCTCATTGACCAGAACTATGTCACATGGTCATCTCTCTCTGCAAGGGAGGAAAGGGAATGTAATTTTTTGTCTGGCTTTGTTGCCATTCAAACAAAAAAATATGTTTTTGTTAGTAACAAGGAATAGCCAAATACCTCCCAGTCTGCCAGCAGCCTGGCCACGGATTTGCTGCAGGAAACCCCACAGAGCTGGGGCAGAGGACTGCCAAAGCCTGCCTCTCCCAGATACCCCAGATTCCTCCTCTCAGGGCTCCTGTGGTTCTCCCTTATGATTTCTCTGCTTTCTAGGTTTTCCTCCTGTTTCCAACCTCCTCATTTCAGCTTGTGGTGGCTACCTCAGGCTTCAGAGTTCCTCTTGGCCTCCTAACTCCACTCCCACCAAGAACTAGGCCTGTGTGTGTGTTTCTTAACTGCAAATCTGGGACTGAGGAGTCTGGTTATTAGTGCAGTTCAAATCTTAGGACAGACTGAGTGAGTCCCAGGTTCTGAGAAAGCTTATTGTCCATGAGCTGCTGTTTGGTTAGTAGCCAAGGGGCACTGGGTGGAACATGGTCGTTTAGTCCAGCTGGAAATGTGAGTCTGCAAAATCCTTCAGAACAGAATAAGGATGGCAGAAATGATTGGCACCTATGGTATTTAAACACAGGCTAAACGCACCTTGGTGATTATTTAACAGAAAGAAATCTTTAAAGGGTCAAAAATCTTATCTCTCCTAACTTTTTTCTCATGTACTGCCTTTAATGGTTAGATTCAGTCGTCTGTCTGATTGTAGGTCACAAAATGTGTAGCTTTACAATTCAGTGCTATCAAAAGACTCAATATAAAGTGGCATGATGAGCTGCTCTGCTAGGACCTCCTTCCACTCTCCATGTTCTCAACACATCGAAAGAATGGCATTTTTAATGAAATAGTATGTACTCTGACCAATGTTATAATCAGGATTCAATTTTTTCAAGTTCACCAAGCTATTCATTTTATGAAAGAATTTACTTTTGAGGAGAACCAACATATTCTCTGACAAGGCTATTACTATCTGTATTTGGATCATGACATTGTGTGAGCGTAGACTATATTTAGGACAACTATAGATAAGCTATCACTGAAGGAAAGATCCCTTCAACTCTTCCTTTCACTCCTAGATTTACTGGGAGAAGATCAATGTTTCAACATTTTACGTTTTCTTACAAACTGTATCAGTGACATTTTAACCAAAGGTGTCAACAAATTTACTAAATTTTAGAAAAAAAAATCTAAGAAAAACGCCACATCACTGAAAGGCAAATTGTATAGCAAATAGTACAAGGAGTCCCAATGGGGAATTTGACACATATTGAGGCTCCATTAGTGTTCATTGCAAGGAACTTCCTTGCTAGATAAAAATTCTACAGGGTCTATGTTTTGTTTCCTTCAAAAGGCAAATAAAAATAAAATCCTACCAAGATGAAAGACATTCAAAAATATTCTGAAATGAGGTCAAAACATTGAATAAATGATATAATTATTAGAAAAAGTTGCCATAGATAGGTCTGATGTTTGTTCTTTGGTCTGCAGTGGAAATTGACATAACCAAGAACCTAAGAGTGGCTGTGTTAATTGTGCACTTTGAGATTTTTTTACAATACAACACAAACGTTTCTACAAAACCAAATTTAATAGGCAACACACACTCACCATGTAAACACATCTTTTAAAAAATCTGATAATAATTCCAAGGATCACTTACAGGCTTTCATAAAAGCATTTTATATCAAGAATCTCAATACAGAATGATTTCTATGTCAAAATACATTTACACTGTAAATTGTTTATAGGAAAAAAAAAAAAGACACCGAGGAATGGAGTTTGCTGGCATTGAATTCTATAGCAGCAACTGCCCCTGATATTTTTCCTTCATTTTCTACTTCAAACATTTCTGACAAAACATGTTAATCTACCCCTCTACACTTTGTCTGTGGTTTTATTCACTCTATCAGCCAGTTTAATATATCGAGATGTGATCACCATGCTCATTCCCACTGTCAGCAGCTCTCCAACCTGCCCAGAAAACTCACTTTCCGTGCTCTTCCTCCTGCCGAGGCTGACAGCCGTGCTGGATGCTGAGACATCAGGAATCTTCAAGCCTGTCCCTAACATCTGGTTTGAGACAACATTTTCGGAATTAAACAGCAGTTATCAAATGCAAAACTAGAAAAAAGTCACATAAAAACCACAAGTGAAGATTGATCACACAATTTTATTAGAGTCTTTTGAACAAATGTAATCCTCTGTGAAAAACTCTTGCAAAAGAGACATTGGAGTGTACTATTTTCAACCCTGAGCATTAACACTGCATACCAAGGGGGGGTGGGTCAAGAAGCTGGTTCGATTGAAGCACAAGCACAAGCCACTGATATTCTCTATGTGATCAGGTTTTTACAAAAAAATACATAGTTTTCAATAAATAATGCTTAATTTTACAACTTTGATACAGCAATGTCATACACCGTTTCAACACACTACACTCTGCATGCTAGATAGTCTACGAGAAGACGAAACTTTGCCATGCATTTTCTTTCCCCCCTAGTGCTATCAAACACTTCATCCTCCAGCGCACTGCCTCAGGTAGCTTTACCCTCTCTCTGTTTCACAGCAATAGGTCGTGCGCTGGCATGCAAACTCTAAAAAAGGTCCCCCCACAAACCACTCAGACTTCTACACAAAAGGGTTTTTCAGCTTTTCTGCTCCCAAACCTGGAGTGGCTAAGAAAGTAAGTTTCATGTGGCCTTGGAAAATACACACTTGTTAACAGTGTCATGCTGAAAACTGCTCTAAAACATCAGGTGGTTCTGTCCTGGTGGCCGTCACGAAGCATTATGGGATGCCATAACCACTAGGAGTCCCAAACCGGAAAAAATAGGCCTCCGTTTTAAAACAGTCAATTCAAAAAAAGGTGTCACAGAACAAATGCAAAAGACTCTTAAACCCACAACATATGTACAAGAGTAAAAGTAGACAGAATGGGAAATTAATGAGAATGGCGTATAACGTTTCTCCCTATGTGATTCAAGGGAGGAGGCATACTGTTTTTGAACAAAAGCTGGATGAAGAAAAATGTGACAGAGGGCCCTTTGTCAATATCTATTTGATCAAAATTCTTTATATGATAAATTACTTCCAGTTGTTCTTTTTTTTTTTTTTGGAAGGGGAAATGTAATGTGTCTAAGAAAGTAAGACAAGCATCATATTAAAAAAATCTCTTCGAGGAGCCTAGAGGAAATCCTATTTTTTATGCATTTTTAAACTTTTTGTCATATTGCTTTATTTTGTCATTTTCGCAGCAGAAAAAAATCAAGTTTACGTGACTACATAAAAGAAGTTTGATCAAACAGTGAGACGGGAGCCTCCACATATGCACATCCAGGTTGCTTAAATTCACCAATTGCTCATTGGAAACCACATCTCAACTTGGTCATATTGCTTTTAGTGGTTTGTTTCTCTGTAGAGAAGTTCTCTGTTCACAACTGCAGGCAACCAGAAGTTCCCAAATCATTTAAAACAGTCCCATCTGTGCACTGGCAGAGGTGCTAGATCTTGTAAGAATATCTCTACCCAATAAAGTTATTACTTTTATACACGGAACATTATGAACTTGTGTCTCCCTTTGTAAGCCGTTTTATACTTTCTGCACTTTTGTGCTTTTATTGAGTATAAAAATAGGTCTCCTTTAAAATTCTGTTTATTTTAAGTTCACTAAAAAACTACTTGTTTGTGAAATTCTCTTATAAACTCACTGCATCCACATGGAACAGATAAAACTAATTAGGCAGCTAATGGATATAGGTAGTGTTAAAAAAATACAAAGAAAAAAACGAAGATATGGTAGGAATCAAGGAAAAAAAAAGCCAGCAGTAAGTAAAATGGAAGAGAGCTCAGTTTCATAAATTTTGTTTCATCTTTATTGTGGTTGAAAACGTAGGCTCCACAGGAAGGGGCAAAAAACAAAACTGAACAAAAAAATCCTGAGTTGTTATCAAAGAGCAGAATTTTCCAGATCATCAAATAAAAGGGGATGTTGTAGAATAAATCAAATAGAATGAACAGTGAGAAAGAACCAATAATAAAAATAAGCCAAATCTCAGAAAAGTATGTCAAGAGTTACATGGAGACGGTTACTTTGGGAACTTGTAAATTCCTGTGTTAGGATAGGTAAGGCTCATTCTTGTTATCCTCACAGGCTTAGGCTATACAAAGGGTATTTGAAACTGACATTCCTAATGGAAATTTTACAAAATTTGGCCCTTAGAATAACTGAGAAATATCCTGAAAAAATCTTCCCTGAAACTGTAATAAAGAAAGTTTCTTATCTACTGATAAAATTGACAACTCAGTAAACTATTTTCGCTGGTCTTCCTACATAAGAAAAAAGCACAAATATATTTGCCTCAGAAATCTGTTAAAAGCAGGGAACCACACAGTAAAAGAGTATAAAGATTCTATAAATGGGAGAGTCCAAGAAAACCTCTCTCGAAGTGTCCACAAGGATACATATGCCCATTAGAAGAAAAGTAAGAATATACATATTATTAATCATATCAGAGAATAAAAAAGTTAAGATTGATATAATATATTTATATTGAATGACTACTTTAAAATAGAGCAACTTATTTGCCTTATTTCTCAAATTCCTTGGGCAAAAGTCACTTACATTCTGAAGTACAAAACAAATGTAAATTTCTTGTACTGTACTAGTATCAGATGATTACGATTTCAATTCCCAGAGAAGAGAAAAATAAGTCTTGTCTTTTGAGTCTTTTTCTTTCATGAAAAAAGCAACTAAATCACCCCGACTGCTACATTTATGCATATTTAAATCACTTCCCCTTGATTAACATTAAAAAGAAACATCTCTGCCCAAAAGAGTTGTAATGATTTCTTTCTCTAGCTAAAGGATAATCATTCTACAAATAATTTGCCCAGTGTCTGTAGTCATTCATAACATACATAATATTTGCAAAGCACAGTTTAAGTACACTGCCTTTTATTAGCATTTTTTTTTAAATAAAAGGGATGCATATCAGAGTGTAAGAACTGGAAATTACTTCCACAGTTTAAAGAATTAATAAGAGAATGCTGGTTCAATTTCTTAAAGATGGAAAGCTTACAAAATGCCATCAGAGTCTGTGAACTACTTATAATAAACAGCAGGATCCCCACTGGCTAGGCTGCCGTGCACACAGCGCCCACCCCCCACCCCCAGGTTACCATTTTAAGATACTCTGTCAATGCTCAGCTAAAAATAAGACTTACTTAAGAGACCAACAAAAAAAAATCAATTAAACTTTTATTGAAGACTATCCAGTGGCAAGAATACTTTGTGTATTATATTATGTTTTCGACATTCAATAAAGAATTCATTAAGATGATTCTCACAATGCACTCATCAAAACAGCCTTAAATATTGTTAAAAAGCGCATTGAAGCGCCTGTCCTGAGTTCTAACAGGTTTTAAATTTAGATTGCCAACCAATTACTTTTATTTTTCTATCAAGTTAGGCCACATGGCTTTAAAAAAAAAAAAAACTTGACTATCTCTTCCCATTCTGAAGCCAAATTATTACTTTACTAATTTACTTAAAGTTTCCACCTCACCACAGAAAATGTCCAAGATTCATCTATGATTAAAACATAAAATACATGCCAAGTTTTCAGGTTTTCAAAATACATAGATCAGCCTATCAATGGGTTTACGTTGTCAACAAGTTTCGGAACTGCAGCAGAGGGCTGCCGCATAAAATCACCAGCATGGAGCAAGTGTCAATTGTAAACCGCTGGTTCAGTCATTCGTGGCTAAAATAAATGTACCACCAATGGCTGCATTAGTCTACATGTTGAGGGGGTGTGGGGTAAGGTAAACAACGCCAGAAATCCAGTTCTATATTGAGAACCTGGTTAACGCCATCAGCCCCTTCTTTTCCCAAATGTACTACTGAAATCTGATGGTTTATCGAAAGGAAAAAGCCGCAGAAAAGAAACCTGTCCATCTGCAGCAAAAGCTTGCTGGCTTCGCATCATCCCAGGGGTGGGGGCTGGGGAGGAGGCTCGCCCAGAGCGGGAGGCTGGGGGGCGGGTGAGAGGCCCGAGTTCGCAGTCGGGGGGCCGGGGGTGGGGTGGTAGTGAGATCTAGTAAAGGCAAAAGCAAGCGGGAGCGGGGGCGGGGAGGGCGCCGGGGCCCCTTTGGCCTAGCAGCTGCAGTTACTGTGCGGACGCTTCCATTCGGTCTCGCCAAATCTCAGTAAAAATGGAAGGCCAAACCTCGGTCAATCATTTCAGTAGGTGAAAGAGTCGTGGTGATTTTGCAGTGAGTTTCAATTAGCCACTGCAAACCTCCTCCGCTGCAGGCGCCGCAGCTCGGGAGGCTGAACTCCGGGGCTGGCACGCTGGGCCCCGAGCGGCCTCCCAGCCTCCCTCCTCCCGGACCCAGCAGAAAGAGGAGGCGGCAGAGGCTCGGAAGGGGGGCGGGAGCCCGGGGCGCGCGTGCCCGGCCGCGATCGCCTGCCCGGGCTTGCAGCGAGGGCTCGGGGACACAGGCCGGTCAGGAAAAATGGTGGGGAGCGAGGGGGTGTGGACAGGCAAACGGTGCTCCGCGAGCGGGGAGCGCCAGCGGGATGGGTCGCGCCCACGCCGCCGCCCGAGCCCCCAGGAGGCTCCCGGAGAACAATCAAGATGCGGATCCACCTTTGTTGCGGCGGCCCCGGGGAGCTGATTCCGGGGCAGCCCCTGAGCCGGCGCGCGGGGAGGGCGTGGTGAGGGCCCTGGGCGCGCAGTGCGGCGGCCGCCTGGTCTCCGGGTTTGCTTTCTTCCTCTCACCCCGCAGCCCTGAGGCTTTCCTCCCCGGCCCGCGGGCCCCGGACGCCAGCGCTGGTGTCTCCGCGCGCCTCAAGGGCCCGCGGCGGGGCGCGCCCAGGAGCACGCGGTGGCGAGGCAAGAAGAGCCAGTCACGGGGGCGCGGAGCGTCAGGGCTCTGCCTTTTGCGTCCCGGGCTACCACCCAGGTGCCCTCTGCCACCCCCTGCTCCCCACGCCCTCACCAGTGGTTCGGCCCTCCCCGGCACCCCGGAGGCCGCGACTCGGATGGCACAGAGGCCAGGCCATGTTCCTCGGGGTGCCCTCGTCCAGCCTGCCGCGTCCTCCCCCGACTCCCGCCTACCTCCCGCTCGTAGCTTGGGTCCCGCCGCGCCCCGCGCCCCCTGCGCCCCCGCACCGTCCTCCTTCCCTCCGACAGTTCCACCGCCCGGGGGGACAGAAGGAAACAGACAACGACCACTTCTCTCCTTTCCTCTTCCCCTTCCCCCTTCACCGCTAGAGGTCAAAAACTGCGGCGGCGTTCTCCGCCAACAACCCCCTCTGAGCACACGCGAAGATGCAGCGTTAAAAATAAAGAACAGAAAAAATTCAAATCTGGAAACGGCTGTCCCCACCCTTTGAGAGGCGGGGATAGAAGTGCCCGAGCGCTCGCTGCCAAGGCGGCTGTCACCGCGAGGCTCAGCGGGGACGCGGCCCGCCGCAGAGAACACACAAGCCCCAGCGAACAGGACCCCGACCAAGCGAGCTGGCAATCCAGGCCCCTCCATCCGCCCCGCCCCGGCCAGCTCCCGAGCCTCCGCGCGGCCCAACCGCCAGGATGGGTGGGGAGAAGAGGCAGGGAGTGGAGGAGAAGGTGAGAAAGGAAATGGGGAGCTGGAGATGGAAAGGGAGGGCAGAGAGAAAGAACACCCTTCCCCTGTCTTTCACAACTAGCGGAAGAGGAAAAAGAAATCAGCCTGCTAATTTTGAACACTTTTCAGCCTAACCCCCTAAATGTAGAATTCTCTCCTGCCACCTCCCCGCATCCGCGCACACAACAGCCTCACCACCGAATGCTCTGCGACAACAGGACCTCCAGTTTGACTTCCATAGAGACTATTGGCGATGCGAGTTTCTATCAGTTCCAGCTGATTTATTAAAATTGTCAAGATACAGACTTCCAGCACAAAAAAAAAAAAAAAAAACAGGCAATGATGTCGACAGTGCATTGAGTCTGCTTTGCCACCATTTGCTACAAAATATGCAGATGGTCTGTACTTTATTTAGATTATATTGCACAAAATGAGAAACTTTTTAAACTATGTGCCTTTTTTTTCTTTTTTGCTAAAAATCGAGAATCCAGTTTCAAACCTTCCATCTGGGGCCCCATCCACATCACAGCGTATGAGATACATAAAGTCCTACTATAGTACAGTACATATACAATCTTTAAACTAAGATAACAGCTCTGAGGTCTATATCACCATTTTCAATAAATCTTTACCTACAAATATTGAACAAATCTCTACTATAGCTGTACAAAAAAAAGTTTGCTTTTTTTTTTTTAAACCACAAGGCCTTTAGATGCAAGGATTATTTTAAAATTTTAATCCTTTTTAAACCAGGACATAACGTACCAACATACTTGCATGCTAAAAAACAGAGGAAAAAAAAGAAATCAAAAGGGAAGAAGTGCCTGAAAGTCTTACTGAAAAAACACAGCAAGAATGTTCCCTTTTCACTGTACAAAAATACGCCTGAAAATATATTAATTTTTAAAAAAGACTGAGGTCTGTTATGTATCAAAAATGTTTCAATACCTTTTGTACTGAGGTCTAGGCTGTCTGGTATTCAATCAAGGAGGTATAAGGGAACAAGTTACAAAAAAAAAGTTGGCAAGTAGAAATCACATTTGTAAAACCATAAACAATTTGATCTGAAAAGTAAACTCTGATCTTAAGTCAGTTCACAGTTTTTTTTTTTTTTTTTGTAAGCGTTTGTACAGTCTGCATTTTTTCAAGCTCCCTGCAGTTTTGTTAAGAATCGGATGCATAGAAGACATCAGTTTTCTCCCTCCAAAAAAAAAAAAAAAAAAAAAAATTAAATTAACAAAAGTTGCAATGGTCCCTTTTTTTGTTAAAAAAAAAAAAAAAAATCACCAGTTCTTTAAGTTCTCTTAAGAAAAAAAAAAAAAAATATCTCCACCAACTCCCTAGAGTAACAGTTGTGCTGCCAAAAGGGTCCTCTGCAGACGTCTTCCAGACTTCAAAGACCGACAAGCTTCAAACAGCGCCTTCCGGAGCGGGTCCTACCTCCCCTCCCCCGCCCCGCCCCCTCTGCCTTTGTTGCAATCACGAATTTCAGGAAAAAGAAATAGTAATTACAAAAACACATTTTTTGGGAAAAAAATCACAACTCCAGACTAGGTATGCAACTACCTTGAGACACGATAAAGGAAGGGAGGGGGGACAAAAAAAGGACAGGAAAAATGTTTAAAAACTACTCATTTCACTTTAACTCCACCAAAAGTTTCATCATGTTTTCCAATTTCTTTGCGTCACGACATCTTATCAATATCATCAGCATCTTCTTCTCTCCCCTCCACCCTACCACCGCCACCATCAACACCACCATCATCATTATCATCATCATCATCATCATCATCATCACCACTACAACTTCCTCCCAAGGAACCCAGCTCTGCACCCTCCGAGAGAAAGAGCGAGCAGCGGGCGCCTTTCAATATGTGAACACCAGGTCGGAGAAGTTCGCCTCCAGCCAGTCCCCCGCGATCATCTCGCTCAGCTCCGGCGTGCAGTAGTCGGGGAACTCGAAGTGGGAGCCCAGGCTGCCCTCGCTGAACGAATCCAAATCCTTATCCACCAGCGACAGGGACAGGTTCCCGGCCGCCGCGCCGCCCCCCAGCTGCTGCTCGCTGGCGCTGTGCGCGCTTTGGGAGAAATTCAAGCTCAGGTCGAACATCAGGTCGTCGGCGTCCTCGCCGCTGCTGCCGCTGCTGCTGCCGCTGCTGCTGGACGAGGAGGTGGACACCGAGCGCGAGGACGCGGGCGACAGCGCGGGCTGCGCGAGCGGCGGCGGGTGCTGCTTGGTGATGTTCTTGAAGCTGTAGTAGAGGCGGCTGCCGCCCCCGGCGCCCGAGGTCGCGCCGGCCCGCACCTCGTCGTAGAGGCTCGCGCCCTCGGGGGACTCCGCGGAGCTGCTCAGCGTAGGGCTGGCGGGCACTTTGGCGACGTTGTAGCGTCTCAGCAGCTGCGACGGCTGCTGCCCCGGCGGCTGCAGGAGCTGCTGGTGCGGTGGTTCCTCGTCCTCCTCGTCCGGCTCCTGTTTGATCTGCAGCTGCAGCTCGTCGTCGTCGTCGTCGTCGTCGTCGTCCTCATCCAGAAACACGCACTTGACCGTCTTGCCCGCGCCGCCGCCGCCCGAGCCGCTCACGCGCAGGCTGCCCAGCACGTAGTCGTCGCCCGCGCCCCCGTAGTCCCCGGCCTGGGCCGCCTTGCCCGCGCCCGCCTTGGCGCCGGCGGCTGCGGGGGCCTTGAGCTTGCCGCATTTCTTGCTGGAGCCCTTGGAGGTCTTGGCACCGCCCGCGCCGCCGCCCGCGCTCCCGCCGCCGCCGCCGGCCGCGTTCTTCTCTGGGCTCTGGCTGGCGCTGGGCTTGGCCGAGGGGTCCATTTTGGGCTTTTTCCGGGGCCGGTACTTGTAGTCGGGGTAGTCGGCCATGTGCTTGAGCCGCAGCCGCTCCGCCTCCCGGATGAACGGGATCTTCTCGCTGTCCTTCAGCATTTTCCAGCGCTTGCCCAGCCTCTTGGAGATCTCGGCGTTGTGCATGTCCGGAGACTGCTCCATGATCTTCCTGCGTTCGATCTTGGACCACACCATGAACGCGTTCATCGGCCGCTTGATGTGGCCCGACGCCGTCTTGCACCAGTCTGGGTCGCTCTCGTCCAGGGCCACCGGGCTGCAAGCCATGAATTCGCCCTCCTCCGTGTCCAGCGCCTCCCGGGGCAGGTTGCTCTCCGCTTCCAAGCTCTCCGCCTGCTGCACCATGATCCGCTGCGGGGCTGGACGCTCCAACCCGGGCCTCTGGGTCTCGTGCGGAGGTCCCCCTCCCCCTCCCACCCCTCCACCTTCCTGGGCAAGTTGCAAAGTCCTCGGCACCCCGCTTTCGTGGCTCCCCCCCTCCCCCCCGCCCCCCCTTCCAGGCTGCACACAGCGGCTGTGGTGGCTTCGGCGGCGACGGCCGCCGGCGCGCTGGGAGCTGCGATCGCGACAGGAGAGGCGGTGGCGACGGCGGTCGAGGCAGCCCGGGACCCCTCTCTCCGGCTCGTGGCTCCCACCGCAAGCGCCGGACCCCGAGCTCTCCCAGGCGCGCGCGCTCCTTCTGCAAAAAGTTGAGGTCTCTCTCTCAACTAGTTATCAGGGTGTCATATGGGTGACATCACTCCCCCGGCTAGCCAATGGCTGGGGGCCGGCTCCGCCCATCTCCCTTTATTAACTCGGAGGCCCCGCCCCTCCACCCCGCCCTCCGGGCTGCTTTGCAAAGATGGGGGTGGGGGGAGAGGAGGCATGTCTAGAAATATGTTATTTTTAAAAAATCCGCGTGTGTGCACAGATGCGCCTCTTCCCGGGATGCTCGGAAGCGGCGCGCGGCACCACGGGGAGCGGGCGGCCCGGGGCGAACCGGGCTGGTTCGGGCGCCGGCGCTAACCGAGGACCGTGTCCCGGGAGAGGCCCCGCGCGCCTTTGTGCCCAGTCCCCGGGAGGCCCGACGGCGACAGCGGACGGCGCGCGCTCACTCCCCGGGTGCGCACACTCGGGCACGCGCCCAGCCTGAGACGGCTGCATCCGCCCGGCTCGCGGTCCGCCGCGCCCGGCCTGCCTCGGGGTGGGCGCAGCTGCTCCCCGGCGAGCCCCCCGTGGGGCTCGGCCGCTCCCGGGTGTCCCGGCCCCGAGCCCGCCCGGTAGCCCCGCGGCGGCCCTGGCCGACGGAAGGTGGCGCTTGAAGACAACAACCTTCCCGGCACGTGGGCTCTGCTCTCCTTTTCCCTTTCTCCCTTTTTGTAAGTCAAAGAAATCAATTTAAAGCTCGAGAGGCGGTGAGCTCCCTCCCCCGTTTTGCATTTTTCTGTTTTGTCCTTTTTCTTCGTCTGTTTTCCCTCCTCGGTGGTGTTTGGGGACGCGGCTGTGCGGGTTGGGCTGCGCCGCGCCCCCGCGCGCCCCGCCCCGGGCGGGGGCCGGAGTAACGGTCTGCGGGGCCCTCGGGTTCAAGCTGGCCACTCCCAGGGCGGGCTCCGGAGCGGGGTCTGGGTCCCGCAGGCTCCAGCACGCCCGCGCCCCGCCCGGCGTCCCCGCGAGGGGCCCGGCGCCCTCTTTTCCTTCTCCCTCGGCTCCCCGCCCCTCCTCTCCCCGCCCCCTCCTCTCCCCGCCCCTCCGCCGCTCCTTTCTCCTTCCCAGGCCTCCTCTTCCTCTTTGTCCTTCCCCCATCCTCGGTCGTCAGCGCTTCTCCGGCAGCCTCGTCCTGAAATCGTGCGATTGTGAGCTAGAAGCCTTCTGGGTCACTCATAAACCAAAGAGAAAATAAGGTGCACTCGAGTTTCCCGTCTAAATATTTTCCCTGGAGATGGAAAGGTGCGCTGGGGGCCGGGGAGCCGCGACCTGGGGCGCGCTGGGCCCCACAGAGCAGCCGCGGACCCCGGCGATCGTGCCGTGTTCGTCTCCTTTGTGTTTCTTTATTGAGTCCCTACTACCTCTACCGATATTCTGGGGGCAGTTAAAGAAAATCACCGCTTCCTAGGTATTGTCTGTCGCCATCCTCGCCTTCTCCACACTCCCCAGCGCTGGGTATCTGGGAACTTTGAGCAGTTCCTAAGACACTGCCCGGATCCCTTCACCAGAGAAATCAGCCGTGTAGGACTGGGAAAATTATCCAAATCTGCTTCCTTTCAGGTGCCCTCCTGCAAAATAATACTACATTTCTTAAGTATTGGATCTTCTCTGAGAACTCTAATATCATAAAATAACACCATGTTTTTCACAGATCATGATTTGAAAAAATTACCGCCATTGCGATAACCCATTCCCGCCCCCGTCTCCCACTTCCCCGACTCATCCTAAAGAAAAACACTGCATTGAATACTTGGAATCTTCAGACCAGCTTAAATCTTGATAATGCTGGCAATTTATTCTTTTCAGGGCCATAGGAACCAAAAGAATTTACAGTCATTCATACTGGGTAACTTAAAGTCTGGAGATGTATAAAATCCAAGGCAGTGTGTGAAAACTCATCTTCACTCCCGCACGGCGAGCACTAGGTCTTGTTTTTCTCTTACAGCTCACACGTTTTTCAGCTATTGGGAACACCACGGCAGGGAGGGTGGGGTGGAGCACAAGGTGAATCTACACCCATCTCCCCACGACTGCAGGACAAATCCACACTCTAGAGAAAAGGATTGAAATATTTCAGCTCAGCTTTATTATTTGCTTGCAAAGTGTGAGGGCACCTACCATTTTGGCCTCGGAAAGAGAATGCATTTGAAAATCTTTGGCAAATTCCATATTGATTTGCTATCTTTACGCTATAGCAAAAATCATGCTTAGCTTTAAAATGAGAATGATCTGAATATAGTAGGAGTGAAAAATAATAGATTTTATTCTCATAGCGCTGCGATCTTTTTAGAGGAAATAAAAGTTAAAATCTGCTCTTTCGAACAAGAAATATAATTTCTGTTCAAGGCAACATGAGCCATTTGTCGGAGAAGATAAAGCAAAGATTGGGATTGCTAAAGCAGGCACTGAAGGCAGCACAGGCGGGTGCTACAGCTGAATCCCCCCTGTAATATAGGAGAGGCCAGGCAATTTTCACAAAAGATTAACTAGATTGCTATTTTGTAGCATGGACTCACCCCACACACTTAATGTTGTTAGAGGTAGTCCAGTGAGGAATGAAAAAAATGATAATCTGTATACTTTATTTTTGCTCCCTAAGGGAAAATTTGTAAATAAGCATAACATTTTTAAAAAATATGGGAACATGTTTGAGAGTACGCATGCTTCTTACAGGAATAATAGTTACTTCTGAAAACAGATGTTTGCGCCATTAACAGTAACCAACTATTTAGAGAAATTTTAGGCTACCAAATAGAAAATGTAGCCTTTAATAATGCACCTCTTGAAAACCTAATTTAGTAAAATGGAAATATGTCTACCATTTTTTAAACCACTGAATGTATATCATAATGAGGATCATTGGTTATCTTTTTAGAGCCAATATTCACTTCATTTTTGTGTGTGTCTGTCTATGTACTTATTTATAAGCAAGATATGTAGTTTGTTTATTAACCATAAACAGTGTTGGATACATAATGTTCAGAATCTTAAGAGTGACATCTGATTACAGTCACAAATGACTCTATTTTTATGGTAATTTTTACCTTTTCATAATTCCATCTTTACAAAGAAAACTTCACGTAAAAGGACTATTACATAAAGAGATAAGATATTTCACGATATCTCTCAAAATTATAACACAGTCAGAGTAAGAAGTGTCCCTTTTTCTTAGGAAAGAAGCATTTTTCTAAGCAAATAATATGCTAAAAATATCACTGGGTAAATATTTGACTTATCTGATTGATTGACCATCATTTTTAGAAGCATTGCAACCACATGCATTCGCCATCTCTGAAATGAAGTTATAAGGTAGGATCCTTTCCTTTTTTCTCCCTTTACCTATTCTCCTGAAATGGGTTCACTCCTCATTGTTAGCTGTATCTGTTTATCTCAGTTTCAGCCCTAAATCCTGAATTTGGATCTGGATATCTTCTGTCTACTGGACATTCCTTCTTATTCCTTCTTAAGTGTTCCTCAGACCTGGTAATGAGTATAGATTGAACAATCCTACCTTGAACACACACACACACACACACACACACACACACACACACACACACACACACAATGAAACAGTGGATGCTGTTATCCTGTTTGGTTCACCAGAACATGCTTCAATAGCTAAAATAATGTTGTTAATCTTTTCACTCATTTATTCTCTGAATTCACCACTACAGAGTGTGATCCATTAAAGCCAGAGCAGTTGGGCAGTACAGCACAGGGCAGCGGCTTTGAAATTTATTTTCATCATGACCTATTTTATAAAACACCATTTTACATCATGACCCAGTACTCATGCTATACACATATAAAGCAGAAACCAAAGCGTCACAAGTCAGTATCTCTCTTTTATGTGCAATTCACACTCTTTTTTATTCTATTCTATTCCATTCCATTTCTGTAAATGCTAGTTAAAACCCACTGAATTGCACTATTAATGAGGCGCCATTGAAGTTTGAAAAACACTGGCTTAGGTGTTCAGAGTTACGGCTCTGAAGCGTTCTGCCTTGGATTGAAAATTCTGGTTCCACTATCTTTTCTTTTTCCCCCGGTGGCTCTCATCATGTAGCACTTGACTTTTAGTTATCAATGCCCAGAGAATTCCACAAACGTACTGCCTCCAAAATTCATGTCTTTTGAAATTATTCATATGAGATATATATTCTATTTTTTTAAATAGACTTTATTTTCTGGAGCAGTTTGAGGTTCACAGCAAACATGAATGGAAAGTACAGAGCCTTCCACATAGTCTCTATCCCCACACATACACAACCACCCCCACTAAGTGGTACACGTGTTACGATCAGTGCATCCACAATGACACATCATAATCATCCAACATGCATAGTCCACATTAGGCTTCATTCTTGGTGTTGTACATTCTGTGGATTTGGATAAATGTATAATGGCAGGTATCCATCATTACAGTGTCATGCAGATTATTTTCATGGCCCTAATCATCTGGCCTCCACCCACCTATTCATCCTTCACCCCTCCAAGCCCTTGGCAACAACTGATTATTTTACTATGGCAATAGTTTTGCCTTTTCCAGAATGTCAAATATATGGAAACATACAGTATGTAGCTTTTTCAGACTGGCTTCCTTAACTTAACAATATGCATTTTATGTTCTTCCATGTCTTTTTATGGCTTCATAGCTCATTTCTTTTTGGCAATACATAACATTCCATTGTCTGAATATACCACAGTTTATCCATCCTCCTACAGAAGGACATCATGGCTGCTTCCATGTTTTGGCAATGATGAATAAAATCTGTTATAAGCATCCTTGTGCAGCTTTGTGTGTAGATGTAAGTGCTCAACTTGCTTGGGTAAATACCAAAGAGTGAGACTGCTCTATCATGTGGTAAGAGGTTGTATAATTTCGTAAGAAACTTTCAAACTGTCTTCCAAAGTGGCTATGCCATTTTGCATTCCCAACAGCAGTGAATGAGAGTTTCTACTATTCTACATCTTTGTCAGAATTTGCTGTTGTCACTATTTTAGATTTTAGCCATTCTACTCGGTCTGAAGTGCTATCTCATTTTTGTTGTGATTTACATTTCCCTAGTGGCATATGAGATGGACTATCTTTCCAAATGTTTACTTGCCCTCAGTATATCTTCTTTAGTGATATGTCTCTTCAGGTTTTTGGCCCATTTTTTTAAATCAGGTTTTTCATGTGCTTGTTGTGAAGCTTTAAGATTTCTGTGTATATTTTGGGTAACAGTCTTTTATCAGACATGTCTTTTGCAAATAACTTCCCCTAGTCTGTGGCTTGTTTTCTCATTTTCTTGATAGTGTCTTTTACACAAGTTATTTAACTTATCCTGTGCCTTCGTTTTCCAGTCTATAAAATAGGATACCAGTAACCATTCCATCATGTGAGCACGCACATGCGCGCACACACACACAGACACTCTCGTGTGTGGTGACACAGTCCACATCCTGCTTGATTTGTTAGGATTGCTATAATGATTAAATACATATGAAGTGCTTAGAACAGTGCTGCGCACAATAGGATGTTTACAAATGTAGGCTTTATTATTTTAATATTTCTTCTTCTGTGCCTGAAAGGGTTCTCGGGGTATGGTAACTATTGTGTAAGTTATTACTGTATGAAGGGATTTTCATATTTGCTCACATACCCCAGTAAGCTCAGTCAATTCTCTTACCTGAGTCATTCCTGAGTTCACTTCCTCCTGCATGTTTTGACCATCAGTGTGTATGTTTCAGCTTTCCTCTGTGCTCTACACATTTTTTAGTAATGGACACCAAACTGATGTCCCTGTTTCCACTCTGCAGACAGACTATTCATTCCAACATGCAACAGGGACCATGGGACTTGCCAGCGTCATGCTCAGGACGCCCTTCACCATTAGGACAAAATCCACGTCCCTTTGCAGCACAAGCAAGGCACGACTCTTCTCTTTTTGCCTCTGTAGTTTCGTCTTTGTCATAATTAAGGAAAACACAGAGTATCAGTAGGGCAGGATAGCACAGGGCAGGGGCTTCAAACTTATTTTGACTATGACCTGACATATGAAATGGATTTTTATATCATGACCCAGCACACAAATGAACACACACACACACACACACACACACACACAGATGTACACACACAGAATATACACATGCAACATTGGAGCTAACTCCAAGAGGGATGTCTGTGGTTCAGATCACACTGTTTCACATGTTCACACTGTTCCTGTTAACCAGGCATTGGCTAGAACTTCCTATCTTTTACAGTTTAAGTAAACCTTATTTTTATTAAAAATATATTTATTCAACCATTTTTTAGTGGGAGGAATATGCTCTAAAAAAGATATTTAACTAGAAAACTCAGGGAATTTTTAAATGAAGTGAAATAATTCCCCCCAAAACCGTTATTTTTTTTGTTGAGCAAGATGCACTATCACCCAGTGTGGCCTGCTCTCTCAGCTGCTGTGGTTCTCTCTCAGCTCCAAAAAAGAGAGCGGGGGGCTTCAGGGGCTGGGGTGGGGAGATGGCTCCTGCCCTCTCCCATCTAAATCAAAGACAGAGGCAGAGCCTACACCAGTGCTGGAGTGCACGTCCTAGAGTTGCAGTCTACACATGAAGGGAGAGGGTCCAATGTCTCCTGGAGACATTGCTCCCTTTATATCAGCATCTTTGTCTTATACACCAAAGAAGACATGTATGGTTCCAAATGTGTGATTGTAAGTGTGTATGTGTGTGTTTGGAAGTGTAATATAAAAAGAAATGGATAGTCAATTTTGAAAGCACAATTTTAAAATTTGCCAAATCTGGTTTCTTCAAAACATGGCTATTATCCTGATTTGTTTGTCTTAATCACTTCTTAGCTAGAGAAAACATCCATGTGAATAGCTATGAATGTGTCATTGTTTTCGATGATACAGACAACAGGGGACAGGGAGAGCTGGTAACTCAGGCAAACACGTGTCCGGTAGATTTCTGGGATTTGATTAGTACAAGTGCAGGAGGAGGGTAGCTGTGGATAGGCCTCACCGGGAACAGGGAATCATTGGCTTTGTCAGGTGCAGCGTCTCCCCTCCACCTTGATAGGCTGAGGGAAAGCCCTAGCCAGGACTCTTTCTAAATCACCAAGCTGTGTGGCCAGGTTGCTTTACCCACTCCCCGAGATCCATGAGCCCTGTAATCAACTACATTTTGCTGTAATTGACTCTTGAACTTAGGTGTCTGCTGTTGTTTTTCTTTCTGGCCCTCGATGCATCAATAGCTCTTTCTGTACTCTGTCTCTGTCAGCTTTGAAAACACTTACATTACTTGTGTTATTCCAAATAATGTAAGGTATAGGCAGAGATGTGTGAGGCACAGGTAATCGTTAAATTCTAAGTAATCATAACATGAACAAGAAATACAGCGACCTTTCCTTGGAGAGGGCATTCACTAAACATTCTCGCAGTCTGTGGTCATCATTAGGGTAGCTTTTAGCTGCTGTGCAAAATCCAAGGGCATTTACAGACGAGGGGGAGGAGGGGAGGATGGATGGCAAGAGGACCCAGGCTTCTACTAAGAGGTGAGTAGCGCCTTAGAGAGACACACCTGTGAGAGAAGAGGGGTCTGAGCCAGGGAGACTGTCTCCTGCCCCCATCCTAACATAAATCAGCCACGTGATCTGTGATCTTAGGAACAGGGGCTGACCACCTTGGCCTTTAAAATCCTCACCTCTAGCACGAACATTTTGGACTAGATGACTTCCAAGGCCACTTCTGCGCTGAACCTTATGTAGCTTTTCCAGGACGAAAAATGTCACTGCTACAGAATCGTAAACTAGGGAAAATTATTTTGGTTTCATTCTCTTAAGTCCGTGGGTTCATTATATTTTAAAGTATAGTTATTTAATTGTGACGTTGGTACTTTGTGGTATTTATTGTTTTCTCTTCCTCCATTTAAAGGCAGCACATATCTCCCGTAGAAATGTGGAACGTAAGACAAGCACATAAAGCAATCCAAGTTGCCTGCAGATATCCACAGCCTACTTCAGTCCCAGTAATGCTCTTTTAACCTGGGTTAGTATCAGATTCCTCATTATTTTTTCTCCCACAGCAGCAGATAGTCCATGTTACAATAAAAATTAACATGATTTTCTTTTGGTCCCGAGCACCATTTGGATCTGTGCTTGGGTGTGTAAATGGTGCATTTGACAGGCTGGATGAAGTGCGGTGTGATCAGGACATAGCTCTGTGATTCTCTTCCCACCGGCCTAGAGATCCCCCCTCAGGTCTAGCTTGGGCTGACTGTGAGTTAGAGGCAAGGTGGCAGTTCTGGTGTTTTACACTCCTGCCTCCCCGTCCTGCCTTCTGGCAGCTGGGGAACCAGGAGACGGGAAGGGCTCAGAAGAGAAAGGGGCAAAGGTCTTTCTTCATGTAGCCGATGCTGTGTGCTTCTCACTTGGCTGCTGAATGCCCTTTGACATGCCAGGATTCCAGCTGCTGGGCCTCCTTGGTGGGTCATTATAAGAATGAACCCATCGCAGCAGGACCACCTTCTCTGTTGTGGGGAATTGCATCTCCAGATGATCCTTGAGGTTCCATTTTGGGTGCCCTTCCTAGGTGTGAACACCCTTGATGCCCTTCACCCCCTTGATATCGTCACTTACAACATGGCCTGCTCTGAGAAGGTCATTCCAGGGTGGCTCTGTTCCACCTCCTTCCATCACATGCCTCTGCTTCAGGGACATATCCGGAGTGTTTGCACCACCCGACTGTGGGAGAGGCCACTGCTTGCTCTCCTTCCAGGGTGGCCCTGGCTAGGCCCCAGCCTCCGCGTGTTCAGGTGAGAGTTTTGCTTCAGTCTGTGTGTGCCCCAATCTCCTCTGCACTCCCCATCAAGTTGAAAACCCACAGCTTTGCGCTGATGAGTCTTGACTCCCACACCAAGTCCCCAAGAGTTGGTGAGGGGACAATGAAAGGGTCAGAGGACCGGAGGGCAGAGAATCTAGCCAGAGAAGATTCTTCAGGTCTGGAATTGAAGGGAATTTTCCCTAATAGGTTTGGGACTTGTTTGGGATTTGTAATCCTTTTTTTTTTCTCTTCTGATCTCCCCCTTATGGAATGGAAATGTCTATTCGATGACTGTTCCATCGTTGTATTTTAGAAGTAGATATGCAGTCTAGTCTCATAGATCCACAGCTGAAAGAGAATTTTGCTGAAGGATGAATCAAAGCCTGAGTTGCACTCATATTTGATGAGATATTTAGATGAAGTTTGGGACTTAGGCTTCACGCTGGACTGCATTCAGGTTTTTGGAGATGTTGGGATATGGTAAATATATTTTTCGTATGAGAAGGACATGAATCTTTAAGGGTCAGAGAATGGGCTATTATGAGTTGAATTATGTTTCTCAAAATAAATACTTTGAGGTGTAATTCCTGAGTACCTCAGATTGGGACCTTATTTGGAGATAGGTCCTTTGCAGATGATCAATTTAAAACCAGGCCAGTGGGGTGGGTCCAAACACAATATAAAAATGGGAAATGGGCCTGGTGCAGTGGTGCACACCTGTAATCCCAGCACTTTGGGAGGCTGAGGTGGGAGGATCACTTGAGCTCAGGTGTTAGAGACCAGCCTGGGCAGCATTGTGAAAACCCGTTTCTACTAAAAATACACATACACACACACACACACACACAAATTGGTCAAGCGTGGTGATGTGAGCTTGTCATCTCAGCTATTCTGGAGGCTGAAATGGGAGGATTGCTGGAGCCCGAGAGGTAGGGGTTGCAGTTAGCTGAGAACACACCACTGCCCTCCAACCTGGGCAACAGAGCAAGATACTGTCGCAATTAAAAAAAAAAAAAAAAGTGGGAATGTAGACACAAAGAACCATGCGTGGAAGGAAGATAAAGAGATAAAAGACAGCCATTAATAAGCCCAAGAGAGAGGCCTGGTGGGGATCCTCCCTCACATCCCCAGGAAAACTCACCCCGGTAACACTGCGATCTCATATTCCAGAACTGGGAAAGAATACATTTATTTTGCTTAAACCAGCCAGTGTGTGTTAATTTATTACTGCAGCCTTAGCAAACTAATACAGAAAAGAAGTCCCCAAACCATAGACCCCTCTTTTTTTACATACTTTTTAATTTTTTTTGATTCTTTAATTTTGGTGGGTACATAGTAGGTGTATAATTTATGAGGTACATAAGATATTTTGATACAGGCATACAATACATAATAATCACATCAGGGTAAATAGAGTGTCCATCACCTCAAGCACAAATCATTTCTTTGGGTTAAGAATATACCAATGCCACTCTTAGTTATTTTAAAATGTACAATAAGTTATTGTTGGCTGTAGTCACCCTCTTGTGCTATCAAACACTGGATCTTATTAGTTCTATCTAATTATATTTTTGTGCTCATTAACCATCTTCACTCTCCCCTATTCCTGCTACCCTTCCCAGCCTCTGGTAACCTTCTATTCTCTATCTCCATGATTTCAATTGTTTTAATTTTTAGCTCCCACAAATGAGTGAGAACGTGAAATTTGTCTTTTTGTGCTGGGCTTATTTCACTTAACATAATGTGCTCCAGTTACTTCCATGTTGCTGCAGAGGACATGATTCCATTTTTTTTATGGCTGCATAGTATTCCATGGTATATATGTGCCACATTTTCTTTACCCATTTATCTGTTGATGAACACTTAGGTTGATTCCAAATATAGGCTCTTAGGAATAGTCCCTCTTTTATAGGCAATAAGTCAATGATAGATGTGGATGAGGGAAGGTCCAGTGACCACATGCATAGCAGGATTTCATTGCTGTGCATAGTGGTCACAGCTTCAAAATGCATAGGCACTGCATTACCCCTTTTGCCTTTGGGTCTCAGGCAACATTCTGTGAGAAATCGAAGAGTACGATTTAACATCTTCTTCAGTTCAAAGGTGATAACTTCATTAACTTAAGTAAGGCACAGCTGTAAAGTGTGTGTAGAAGGGATAATGTCTCACTCTCTTGTCTTTGTGCTGCAGTAAGGGAAAGAGGTACAGTGCTTTGAGGTACAGTGCTTTGAGAGTGTACACAAACATTCTTAAAGTTACATTTTCTGACCAAGCCTCCTATTTTAGGCAGAATTGTTGTTTCATCACTTCAACCCCTGTAGCACTATATGCATGCCTTTATTATAGCATTTATCACATTTATACGCCATGTTCCCAGGGACCAAATCTATTCACTTTGATACGTGTAGGTCTTATGGAAGATCCTACAGAAGCATTAGGGGGACTGAAGAATGTCATAAAGCACATTCCCAACCACTGCAAGTGATTCCTCCAGGTAATTTATAAAGACTTGCTATAAAAAGAACAAAACCAAAGGCATCATGCCACCTGACTTCAAACTACACTACATGGCTACAATAACTAAAACAGCATAGGGCTTGTACAAAAACAGACATATGGACCAATGGAACAGAATAGAGAACCCACAAATAAGGCCGCAAACCTACAACCATCTGATTTTCAACAAACCTGACAAAAACAAGCAACAGGGAAAGGGTTCCCTATTCAAATAATGGTGTTGGCATAACTGGCTAGCTATATGCAGAAGATTGAAGCTGGACCACTTCCTTACACCATATACAAAAATTAACTCAAGATGGATTAAAGACTTAAATGAAAAACCCAAAACTATAAAAACCCTGGAGGACAGCCTAAGCAATGTCATCTTGAACAATGAACAGGCAAAGATTACATGACAAAGATGAAAAAAGCAATTGCAACAAAAGAAAAAATAGACAAATAGGATCTAATTAAATGAAAGAGCTTTACACAGCAAAAGAATCTATCAACAGAGTAAACAGACAACCTACAGAATGGGAGAAAAGTTTTGCAAACTATGCATCCAACAAAGGTCTAGTATCCAGCATCTATAAGAAACTTAAACAAATTTACAAGAAAAAAAAAACCAAGCCCTATTAAAAAGTGGGCAAAGAACGTGAACAGACATGATTCAAAAGAAGACATACATGCAGCCAACAATCATGAAAAAAAGCTCAACATCACTGATCGTTAGAGAAATGCAAATCAAAACCACAATGAAATACTATCTCACACCAATCAGAATGGCTATTACTAAACAGTCAAAACAAAAAAAATAGCATATGCTGATAAGGTTGCAGAGAAAAATTAGTAGTAATAAATTGTTGGTGGGAGTGTAAATTAGTTCAGCCATTGTGGAAGACAGTGTGGCAATTCCTGAAAGACCTAAAGACAGAAATACTGTTCGACCCAGCAATCCCATTACTGCGTATACACCCAAAGGAATATAAATCATTCTATTATAAAGATACATGAATGTGTATATTCACTGCAGCACTATTCTCAATAGCAAAGACATCAGTGATAGACTGGATAAAGATAATATGGTACATACACACCATAGAACACTATGCAGCCATCAAAAAGTGAGGGACATGGATGGAGCTGGAGGCCATCATCCTTAGCAAACAAATGCAGGAATAAAAAACCAAATACCGCACGCTCTCACCATAAGTGGGAGCTAAATGAGGAGAACACATGAACTCATATAGGAGAACAACACACACTGGGGCCTATTGGAGGATGGAGGATGGGGGATGGGAGGAGGAAGGAGAGAATCAGGAAAAATAACTAATGAGTACTAGGTTTAATACTTGGGTGATAAAATAATCTGTACAACAAATCCCATGACACAAGAGTTTACCTATATAACACATCTGGACATGCAGTCCTGAACTTAACATAAAAGTTTCAAAAACAAGACTTGCTTTAGTGCTAAGATGCTGTGACACAGTGAAGTTCCTCTAGCCCATTCCCTGGTGTATTTTGCAGACAGGAAGCGCTGACAAATACAAGACTGTGTATTTTAGTTCACCAACATTGTTGTCACCATTACTGCGGGTGTTATATATAGAGTTATAAAATGATATTAGGGCTGAAAGGAAGCCTTTGCTATTGACTGTGAGTTTTCCTAAAGGTAGAGGCATGTTTTGTTCGTCTGCGTCTACCCTGAGGTTGGCTAAGTGCTGGGTACTGTGCGGCATTCACTAGTGCTTGGCGAAATGAACAAATGGAGTCATGAAGTCATGAAGAAGGAAACCCAAGGTTAAAGTCACTTTGAGGGAGTGGGAAGAAAAGGAAAAAAAGAAGAGTTAAGAAAAAGAAAGGAACACAGGCTCTCCCCCTTCTCTGTCTCACAATTCCGTTCCTGCCCTATATAGTGACCGCACCCACTGCCCAGGCCACTGTGCTGGGTATCTCAATACCACTCTTCCCCTGGAATTTAGTTGTTATTTTCCCATGTAACGCAGTGTGATGCTTTCAATGTCTTATCAACATTTTAGTGAATCAACATTCACTCTTTCAGGCTTTTTTTCCCTCTTGCACGGGTCTATAGGGGTTCGTCCAGAAGAAAATCTAGTGTAACACAAAATGTATTGTACTTAGATGCATTCGTTTACCCCAGTCCTAGTATATTTTCCAGCAACAGAGCTTCAGCACCTTGAATCTCTTTCCCTTACAGTGAGTTTTCCAAGGAGGTTTCTCCATCACTTAGGAAACAAGATTCCTGGGAGCCCCTAAAACCATAAAGATATATACAAATATATGTATTGAAACATGAAATTATAGAATTCGAAAGAATTTGTGGGACCCTGATAGTGGGCAATTTGAGGACATCTCACAGCAAGTATGACTCTGTGTGATGGGCAGATGCATCCCAGATGAGTCTGTGAATAGGCTCGGGAGGGAGGTAGGGCAGGCTGACATCCTCCACCCTCCAACTCAATATGCTCCCCAGAACCAGGGAATGAATAGACATCCGATCTACTGCAGGGTGGCATTCCTTACCTCAGAGAGGTAATAGTTCCAATTTCTTCTCAGTTGTTAAGTATCTTTTAGGATTCTCCAAAGCTAGGTTCATGTTTTACCTTCATTTCTCTCATTCCAGCTCTTGGAGGAGTTGTCTCATTTGTTCATGCATATTTGATGTTCTTCCCAGGGTTTATCTCTGCCTGTCCTAATACCATGTAGCATGCCTCTATTTCACCTCTTGTAACCAGAGGGCAAGGGGATAGCTAATGCTATCCTGGGTAAATAAATGAGAACATGATTGAAATATTAGTGTGTCTATTTCTGGTTCTAACAGTGAAGAATAGGATCTGAAGTATAAAAGGAAAGATATTTATAGTATTTCCTGGTCATACATTTACTTGCACAACTACCTCAGCTGAAGCTTGTTGACGATGTTAATGCTGATTGCAACAACTCTAGAATAATATTATGCCCCATACAGAAATGGTTAGAGAGCTGTTCTCTACTACGTATTGAAGACCAAGCTTATGATAGGTAGAAACAGTCCTACTCCACTGACATAAGTCTACATTTGATCATATTTTCCTGAAACGCAAACATGATAGTGATGCAAACTGCCCTCACACAAATAACTGAGCTGCCTTAAATCCAAAGACAATGTATGGTAACTAGGTTGCTTATTTAAAAAAGAAGCAGACCACATAATCTTTTTGCAATATTTTTTATTAACTGGTAGGACACAATTAGAGAACATAAACACTGTTTTGGGGGGTTTGATACTGACCATATTATGGGCACATTTTCATGCACCCTGAACTCTGAAACATATGGGCACACTACAGAGTATTTAGTACACTGAATTTTCCATCAGGAGTTTATGGCTCAGAACCTTCATTTATCATTGAGAAAATGGCTCCATACCTCCTACTTACATCTAAGGAGATTGTGAGGTTGAAAATAGGATACAAAAATATTTTATGAAGGTTCTGTGTGATTATAAACCATGTTTACAAAAATGGACCGAGACACTTTGCTAACTGTGGTAGAACCCAGGAAAGAAAGCATTTTAGTCATTTCTTCTAGAGACAAGAGTATTTTGTTTTTATTATGTAGAGATCTTTGAATATTTCTGGAAACTAGAGGTGGAAGGGGAGGAGAAAAAAATTCACTGCTAGTATCACTTTGGAAATGTTTTCTGGATAGGCTAGGGGCCTAGCTGAAAATAAGACATGGGATTCCAACAGCATGGAATTCCAGTAGCAGTAATTGCAAAGTGTGGGGCCCCTCGCTATGCAGGGAGTGGCAGGGGTCGAGGCAAGGCCAGCAGGGAACAGTCTTGGCATGACTAACTATGCTGGACTGCCATGCTACGCATGATGCCTAAGCCATGCCCATTTTACTCTCTGTCCTTTTTACGTTATGTGTAAAGTTCTGCAATTTCAGCTATATGGAGAGTTGACAGAAAATACAGGATCATCAATAAATGATACAGTAAATACAGAATACCTCACAGATGATGAATTTTGTCCTTCAGCATCTGTGGTCACTTCCACCTTTAACTACAGTTGGAGTTGGAAGAAAGGCAATGTGACTCCAAACTTCACAGTACCTCCATCTTAGACAAACATGACTCTCTCCTTCACCTGCATGGCAGCTGAGGGAGTTCTGTTCCATCACTGTCTCCAGGGACTCAGTCAGTATATTTGATGTAATACTTGTTTCAGTCCATAAAACATGTGATGATGAGAAGGTCGCAGTGCAGATCCAAAATCAGATGCTCACTGCAGGCTTGGGCTCCCTGCTGGACGTTGTGCACGTGGAGGGCTCCTGCTCATGCCACTAGGACAAAATGACCACTTTTGCTTAAGAGATATAGTTCCTACTGATTTTTATAATTCCATTAAGAGTCAATCTTGTTTGGAATGGGTTCAATCCTTGCTACTGTCATTCCAATAGATATTTTGATTATTTACAGCATATTCCACATTAAACAAGAAAAGAGAACCATTTATCTGTATATTATTTCAGATCACTATGTGTCTTAGTATTTTCTGATAGGGAGTATCAATATTCTTTAATCATTCATTCACTTATTTATTTGTTAAATAAATGCTTATTAAATGTGTGTTCTGTCCCAGCCACCATGCTCAGAAAATTAATGAAAAAACATGGTTTCTACTTCAGTTCAGCCCATATGTAGTGTCATGTATTGTGTGACAGACATTGGTTTCAGTGCTGGGGGCATAGAGGGAAAAACTCTGAATTCGTGCCTCACAGAACTCATAATTCTGTTGGGTGAAACGCATACACATGTAGAACATGTTAAACATGACTATAGCTATTAAAAAGAAACACTATAGGATATTTTAGATAATAACTTCATTTAAGAATTACTTTCCAGTATTTTCCACAAAGCAGATATGCTCATTTTGAAAGGAAATGTACTTGATATTTTTTACTTTCCCACCTTTTTGTTTTCTTTAAAAAAATTGTTTCTTTAGAGATGGGGTCTCACTATGTTGCCCAGGCTGACCTCAAACTCCTGAGCTTAAGCTCCAGCCTCAGCCTCCCGAGTAGCTGGGCTACAGGCATGTGCCACTGCAGCTACACAGCCCCCTTTTCTTCCTCGAAGAAAAAAAAACCTCAGCTAGACTCCAGGCACTATTTGTCCTTAATGTCTTTTCTGACAGCCTGTGTCCAAGAATCATGAAGTGACAAAAGTGCACCTGAAACAAAGTAGCATTCCAATCATGTCATTATTTTTTATGGCAGTTGACCTTGCGAAGGTGATACAATTGCTTTGAGACTCTTTATCTATAAAATTGGAGTGATAAAATCTTCATTGTCTTTCTCTAGATTTGCACAAAGGCCTAGGTGAAAACTGCTTGTCAGAGTGTTGTAAAGTACAGCATAATCTAGAAAATGCAAGGAATTACTATTTGTTCCTTAATTTTCAAAAGACCCTCATTTATGCTTAAGTACATAGGATCAGCACGCATGTGTCTGCATGTTTTTAAATGGGCAACAAGAGGGTTTAAGATCCAGGTTGGGAAATGTTTGTGTACAAATTCCATACCTATACATATGCTTTTAAAAAGTAGGATGAATTTCTCAGTGCATGTTAATGAATTTGAGTCTATCAGTGGTGCCCCACACCCCCCCAGGCTCCTTTTTTGAGAGAGAGTGTCACTCTGTCACTTAGGCTGGAGTGTGGTGGCACGGACACATCCCACTTGCAGCCTCGACCTCCTGGACTCAAGCAATCCTACTGCCTCAGCCTCCTATGTAGCTGGGACCACAGGTGTATGGCACCACACCAAGCTTTTATATATATATATATTTGTAGAGATAGGCTCTTGCCATGCTATGCAGGCTGGTCTTGAACTCCTGGGCTCAAGAAATCCTCCCCAGGCCAGCTTTTGCATAAGTAAGACAATTAGTTTGTTTCCTTTTGATACAGTGGCAAGCATGATGGAGAGATTTTTTGCTCTTTCTTGATATTTTTAACAGTAACATCTACGTAGGATTCAGTAGAATTATCCCAAATTAAAGATTTCGTGAGGTAGGATAGATTGGAGTAGGATTAGGTGGGGGTGAGGCCTGGGAAAGTGAGTACCATTTTGCAGATCATTTAAATTACTAGATAGACACTGTGTCCAGGACTGTTACACTTATTTTCCCACGTTTGGTGTATCCACATTCCAAGTTTGGCAGACATTTGCTTTTTTGCAGTGTCCTTAATCTGTCCTGTTCCCACAGCCATATACTACATGCATGTCCAGAGGAATCTCAATGTTTTCACTGGCTTTCTAATCCAAATCAATAAAACGAAACCTCCTTTTCTGGCATTTGAGCAATGTTTTCTTTAAACAGAAACGTTAAAGGATTAATACTCACCAATGCGTTGGTGTTCACATAACAGTAAATCCCAGGGAATTATTTCCTAGGAAAGAGACTCATGAAGTTCTTCAGCTAGGGTTGCATGACCCAACAGCCCATGGAAAATGAGAGTAGCTGTTGAGGTTAATCTCAAGGGAGATCTCCATGGGATACATAACTGGCATTTAATGTCTGGACAATACTTGAGAAAGAAAGAAAGGAAGAAAAAAGGAGGAGAGGAAGGAAGGAAGCAAGAAAGAAAGAAAGAAGAGAGATTTGAATTTCACAGTCTTAGCTAGTTGCTCCTATGCCTTTCACACAAGAAAGAAAGAAAAAGGGAGACAGAGAAACAGAGAAGGAATGGAAAGAAGAACTTTAGTAACAAATTTTTGAAAGAAAGAAAGGCAAACAAAGAAAGAGAGGGAGAAAAGGAAGAAAGAAAGAGAAAGAAAGAAAAAAGAGAAGAAGAGAAAGAAAGAAAAAAGAGAAGGAGAGAAAGAAAGAAGAAAGAAAAGAAAGAAAGAGAAAGAAAGAAAGAAAGAAAGAAAGAAAGAAAGAAAAAGAAAGGGAAAGAAAGAAAGAGAAAGAAAGAAAGAAGGAAAGAAAGAAAAAGAAAGAAAAAAAAAGAGAAAGAAAGGAGGGAGGGAGGGAGGGAGGAAGGGAGGGAAGGAAGGAAAGAAAGGAAGGATCTACTACTGTAAGTTACTACTCAAGTATAGATCTTTATGCTAAGTATTCCACATGTCATTCAGGATGACTCATTTTGGAGCGAATGGGCTTTAAAAATCACAGGGATTTCAGTGGCTGAATTGAATACACGCATAAACAATCCAAGGGGGAACTCTCACTGAAATGAGAAAAACTTAGCTTTTTAACAGCTCTTTCAAAAAACACACACACTACAGTCATTTTATCTCCTGTACAGAAAACCCGACTCTTTTTCAGCGCAACTGTAAAGTGCGTGTGTGTAGACGCAGGCCAGCGTGCGCTCTCCCAAGACGCAAGGCCAGGAGTCCCTGCGGGCCGCCTTCGTCTCCGCCTCGGGCTGCCGGTCCTGCGCAGGACGCAGCTCTGTCCAGGCAGTGATGACCCCTCTGTCCCCCACCCCCGGCCCCTCTGTTTTTGGCTCAGCTGCTCTTTGAGACAGCAGCGCTCCCCCTTCTCTGAAAGGGCTCACCCGGCTCCCAGCCACCTGCCTGGACCACAGTTCTCTGGAGACTCCCTTTATTAAGCTGCTGCCGCCGCCGTCTGGCTTTCCTTCTGCCAGCTGCCTCCTCCCCCAGACCTCCTCGGACGCCCAGTGCAGCAGCCTCGCCACCTGCAGTGCCATCCTGCGCCCGCGCGGCCGTGGAGGGGCAGGTGTCCCGGGCGGGCGCTGTGGCTGCAGGTGCAGCGGAGCCAGGTGGGGCGGGGCGTGGGCGCTGGAGACGCAGGAGGAGCCCTCGGGAGCGGCCGTGCCTGGCGGAGGTGGCTCCTGGCCAGGGCTCCCGCGGCCCTGACCCAGCTGAGGGCTCCTTTCAGGGCAGCGGAGGGCGGGGATGCCCCACCCGGCTACAGGGGTCGCTGATCAAGCTGTGACTGCCCCGTGTCCTGAAGCCGCTTCTGTCCAGTCTGTTTGCCGCTAGTCTCTTCTTCACTCAGGCTGCGCCCTTGCTATTCAAATAGGATTCGGCCCCCCGCAGGGTTGACACCATCTGGCAGCTTCCCAGAAATGCAGAGGCCCTGGCCTCGCTCTCACCCGCTGAATCAGGAGGTGCGTCCCACCGCTCTCCGGGCCTCCTGAGCGTGTTCACTACTGAGGAGCACCCCAAGCCACCCTTCCTGAAACCAAAGATCTCCCGGGAGTCATTGCCCTGCTCCAACACCTTTCCTAGATTCCCACAGTCCCCAGAATTGAGGACACAGTCCAACCCAGGCCCCAGAAGAACTGGGCCTTCCTTTCCAGGCTGCTTCCAGAGCTGCCCTCCCAGCTGAGCCCCGAGCCTGCCGGCGGGCGCTCCACCTAAACTCTGGTGGCTAAAGGAAAAGATACATTTCCGTATCATCAAAATGGAATTAATAATAGATGAAAATAAAAAAGCGAGAAATTCTGGACAAAGAAAAAATAAGGTTAGAAGAAGACCATATAACAATCGTTAAGTGTGGTCCCTAAAACATGTGGCTCAGAATTAGCCAGGAGCCAGAGCAGAAAAGGGGGGGCCCTACCTGCTCCTCGATGCCCGGCAACCAGAACATCAAATAAACAGGTGCTCCTGCAGAAGAGCGGTTCTTGCGACTAACGTGGGGGAATTGTTTTCCCTGGGAAATCTGTTAATGAGAAAACACTTTTGCTAAGAGCAGCTGCCGTGCTAGTTCCAAAAAGTAAATCGAAGGTCAAGTGCCTCTGTTTCTCCTAATATTTCAGTGTGAGTGAGTCCATGACATAATTATCTTGCACAACAGTGAAATGGAAATCCAAGAGGTCAACGCAGTGGCATGTAGGGTGCTGCTCCCCAGTGGTCTGGTTTGAACCATGTCTGAGGAACGAAAGTTATAGGCAGTCCTTGGTGGAGGGTGTACCTTGCACTATTTTTACATAAGCAGAGAGTTTAGGTCGAATTCTCTAGAAAGGATCAGAAATGCAGAGTTACTATATTGGTGATTCTGGGCAAATCTGCTGGGTCAGTGGAGAGCAGAGAAAGTTAGCCTCATAACTCAGTGTGAACAGATACCACCTTTCAAACCTCACTTGTCCATCCAGTCTTCCCTTTTTGTTACAATCAGGACTATTTAGATGTTTGTTTTAGACCACTGTCTCCACTGCGAAGTCCAATACTCTTAAGATAGGCTGCGCCTGTCTCTATATTTTGTCATAGGTAAGAATCGTACAGGCCATGGAAGAAGACAGTGATTCCTTAAAACTGGCTAAGAAATTTCTTTTATGGTAATGTAAACTCTCTTCAACTTCCCTGACTTTATAGAAAAGAAAAACTTCCATTAAAAAACAAACAAACAAACAAAAACAGTCCAGGTGCAGTGGCTCACACCTATAATCTTAGCACTTTGGGAAGCTGAGGTGGGCATATCGCTTGAGCCCAGAAGTCTGAGATTGACCTGGGTAACATAGTGAAACCCTGTTTCTACCAAAAAAAAAAAAAAAGAAAGAAATTATCCCTGTGTGTTGGTGTGGATGCTCGTAGTAGTGGCAGCTACTCAGGAGGCTGAGGTGGAAAGATTGCTTGAACTCACAAGATTGAGGCTGCAGTCAGCTGGGATTGTGATTGCACCACTGCACTCTAGTCTCGGGAACAGAGTGAAACCCTGTCAAAAAAGAAAGGAAGGAAAGAAGGGAGGGAGGGAGGGAGGGAAAGAGAAAGAAAGAGAGAAAGAGAAAGACTGTAATTCCTTCAGAAGATGAACCTGTTGATTTCTTTATGGTAGCAGGTGTCAACGGACATGGAGATCTTCCTAAACTGTACCACCTTGGGACAAGAGTAAAGAGAAAGGAAAAGGAAGAAGTTCTTAAGCCTAATACATATGAGGCTTTTTTCATTTATCTCCCTTAGTCCTCATGGCAACCTAATAGAGTCAGGATTAGAAATTCTACTTTAATGATAAGGAAACTAAGACTTGGAGGGGTTGAGTCACTTTACTAATGTCACACAGCTAACATGTGGTAGAGCCTGACTCAATTTCAAATTTTCCTGGCTCCAGAGCCCATATGAAAACTCATTTTGACAAAAGTTTATTGAATATCTACCAAGTTCAGGACGCTGTCTAGTAGATGAGGGAAGAGCAGCATTTTCAAAAAGTGTGGTTCTCATCTGCAACGATTTCACAATCTAGGAGAGTCAGCGATGCAGATGGCTAAGTGTATCTGTCCTATGGTGGGAGTGTTTGCATAGGAAGGTTCTGAACAACCTGCTGGGGAAGACAAGGAAGGCAGTGATTAGTGCTGACTAGGAGGCCAAGAAAAGCTTCAAAAAGCAAATGATATTTGATCTTGGCTTTGAATGATGAGTAGGATTTCAACAGATGGGGAAGGTGGGAAGAGTATTATTTTCAATTTAAGGAGGCCTCTGGGTGCTCTTTATTCAGTACTAGGTAAGAATCATCTGTACTTAATATTTTACAAAATCAAAGGGGTCATGTTGTCAAATATCAGTAAATATTTAAATTTGTCTCCTGGTCTAAAGTAAATTCTTGGACAGTAATGACTTTGCCTGGTTTTGCTGCATCAGTTCCTGGTGCAATTACCCTCTCATCCCTCGATCATTTCACATTTATGGAATATGGTTTTGTGACTGCCACAACGAATGAAATATAAATGTTAATAAAACTAAAAATTAGCAGGACCTGAACAATCCTCTTATTACACACATTTTAGATTTTGCCTATTTAGTGTATTTTGCTGATAATTATAGCACAGTGAATGTAAGTGCACATTTTTCTGTTCTTAATGATTGAGTGTGTTTTAATATCCTAAGGGTATGGAATTTTGACCATCAATCACACTGTCCACAATTTTAGTGTGAATGCAGTTGTACTTTAGTACTGAGAACCTGGTGGTTTTCTTGTCTTAGATTGGTTGCTGTTTTTTTTCTTACCAAGTCCTAGCATGCACTTGCTTATTTATAGCCCTTCTGTTCTATTACAATTCAAGCGCAGCCATTTCTCCCCCTGGTAAATTGAAGGTCTTAGTAACAAGGATCTTCATTAACTGAGATTATGAGATAGCAAATGGATAATTGTAACATGTTATGAGATTCTGTAAGATTCTGATGTGTGGTCTTCTTCCATACTCTTGGCTGTAAGTGTGTATGGTCAGCACTATGCTAAACTAAAATCACAGCATCCTGTGGGCAGGGAGCTCATGGCCCACCATCATGCCAGAGATTTGTGTTGGACTTAAAACCAAGGCCTCTGTTCTCATAGAAACATAGGCCTAGATCGCCAGTGAGGCTGGGATGCTGAAATACACACAGGACTCATAGGGGAGCTGAATATTGAATGAAGATAAACACAAATGGGATATTTACAACACATTTTCCACTCATTGGATACTTTGATGGCATCTCGAAATATTACCTTAAGATGAAATCAAGGCCGGGTGCAGTGGCTCACGCCTGTAATACTAGCACTTTGGGAGGCCGAGGTGGGTGGATCACGAAGTCAGGAGATCGAGACCATCCTGGCTAACACGGTGAAACCCCGTCTCTACTAAAAATACAAAAAAATTAGCTGGGTGTGGTGGCAGGCACCTGTAGTCCCAACTATTCGGGAGGCTGAGGCAGGAGAATGGCGTGAACCCGGGAGGTGGAGGTTGCAGTGAGCCAAGATCGTGCCACTGCACTCCAGCCTGGGCTACAAAGTGAGACTCCATCTCAAAAAAAAGATGAAATCAGGTATGTATCAGGTATATTCACATATAAATAGGGACTACCACTTCATGTGACCTTCAGAGCAAGAGAAGAATGGGTCTATTTCTCATCCTTCCCTCCATCCCTCCCTTCCTCCCTTTTCCCCTCCCTTTTCCCTCCTTTCCTTTTTCCTTTCTTCCTCCTTTTCTCACCTCTCTCTCTTCTTTCCTCCCTCTTTCTCTCCCTCCCTCTCTCTTTCTTTCTTTTCAGAGTCATCCTCATGGCAGGTTTTTCACTGGATTCCTCACTGGCTTTTCTACCAAACCACTGGGGGTGTGTGTGTCTGCCCAGAAAGTGGCTGTTACGCCCTTGCCGCTTCCCCACAACCCAGAGTAGCCCTATGGCAAAATTTCCAACAGCATGTCAGGAGTC
This sequence comes from Pongo abelii, assembly GCF_028885655.2. NCBI lineage: Eukaryota > Metazoa > Chordata > Mammalia > Primates > Hominidae > Pongo > Pongo abelii. Next base: position 127,266,652 of record NC_071997.2, read on the forward strand.
TGATGCCATTTAATGATATTCAAGCCATGTAGAAACGAGCAGCTGCCCTGCAGGTGGTATTCCAGAAACGCTCCCCGGCACCCAGCAGGAAGCTGGATAAGTTTAATTCGGTGAAGCAAATTTAATCATTTGCCTCTTTGTAAATGGGGACACAGGAAGAAACAAAAAAGATTTTCTTGGTGGTGTTCTAACAAAACGGCTGCTCCTAATAGCACACGTGTTTAAATTCCTCTTTCATGGGATTTGCAGGACTGTATGATTTTCCAGTAGCTGTCAAGGACACAAACAGGTATAATCCCAGGGAGGTGCAGAACCTCCAATCCACAGCTCTGATATCAACCCTTGCATAGAGCTCTGAAAGCATGGCACATGCATATTAAAGGAAGTAAAATGGATTCGGATGCTTTTGTCTAAGGCCAAAGAAATCCTTCCGCCTTCTGCATTTTTCTTCCTTTATTAATTAGGAGCAGCTTCAATTCATACATACAAATACACTTATAGATTTTCAATGTATGTCTGCTTTTCGTTTTAGCAAACCATCTGTAAATTAAATCTACCACAGAAAAAATCTACCAACCTAGGAAACCCTTTAATACTAATTACCACGTAACGGTAGAAGATTTGGAGTAATATTTTATCATTGCTATCAAAATTTACCACGGGTTTTATGACAATGGCATTGCATAGCTTATGTTGACTGCTGTCAGCTCTTGAGGGTTCTGTGGGCTCCCCAGACAGCTCCAGGTCTGTGTCAAGGCTCTCTTCATAAAGAAATATTTAGGTTTAAAGAATATCAAAGTTGTTGGATAAAATTGTCTGCATGTTAACATGTGATCCTCCAGAAGGAGATCACAGTCATTTTATACTGCTCCTATTGCACTTACTTGACTTTTCTTTTTTGGTGAGTAAACTGGAGTTAAATTTCACATACCTGAGGTTATCTGACAAACTGGCTTTAATGAAAATAATGTACTTTCCTTCAAGGTGGAAAGTAAGGCCTGTGTATGGCCTTATATCTGTGTCAGGCCTCAGTATGCTTATTCTAGTTAATTCTTGAATTTTAGAAGCAAGCAAATATACCTGAATGGGAAATTTCTTTCTTTCTTTCTTTCTTTCTTTTCTTTCTTTCTTTCTTTCTTTCTTTCTTTCTTTCTTTCTTTCTTTCTTTCTCTTTCTTCCTTCTTTCTTTCTCTTTCTTTCTTTCTTTCCTTCTTTCTTCCTTTCTTTCTTTCTTCCTTTTCTTTCTCTCTTTCTTTCTTTCCTTCTTTCTCTTCAAATGGACTCTCACTCTGTCATCCAAGCTGGAATGCCATGGTATAATCTCAGCTCACTGCAACCCCCACTTCCCAGGTTTAAGTGATTCCCCTGCCTCAGCCTCCCAAGTAGCTAGGACTACAGGAACACACAACCACGCCTGGCTAATTTTTGAATTTTTAGTGGAGACAGGGTTTCACCATTTTGGCCAGGCTGGTCTCGAACTCCTGACCTCAAGTGATCTCCCTCCTTGGCTTCTCAAAGTGCTGGTATTACAGGCATGAGCCACCATGTCTCACCTGAATGGGAACTAACTTCTTTATTCTTCATCACCCCCATTATCATCGTTATGACCGCTACCAATATTATTGTCATTTAGATTTAATCTTTGGGAGCAGGACACTGGACTGCATGGCCGGAAGGTTGTGCATCCTTCTGCTCCATGGGAAGGCCCAGGACCATCAGTTTCCAGGAGCGAGTGGCACTAGCATTGCTACAAGTGTGGGGGACTCTCTCCTCCGTAGGCCAGGGCTGATGGTTGAAGGGTCTCTTGGAAATGTGGCTCACAGGGCTTTAGGGTGGGGCAGGAGGAGACCTTTGTACCCCCAGGGATCTACCTGGGCACCTCTTGATGCGCCTTCGCTAACTGGGATCCTAACTGCGGACAGACAGTAACCCTGGTCTGAGAAGGGGTGTGGCTGGAGGCTGATGAGGGCGTGAGGAGGGAGGTGAGTCACTGAGGCCAGCAGGTAGGGCTGAGCAGGGGGAGGGTCTAGAGAGGAAGCAGAGCATGGGGATAGTGAGTGTTGCTGTGGCTGTGACCACGAGCAGCAGCAGGGGCTCCAGCTCTGTCTCCACGCCACGGTGCCTCATTGCATGGCTTCGACTTGGCTAGGCCATGGTTCCCAGATGTTTGGTCAAACGCCAGACTAAATGTGGCTGGGAAGGCGTTTTTCAGACGTAATTAACATTTAAATCAGTGGACTCTGGGTAAAGCAGATGAGCCTCCCATCAGTTAAAGGTGTTGAAAGGAAAAGACTGAGGTCCCTGGAGAAGAGGGGACTCTGCCTTCAGGTGCCCTTGATGTTATCAGCTCTTCCCTGGGTCTCCAGCCTGCCCTGCACTTTTCAGACTGGCTGACCCCACAGTCATGTGAGCCAATTCCTTTAAAAATAAGTTCCCCCACCGTGTCTGTCTCTATTATCCCGCTGGTTCTGTTTCTGTAAGAATCCTGAGTGATGCTGGAGTTCCTGCACAGAGAGAGGCCCCTGACTCCTGTGAGCCTCTGCCCACAGGTGTCCTCAGAGGAGTGGGTGGAGCACGTGGAGGGGTTCTTTGTCCACACAGGACCTTTTCAGGGCAGAGCTCACTGCCCAGCTGCGTCACAGTGAGGACACAGCCACCTGCAGTGGGTTATGTGGGCAGCTGGTCAGGGAAAGGCCCGAGGCTGGTTCCATCGATCAGAGTCTGCAAAGCCAAGCACTTTTCAGGATGACATCCTCTTCCAAAACTCTAATTCCATCTGAAATTGTTTCCCCTGCTGTTTTCCTTTTTTTGATCTGTTTAAAGGGATAGGGAGGATACTTCTCAAAATTTTTTTACAGAAGGGATTTTTTTAATGATATCTTTTTTTTTCCAGTTTTGGGATGGAAAATAGACTTGAAACTTTAATTTTTTGGAGTTCCTTAAAACTTACCCGTCGGGTGTAATAGCTTTTTGTCTCACTCCATAACAGAGATGCTCCAAGAAATACAAATTTCTTCTTGCTTTTCCATAATTCAAGGTAATTTTTTTTGAGTTTCCATTTAATTAAGCTGGCATAAACTTAATCTCAGATATTTAGGATCCTCTTTTTGCCTATGGCTGGATCTATGGGCAAATGTTGTAAGACACTGGGGGAAGATGTATCCAGTCCTGAAGTCACTCAAGCTGACAAGTCACGTCCGCTGAGACCGTCATGATTACACTCAGTCCTGCTGTCAGCCACCGGAGATTGCCTCTGTGTTTCCCCTTATGCCCCCCAGGGATGGTCACTCTCTCCCATACCAGGTGCCACACAAGTGGGATCTTTCTGCCTCTCTGTGCAACACCAAAGCATGAACATCTTGTCAACACTGTCCGAAGCCCCATCTCCTGCGATCCAATTTCGAGTTAATCCCTGTCTTGGCTTTGGTGCATCCGCGGGGTTTCTGCTAGAAATCGAGGCAGAGGATCCTCCACAGTTAGGATCCTCCACTCCCAGCTTTTCTCTTCCCTTTCTAAACCTTAGAGAATCTTCCTAACAGTGGGCATGTGGCATGATCAGGAGAAAAGAGAAAGCCACTCTTGTCAAACCCCATTTCCTGAAACATTTTGTCTCCTGTCTCCTATGTTTCTCTAAGGCATTAGGACCTCAGAACTCAAAGCCAGGAGGGGCCTGGCAGGCTGTGTCCTTTTGTGGACCCTGATATGTCTCTTCTAGGAGGCTGGGAGTGGGGCATTTCATCTACCAAATAACATGAAAAGCAGGGTTGGGAGCAGTGAGTATAAAATACAGCAACCCTCATAGGTGCAGCAAACCACCATGTATCCCTATGTAACAAACCTGCACATTCTGCACATGTATCCCAGAATTTAAAGTAGAAAAACAAAACAAAACAAAACAAAAAAACCACAGGGACCAGAGAAAAATAAATCTCCGTGAATATTTTGAATGCCTCTTTCCACCACACAGATGTGAGAAACCCACATTCCAATGGTGATCAGAGGTCCTAATATTTTGAGGCTTCTCTTTTTTGGATTGTGTTCAACTGATTGATATGACCTGACAGTTTTACTCTATGCTTGGAGGAGCCACTTCTTAACACCCTCTCATTTTCTCTGCCTTCTGCCCTTACTTCTCTGGGCCTATCACAATGCTTGATCATAGTGTAAGTGCACAGAAATATTTGTTAAATAAGTGAATGAATGATTTTAGATTTATTTAAAACTCATAAAACACCACCAACAACAAAAATCCTGTCCAACGAAGCATCTCCTTGTATGTCTCTTTGTTTGGGTTTACAGATATAAAGCATAGACTTCAATTGTTCTGACACATTACCACGGGCATCTGCCTTATAAAGATGCAGGCGAACAGATGCTAGTGAGCCTCCCACAAATGGTTATCTGCAAGTAGTGTGTATAAATCAGGCTGCTCAGTCTGGAATCAGTTCAGTACATGCATAGTACACTATTGAAGATTTGCTGATTAAATCACCCAAGCCGAAAACAGTTACAGTAATTCCAGACTCCAATTGGATTCCAATGTCAAGGCAAATCATTTGTGAGCACTGAGCTCATTTAAGCCTGGGAAGTAAACATCACAGGAGAGCTGTTTGCTTTCCATACCACTTTATTGCTCAATCCTTGCATTCATCATTGTGTCTAGCAAATAGCACATCAAAATGCCATTAAATAATGTTGTTGAATAGGTTTTCTTCTTCTGCACAATTGACTATAACATGACCTAATAGATTGTGTGAATACTTCAATGGAAATTTATAGTCTCTAAAGAATGGTCTGCAAATCCTTTCTCTTTTTCTGTTATTTCAGAAGAGGTGGTTGCTTTAGAGGGATGTAAAATATTATTTTAAAATGTGGAACCAAATGAAAGTTCAAGCCTGACTAGGTAGCTCAGTGTAAACCTGAAAGATGATTGCAGTGATGGTGAGGTCTCTAGAGAGGCCAGTTACTTCATGGGAAAAACAATGGGCTTAGTATCAAGGAAATTGAGCTCCCATCTTGCCTGTCCTCCTGGGCACCTTTGGAGTGTTGGACAATCCAGTTAACTAATATTTCTGGGTTTTCAATAAGTATAACATGAGAAGTTTGCTCTCTAGTTTCTATGGCTTTATGAACAAGACATGCTAGCTTTGTGGTGTTTTTCCTATTTATATGCTCACTGACTCCTAAATCAAATAATGCCATTTGAGATAAGGTTGAAAGGCATCAGGTTCTTAGGTTTTGTGGAGATATTAGGAAGGTTTCATAATCAGAGTTGGGCTTACTTTCTTCGATTGTCCTCTGCTAGCAACATAACCCTGGGCACATACCTCAATTTCTTTGGCTCAGTTTCTCAACCTGTCAAGTGGTGGTAATGTCACTGAATTTGAAATGTTGTCATAAGAGTCAGAGATAACATACGTAAAATCACCAAGTACCAAGTACCAAGGACTTGGTTTTTTATAAATGTTGGAATATTTTATTTTTAGCAATTAAATCAAATTGCAGTAAAAGAGACAGGAGGGACATTATCAAAGTCACCAAAGTTTTTAGAACTAAGGGACTGTCAAAAGGAAGAGAGTATCTCAGCGAAGCTTTCTCATGGTTTTGCTTGAGCCTGATTCTTCTAGCAGGTGTATATTTTGGGAATCATTAATGATGAGGATGGACAGAATCTATTATTGGCATCAGTTACAAGAAAAGATCACATATTTGAGTTTCTTGGACTAGCAACTTCACATACGAGTTTCTAAAATTAATACATCTTATTTTTAGAGCAGCTTTAAGTGTATAGAACTTATAGAAAAATGGAATAGGTAGCACAGAGAGTTCCCATATCCTTCTCAAGACATGGTTTCTCCTTGCGTTGCTGTGGCACATTTGTTGCAATTGATAAACAAATATCGACACATTATTAATGTAACATAGTTTCTGATAGGATTCCCTCTGTTTTTACAGTACATTCCGTGGGTTTTGACAAATGCAAAATGTCAGGTATGCACCATTACAATATGATACAATAGTTTCATTGTACTAAAAATCCCTTATGCTCTACCTTTCCATCACTCCTGTGTATTTACCCAAATGAGTTGAATTATTTTGTTCATACAAAAACCTGTGCATGAATTTTTATAGCAGCTTTATTTATAATTGCCCTAAATTGAAAACAACCATGATGCCCTTCAATAGGTAAATGGATAGACAAACTGTGGCACATCCACACCATGGAATAGTATTCGGTGATAAAAATAAATGAACTAGCAAACCGCCAAAAGACATGGGGACTCTTAAATGCATTGTACTAAGTGAAAGAAACCAGACTGAAAAGGCTACCCCCTGTATGATTCCAACTATATGATGTTCTGGAAGAGGCTAGAGACACTAGAAAGATGTATGATTACCAGGGAGTAGGGGAGAAGGAGGGAGGAAGAGATGGAGCACAGAAGGTTTGTGGGGCAGTAAGTTGTCTCAGTGGTACTATAATGGTGGACATTATCTATTTGTCAAAATCCATGGAATGTAATACAAAAAGAGTTAACCCTCATGTAAACTACAAATTTCAGTTCTTACAGGAATCTCTTGTTCTAGTGTGCTTCACTTTATTGTGTATTGCAGATACTGCATTTTTTTTTCTTTTTACAAATTGGAGGTTCGTGGCAACCCTGTTCTGAGCAAGTCTATTCTCACCAGTTTTCTAAAAGCATGGACTCACTTCTTGTCTCTGTGTCACATTTTGGTAATTCTTGCAATATTTCCAGCTTTTTCACTATGATCGTTTCTGTCATATCATATCTGTGATCAGTGATCTTTGATGTTATTATTGTTATTGTTTTGGGGCACAACAAACTATACCGGTGACATTCAGCAAATGTAATTGATAAATCTGTGCATTGTGACTGGTCCACTTACAGGCTGTTTCCCCATTTCCCTCCCTTCCCTTGGGCCTCCCTATTTGTTGAAACACAGCAATTTTAAAATCAGGCCAATTGATATTCTATAGTTGCTTCTAAGTCTTCAAGTGAAAGGAAGAGTCACATGTCTCTCACTTTAAATCAAAAGCTAGAAATGATGAGCTTAGTGAGGAAGGCATGTTGAAAGCCGAGAGAGCAAAGACTAGGCCTCTTGTGAAAAACAGCCAAGTTTTGAATAAAAAGAAAAAGTTATTCTTGTTTGTTTGTTTTTGAGATGGAGTCTTGCTATGTTGTCCAGGCCAGCCTAAAATTCCTGGGCTCAAGTGATCCTCTCTCCTCAGCCTCCCAAGTAGCCTGGACTACAGGCATGTGCTTCTGCACCTGGCGCAAAGGAAAAAAATTCTTGGGGGAAATTAAGAATGTTACTCCAGTGAACACAGGAATGATAAGAAAGTGAAACAGCCTCATTGCTGACATGAAGCAAGTTCTAGTGTCCTGGATGGAAGATCAAACAAGCCTCAGCCTTCCTGTTATAGTTTGGGTGTGTGTCCCTGCCCCAGTCTCATGTTGAAGCTGCTGTCTCATGTTGAATATTGTAATCCCCAATGTTGGAGATGGGGCCTGGTAAGAGGTGACTGGATCATGGGAGCAAGTTTCTCACGAATGGTTTAGCACAATCCTATTGGCGCTGTCTTTGTGATAGTGACTTCTTATGAGATCTGGTTGTTTAAAAGCATATGACACCTCCCATGCCACTCTCTTGCTTCTGCTCTATGCGATCAGCCTAGTCCCCATTCACCTTCTGCCATAAATATAAGCTTTCTGACGCCTTCCTAGAAGCAGGGGCCAGTGTTATGCTTCCTGTTCAGCCTGCAGAACCATGAGCCAATCAAATCTCTTTTCTTTATGAATTTCCTATCGTCAAGTATTTCTTTACAGCAATGGCCTAATACATGTCCCTTAAACCAAAGTCTAATCCAGAGCAAGGCCCTAACTTTTTTCAATTCTATGAAGGCTGAAAGAGGTGAGGAAGCCACAGAAGAAATGTTTGAAGCTAGCAGAGGTTGGTTCATGAGGTTTAAGGAATGAATCTGTTCCCGGAACATAAAAGTGCAAGGTGAAATAGCAAGTGCTAATGTAGAAGCTGTGGCAAGTTATCCAGGAGATCTACTTAAGATAATTGGTGAAGATGGCTACATAAACAACAGATTTTCAGTGTCGATGAAACAGCCTCCTTTTGGAAGAAGATAACATCTAAGACTTTAGTAGCTAGAGAGGAGAAGTCAATACAAAGCTTCAAATCTTCAAAGGACAGGCTGACTCTTTCGTTAGGGGCTAATGCATCTGGTGACTGTAAGTTGAAACCGAAGCTCATTTAACATTCTGAAAACCCCAGGGTTCCTTAAGAATTATGCTAAATCAACTCTGCTTGTCCTCTGTAAATGGAACAAAAAGCCTATATGACAGCACATCTGTTTACAGCATAGTTTACTGAATATTATAAGCCCACTGTTGAGACCTGCTACTCTGAGAAATAGATTCCTTCCAAAGCATTACTGCTCATTGACAGTGCACCTGGTCTAAAACGTAGATGGGCAAGGGCCCTGATGTTGTTTTCCTGCCTACTAACACAACATTTACTCTGTGGCCCATGTAACAAGACATAATTTTATGTTGAACTAATTTACACTCCTACCAACAGTATATAAGCATTCCTTTTTCTCCACAACCTTGCCAACATCTGTTATTTTTTTTTTGACTTTTTACTAACAGCCATTCTGACTGGTGTGAGATGGTATCTCTCACTGTGGTTTTGACTTGCAGTTCTCTAATGATCAGTGATGTTGAGCTTTTCGTCATGATTGTTGGCCGCATATATGTCTTTTTTTGAAAAGTGTCTTTTCGTGTCCTTTGCTTGCATTTTAATGGGGTTGTTTGATTTCTTGTAAAATTGTTTAAGTTCTTTATAGATGCTGGATAATAGACTTTTGTTGGACACATAGTTTATAAATATTTTCTCCCATTCTGTAAGTTGTCTGTTTATTCTGCTGATAGCTTCTTTGGCTGTGCAGAAGCTCTTTAGTTTAATTAGGTCCCATTTGTCAATTTTTTCTTTTGTTGCAATTGCTTTTGGTGTCTTCATCATGAAATCTTTGCTCGTGCCTATGTCCTGAATGGTATTGCCTATATTGTCTTCTAGGGTATTCATAGTTTTGGGTTTTACATTTAAGTCTTTAATTCATCTTGAATTAGTTTTTATATATGGTGTAAGGAAGGGGTTCAGTTTTTTTTTTTTTTTGAGATGGAGTCTCACTGTGTCGCCCAGGCTGGAGTGCAGTGGCACGATCTCGGCTCACTGCAAGCTCCGCCTCCTGGGTTCATGCCATTCTCCTGCCTCAGCCTCCCGAGTAGCTGGGACTACAGGTGCCCGCCACCATGCCCGGCTAATTTTTTGTATTTTTAGTAGAGACAGGCTTTCGACGTGTTAGCCAGGATGGTCTCCATCTCCTGACCTTGTGATCCATCAGCCTCGGCCTCCCAAAGTGCTGGGATTACAGGTGTGAGCCACCACATCTCGCCTGAAGGGGTTCAGTTTTAATCTGTATATGGGTAGCCAGTTATCTCAGCACCAAAAAATGATAATTTAAATATAAAGAAGAAATATAAATAGGAAAAATGCATTTATATATGCTATTAAATAAGAAATAATACTGGGAGTAATTTTTATATTTTTTATTTTATACACACTCCCCAATAGCATATACATATGTGTATTTGAATATGTAATATGAAATATATGTATATGATTTTTATATAGTATGAAATAATACTATGAGAATTAACTGAAGTAAAATTTGTAAAGAAAGGAAATCTGTAGAAAGATTTTAGCACAACTATTTAAATAGTATTGCCTCACAAAATTTCAGATCCAGCTATCTATAAAAATTCGTATACACATCATATGTGTTATAGACAAAAGAAAGGTAAAGAATTGCTTATTTTTTTCACAACAAGACTATAGGTTCAATGCAATTACGTTAAACATTAAAGGGGAAAATGAGGACCTAAAACATTGCATTTAAAGTAAAAATAAATAGTTTCCAAATAAGGGTTTGAGGTACTTCCTAAAAAGCAAAATATGCAACTTAGTGCATTGATTTTATGATTTTTAAGGGTATTTAGAGATTTCTGTTGCTTTAACTTTATGATTATGATTATGATTATTTTGAGACGGAGTCTCACTCTGTAGCCCAGGCTGGAGTGCAGTGGCATGATCTCCATTCACTGCAAGCTCCCCCTCCTGGATTCATGCCATTTTCCCACCTCAGCCTCCCGAGTAGCTGGGACTACAGGTGCCTGCCACCACACCTGGCTAATTTTTTGTAATTTTAGTAAAGACAGGGTTTCACCGTGTTAGCCAGGATGGTCTCCATCTCCTGACCTCGTGATCCTCCCGTCTTGGCCTCCCAAAGTGCTGGGATTACAGGCGTGAGCCACCACATCTGGCCTAACTTTATTATCTCAATTTATTTTCTCTATTTTGGCATGCCATATATGTGGCTTCCCTGAGACACTGCTATTAGTGTCTAATATTGTAACAAGGGCTCTTTGGAGCCTCAGGAAGGAAAGAAGTAGAGGAAGGAAAGATACACCCTGAAGGGTGCAGGGCTGAGGAAGAACTGCAAAGAAGCTCAGTGCTGGCCAGGGCAATGGGAAGAGTTTGGAGGTGGGTACAGGGACAGGAGGCAAGCGGAGTCTTGCAGGGGCAGTTTGGGGTAGGATTCAATGATAGGGGTTATCGAGGGGGTTTCCATGGTGGGACGTGCCCTGTGTGTAGCCTCACGGCTCCCTGCCCTGAGATTGGCATTGAAGATGCAGAGGTACTTGGTAATGCATCATGACAATCTTCCCATAGTATATCACGTTTTTCTCCTAACAGTGTCAGTTTTGCATATGGATGAGACATGGCTTTCTTTGAGGGATGGAAATGTGTAATTATTGCCAGTAATATTCAATACATTTTACTTATGCATGCTCTAATTTAATTTCCGCATCTTTAGAGTGAGCATGGTTTTGGAGACAGAAGGACATCCTCCTGATTCCTCTCTATGTGATTTTGGACTCATTCAAAAGTTTAGCTTCCTTGTCAGGAAAACAGGGAGTTGGTGTGGGACAGATGTGCCACACAGAGGAGCCCATGGCCTGTGAGGTCACTGAGACTGGGAGCTCCGTGTCCTACTGGAGGACTAAGCCTCTTCTGAGTGTGGCCTGACCACGTCCTTCTGTGGACAGAGTTACTACATTCAATTTGAACAGACATTAATTTTTAATTTTGTCTTTACATTTATGTGAAAAGTATTTTAAACCTGAAAATGTCATGGATATGGATAGTTTCTCTTTATTAATGGGCATTTTGAGCTCCTGATGCTTTTTGGGTGCAAAATATCTTGAAAGAGGTTCTTTAAATGCATGCGGTGTGAAGCTTGTGCATTTTTGAAACCCAATACACAAGTAATAAGAAATAACTCATATTTGAAATTCCTGTCACAGTGCAAATGTGGCCTTCGTGCTGATGGAGAGGCTGCAAATGAATGATATCTGGGTTCCTAAATACCATGGAGCTCACACACTCGTCCTCCCACAGAGAGTAAGATATAGCTCAGCACTGCCCAGGCCAGAAATAGCTTGAGAGTCTAAATTCCTTCATGACATTTAGAAACAACAGTTGTAGGGAGAAAGGTCTATAGTCATGGCAATATTGCCTAATGATATTTTTTTCTGTGATGGTCATTTTATAATATTATTTTAAAGATTTTTTTAATTAAACAAGCAATGGAATTTTGAACAGAAAAATATGAAATTAAAACAATAAAAATTACCCATAATCACACTAGACTGTGATAACCAAACTGTGAATATTTTGGTTTCATAAGCTTTTAATCTTTTTCCTTAGGTATATAAAAATATTTAAGAACCAAAGAAAATTATATCACAACGGGTATATCAACTTAGTATCAGTTTTACTCATTTAATATGCCAAAGGTAACCTACTTATCCTTTGACTACTAGAGCTTTCTAAATGTCTGTATAATATTACATCAGATGAATGCAACATAATTTATTTTAAATATTTTCTTATTGTATATTTAGATTGTTTCTAATTTTTGAGTATGATCAACAATTCTTTGACCAGTATTCCTATAGCTAAAGGCTTACATTGTATGTCTGATTATTCCCTTAGTACAAATTTCTAACAGTGGAGTGTCAGTCAAAGGGTAAGTACAATGCAAACATTTAGATGTGTATTGTCAAATTATCCTCCACTAAGTTCCCAAAATATGCATCTTTACTGTCATGGTGTAACTACCCAAGTCCTGTACCCTTGAAAACATAGATTATTATCTCAGAACACCTTTATCAGTTTAAAACATAAACTGTGCTATCCTCTTGTTGTTAATAAGGGTGCATTTCTTTGACTACTCGCCTTTTACAGAAGAGTAAATGAAGATTAAGTAAGTTTGTATGAGTTATGCATGGGTGCATAGATGATGCGTGCAGAAAGCAATCACTTCAGTTTTCCATATTTGAGGTCCTCTCTGGACCAGTACAGTGCGAGACACTAGAAATTCAAAACCACAGATAATGCCCTCCTGGGTCTGTAGGGTGTCCTTGTTAGGTGGCAGGGGCGAGGCCCAACCAGTGCCCACAACAATGTCATAGCCCCAGGTGAGTGTGGGAGGGGAAGTTGCAGAAATATTTTCCAGCCAAAGAAATCAGTGAAGTAAAGATAGGCAGGAGGCAGGCAAAAAGGAGGCAGAACTGACAGGTTTTGGGGGCAGGAGTTGCCATGGATGAGGAGCCAGGCTTGGCAACACAGGTGCAGGTGGCATCTGTCATAGGCACAGGCATGGAGATCTGAGGGCTTAGAGGGGAGAAGACCATGCACCGCCAATGTCAACTGTGTGGAAGCAAACCTGGGCTACATCTAAGGTCCTGAGAGCAGGGGAGGAGAAAGGAGGAAGAGACAACAGAAGTCCTGGGTGGGAAGCAGAAATATTTCCTGAGTCAATGAAAGAGCCCCAAGCCTCCAGACCTGCCAGGGCTCAAGCAGGCAGCTCCAGATGCCAAGACCTATAATCCAGCAGTTCAGGTTGATTTTGCCAGAGTAGTGTGACAAGGCCCTGATTTTCCCCTTTGATGTATACCCATACAAAAGGCAGAAGAGTTGTTTGAAAAGCAGGAGATTCACAGTTACAAGCACGTAGGAAGCACAAGAAAAACTGGTAGAAGGGATCTGGGCCATTCAATGTTGACAGCCTTCTCCAGGAGCCCTGGCTGCAACAGAATGAGGAGGATCCTTGGGGGGTATAAAAAGGTGGGAAGGACAACAAGCCAAACAAAACATCACCCTCAGGACTACAGAGAAGTTATTTCAGGAGATGCATTGATTTCATGTTTTTGTTTCCATAGGTTGCTGTTTTGTAACTTTTATTTTTTCTTAGGTGAAAGAATTAAGCGTCCTCCCCCACTGTCTAAAGAAAGATGTGCCTGTCATGAAGCGTGCCCTTACTTACTTTGAAGGGGACAACCCTTTTCTAGCTTCAATATTTATTTCCTATTTTGGTGGGAAACTTTTAGGGAAGTAGAAAGAGAGCTTAAAGCCTTGCGGGAGACATTTTACATGCTTGCTAAAAAAATGCATTAAAATATTTAGTACATGTCCTGAATGTAACCCAGCCCTCCAGAGCTATTTTTTTCTCACTGTATTAGTCCATTTTCATAGTGCAATATAGAACTGCCTGAGACTGGGTAATCTATAAAAGAAAGAAGTTTAATTGACTCACCATTCAGCATGGCTGGGGAGGCCTCAGGAAACTTACAATCATGGTGGAAGGGGAAGGGGAAGCAAGGCACCTTCTACACAAGGTGGCAGAAAGGAGAAGTGCTAAGCAAAGGGGAAGAAGCCCCTTATAAAACCATCAGATCTTGTGAGAACTCACTCACTATCATGAGAACAGCATAGGGGAAACCATCCCCATGATTCAATTACCTCCATCTGGTCTCTCCTTTGACAAGTAGGGATTATGGGGATTATGGGGATTACAATTCAAGATGAGATTTGGGTGGGGACACAAAGCCTTACCATATCAGGGGGAGGGGGCTCACAACTGAATATTTCAGATAATTTTAATATGTGCTGGTATCCACAAACAAGAGCCAATGGGGACTCAGCAGGCAATGTCATGGGCCTTCTGTTTCAAAAATGATTCAGATAGACTTTTATGCTTTTATATGTGCCATATGGGAGTGGGGCATTCTCATCTTGTTCCTTGTTTTACCCTCAGCATCTACCTTTCATAGCAATAACTGATGATCATGAAATGTTTGTTGATTGAATGGCTGAAGTATAGACAGATGCAGCTTCTGTCCATGAAAGGCACCCTGCTTGCTCCTTGCACTATGTCCAGTGAAAACTCTCATTTCTCTGTGCAACTGCAACAGGTTTCACATCACAAGGAGCACAAGGCACTGGTTCAACTTCCACCCTGAAGCTCAGCAGCCCCATTTGCAGCCCATCAGCTGCCTGCTCCAGAATAGAGGAGGGAAGGGCTGGGCTTCAGAGTTTGCTTTTTTTTTCTCAGTTCTGTGAATGGAAAATTTCAAAGGATCCTGTGAAGGGATCCATATTGATACCTTGGAGTCCAGTGTACATAGGTCTGTTTGTGTGAACTCACCTTTTAAAGACAGAAAAAAGTAAAACATATATATTTATAGCCTCCTAGAGAGAGCCTTGGTGCTAGTTTTGATGGCTTGCTGGGAACACAAGTGAAGCCAAGGGGGGTATTGTGGTTGGGAGCATTGATTTTGGGAGGAGAGTGGTGCTGGTATCATTTAGGGAGGGACAACAAGATGCTCCTGTAGACCACCACTGATTCTCTCACGCTGATGACATCTGGCGGTAGTGACAATGTGATGGGAACCCAAAGAGATGAGGGTCTTGTAGAAATTTCACGTGGTTGCATCAACTTCAGCTTTTGGTTACTGGTGGATAGCCAAGCAGCAGGAGTAGGGCAGAATACCATGAGCCCGTGAACCAGGCAGAGAGTTGAATGACATGAACTTGAGTCAAGGAGGAGAAAACTAGGGGCGGGGCACATCTTTGATTAGTGAGTAACCAACAATGTGGACCCCCAGAGGGCTTAAGGTCCTTCTCTGAAGAACTAGATGGTTATCCCTGGGTCCTGTTATTGAGGCTAGTTTCTCTCAAGTTTCAACCCTAGTCAGATCACCATATCTAAATCATGGAAAGTGTACCACTGGTTACGTTAAGAGGTGATGTTTGAATATTCAGATGGAGATAATCAAAGTATTACAAAAATGACAAAGGATTCAATACAGTAAACAAGTTAATTTACACACCAGAGTCAAAATTTCACAAATAATATTGCATAAAGTGAAGATAAATTTTTAAAATTTAAATTAATTTAACAAAATAAACATAGTACTTAAATGTGGCTTTTTTGGTATAGATTATTTTCTTAGTCAAGATTTTTCCTTTCCTAGTTTATAAGTATTTTGTTGCTATTCTTTCACTCTCTGAAAATTGCAAAATGTATACGTAACTTTTCAAATACAAGTTTTTCCAAAAATTGTATACATCTCCTGAAAATGAGTACCTTTGAAGATGGCAGCTCCATTTCTGCTCCCTCTAATTCACGAGTTATTCTTGACTTGTTTTGTGGAATTAATTAGTTTCATCTTTTTCTTAATGGCAAAAACTATTTGTCATGATTGTTGCATATTTCCTACCTTCTTGATCCTCATCTTTTTCTCTGATTTAATTACATCCTTTTCTGAGGATATGCTGCAGATAAACTCTCTTTTTTTGTTTGCTGAAGAATGTCTGCATTTCATCCTACTCTTAAAAAGTGGGTCCTAGAAATTCTAGGTTGGCAATTATTTTTTATTAGCACTTTGGTGATCTCGTTCTTCTGGCATCCGTCTTTCATCATTTCTGTTGAGTAGTTAGTGGTCAATGCCATTCTACCGCCTTGAAAGTAAGCTGTTTTATTCACTACCTTGTGGATTTATGCATGTGTGTGGTTGTTTCTTTGGTTTTACTATTGTTTTTGGTTCATCCAACTCACCATGACATGTTCAAGTGTAGTTTTATGTTTGTTTACCCTCTATAGGTTTATGAACTTCTCCTTGGCTTTCTTTTGATGTAAGGAATCAGCCACTATCTTAAAATGTTACTTACAAATATTGTCTCTGCTCTATGCTCTTTCTCCTCTTTGTTTAGGAATCCAAGTAAAAATATGGTAAAACATCTCACTGCCTCTGTGTCTTGCTGTGATGCATTCTGCATAATTTCTTCTGACTGATCTTTGGATTTGCTAATACCTACTTTAACTACTTCAAAATAGTGAACAACCATTGCATTTAAAAATTTATTTTTTGCATCTTTCTGTTTTAGAAATCTTCTTTGTTTCCTTTTTCACACATTCCAGTCATTTAAAAAATATTTACTTTATTTTAGATTCAAGGGGTACATGTGAATGTTTGTTACATGGGTATATTGCATACTGGTGGGGATTGGGCTTCTAGTTCACCCATTACCCAAATAATGAATATTGTACCTAATAGGTAGTTTTTCAACACTCACATCCTCTCCCCTTTGGGGAACCTCAGTGTCTATTATTTCCATCTTTATGCCCATGTGTACCAATTGTTTAGCTTCCACTTGTAGGTGAGAACATACAATATTTTTATTTTCTGTTTCTGAGTTAATTCACTTAGAATAATGGTCTCCACCTCCATCCATGTTGCTTCAAAGGACCTGATTTCATTCTTCTTTATGGTGGTGTAGTATTACATGGTGTGTATACATATCACATTTTCTTTATCCAATCAATTATTGATGGACACATAGGTTGGACTTAGGTTGGTTCCATGACTTTGCTATTGTCATGATATTGTCCTATAATGATTTGTTTTCCTTTGGGTAGGTGTCCAGTTATGAATATTTCCGGGTCAAATGGTAGTTCTGTTTTCAGTTCTTTGAGAAATCTTCATACTGTTTTCCATAGAGCTTGAACTAATTTATATTCCCACCAATAGTGTATAAGCGTTCTCTCTTTGCTCTGCATCCAAGTCAACCTCTGTTTTTTTCTTTTTTCAACTTTTTAATAACAGCCATTCTGACTGATATAAGATGATATCTCATTGTGGTTTTAATGAGCATTTCTCTAATGATTAGTGATTCTGAGCATTTTTTCATGTGTTTGTTGGCTGCTTGCATTTTTTTTTTTGAAAAATGGCTGTTCATGTCCTTTGCCCAGTTTTTAATGGGGTTATTTTTTTCTTCTTGAATTCTTTGAGGTCCTTGTAGATTCTTGATATTAGTCCTTTGTCAGAGGCATATTTTGCAATTCTGTTTTTTGTTTTTCAAGCTTGGCGAGAAAGATTTTATTCAGGACCAGAGCAATAGTTACAGGGACCACTGAAATATTGTCTGACAGTGGGGAAGAGAGATTCCACGCTGGTCATTTGTAATAGCTTTCTTTTATTATTATTATTATTATTATACTTTAAGTTCCAGAGTACATGTGCACAACGTGCAGGTTCGTTACATATGTATACATGTGCCATGTTGTCGTGCTGCACCCATTAACTCGTCATTTACAGTAGGTATATCTCCTAATGGTATCGCTTCCCCCTCCCCCTACCCCATGACAGGCCCCGGTGTGTGATGTTCCCCTTTCTGTGTCCAAGTGTTCTCACTGTTCAGTTCCCACCTATGAGTGAGAACACGTGGTGTTTGGTTTTCTGTCCTTGCGATAGTTTGCTGAGAATGATGGTTTCCAGCTTCATCTATGTCCCTACAAAGGACATGAACTCATCCTTTTTTATGGCTGCATATTTAACAGCTTTCTTTTGTTGAGATTGTTTCAAGTTTGTTCTAGCTTTGTACACTATGAGAAGAGTTGTTTTACAAAATTTTTCTCTGATTATTTTTAAATCTAGGGTCTTTGTAGAACTGTTTCTTTCTCCACTATTTCTTCTAGTTCTCTGTAATGGTTACATATATATATATATCTGATACATATGTACATATATATCAGCTATATACATCATATAGGTGATGCATACATATACTGTGAGTGGATTATTTTCCTTGGAATATTATTGTGGAAATTCTTTCAGGATGAGGAGGAACTGCACATTTGTTTCTATCAGGTATTGTGAATTGTTTTAAACTAAATTTATAGCTTGAGTTTTTGAGATTGTAATTTATGCAACAGCAACATTTTCCCCATGCTTTGTTCAGCACCAACGAACACTTCCTTGCAGACACATGGAAGCAGGAGTGGGGTAGTGTGGGTTTACTTTTGGTTTATGCTTATTATGAAATTATAGCCCTTTGGAGGTCTTGTTTCATAGGAGGAAAGTCTTCTATTATCATATACGTGTTGCTGGGGACTTGAGATTTTCCTTCTTCCATGTCACTCCACAGAGCCTGAAAAACTGAAGCTCAAATTCACTGCTTTCATGAATTCTCCAAGGGCCAAAGGGAATTCAACGTTTAGCTTACTTTTCTGGGATCAAGACATCACTTAGATTTTGGTCTTGTAATTCCTTACCATCTTGTATGCTCTTTGTTGCTCAAAAATCTTCTTTTTCTTCTATCTTATCCAGAATTTCTAGTTGTTTTTATCAAGAATGTGAGTTTGAACAACTGAGCATATTATTTTATTGGAAAAGTGCAATTGCTTTTTACTACCAATTCCTAATTATCCAGAGGATCTAGAACAAGTGGATTTAACTCTCTGGCCAACTAAAACACAAATGTATTCCAAAAATTGGTTATCTGTTCTTATAAAGCTATAGTATATTAAAAGATATTTAATACATAAATAACGGTAAACAAAGTATCCTCTACTATGGTTTGAAAAATTATTTAGAATCTTGTGATCGTCTTGGGTCTCTCTAAATGCCAATGATCACCAATGAGTTTGACAAATAGAGATGTTACAAGTGATTGGTTTAAATCTTTGATGCACCTTAAATGTATTTTCAAATGTGCCCCTAACTCTTTATTTTACCTGACTGTATTTCAGTGCATCAGTTTAAGGGAAAACATGAGATCATGGGTTTAAGTGAGGCTTCATCATGCCAAGACAATGTGATCAGGTAAGTACTTGCCCCTCTACATGTCAGCATTCTCACCTGTAACATAGTACAAACAGGACTTTGTCTGAGTCCCTCGCAACATTTTGTGGAGCATCAAATAAAATAAAGACTGTGAATATGCTTTGTAAACCTTGAGTTTCTATACATATGCAAATGTAAGAACTGGTAAGACATAGAATGAACAAGGGAAATAGAATCCTATTTTTATGTTTCAATTTTATGGATTGCTGGAAAATTGAAGTGTATAGGAGTCTCCCTGTAGTTGCTCACTAGAATGCCTTTGGCTGGGTTTACTGGTATTGCACAAAAACAGCTGTCAGCAAAGACAAGACTTAGGCACCCAACAAGACCTTTTATTTTCACATGACTGAGCCTCTGATTTCAATATGCGTTCTGTGTTTTTCCCAGAAGTTCTTTTGTGTTATGTACAATTACTCTGTTGAACAGATTTATTTGTTTTTTTCCCCTCTTTTTTTGTTTGTTTGTTTTGTTTTGTTTTGTTTTACTGTGAGACAGTGATGCCAATGCTTACGTATTTAGGATGGGGGTCGCAGACTCTGTGCTTCCAGGAGAAGCCCCCAGAAGGTCTTAGCTGGCTCCTGAGGGGGCACATTTGCTGTGCTCCCTGCACTTTACCTGGTGCCACGAAGCATAAAGAGCACAAACTTGGACAAGAGTCTACATTAAAGTCCCACTCCTTTATGTTTGTAAATATGGGATATTGGGAAGTTGCTGCACCTTTTTGTTGCTCATTTTCTTCACTGAACAACAGAAATAGAAAAATTTCTTCTTAATAGGGCTTAAGGGAGACTCAAATACAACACTGTATATGATGTTCTTTTGCAAATTGTAAATCAAAGTACAAAGTTTCAAATATATTCATTATATGTATATATCTAGCTCTTTATTCCATTTGGTTCAAAAACTTTATGTGTTCCAAAAAATTATGGAGGTGATACATATCTAAGTATATTTGTCAAATATAAATATCATGATGTACAAACAAGGCTGGACAGCTTTTATCAACACATTATCTCCAATACAAAAAAACAATGCCTGGGCCTGAATAGGGACCACATGAAAATATTTCTTAAGTCAATGAAAGATTATTTAATAATTAAGAAAAACTGGCCAGGCGTGGTGGCTCATGCCTGTAATCCCCTCACTTTGGGAGGCCAAGGCGGGCGGATCACAAGGTCAGGAGATCGAGACCATCCTGGCTAACACGGTGAAACCCCATCTCTATTAAAAATATAAATACAAAAAAAAAAAACCTAGCCAGGCGTGGTGGCGGGCGCCTGTAGTCGCAGCTACCCGGGACGCTCAGGCAGGAGAATGGCATGAATACGGGAGGCGGAGCTTGCAGTGAGCCGAGATCGCGCCACTGCCCTCTAGCCTGGGCGACAGAGTGAAACTCCGTCTCAAAAAAGAAAAAAAAAAAAAATTGGCAAAGACAAGGGTGAGTTTAGAAGGTGAAATCTGTGCTGTGTATACTGAGAAATTGCTTGGGGTGACTCATTTGATTCTGAATATCTGCATTAGCCAGCGCAGGCTGGCATAACTAAATGCCACAGACTGGATGGCATAAGCAGCAGAATTTCATTCTGTTACAGTTTTGGGGGCAGGGAAGTCCAAGATCATGGAGCTGGAAGGGTTTGGCATCTGTTGGGGCCTCTTACTGGCTTGGGCTGCTTTTTCCTCATGTGGCCTTTATACATGTGAGGTTGAGGGGAGAGACATTTGTCTCTTTCTTTCAGTATAAAGCCACCAGTCCTAGTAGACTGAGGTTCCACCCTTATGACCTAATTTGACCTTAAGTGCCTACTAAAGGCCCTGCCTGTCTTCAAAAACAGTCACATCAGGGATCAGAACTTTTATACATAAGATTTTTGCAGGGACACAATTCAATCCAAAGCAATATCTTATCAAGATAACGATATGTTTCCACCCAAATCTCATCTTGAACTGTAGTTCCCATAATCCCTACCTGACCTGGGAGGGACCTGGTGGAAGGTGATTTTATCATGGCAGCAGTTACCTTCATGCTGTTCTCCTGTTAGTAAGTGAGTTTTCATGAGACCTGATGGTTTTATAAGGGGTTTTTCCCTCTTTTTTCCCACGTCTCTTTGCTGCCGCCATGTCAAGAAGGACATATGTGCTTCCCCTTCTGCCATGATTGTAAGTTTCCTGAGGTCTCCACAGCCATGCCGAACTGTGAGTCAGTTAAACCTTTTTCCTTTATAAATTTCCCAGTCTTGGATATGTCTTTATTAGCAGCTTGAGAAGAGACAAATACAGATAATATGACTGGTTAGACAATTTGAGAATCTTTATAATATTTTTCAAAAGAAACATAAATATTGTATTTTTTTCTCAGTAACTGGTGAGCAAGGAATTTAATTTCTTTGAATGTGTTTTTTGTACTTGTGCAATAGGGATTATAATTCGTGCATTGACTTAATATTATTATAACACTCAAAGAATGTATCGTGCACTAGTCCTCAGTAAACTGTAGCAAAGCCCTTGGGTTACACATGTGAGTTGTCATCATTCAATGTCCCCCTTGCCGTGGGAGGGAAAGAAGCATGTATGACTGGCACTGTGATGCACACATGGGCCCCCTGGAGATGTGGAGCAGGTGATGGATCTTCAGTCTCCATTAGAACCTTATTACTGGACATTTAGAAAAAGGCAGAAAAAGTTAGCAGCTCCAGAACTGCTGGATCATGATTGTGCTTCTGTTTTGTATATATCTCCATTGACTTCAAGTTACTGCCCTCTTGGACCTACAATTCCAATCCCCCTCCCCATTCACCCACAGAATAATGAGACTGTGATTTAAACTAGAAAGCCAGTAGCTTTTCTTCTTTATTCTTTTTGAGTGGTGGCCACAAAGGGGAGAATTTAAGAAATATGTCGTTGTTGGCATAAAGAGAGCAGAGAAAAACCTTCATTTGTTTATTTTTTTTCCTTTCTTCTATTTTCTATTCTAAAGCTGCATGTGGTCTCCTCCTAAAAGGAGTTTACTGGTAGCATATTAAACATGTCTAAGACACTTCTGAATATTTGAATATAAAGTATTTACATAACTTGTTAATTTATTTGTTTATATAAAAGATATGGTGGGTCAACTGGGTAAATAGCTAGCACACTGCAGACTACCTTGGCCTTTTTTTCTACCTGAATGCCTTGTGGCAATGAAAGAGTTGTGAAAAGGAGCAAAGAAGAAAAAGCAATTTATAGTCAAATTTTGAGAATTTTTAAAAGAGGAGGAAGAGGAAAACAATTTGACAGAGAAAGGAGGAAGAGGAGGAAAGTAAGAAGAAAATAAATAAAGGATCATGTATTAAAATCAGAAAGAAATATACAAAAACCTAAAGATGACATTGGAATCAATGAAAACAAGTATACTAGGGTCAGATTTTTGCCTCTCATCTCTAATCTAACACAGTCCATGTAAAATAGTTACAGCATCATAACTTCTGTCCTCTTTATTCAGAATTAGCAAAGTCTGAACTGACTTACCTGAACAGGAAGAACTAGTTGAGTAATTTCTTTTAGCAGCATGGTAGTGAAAAACTTTAGAATCATATAAACTTAGATTGAAAATTCTGCTCATTTACTCTCCCGCCCTGTGACTTCAGGTAAGCTTGTTGATCTTTCAAACTTCAATTTCTTCTTCCGTAAAATTGAGATAGTAGGACCTGCCTTATATATTAAATATACATATAAACCATAGAGATGCCTCTGAAATTAGCATAAGCTCCTTTGGAAATTGAAAATGGCAATGTTTGGGATAACTTTCACCATTTATGTGTTTGCTGAAGGTAAAAATATCAGTTAAAAATATCTTTCACTGAAACAAGTGAAAGTACTTGTTTCACTGAAACAAGTACTCTTAAATAGGAATACTTTACGTATTGAGCAGAGATAAAGTCCTGATCATGGTCATGGACTTGTTGCACCACAGAGGTCTCCTGCCACTACATCAGTTTCTGTGGGTCCAGCACTACAATTCCAGATTGCAGCGAGCAAAAGATGACACCGAGGCTGGTGCTCTGGTGAGAATTTGCATGTGTCTCTAGGTTCCTTGGCTTCCAGTAGTATCTTTATTTGTGCAAGTTTTGTGTTTTGTAAAAGCTAGAAGGTCAATAATCAAAATGGCATTTGATTGCTTATTCATTATTTGGTGGTGCAAACATGTAGAATATTTTCTGTTTCTATTTCTGGCAAACGGAAGGGATGGTAAAACTCGACACAATATTGGACGAACATTAGAGGCCCAGGACTGGCCTCAGTCATTGAAACTTTGATTAACAACTCTGGGTGTGATGGATAATTTTTGTGTCCAATTCACTTGGACATGAGGTGCCCAGACTAAACATGGGTCCTGGCTGTGCCTGTGAGGCTGTTTCTGTATGAGATTAGCGTTTGAATCAGCAGACTGAGTAAAGCAGGTGGCCCTCCACTGTGTGAGTGGGCATTATCTGATTCATTGAGACCTGAATAGAACAGAAAGCACAGGAAGGGTGACTTCACCCTCTGCCTCACTGCTTGAGCTGACACATCAGCCCCCTGTGCTGTTCTTGACTGGGTCTTATACTATCGACACTGGTTCTCGCAACTACATCACTGCCTTTCCTGGGTCTCCAGCTGCAGATGGCAGATCATGAGACTTTCAGCCCCCATAATCACATGAGCCAATTTCTAATAATAAACTCCCTCTCTCTCCTTCTCTCCCTCTCTCTCTCTATATATATATATATACACACACACGTATTAAATATATATGGGTATATATATACACACATACACACATGCGCGCGCACACACACACACATACTCTTGATTCTGTTTCTACAAAGAACCCTGACTAATACAAAGGGCAATTTCAAGGATTTGATAGATATATAAAATATTAAATCCCTTATACATATAACATCACGTGTGTGTGTATGTGTGTGTGTGTCTCCTTTCACTGAATTACCTCCTGATTTTTATGTCTTTAGGATGAGAACCAGGGCTATTTTTCTAATAACACAGATACCTTTCCTGAAAACAATCATCCTAGCCATCCACAATGGCAAAGATCACATATGTGTATGCATGTTTGTGTGGTCACATATGTGTGCATGCATGTATACATGTCTGCATGACCACATATGTGTATGCATGTGTATTAGTCAGGTTCTCTAGAGGGACAGAACTGATAGAATAGATGTACATATAAAAGGGGGTTTATTAAAGAGAGTCAACTCACATGATTAGAAGATAAATTCCCACGATAGGCCATCTGCATGTTGAGGAGCAAGGAAGCCAGTGGTGGATCAGTCCGAGTCCCAAAACCTCAAAAGTTGGGAAGTCAACGATGCAGTCTTCAGTCTGCGGCCAAAGGCCCGAGAGCCCCTGAAAAATCACTGGTGTAAGTCCAAGAGTCTAAAAGCTGAAGAACTTGGAGTCTGATGTTCGAGACCAGGATGCTTCCAGCACAGGAGAAAGAAGAAAGCCAGAAGACTCAGCAAGTCTGTTCTTCCATCTTCTTCTGCCTGCTTTATTCTAGCTGTGCTGACAGCTGATTAGATGGTGCCCACCCAGATAGAAGTAGGGTCTGCCTCTCCCAGTCCACTGACTTAAATGTTAATCTCCTTTGGCAACACCCTCACAGACACGCCCAGGAACAATACTTTGCATCCTTCAATCCAATCAGTTTGACACTCAACATCAACTATCACAGCATATATGTATATATGTTTGTTTAAAAACACAGCAAGATATCGGAATAAGCTTTGTACACTAGGACTATTTGCAAAGTTATTGTGTGAATATAAAGAACTAATATATATCTTAAAATTTTCTGTAGAGGTAGTTGTATACACAGGCTGTAAAAGTCAGCATTTTTCCTCATATTATTCCAGAACACATAAAAAAGCAACAAGGAAAATGGAGAAAAAAAGAACCAAATATATCTTTAGTGAAACTAGAAACAGTTAGAATCCAAAGATTTCAAAACGTATGTAGAGATGACTAAATCTAGTTGGAATCAGGCACAAGCTTCATGGGAGTAAATGAAGCATGGAGGTAGTGAGGCCAATGGCTGATAATCTCAGAAAACACCAACAAAATGTACTCCCTGAAAATTTGGGAAGTTCACTTCCATGTTCAAAACCTATACTCCTTTTTTTTAACCACAGGATTGGGAACCAGGGTACACGGTCTACCAGAAAAAGTCCCCTCCTGGACCCAGTTTTGTTCAAGGGAGGAACAAGGGAGATTCAACCACACAGAGAACCACCAGAGGAGCCATACTTGCAGGAAGCAGTCTGTCTCTGTGACAGCCCAGTAGGCAAGAGCCATTGTGGTGTGAGGCCCAGAAGGTTGTCTTAATTCTCTCTATGAACCTCTGTAATTATCTAGGAAAACCCAAACCATTTAGTAATATATTACAAAAATAAAAGGAAATAGATACCCATTTATACAAAAATTATCTAAGCAAACATTTGAAAAGCAAAACTCAAGTATTACAGAGAAAATGAGAATTATGGAAGACAGACGAACGGATTGAATACATACATTACTGGAACATCCAAAGAAGAAACCAAAAGAGACAGAACCAATACTTCAAAATTATAATTCAAGAACACTTCCGTGCAATGCATGAAGACTTGAATCTACCTTTCAAAAGGGCACATCAGAAGCAAGGAATATCCATTCATGACAGGCAAAAAGTGAACCACATCTTAATAAAGGTATTGGACTTTAAAAAAATAAAGTATCTATTGGGCAGCCAGAAAAAAAGAAGTCACACACAGGAGAAATGAAGAAGGCTGTCCTGATCCTCCTGGCTCCCCTAGCTGTAGTGAAGCTGGATGGTAATGAGGGAAGACCAACAAGATTCTCAATGCCAGCCAAGGATTTTTATGTGCAGCCAAGCTAGTCTTACTATGTAGACAAGATACATTACAATTTGTTGCAGTTCTTATCAAGCAAGAATTCAGGAAGAAAATATTTTCATTAATGTTTTTGAGAGAACAAAACATGGGTATGTGGAGACAAAGGGCAATACATTTGGTTACAGAAGGAAGGAAAACAATAACAACCAATTAAAGGAAGGTGCTTTGGTAAAATACAGCAAAAAAAAAAAAAAAAAGCTTGTGAGTATTGAATGTATTTTACTGTAGACTAAAACCAAATGTGGATTAGGGTTACAGAATAGGCTGGAAATGTCATATGCCCCAATAACATAGAAATAATACACTTTAAAATGTCAAAGGTGAAGAAAGATAGTGAAGGTAAGGAAGTCTCATTAATTACCTCACTTGTTATGACTACGATGCAAAGGATAAATTTTAAAGGTGGCAAATCTAGCAAAAGAAATAAAAGCCTACTTAGCAGTGCAATGGTAAAGTAAGGAGGATAACATTTACTATCCTCCTTACTTACAAAGGGCACCAGCCACTGTATGGTGGTGGGGTGGTATCAACTCAGTCATACCCCTACCTGGAACCTAGGTTGTAATGTTAGTTCCACCAGTACTCTTCAGATCAGACAGCATGATAAAGGGAAGGAAGGCATTAATCAGCACAAGCAAACAATAGCTGATATGGTTTCTGCCTCTGCTGTTGGTCTATGTTCTGTGTTGATAGTCAGCTCCTCTTTTATATTTTTTCAAATCACCTATCAGTGCTCCTTTTATCTTCTACCAACACCTTGCCCTATCAGAAATTTTAAACTGGTAGTATGACCAAAATGTTCATTCCAATAGAATGCAAATCCTTTACAGCTACAGTTTCCCACTAGCCATTATCTTTGGACACTAGTGAATTAAGGAGCCCCAGTAAATTGCCCATGTTCTAAATGTTATCTTCTTTGCTCCCATTGTATACAAACACTCCAACATCCTTTGGGCACTGTAAAATGACAATTCAAAGTAGGAATTCTCTATCTCATAACATGAAAAGCCCAACATGATTATAGAACAGTCTCAGATTCTTATTGAATGAAACCAGGACTATGTTTCTTGATGGAAAATTCTTCCCTTGGCCCTAGGACTTCACAACACACTGAGGATAAGGAAGTAAGAATGAAAAATACAGATCCCATCAGTGTGAGACTGAGGGAGGTCATACCCAATTTCACCGTTTTGTTTTCTGACCATGTGTTCTGGTATTCTGGCTTTGTGGAAAAGGTAGAGTGAACTTACAATTCAGTTATCCAAGTCAGGTCACTTTTGACGGTGAAAGGAGTTGTTGTTAATAATTATGTTAGAAATTATTATTTTTATGTCCTGGGAAAACTGGAGCACATGGTCACACAAGAGACAGGGTCATACATTGGTCATTGCTCCACAGCCATTCTGCATGCTGGAGAGGAGTGCTCCAGGCCTGCAGCGTGCCATCTCTCAGCTCGCGCTGTGTGAGAACCTCCAAGAAGCCACTTCCCCTTCTGTAAAGCCACTGGGTATCTGCAAGGCAGGCTACCAGCAGCAAAGGTGGGCAAAGAGGGCACTGGCCAATGCCTGAATTGTGGGATGTCTTAATCTGTTTGTTCTTCATTAACAGAACATGGACATGGAGGCTATGGAATCTATTGAAAAAAAACATATTTCTCACAGTTGTGGGTCCAAGATCAAGGTGCCAGCAGATTTGGGGTCTGGTGAGGGTTGCTTTCTGCTTCCAAGATGGCGACTCTTGCTGGGTCCTCACATTGCAGAAGGAATATAAAAGCAAACAGGATCAAGCTAGTCCTCTAGAGTGCTGCTATAAGGGTATATAATCACCTCCTCAAGGCCTCACATCTTAATCCTGTCACACTGAGGATGAAGTTTCAACATGAATTTTGGAGGGACACAAATATTGAAACCATAGCAGGAGGCAGGGAGTGTTTTCGTGGAGAGAATACTATTGCCATCACTGCACTAAGGCAGAAAAGGAGTGGGAGAAAATTACCCCCAACTCTCTGTCCTCGGGGCATCCCATCACCTTACATTGATCTCCATCAGCCAAACCCACATGGAAGTTCAAGCCCAGGAAAGCCAGAGTCATGCTATTTATAGAGATATTGGCAGTTTTGAGGTGCATAGAGAGGGGTCCAAGTCATGCCATTTATAGAGATATTGGCAGTTTTGGGGTGCATAAAGAGGGGTAGAGAATAAAGAGGGGTAGAAAGATAAGTGAAGATAAGCCATCACTTATATCTGTCAGATACTGTGCAGCAGGGGTTTGAGGGGAGCTGGCTGGTTTTGGTCAGTGCTGTCTGTGAACACAGCCTTGGGAATGGAGAGACAGGGCTTGCTGGCTGGATTACAAGTGGGGAGCATCAGGGCAGGTTATTTGCTCCAAGTGTAGTGGGCAGACTACCTTGTGGTTTTAGAATTTGGAAACTTCAGTAACTTTGCAAAAACTGCAGACACAAAATTCAAAAACTATCCTCCATCATATTTTAAAATTAAAGAACACTATCATTTTAAATGTGTTTTAGGAACACATCTCCTTCCTCATGGTACTTGCCTTTTGTATAAATATCTCAAGCTCAGTTAAGCTTTTCTTAATAAAAGAATGGATGCACAAAAGAGGACTATTTTCTGCTTGTTCCAATATCTCTTGAGGTTATTAACATGTTTGACTTCTTAGTCACGATAAAATGGCTTTCAGTTATGACCCCTCCTCTCCTTTTTTTTTTGAACTTTCCCAAGACCACCATCCAAACTCAAGCCTTCATTGCAACTGATCAAATCCAGTGCAAAAGCTTTATGGTCTTATACGTAGCATCTGCCTTCAATCTGCTTGCTTCAGTGCCTCTTCCACATTGTTACCCAAGTATCTTCCTAAAACATCACATAAGTTGGGTTATTTTTCTGCTCAAAAAGCACTCATGGATCCTTTTTGCATATATAATAGAACACAGTTCTTAGCCTAGCATTAAACATGTTCCATAATCTGAGCCTAGTATGTTTTTTCTGGCTCTACTTCATTCTTTAGCTATCTATGCAATACAGATACGAATTTGAGCATGCCCGACATGTCTTGCCTCAGTTATTTCATTTGTCCAATTCCTTTCATTTAGCGTGCAGTCACCAGGATTTGCCTGTGCTGTAAACCCCACTGTAGCTCAAGGCTCCATTCAGATTCACCCTCCTCCATCAAGCCTACTCTTGACGGTTACATTTAATCCTTCCTGATAGATTATGTCCTTATCTTCAAGGTGGACCTTCTGTTCTGGGTGGTATTATTCACCTTGTGGTTTCTGGGCTGTCCTGGCCAAGTCTTCCCCCATAATGTTAGCCATCTCTCAGGCTTAAAGTTTACAAAGCATACATTGTCCTTTTTTTTTTTTTTTTTTTTTTTTTTTTGGTTTCTTTTTTTGAGAGGAATCACGCTCTGTCGCCAGGCTGGAGTGCAGTGGCATGATCTCGGCTCACTGCAACCTCCGCCTCCCAGGTTCAAGCGAGTCTCCTGCCTCAGCCTCCCAAGTAGCTGGGACTACAGGCACATGCCACCACGCCCAGCTAATTTTTGTACTTTTAGTAGAGACAGGGTTTCACCATGTTGGCCAGAATTGTCTCAATCTCTTGACTTCATGATTTGCCCGCCTCGGCCTCCCAAAGTGTTGGGATTACAGGCGTGAGCCACCACGCCCAGCCAAAGCATACATTTTCTCATTTATCTTTACTTGTGATGTGCTACAATCATAGATATTAACATATTTCCCATTTAGCAAGACTAGGAAACTGAAGCCCGTAGATTTTAGTCACAAAGCTAAGTAGTATACACCTCAGAAAGGAATTAATTCCCAGATACAAGGATGTATCATGCACCACCATTGTCTCTGCTCTACAGCTGCCAAAGTATAGAAGTAAAGTGGGTGCACATGCTTCATTCTTCACCAGTCCACCAAGGATCCCCTGAATCCTTCTGCTCACATAGGCGATGGTAGTCAAGAGACCCAAAATGGGTCGGTCTGGAAAAGCAACTGATGAATTTAACTTTCTACATAGTTAGAAAACAAAAATCAACTCACTTAGAGAAGTACCTGGCAGAATTTGTGTATGATTTAGCGTCTTTGTACTTTCTGGATAAAATGAATACTACAGAAAAAGCATTTATAAATGATAAATCTAGCAATCCAAATAAAATACCATCTACTTTGTGATGTATTTCTTTTTCTTTTTCTTTTTTTTTGAGATGGAGTCTTGCTCTGTCACCCAGGCTGGAGTACAGTGGCGTGATCTTGGCTCACTGCAAGCTCTGCCTCCTGGGTTCACGCCATTCTCCTGCCTCAGCCTCTCGAGTAGCTGGGACTACAGGTGCATGCCACCATGCCCGGCGAATTTTTGTATTTTTTAGTAGAGATGGGGTTTCACTGTGTTAGCCAGGATGGTCTGGATCTCCTGACCTCATGATCCACCCACCTCAGCCACCTGAAGTGCTGGGATTACAGGCATGAGCCACCGCGCCTGGCCTTTTTGATGTATTTCATAAATAACTAGAGTGGCATTTCTTTAATCAGTTAAAAGTTTGTTATATGCAAGAATTTTAAAAGTTTGCTACATGTAAAGGGCAGGCTTTCTAAGTTTGTGACCGATCACAAGGATCCGAACTATTTTGTATTTGTTTCAGATAACTGTAAATACGTAGAAATTCATGTTAAAATAAGTGACACACCATATTTTTGCATGTTTTATTTATTAAGCTTGTTATTATATGTTTTCATATATTTTTTCTTCTGTTTTGATCAAAATGATGGGAAAAATAAGCTTGCATATTATAAGGAACACATTTTCCCCAATAGTAAGTGGCTTTTGTCTTTTGCTTTTTGATAAGATCTTTCAAAGAGACTTTTAATTTTCATCATTAAGTTTAATTAAATTTTGTAAAGTAGCTGGTTCAATATCACATGGCTTTGAGCATGAGTAATCAAATTGTGCATGTTTCCTGAATACTATCATCAACTTCAAATCTTGAGTTAGAATATGCACTTAGAGTGAGTTGACATTGATGACAGTGGGTATAACCTATGTTTCAAAATGCTTTCTTGATGATAATGTAGAATTTTTGGCTGACTCCTTGCCATTGTTTTAAACTTTGTTATGTGGTTGACAAGAGTATATACAACTAATTGAAGAAATGTAGCTCTGATATTTTATTGTTCTTGAGTTATCATATTATCTAAATTTGGTATTTCTTTGTAAGAAATTTTTTAACCCACTTAACCTTTTGTGAAGTTAGTTTAGTTAAAAGTAGACAATTTAATCCTTGAATTCACTTGCTGCGGTTAAGATGACTGTGCCATTTAACAATAGCTGCAAGAGATCCTGCGAGTGGGGCTGTGGGAGCTCCTTTGCCCTCTGCAGCGCCCACATTTCTCAGGAAACCAGTGACTTCACTTGCTATGCAAATCTCTGACATGCAGCCTGAGTGGGGAGTCCAGAATCAGTCTACATGTTCAATATTAGTAACACTTAGATATTTGCCTACTTTTTAAGATAATAGGAATATATACAGAAATTCTCACAATTTATTCCCAGAACCAAATTGACTATTTTTTAAATTCCATTTTGAATACTTTTGATCTTGTAGATCAGATAAGTCCATATTGCTTCTTGGTCCATACTGAGGGTTTGATTCTCTTGGATTCCTGAGGAAAATAGGCTCCATGGCCCAGTAACTGCTGATGACCTCAAATTCTTTCCGTCGTTGGTGCATGGTCAACATCAGCAGTTGATGAAACTGAAAGTCAATATTTCACTTTAGCTTGTCCTGGAACTAAACTGAGAAGAGGTCTTTGGAACTGGTGTCACACAGGGAGAAGTATCCCAGTGTGAGGTCAGATGCATGCACATTTCTCAGTGATGTGACTACACACTGTGAACTGTGAGACTGACCCTTTCTCCATAGTGAGGAAAAAGACCTTGTTGAAAAATGCCAGAGTACTATCTTGGAACCCCAGAGTATTAGCATGACTCAAGTATCAAGGGCTGTTTTTTTTTCCTCCCCAAAATGGCTTAGAAAACAAAATGTATGGATCTGGTTGTCTCTTATACAAAGGCACATTCGAGTTTGTAACCTGTGTAAATGCCGTAATTAAAACCTTGTTTTTACATGGATTCATTATGTTAAATTCTTCAGTAATTACTGACATTTTCTTTAATGTGTACATGTGGCGAACATAAGAATATGATTAACTCGAGTTAAAAGTGTAAGCAGTAATGAGCATATTATGGGTCTCCCTTTGTCTTTGGTCACTCTAAGCTTCTTGACAATAAGGCTTGACTTTTTATAGATTTGCTGCACCAAGCAATTTTCTGTAAGCAAATAAATGCATGTAAAGTAAAAATGACAACATTCATATACATATGTTGAATGGTACAGCTTCTCTTTACATTAGCTCCCTGAGTTACAACCTCTCCCCTTGTGTAGGTACAAGTCAGTGATTAAAGTGCAGAACAACTTCCCCAACACAGGAATCCAGCTTCTGAAAATATCTGTGCTGGAAAACTTGCAATGGAGGAATGGAAGACTTGAGAAAGGGAGGGCTGGGAAACAAGAGCTGTGACTCACCCTGAAGACATTCATAAATATCTATTTTAATATCTATTACAATACAGCAATAAAGGCAAACTAAAAAAGGCTATACAAGGCATTTTGCACATCTTCATGTACTGGGTTCTCTGAAGCCCATTTCCTGTTAATATCTTTTGCTGGAAGAATCTTCTCAGGATCTCCTCTCCTGTCTGTTCCAACCAGATGCTCGTAGATTCATTTTCGTTCCTCGTGGGTAATACACCCACTGACAGACATGTTTCTTTGCTTTTTTTTTCTTCCGAGGGGGGTTTCTCCACAAGATTCCTGGTTGAATTGATGGAGTGAAAGTCTGTCTGTCCCCTACTTATTTTTTTTTTTTGGAGACAGAGTCTCACTCTATCCCACAGGCTGGAGTGCAGTGGCACTATCTCAGCTTACTGCAACTTCCTGCTCTTGGGCTCAAGCAATTCTCATGCCTCAGCCTCCCGAGTAGCTGGGATTACAGGCGTGCACTACCATGCCTGGCTAATTTTTGTATCTTTAGTAGTGACGTGGTTTCACCATGTTGGCCAGGCTGGTCTCGAACACCTGACCTCAGGTGATCCGCCTGCCTTGGGCTCCCAAAGTGCTGGGATGGCAGGCGTGAGCCACCGTGCCTGGCCTGTCTGCCACCTTTGATGGACAGTGTGACTACAGGGACAGAGGAAGGTTCCCCAAAGGCCTGCACTCACCCCCTCTAATGCACGTCCAGGCCCCGTCCTGAGATGGCATCGTCTGGCTCTCAGCACTCCCCTCCATTGCCCAAAGCCCTTTTGCAGGACCTCTGCCTGTTCTTCCTGCTTTGTGCTTTGTTTTGTTGTATTTTATTTCCTTTTCTTTCCTGTTTCTAACCCAGTCATCTCTTTTTCTAATTATTCCCAACCTATATAACTCACATACACTGGAGGAAATATCTTCATGGAATTAAAACCACATGGAGTAACATTTCACATAAGCAGAATTCAGGAAGGATTTCAGTAATTCCATCCCAAACACACACAGGCAAAGGGAGTGAAGATTTCTTCAGCAACCTGGTGGCAGAAAGACCATGAAAAGATCCAGGCCAGACAAGTATGCAAACAAGACTGACTCTTCCTTTCCACTGGAGCTTTGGGTAATTGCCCTGACAATTCTGTGATTTGCTGAAGCCACAGAAAATCAGTTTTAAAACAGGATTTCTACCCTTGGCTCACTACATGACAAATAATTTTATCCTGTAATCTTCTGATGTTAAACAAAGATGGCCCTCAATGTAATTGTTACAGTGCCTCCTCCCCACCTCTGTTAGCCGTTGCTTCTCTGCCTCCCATGAGTTTAGTGTAATCCCAGCACTTTGGGAGACCAAGGCGGGCAGATCACTTGAGGTCAGGAGTCAGAGACCAGCCTGGCCAACATGGCGAAACCCCGTCTCTACTGAAAATACAAAAATTAGCCAGGCATGGTGGCTTGCGTCTGTAATCCCAGCTACTTGAGAGGCTGAGACACAAGAATGGCTTGAATCCGGGAGGCAGAGGTGGCAGTGAGCTGAGATCGTGCCACTACACTCCAGCCTGGGAGACACAGCGAGACCCTGTCTCAAAAAAACAAAAAACAAAAACCGAACAAACAAAAACTGCAATTGCTGAAACGCCCTTTTTCATCAATTGTATATATTGGACCAGGGTCACCAAAACATGGGAAAAGTGTAATTTCTGCCTCTGAGTAACTCACAGTCTAGTGGGAGACACCATTTATTCATCCCTTCTTTCATGAAACACCCATTGAGAACGTAACACACCCTGGGAGAGGAGAGGTCATTTGACCGTGACACAAGATAATAGTCATAGTCTTTGACCTCACGGAATTCACAGCCTAGCCATGGAGATTAAAAATAAAAAGATCTAATAGAATAAAGAGTAATAGATTTACAAACACTGGAAACCCAGTGTGCAGTAAAACTGAAAAAGAGGGCTACCTAACCTAGTATGAGAGGTGAGGTAGAGGTTAGGGTGAGAAAGGATGGTATAGGAAGGCTTTCTGGAAAATTTCAAGATAAATCTTGAGGATAAGTCAGAATTATACAGGTGAAAAGTAGAATAGTGCCTGCTACCTTGCAATTGTTCGGCAAACATCTGCAATGATTACTAACTGTCTGTCAGTTCTTGGCTCTGCTTCAATCCTCACAGTCTAAGCTCACTGCAGTTAAATCTTCAGTCTCCAGCACTGCACTTGGGAAAGCATCAAGGAGTTGAATGTATATGTAATTGGAGTGCCAGAAGAAGAGAACCGAGAGAGAGGGGCAGAACAGCTCATGAAGGGAAAACCCACTACATACAAACAAGAATACTGCAGACTCCTCATCGGAATCTATGTAAGTAAGAAAAAAGTGGCCAGAAACTATAGAGCTGTTCTTTAAAGTACTTAAAAACATTTTTGCCATCCTAGAAGTCTTTAACTAGCAAAAATGTCTTCTGAAAAGAAGGAGCCTTTTCAGAACAAATACTGAGCTAATTCATTATTAGCACATTTGCACTACATAAGTGTTAAAGAAAATTTCTTTAGTAAAAGAAATATAATACCGGAAAGAAAATTTGAGCTCTAAGAAAAGAAATTAAGAGTCCCAGAAATGTATAAAAATTATGTAAACATTTTTTATTGTTTTTTTCTCCTTAAAAGATAATTTATTATTTAAAGCAAAAACAATAAAGTGTTATAGGATTTGTGGCACATGTTAAATGTATGCATTTGAAGTAAAATGTATGATAACGGTAGTGCAAAGACAGAAGAGAAAAACTGACTTCTCCTGCTGTACATTCTTTATACTCTACATAGAGCTGTGATTAGTTAAAGATATGTATTGTAAACTCTAGATAAAATAAAAATTTGAAAAATAAAAATAAAATTAAGAAGTAAGATGGAATAAGTAGAAAACAAATAGAGAGATGGTGGATTTGATTTTAGTTTTATCAATAATTATATAAATTCAAATAATCTAAACCCCCAGAATTTTTAAAAATGGGAGATAAAAAAACAATAAATATTATGTATTATTTGTTATCATCATTATTTTATAAAGGGACAGAGCATAGATTTGGACAGAAATAGTAAGTTTTACAATAAGAAATATTACCAGAATTGCATAACATTTCATGATGTTAGAAGGGTCAATTCAACAAGAAGACACAACAATACTAAATATTGCCTAATAATAAAGCTTTAAAACATACAAAGAAAAAATATACAACAGAAAAAAGAAATGGATATATCCCGTTATTGTTGGAGATTGTAGATTCTAACCCGATTTTTTTTCGGTAACTAATAGAATGAGATAAGAAACCAGCAAAAGGATAGAAGAAAAACAATACTCTTAATCAGATTTACCTGATTGACTTTTCTAAAACAGTCCACTAAACAGCAGTATAAAAGACATTGTTATCAACTGCACATTTAAAACATTCACTAAAATTGATGATAATCTGGGCTATATAAACAAGTCTCAGTAGATTAAAAAGGACAGAAATCATACACAGTATGATCTCTAAGCACAACTAAATGAAACTAGAAATAAATAATTTCCAAAAGTTCTGAAATGAAACAACACACTTCTAAAAATTCCTGAGTCAAGGAGGAAGTCACAGATGAACTTAGAAAGTATTTCAAAGAGAACAAAGATGAAAACAAAAACAGAATATATCACAATTTGTAGGATGCACTTAAAGTAGCCATTTGGGGAAATGTGATAGTATTACATGCTTATATTACAATGGGAAAAATTCTGAAATTTATAAATTTCAAATCATTCATGATATGTCAAGTCTTCTCAACTTGTTTTTCTTAAGGACTGTTTTGGCCTTTATTATATAGTTTATAAGTTCCACAAAACTTATTGGGAATTTATTGGAATTTTGTCAAACCTGTATAATTTTGTCAAACTGAAGCATAACATGAATATGTTTGAGAATTAACATTATTATATAAGTGAGACATTTAGCCTATGAACATAGTACATATCACCCCTCATTTTGATGTTATTATTGTACAAAAGTTTTATATTATTGTATATAAAGACTTTGTACACTATTTTTAAATTTATTCTTAAATTTTATACTTTTCATGAAATATGAAGTTAATTTTTTAAATTATTAACATTATTGCTGGTGTAAAGAAATACAATTCCTTTGGACGGTGAATTTTGTATCTAGTAAACTCATTGAATTTGTTTATTAATTTAAGTAATTCATGTACAAATTTTTGGATTTTCTATTTAAATAATCATACTGAAACGACTTCATTCTAATAATTTCTCATTATTACATTTACATATTTACTCATCTTGTTCCTAAACTCAAAGATAATATAGTTCACTCTTTAGTATAAGTACATTATACATTTAGTGTAGTATAGGTACATTACGAAGTATAATGTTTACTAAAGCTTTTCTGTAAAATCTTTCTCAGGCTAATAACATTTACTTTTTTACTAGAATATAATATTAATAAAACATATTCTAGAAAAGCGTAAAATTTACCAAATATTTAGCTTTTTAATTTAAGCAGCATGGAGAGAAATGATGCTCTCATGGTTGAAACGCAGAGGCTGGAGGCACAGATGTTCTTAGAGCTGCTATATTGTTTGAATCAACAGTGATGTATATAAGCAAAATTCCACAAAACCACAGATTTAACTGCCATTATTATTCAGAAGTATCTGGTGTTACTTCTGGTGTAACAAATGGACTATTGTTAGGATAAAGAATATCCATATGAAAAAGTGCTTTACATAAAGTAGAAACTTAAATAGTAACATAATCTGGGTACAATCCAGCGATAATAATTAGAGCTTTGCTTTCCTGGAATACTATGTGCTAACCCTATTCTAAGGGATTTAGATACAGATTTCACCGATTTCAAGAGAAACGTTTGTTTACTTGTCCAAATTTTAGTATCTGAAATTGCAATGTATCTCACATTAGATAAGCATAACTTAATTTCAGCATTATTTAATATTAGTGCATTAAAAAGTGTATGTCATTACCAATGGTATTTTAGATTTAGTGAAATTTTGTATAATTTCATGAAACACTAGACACTATGGAATCAACTATAGTGTAAGGTCTACAAAAGCAGGAAATTCTATTTTAGTTATTCTTATAGGAGTCACTTGATAAGTATACGTTGAATGAGTTGTCTAATGAAATAAATAAAGGCACAGCATTCTACCGTGATTCAGGGGACACTAGTTCATCCTCTGGCCTCATAACACTTGAGCAATGATGTGGACATCACTTGGAAACGCTCAGTTTAATCAGGTATGTTCATAAAGAGGGCTTCTCATTTTTCTGTGAAAATACTAAAATATACTGTCTTTAGGGAGGAAGCAAACAATGTAATAAAATATAGAAAAATAGTTAAGCATGATTCAAATTAAAAGCCCTGGAATTTATAAAGATACGCTTTATTTGTTAGGGAAAAAATTACATTGTGTAACACTCTATTCCCCATGATTCCTAGTAAATAAGACAATAAACCCTTTAAGAAGAACTTTGTCAGAAACAAAGGATCACTATTTCCCGAAGAGCTGCAAAATACCATAGGCCAGCATTAATACAGGTGATAACTGAGGTCATAAAAGCCATTTAGACAAGTCGAGTTGAAAATGATCTAAGAAGGGCCAGGCCACTCTCCTGTGCCCCTTCCCTACGCAGCTGCGCATTGCTTTGCTTTGACAACCTCCTTCCATGCACCCCGTCCCACACCCACAGCCCTGCTTGGAACTCTCCTAAGTTCCAGACTCAGGTACTCAGCTGCCTCCTAGAGCCCTCTACCTGCAGGTGTCCAGAACGCTTTGAGTTCAGTATGCTTACAAGTGAAGTCGTAAAGAGCCAAGAGTGCAGGATTGGGGTCAGGCAGCCCCACTTCTTAGTTATGTGTAGACTTCTTAGTTTACTTGACCGTCTTCATTTTCAGATTTCATTTCTATAAAATAGCAATGGGCTTTGTAGAATTGCTATTAGAGTATTGTAAAATAACGTAGGTAATACCTCTAACAAAGAGTCAAACACATATTGGACATATAACGAATGTCTGGTACCGGCTTTCCCCTCCTTTCACAAGCTTAATGGCAATGCAGTTAAGTCAAGGACCTGGATCAGAATTACGGCATGAGGGACACATTCCATGTGTGTGCACACCCGTTCCTGGATGGCTTTTCAAGGGTCTTCTCTTTTCTGCCACCTGACAACAAGTTCTTCAACTTCCCTACTTGGAAGTGGCTGCCTGCCATGAGATAACCCCCTTTCTAATTTGTCCTGCCGTGAACAATGCACCCAAGGCATCCTTCCTCTTACTCCATCTCTCCTGGAGCCTGCAGAATGGAGCTCAAGTTTCCTGGAGCAGCCACTGTTCCTGCATCTCCCCTTCTGCCTCGCGGGCTGCCAAGCCTGCGTCCACCGTGCGCATGAACTCCAGCATCAGTAGGTTTCATGCCTTTGCTCCGTGCTCCTACCTGGGCTCACGTGAATGTGCTCTTCTCTCTTTCTGAAATGTCCCTTTCCTTTGAGCGATTGCGGAAATCCTCCTCATCTTTTACAACTAGTCTCAGATGCACCCTCCTTCAGGAAGCCTCCTATGACAGGCCTGTCTACACATGGCCCAAACTTGGTTTCAGATCATTAAAACAGAAAGAAAAAAATGAATGGTGTGAAGGGAACACACAGATAGCATGTGGCATGGTTGGAAGCTGTGGTCTGATCTGTGGTAAGTCCTGAGACCACGGCTTTCTTTGACTTTTGCTGCAGCCCTGAGAACACAGTGGGCCTGCTCAGGCATTTTGCTGCTCTTCTGATCAAGCCCTTTGTTTCTCTGCCTATCTTGTTTCCTGCTTTTCACTTTCTTGTTCTCACCTGGCTGATTTGTAAATAATAAAATAACCGAAGCTAGACAATTCCAGCTACTTAAGATAACTGTGTTTCCAGGGTATCTGTTTTATGTGTAGAGAGGAAAAAATAAGTAGTCACAATCCTGGATTTTCTATGTGAATAAGTTTGCTTAGAGAGCAGCAGCTGTTAAAATATAAATGTGATATTTGAGTTCAAACGGGAGCAGAAATTATACTCAGTGTGGGCCAAAGAAAGGCATTTCAACGACAGGGCTCTTTCATCTGGAGTGGCGTGCCTAATTCTGATTTAGAGAAAAGCAGGTCTGATATGGTGCGGTGGAAAAGGAGGCCTGGGGCTGGGCATCAGAAAATCAGCTTTCAAACACTTTCTCCAGGTTGTAGCTGAGCAACTTGAGGCTCTTTAGTGAAATGAAAAAATAGTAGGCGTCTTGTCCAGCTCAGAAGCATATTGTCACAGTGTACACACAGATGGCTGAAGGCAGAAAACACCACACCAGTTCAGTTCCCCCCAGTGAAAGCTATCTTGCCTTGGTGGAAAGAAGTCACAAAATCTGAAGGTTTATCGTGAACAGGCAAAAGAGGTTCACTTGTTTTCGTGATTTAAAACATTTGGCTTAAATTGTGTCTCTCTCCATTTTAAATGTAAATTATAATAGGGAAACAGGAGGGAAATATGCAAGATTCTGGAAAACCTGAAGTTTCCATGTTTATCTTTTCTTTAGTTCCTGGCTCTTTAGACTTAACCAACCCATTCCCTAGATTTAGTTATAACAAATAGCTGGGGTAAGAAAAACGAGTTTGGTGATATTTTTAAAACCGTATGCACAGTCACTTGGAGACCCTTGAATGATGTTAGGAGACTGAGCTTCCCATACTCACTGGGACACATACAGTTGCTCTTGTTTGTAAGAGAGGACTCTTCTGAAGTGTCATTTCCTCTGTTGCTAGTATCGGCCTGCCTTCCCCTTGACCCCTGCCTTGTGGCCACCACTGTATCACATGTCCACACCCTTCCTTGGCTGGGGCCCTGGAAGCCGGGGCATACTGAGTGGGACAGCTGGCAGGGGCTCGGGCTGGTGCGGTCACTGACAAAGAATCCTCCTCCAGCCTGTCAGTGGCAACTCTGCAGCTGTTGGCCCGCATACCTGGCATACCTCCATCTCCAGGCAACTGCTGGGTGTGGGCAGGGATCCCAGCAGCACCCACTGGTGTCGGCTGCCTCCCACAATGCCAGCCCCCAGGTAGCCAAGAGGAGTCATCCAGGTGTCGGGGAGAGCAGCTGAGAGAAGCAGCGAGGGCGGGGGTTGTGGGAGAGAGGAGAAAGTTGGGAGGGTCGCCCACACACTCAAGGAAAGCTTGGTGCAAAGAGAAAGAGACTGCATTTCAAAAATAGTCCTGCTCTACCATCCTGAACCTAGTCCCGATCCTTTCTTGAAGAAGTAGCTTCCCAAGTGGGTCTTGCCTAAATAATGTATGTGGACGTGGGAAAAGCACGGACTTGGCAGCAGTTTCAGAAGGTTCCCTGCTGCTGGTGACTTTGGAAAAGTCCCTTAACCAGCGTGAGCCTCCATGTCTTCCTCCAGAGCAGGGGACTCTGTACCTTCCCCCCAGGAGGCCTGGAAGGATTTTGTTAGGATTTCCTGATAAACTCACTCAGTGGATGAAAGGGGGGATGTTTGTAAAGTTGTCATATTTATGTTGAATGTAAGATGATTGAACTCTCACCAATATGCAGAAATCAACCTTAACGAGCGCTATATGCAACACAAGAGATTTGTTTTCATGAGTACACACCTAGAAGATGAACCTGTGCACACCACTTCACACTTTAAAAATGTCTCTTTTTTATTTTGCAGTTCTTTAAATACTAACAAGAATGGTTTTTAAAAGTGTTTTTAAATATGGAAAAATACATATGACATAAAATTTATCATTAACGACTTAAGATGTGCTCAAGTCAGTGGCATCGTGCACGTCGACAGTGCTGTGGAGCCGTCACCACCATCCAACCACATAACCCTTTCATCTTGTAAAATTCAAACCCTGCACCCACTGAACAACAGCCCCATTTCTCCTTCCCTCCAGCCCCTGGCAAGCACCATTCTATTTTCTCTTGCTATAAATTTAACTATTCCAGGTACTTTATATTACTTTTAATGGCAAAAACCACAATAACTTTGCACCAACCTAAAATGAGTTGAATCATGTAGTATTTATTTGTTTGTTTGTTTGTTTGTTTGTTTTTGACTGGCTCACTTCACTTGGCATAATGTCCTTTGTTTATTATCAGCAATTACATTTTAAAATTTCTAATCTTAGAAAAAGAGGCATACTGCTGTCAATGAGAGGTCAGCAGTTTCAGAATATATGAATAGATGACAGACACAATAGACTTAAAAAATTATTACCACTCGTGCCAAGAAAACTTGCAAAAGTGTTCTTTCTCTGATGTAAACATGCCAAACGTCTGAATGTGTACGCATGTATGTTACTTCCCCCACCCCTCTTTTCTTTCATTTTTATCTTTACTTTTTTCTAGGTAAGGACCGATTTTATTGTGGGGTGAAAAGTAACATAGAGCTGTACATTTTAAAGTGACTTGTATTCTCTATGTTAAGTTCAGTAAGTTGCCTCTGCTGCAGGTTGTAGGTATCTGTGGTCAGCCCTGCATTCTATCTGCCCATTTCCCCTGTTTTAGCACAGCTTGCCTCTCCCCCACAACCCTGCCTAATTCTACTTGCTTTCTTTGACTCACTCATGAAGATTAAGTAGGTACTAAGTAAAATAAAAGTATTTTACTTATATCTAAATCTCATGCCTTTTTAACAATATCAATATTACTTTTCTCACTTCAGAGATAAGGAAACGGAGGCTTGAAGATCTTATGTAACTGACTATAGCCTAGCATCCATCTCAATGGGCATCAATAACTAGATTGAGTGTGTTTTGAGACAAATCCCAGAGGCTGCCCTGCACAGGATGTAGCAATCATCACTGCCTTAGTCATCTGACTTTTACTTTTTGCTTGTGTGCTTGTTTTTGAGACAAGAGTCTTGCTCTGTCACCCAGGCTGGAGTGCAGTGGCACAATCACCGCGTCCTGCAACCCTTGCCACCTTGGTTCAAGCCTCCCTCAGCCTCCCAAGTAGCTGGGATTATAGGTATATCCCACCATGCCTTTTTGTGTGTGTGTGTGTGTGTGTGTGTGTGTGTTTCTTTTTTTTTAGTAGAGATGGGGTTTCACCATGTTGGCCATGCTGGTCTCAAACTCCTGACCTCAAGTTATCTGCCCACCTCGGCCTCCTAAAGTGTTGGGATTACAGGCATGAGCCACCATGCCTGGCCCTGACTTTTGCTTTCTATTGGGCTTACCTGTGTATTCTCCCACTCTTGGGAGAACTCAACGCTCCTGAAGAACACAGCCCATGACTCCTCATTTCTGTCTCCTGGCAAAGGCTAGCACAATATTTTGCGCAAAGGTTTTGCTTTCTTAATGATAAGTGAATGAAATATGGAAAAGTTTTAACATAAAAATATATTCAAGTTAGCATTTTGCCTGGAATTTATACTCAATTACATCTAGGAAATTAAGTGTACATAATTAACATATATGTGGATATCATTTTCCTATTTGAGTAGTGACAAGATGGAGGAAAGGCAAAGAAAAGCTGGAGAATTTGAAATATGCACGAGGTCATTTCTGATCCAGAAACAGGAGACATAAAGTAGAGATTGAGATCATTGACAGTGGGCTTTCTTGAGTCGGGTTGAGAAGGGGTCAGTCCTTCTAGAACTGGATCCACCCGTGTGTGTCTCTCTACCCAAGGGTGTCCACCTGCTCTCCATTCCCTCATCTGTCCACTGGAGTGCACACAGCACCTCTCCTGGGAATTAAAAACGGTGGTGCCTGAGCAGCTTTCAGGGAGCCAGTGGCACTCGCTGCTCAGTGCACATGAGCTAAAGAGGAGTGGAGGCCTCAGCACAGGGCCTGGTACTAACTCGAGAGATATTCGTTGTGCCCTATACCCAGCAGATACGGAGTACATGGTCAATGTTTCATTATTTTGATAGATATTTTCTTAAATTTGGATTATAATCCTTCAATTTGGATAAGACAGACAATATTGATGGGTTGAGGTACTTTGTCAAAGAACGTAAAGAAAGATAATGTGAAGAAAGGCAATTTTGTGATTAAAAAGGAAGCTTTATTCTTAGATTTGTCAATAAGTGTCTCTTACTGAATTATTTGCTTATTAGGCAAAACAGTGATATCATTGAATCATTCTAAAATTCCTTCCCTTTTATGTCTTGAGGTTATGAACACATGTAAGGCACCTCACGTGGCATCTGACAAACTCAACAAGTCAATGAATGAACCAGAATAAATAATCATCTATTTTTTTTCCCCTGAACATCTCTACAGTTGAGACAGTCTTAGAATTTCTCTCCTGCATTCCAGGATATTAGACTGATGAAACTGAATTCTTTTTTTTTTTTTTTTTGAGACGGAGTCTGGCTCTGTCCCCCAGGCTGGAGTGCAGTGGCGCGATCTTGGCTCACTGCAACCTCCGCGTCCAAAGTTCACGCCATTCTCCTGCCTCAGCTTCCCATGTATCTGGGACT
This sequence comes from Pongo abelii, assembly GCF_028885655.2. NCBI lineage: Eukaryota > Metazoa > Chordata > Mammalia > Primates > Hominidae > Pongo > Pongo abelii. The sequence goes on from NC_071997.2 coordinate 127,310,812, forward strand.
ACAGGCACCTGCCATGACACCTAACTAACTTTTTTGTATTTTGTAGTAGAGACGGGGTTTCACCGTGTTAGCCACGATGGTCTTGATCTCCTGACCTTGTGATCTCCCTGCCTTGGCCTCCCAAAGTGCTGGGATTACAGGTGTCAACCACCGCACCCGGCCAAAATTGAATTTCTTTCTTTTCGCCAACTCGAATTTCTTCTTATCATGTAAGGTCATCTTACATAAGTGAGACTCCTTTGTTCCCTTTCCCTTAATAACAAGCCTACATGGAGGTGAAGGCGGTGAACGCATCTCTTCTCATCTCAAAACATCCACGTGCTCTTCCATTTTTTTCTGACAAAGAAGGGAGACGAGGTGACACGAAAACGCACTGTGGGCCTTCTGAATGAGACTAGTGTTATTTAAATAACTTGACTTGGATGGGTGCAGTGGCTCACAGCTGTAATCCCAGCTCTTTGGGATGCTAAGGCGGGTGGATCACCTGAGGTCAGGAGTTCGAGATCAGCCTGGCCAACATGGTGAAACACCGTCTCTACTAAAAATACAGAAATTAGCCAGATGTGGTGGTGTGTGCCTGTAATCCCAGCTACTTGGGAGGCTGAGACAGGAGAATCACTTGAATCCAGGAGGGGTAGGTTGCAGTGAGCCAAGATTGTGCCATTGTACTCCAGCCTGAGCAAAAAGATGGAAACTCTGTCCCAAAATAAATAAATAAATAAATAATAAATAACTTGACTGGGAGGTCATTTTCTGCTGTGTGCCAATTTCCCGAATGCCTTCTAAGTTGTTATGTGCAGACTGTCAATACTTTACAAGCAATGAATTTCGCAGCTAACAAAATTCTCAGCAAGATAGTTTAAGGGACTTTCTCAACGTCACACTCCTTGTTACTGTCAGAAAAAAGCTGAAATGCAACTTTCCTTTCTGTTACACAACAACGACCCTTGTTTCCCCAAGGCTCCATAAATTCATTTACGGACACCAACTGATCACTCAGATTAGTCTCTTTTCAATTTTTTTGTCAAAACAAGAACCTGTAATTATACAGCAAAAGCACAAAAAGTGTTTTTTTTTTGGTGGGACTGTCACTTTATCTTTTATTTTAATTTAATTACAATAGGTTTTTGGGGAACAGGTGGTGTTTGGCTACATGAATAAGTTCTTTGGTGATGATTTCTGAGATTTTGGTGCACCCATCACCTGAGCAGTGTACATTGTACCCAACGTGTATTCTTTTATTGCTCCCCCTCCCCCATCCTTTCCCCTGAGTCCCCAAAGTCCACTGTATCATTCTTATGCCTTTGCATCCTCTTTACTCTTTGTCTTTTTTTTCCCTTTTTTTTATTATTATTATACTTTAAGTTTTAGGGTACATGTTCCTCCTCATAGCTTAGCTCCCACTTATGAGTGAGAACATACGATGTTTGATTTTCCATTCCTGAGTTACTTCGCTTAGAATAATGGTCTCCAATTCCACCCGGGTTGCTGTGAATGCCTTTATTTTGTTCCATTTTATGGATGAGTGGTATTCCATTGCATAGATATATTCCATTGCATATATATATTCTATTGAATATATATATATTCCATTGCATATATATGTACACATATATTCCATTGCATATATATACACACACACACACACACACACACACACTTACCACAATTTCCTCATGCCCTTATCGATTGATGGGCATTTGGGCTGGTTCCATATTTTTGCAATTGTGAATTACAAAAGCACAATAAAGTTGGACCATCAGGACATGCCTCTGGCCACGGCCACCCCACTATCCCCCACCATGTGTAGCTCTAGTACTAGGAGTTTCTATTTTTGGCTCTGTGGTGAATTTCCTTCTTATTTAGTGATATCATTATACTCCTATTTCTTTGTTTCTGGACATGACAGATGAGGACTTACCTCACCAACGCTACTTGGTCTTCCCTATCACCTGTCAATATTTTCATACATCATCATCAGTTTCATTGGTTGCCTCTTGGCTTTAGAACACATTTAGATTTCTTTTTGATGTCCTATCAATATTTCACAATATCTCTTGACTCCCTACTTTAGAAAATGTTCATTGGATCTAGCATTCCCCAACCCTCCTCCTAGTCTGGGTTCTATTGTCTGTCAGTTTCACATTTAAATTTTCAACATTTCTACTAGTGGCACTCACTTCTGCCTATCTGCCAACTCTAAACTTTGAAAACCAATAAATGACATCAGTATTATATGACCATGTAAACACTGTTCAATGCTAGGCTAAGGATGATGGTAGGCTCACATTTTCTTTTCCACAGGCATACTCTCAAGACGCTCTAAGTCACCCAATAAATTGTCGTCCATTGGCATTGCATGAAATCATCCTATCAGTTTTCTTCATAATGGAACCATTCATTTTATACAGAATTCTGTTTTCCTTTTTTTTATTGCAGTGTTGTTTATTATTCTACCCTACATATTTTTCATACTCTTAAATACACTTCTTATTTTAGCAAGTTACCTTTCTACCTCCAGACCTCTTCCTGTCTTTTATTATCTTGTTGCTCCCAGGCAGCATCCTAGCAGTCGTCTGGGACTCCTCTTTAATTTCCTGAGCAGAGTCAACTATTTTTATAATCTCATTGTAAGTCTTCTTTTTACTCTTCGTTGGGCTTTTCTATTGTTTTACTGAAGTATATTTTTCAATGCAACTCCCTAAAAAACAAATGCTACACGGAAGGTACACTTTCCAGGTCTTTGCGTATCTGGAAATATTTTGGTTTCGTCCTCAAATGTAATTGATACCTCAGTGGGTATAAATTCTATGTTGAAAATCATTTTCCTACAATATTTTAGAGGTATTATATCTTTGTCCTTTATTATCAAATATTGTTAATAAGAAATTTGATGTCAGTCTTATTTCTGTCTGCAGGTGACTTGATTATTTCTTTCTGGAAAGTTTTAGAATTTTTCTTTCTTTTCTTTCCTTCCTTTTTTTTTTTTTTTTTTTTTTTTTTTAAGACTGAGTTTCAGTCTCTCTCTGTTGCCAGGCTGGAGTGCAATGGCATGATCTTGGCTCACTGCAATCCCCGCCTCCCAGGTTCAAGCAATTCTCCTGCCTCAGCCTCCTGAGTAGCTGGGATTACAGGCATAAGCCACAACACCCGGCTAATTTTTGTATTTTTAGCAGAGATGAGGTTTCACCATGTTGGTCAGGCTGGTCTGGAACTCCTGACCTTGTGATCTGCCGGCCTCGACCTCCCAAAGTGCTGGGATTACAGGCGTGAGCCAACGTGCCTGGCCCAAGTTTTAGAATTTTTCTTTTTAATCCTTGTGTATCTTTGTTGCTATTGAATTAAGTGTGTTTAGCTTTTGGTGGAAATTTTCATTTGAAGATTCTGGTCACTCTTCAGCCTGGAGGAAGTTTCTTCTGTTATTTTTGTCATTCTACTATTTATTCTGCTATTTCTTGCTCTCTGTTTTATTTTCTTTACTTTAGGATCTTTATCAGTTTGATATCTGTCTCTTACATTGATTTTGTCTGAGTTTTCCTTTGTATTTTTAATCTCATTTTAAGGTCTGGGAGATTTTTTAAAATTTTATTTTTGAAAACTTTTATTGTGAAGTATACATTAGTCCTCATATATTTACTCTCCAAGAGCAGTTGTTTTCAGCATTTTTGTGTGCGTGTGGCTCCATGATAACATCCTCCTCTCTCCTGTAGCTACCTTTACAAGCACAGAGCTGCTCTCACCACACAGCCAAAGAGGAAATGAGGATATCAGTCCTATAACTGCAAGGAACTGAATGCTGCCAACCACCTGAATGGATTTGGGCTACTGAGGTAGGATGAGTGTGTCCAGTGGTGTGGTTGAGTCATTTGTACACTATTAACTAATCTCTTATTTTCAGTCCTACTTCTAAATATCAACCTCTCTCCTACTTTCTAATTCTGAACCCAGGGCCTCCCTGAATTCCAATGGCTAGATTGCTTGCCTTGCTTTTAAAGCTTCTGAGCTGCTTTGCTTGTTTCAGCTTACTATCTTCTCCCATTTCCTTCCAGAAATTGGCGGAAATCCCTTAACTCTTGTTTACTATAAACCCCACCTCTCCAATCCACTCTTTGAGGGATCCTAAGCTTTTATTTCAGTGGAGGTTTTTGAAAGGTGGAGAACAAATGTGTGTATTTATTCTCCAACTCTGAACTGGACCTGAAACAGTCTTTTTAAGGAGCAGATTCTTGAACTGATAGCTGCTACATCATTCTTTCTTGTTATTTTTGTTAACATTTGCATTAAGGCAATGCCCTTACACAAAAAGTGAATTGTTGTTCTGCATAGTAAATATGAAGACAGACTGACAGACTTTGCCAAAGAATGGTAATGAGCTAAGACCTTAAATGGGCCTTGGAAAAAGGCTCATTTACATCTATGTGTTATGTTAGGAGGTTGTGTGGGGTATTGAAGAGAGCATAGGCTTTGTCTAATACAGGGCTGTTCCACGGAGCCTTCAGTTAATCAAGTAACCTCTTAAAGCTCATACTCAAGTGGATAAATATTCTTTCAAATATCACAAAATTACTGAAAGAAACTACAACAATTGCATGATATCAGCAAGTACTTAATGAATTTATTCTACAAGGATTCATATTCATACTCTGCTGGACACTGAATATCTAATGGGGGATAGGACAGGGCTTGCTCTGTCTAAGAAGGTGCATTCTTAGAGATACATAAGTAAACAGTCAATTTTATAACAGTGTCAATTACCTGCCTCCACTCTACCTACGCTGCCCCCATCATCTCTGGTGATGGCACAACCTGGGCCACAGGTGGACTACTTTAGCTAGAGTGAGGTTGAGAAAGACTCTGGTGGTACATGTGGGCACAGGATGTGAAAAAAGTAAAGGATGGAGATAAGGGGAGGGGACTGAAAGAGACTTTGAAATATCTAATTTGGAATATTTCAACAGAAAAGCTGAGTTCATCACCAAATATAGAAGAGATTAAATACTCTGCATACAAAGCAAGAGTATTTAAAAATGTAAACAATCCTTATGAGCGTAATAGAAAAACCAGTATACCAGGAGAATGATTTTAGGGTCTAAGTTTTGCTCTGCTACTATTTAAGACTCGGGCTTCAAAAATCTTTCCTAGACATCAGGTCTGTTTCTACTATGAGAATTAAATGACAGTTTTTTTTTCCCCCAGGTTCAACATGTTATACTTCTTATGAAAGGTTATTACATCTTTAAATTTTTAACATTTTATTTCATTTAATTATTTTCTAAAAATTTTTTATAGGCATGCGGTGGCTCACGCCTGTAATCCCAGCACTTTGTGAAGCCAAGGCGGGTGGATCACGAGGTCAGGAGATCGAGACCATCCTGGCTAACATGGTGAAACCCCATCTCTACTAAAAATACAAAAAAAAATTAGCTGGGCATGGTGGCATGCACCTGTAGTCTCAGCTACTCTGGAGGCTGAGGTAGGAGAACCACTTGAACCCAGGAGGCAGAGGTTGCAATGAGCCGAGATTGCACCACTGCACTCCAGCCTGGCGACAGAGCGAGACTCGGTCTCAAAAAAAAAAAAAAAAAAAAAAAAAAAAAAAAAAAAATTAAAGACAAAGTCTTGCTGTGTTGCCCAGGTTACAGTACAGCAGCAAAAATCATAGCTCATTACAGCCCCGAACTTCTGGGCTAAATTGATACTCCTGCCTAAGCCTGTGGAGTGGCTGGGATTACTGCTACACTCTACTGTGCCTGCCCAGTTGACATCATCTTTTTTTTTCATGAAGTGAGAAATGAGGTTAAAATCTTGGCTGAATATTCACCAGATGCATCAAGGCAGTAAAATATATAAGACTTCAAATTAAATTTAAAAAGAGGCCAAGAAAATGTTAAGGCACTTAATTTTAGAAAGGCAAGCACAAAAATGGATGGAACTCAATCGACTGAATAAATCGAGCCCAAATTTTGAAAGAACTGCCAATTAATCAGTCCAATAATGTTCAAATCCATGCATTTATAGAATTGGGTTTATGAGAAAATAATTATAATCCATACAACATAATGGTTTTGTTTCAACATCACCGATCAGATTCACATTTTATAAGCATAAATACACCAACACAAATGCGGTACAAATATCTGTTGTGATAATAAAAGATATTTATTAAAAATTTAGTCTAACATTTCTCATGAAATGGGAAGCTATTCAAGTGCATTGTATAAATTGACTCCATAGGGGTCTCGATAAAGTAGCAAATGAGTTTTTTAGTGTTATGAGCTCTTTGAAAATAGTCCATGAAGGAAAACTATATTGTTTGCCAGCAAAGGAATTGAATCAGATTACCATCATTGATAAAGGTAGAAGAACTAATTTGAGATTAGTCAGTTATTCTTTTCAGAATTTCAGTAATGTCACAAGAGATATTTAATTTGTATATCAGAAGCCTTGTTTCCCAATGCAAGTTATCGGTCTCAGAACATTTTGAATGGATAAACAATTGCTGGTTTGTTCTAGAAGAAGCTACTCTAGCAAAGCTGGAGGAATTCCACCAGACTGACAGAACAACACAAATAAGTCCATGCCTGATGCACAGCAGAGGCTCAAGGCCAGTTTGTGGACTCGAAGCCCTGTTAGAATGGATGGAATTTGGTCTTATGAAGCAGATAGAAGAACAGGAGCTTGACTGTAAAGATTTGTCTCCACCTCTTAATAAAGTGTATCATCTCCGAGACGCGGGTCCTTCTTCTAGGTATGAACTCCTTGTCTTTTAAGTATAAACTGCCTAACTGAGACTCGGTAAAATTATAACTAGCATGATACTCATCCTTGGTGTATTTATGTTTCAAATGGGACTCATGACCCTGTGGGAATCCGTGAACTTTGATGGCTGAATAAACATGGCCTTTTCTGATGGCTCTGGGTACTTTGTCTCCCTCATTACAAACAAACAAATAAAGTTTATCCTCCCTACTCTGTCTCTTCTTTTTCTCTAAAAGAGTCCTGCCCAGCAACTTTTTACGCTGGATATTTTGCCTGGAAATTTGCCTGGAAATTGAAGCTTGCAGCTGTTAATGATGTTTCCAAGAGAGTGAAATTGTGCTATGCCCCATCTCAGAGCTACCTCTATTTGTGTTCCTAAATATGAACGATTCTACAAAAATATTTTTCTGTGACTCAAGAAGAAGTGATACAAGGAAGAGTATTAGCTGAGACAGGCAGAGGTATAAAGAGTGACTCCACAGCAGATCCAACCCACCAGTTTAGAAGCCGATATGACGGCAAAACCAGAACAGATTAGGGGGAAGAAACAGGAGAATCCGGTATTCCAAAGTATAAATGGGAGATTCCTTTCAGGAGACCACCTAGCCATCTTTCTCCACCAGCTGCCTAACAAGGTCACTGAGCCCAGTGTATAGCTAGATTCTGAGAAAGGGCTAAATAATTTCATGATCAGTCAGTACATCTGGACATTCAAGGGAAAGCAGGATAATTGAATCACAGGGACTGTACCCACCATCATCTGTGCTTCCCCATGCCCGTCTACACAGTATTGCCAAGCTCCATCTTTAGATCAAGCCAGCCCTGCTGCTCAACTGCCAAGCTCAGCACAGATGTGTGCATGAGCTCCATGACTGATTTTTAAACTTTCAAACTCAATTTGGCCTTCAGTGGTGGATTCCTTGTTAGTTCCTATTCCCCAAACAGGCTGCACCAATTTTTTGAGACTTCTCTTGATATTAACTGAATCCCTGACCTTCACACTCTCAATGCAATCCTTAACTTGTTTCATGGATCATAGAAGTTACTAAAGGTGAATTCCTTCCCTCCCTTCAACTCTTTTCTTCCTCCACCTCAATATTTCATAATAACTCACCACCTCTCTGCTTCCTTCCTGCTTATCTCAGGGCAAACCGATGCCATTCCTGTGTGTTATTTGGCTCCATTTCTTATTTCCCTCCCCTTTGGAATCTTCCTCCATGCAATATCCAACTGGGATATTCGTATGTTGGATATTCATGGATATTCAGTTGTTTTCTCCCCACTGTCTTCTCCTCATCCCATATACATTCCCCTCCTCATGTGGTACAAATCACTTTGGAGACATCATACGTTTGTACAGATATTTTGGTAGTGTTCTGGCAAAGGGCAGTAGCATTTCTTGAGGAAGTGGTGACTATTTCTGTCATGCTTAAAGCCTCCATACTGGAGAGAAGAGGAGCTGATCTTTCCCCTTGGAAGAGCTGACTTTTCACTATTTCCTTTCCCTTTCAAGCTGTGGCCCCATTCCGTTTGTCAAAATGAATGTCTTTTATGACCCATTCTGGTTTAACTTTTGCCATATCTTTAACCCTCTCTTCCCTCCCTTGGATTCTAAGATACCACTCTTCTATTTCTCTAGTTTCCCTTAATGTTATTTTCAATGCTTGAGAATAGCTCTTCTTCCTTTTGCTCTCCTAAAATGGGAATACTGTCAGGATTCCATTAACATGTGTATGAAAAAAAAAAAAGTTCGTGGCCAGGGCAGGATTGGTCAAAACTTCCTCATCCTGGTGTTCGTGTCTCAAGCAGAGCAGCACCAGAACCTGGCAAAAACGGGGCTGAGGTCTCTTGGCAGGAAGCAGCACCAGAGAAAGAGCTGACATTAGATGAATTCGATAAGACAGCACCCGTGAGGGGTAATTTTATGTGCTAACCTGACTGGCCAAGGGATGCCCAGATGGCTGGTAAGACATTGTTCCTGGGTGTGTCTGTGAGGTGTTTCTGGAAGACCTTGGCATGTGATAGAGTAGACTGATTCAGGGAGATTCACCCTTGCCAATACAGGTGACATCAGACAACCTGTGGAAGGCTGGATTCGAGCAGAAAGATGGAGAAAGAATGAATTTGCTGTCTTTGCTTGAACTGGGACATCCATCCTCTCATGCCCTCAGACATGGCTGCTGCTAGTTTTGGGGCCTTCAGACTCAGACTAGGACTTATGCCTTTGGCTCCCCTGGTGCTCAGGCCTCAAGCTTGAGCTGGAAATGCACCTGGGCTTGCCCGTTGTCCAGCTTGCAGGCCTCAGGTTGTGGGACTTCTCAGACTTCATGATTGTGTGAGCCAATACCTTATCATAACTCAGACACACGCACACACACACACACACACACACACACACACACAATTGGTTCTGTTTCTATGAAGAACCTTGACTAACACAATATCAAAATTCCAAGGGACGAATTTAGATCCAGAGTCAGATTATGGGAGCAAGTGATTACACCACATCAAGGAGTGAAGGAGATAGGAATGGGCACCCGCAGAAGTCCAGAGAAATTTCACCGGGCAATGACTGAGAAGTATTACTTCCGCTGTTTTTGAAAAAGAAAACTATTTCAGGCTCACAAAAACTTGGACCATGTTATCATAAACACCTACTTTCAGAAATATTTGAAAAAGATCATCAGCATCCCTGGAGTGTTCCTCCTCTCAATCCCATTTTCTTCCCTCTCGGCGTTGACTATTTTTCTGAATTTTTGTTCCTTCCATGCATGTTTTTAAACGTGAACTAATCATGAGTATATTTATAAATAACAGGTATTACTTAATATAATTATAACTTTATATCGTGAATTCATACTGCACACAGGCATCTCATCTTGCTTCTTAATTCAGCATTATATTTTTGCGGGGCATCTTTAGTACTACATAGAGTTCTAGTCAATGAGTTTTAATTGCTATATAGCATAACACTGTATGAAGAGTTCATGTTAATATTTATTAATTGTTAGTTTGCCAGACATTTAGGTGGCTCCTAGTGTTTTCCTATTTCAGACACCATACAGACAGTCTTTATGTGTCTCCCTAGCCCAATATATCGCCTTTTCTAAGTTTTATACATGTAGTGGCATGATTTTTAGGTCATTGTATCCATATATTTTTTGCTTTATTAGAAAAAGCAAACTTATTTTTCAAATTAGCTCTACCAATTTACCTACCAAATAGCAATGTATGAGGGTTCCCTTTGCTACGTATTTTCTTCAACTTTTGAAATTATCAAACCTTTACATTTTTCCTCATTTTATAGTTTTGAAAGGACATTGTTTTAGTCTATATTTCTCTGTTTTCTTATGAGGCTGAGAATTTCACCATGTCTTTTAGCTATTCAAATTCTCCTCTCTATTTACATTTTTCTATTTTGGTTACTTATCTTACGTGTTTATAGTAGTTCTTCATACGTTTTGGTTATTAACTTCTTTCATGCTTTCTGAGTTCCAAATATCTTCGTTCTGTCTGTGGCTTGTTCTTATAGCTTTGTTTATGATATTCATTTCAATTTTAATAGAGCCAAACTTACCATTTATTTAATTTATAGATTGGATTTTTAAAGTCTTGTTTAAAAAAGACTTCCATATCCCAGCAGTCATAAAAATATTCTCCTAGATTTTCTTTAAAATGCTTTAATGCTTTGCCTTTCAAACTTTAAAATCAGGGCTCTTAAAATTTTTTCACATACGGATCAATTATTGTTCCAGCATCTCAGTTTTGTGTATGTGTTTTAATTAATGTATTCTCTCTCTCCCTTTGTAGCCCTCTACTTCCAGATCTTAAGGACGCATTTGAAGGTTCCAGAGAGTGTCTGTTTCCATCCCATTTGTCTTTTTATGTGCTTCTCAACTTTCCTAATGGCTAAACAAATCTGTATATCCAGGCTGGGTTCTTGGCATCTTTTCTCGATGACAGACTTATGTAATCACCTTCTGGCTGGCTATCTTCACTAAAATCCTGCAGACACCTCAAACCCAAGGAATCCAAATCTATCTTCCCTCCCCTGTTTCTTCCATCAGTTGGTGGTTTTCCAGATTCAATTTTCATGGGAAATGGTAAAGAAGAATTAAACTACAAATGCTGCTTATTATCTATATGACCATGGGCCACGGGCAGTTACCTAAGTAACTCTGTGCCTATCTTTTCTCATCTGTAAAATGGGGTGTGTTAGTCTGTTCTCACACTGCTAATGAAGACATACCAGAGTTTGGGTAATTTATAAAGAAAAGAGGTTTAATTGACTCACAGTTCAGCCTGTCTGGGAGGCCTCAGGAAACTTATAATCACGGTGGAAAGGGAAGCAAACAGGTTGATCTTCACATGGTGGCAGCAAGGAGAAATGCTGAGCAAAAGGAGGAAAAGTCCCTCATAAAACCATCAGATCTCCTGAGAACTCATTCACTATCGCAAGAACAGCATGAGGGTGAACACCCCCATGATTCAATTAGCTCCCCATGGGTCCCGCCCACGATACATGGGAATTATGGGAATTGCAATTCAAGGTGAGATTTGGGTGGGGACAGAACCAAACTGTATCATGGGGATAATTAAAATGATTTTTTTTGTAGTGTTGTAAGGATTAACAAAGCACATAAACGTGTGTGTGACTGTGTGTGTGAGCGTGTGTGTGTGTGTTAGAACAATGCCTGGCACACAGCCAACGCTTTACAAATGTCAGCCAATACAATTCATTATTCCTACTCTGTGCCAAGTAGGCTAGTAGATATCATTTTGCTCAACGAGAACCAGAAAATTTTACAAGCCAAACATACATAATATGGTTCTTATGTTGGCAAGGCTCACTTTGCAAGAACATCTCCTATTGCTGCTTCTTTCTGATAAAAATACAGCTACTTGGCTGGGCCCAGTAGCTCATGAATTTAATTAGAGAGCTTTGGAAGACTGAGGAAGGAGAATCATTTGAGACCAGGAATTTACGACCTACCTGGGCAACATAGTGAGACCCTATCTCTACAAAAAATAAAATAAGTAGCTGGGCATGGTGGCATGCACCTGTAGTTCCATCTACTTGAGAGGCTGAGGCAGGAGGATCACTTGAAGCTGGGAGGTCAAGGGTGCAGTGAGTTATAATCACACCACTGCACTCTAGCCTAGGCAACAGAGCAAGACCCTGTCCCTTAAGAAAAATACAGCTTCTTAATACTTGGGGATTCACCATTGCCGTATTTGAGCCCCCAAAGACAAGGTCTTCATATTCCTCGTATCTCGTGGATACCCTGGCATGAAGTGATTTAAGCCCCTTTTCTCAGGAAGCCACCTCTGCAGCTGGGCTGGGCTTCACCTCACTTCCCCTTACTGTTGTTTCAGCCAAGATCCAGCAAGCACCGTGGCGGAGAGTACTGCAGTAACAGCACAAAGCTGAAATAGCCCTGCTCCTGCCAATTGAAGTGTGACCCAGAACTGTTTTGCTAAATGAGTGTTGTGATTGTTTCCCCAGCTGTTCCTATTAGGATAATTAATATAATTAACAATAAAGGCTTTAATTATAGATGTTTAATGGGAAGCATTTATAATTATCACCCAAACCTGAACGAGATTCATGGGAAACTTTTATTGAGTGCCTACTAAATACTTTTCATATAGTACCTTATTTAACCTCTACAGAAATCCTTCAAATTTAGGAATGACTTAATTTTAAATGAAGAACCAACATTACTATAGTTTTCTGGAGCTGACCTTACAAAGTATCACACACTGGTAGCTTAAAAGATAGAAACGTATTGTCTCCCAGTTCCAGAAGCCAGACATCTGGGATGACGGTGTTGGCCAGGTCAATTCCTTCTGCAGGCTCTGAGGGGTCTGTTCCTTGCTTCTCTCCTAGCTTCTGGTCTCTCAGGTGTTCCCTGGCCTGTAGATGGCTGGCTTCCCCCTGTGTCTTCCTAAAGTCTTCCGTCCACACGTGTCTGTGTCCAAATTTCTCCTTTTTATAAGGACATGCTCATATCTGCTAAGGGCCCATCCTAATAATCTCCTCTTAACTTGATCATCTGCAGAGACCCTATTTCCAAATAAGGTCACACTCTGAGATACTCTGGGTTAGGACTTCAACATCTCTTGGGGAGCCCAACTCAGCTCCCGACGATTGCTGCTAGAAAGTGGCAGAGCGGGAACTTGAATGTGAAGGCGCTGTGTATCTAGGACACACCGTCCCTATTTCTTCCCCACATGACTCCAGGTGTCCTCTGCCATCTTGGACCCATGTCCTGCCTAATTCAGCCTCTTCTTTTGAGTCTCCTGGAATTTTTATTTTCTTCATCATTGTCTTTATTCTCTACTTTGATAACCCTCCCTTTTCCTCTGCGTGAGCACTCTTACATGCTCAAATATTTCCTATCTTTAACAACATATTGTTATATCTCTAAATCCAATGTCCCGTTCCGGCTTTCAACCAATCTTTGCTATGCCTCTATGCCTCTCAGCTGAGCAGCCTGAAATGAATTCTGCCTTCTCCATCCTTCACGGTCCACACGCATCCTCACCTCGGCTGGCTGTGCCCCACCCCAGCCATACCACCAACACTGTTTTCTCTTGCATTGTCAAGGACTTCCACAGCACTGAGTTTCAGTGACACTTTGGCACCATCATCTCCTGAATCCCTGCTATGGACTCAGAGCTTATGCCCCTCCCTGAAAATCCATATGCTGAAGCCCTGATGTCCAATGGGATGGCATTAGGTGATGGGGACTATGATGGTTAATATTAGGTGTCAGCTTGGCTGCATTGAAGGATGCCTACATGGCTGGTAAAGTATTGTTTCTGAGTGTGTCTGGGAGAGTGTTGCCAGAAGAGATTGCTGTTTGAATCAGTGGACTGGAAGAGGAAGACCTACCCTCGGTGTGAGTGAGTACCATCCAATTGGCTGCCACTGAGGCTAGAACAAAGCAGGTGGGAGAAGGGGAAGAAGACACAACTTGCCGAGTCTCCTGTCTCTCTTTTTTCCTTCCTATGCCAAATGCTTGCTTCCTCTTTTTCTGCCCTTGGACATCAGACTCCAGGTTCCTTGGCCTTTGGACTCTGGGACTTGAAACAGCAGCCTCCTGGGGCCTGGACTGGGAGCTGCACTTTCAGCTCCCTGGTTTTGAAGCTTTTGGACTTGGACTGAGCCATGCTATCAGCTTCTCTCCCCAGCTTGCAGACGGTCTCTCATGGGACTTTACCTTGTAATTGTGTGAGCCTAATAAAATTCTTTTTAAATAGACGTATGTCTTCTAGGTTCTGTCCCTCTGGTTAATGCTGACTAATACAGGGACTTTGGGAGGTGATTAGGTCATAAGGGTGCAGCCTTTGTGAATGGGATTAGTGCCCTTTTAATAAGCAGCAAGAGAGAGGTAATTTTTATCTCTCTCTGACATATAGGCACACAGCAAGAAGGGGAGAAGGTAATTACCCTCCATAAACCAGAAGAAGAATCCTCCCCAGGAACCCAATTGGCAGGCACTTTCATCTTAGACTTTCCAGCTCTCAGAACTGTTAGAAATCAATGTGTTGTTTAAGCTACCCAGTCTATGACAGCTTTGTTATAGCAATCCAGAATGACTAAGACAAACCCTCAGCATAGGTTATTTGCTAGACCATTCTCCTGGAAACATTGTCTTCTCTGTCCTTTCATTTAAATGTTGGAGTCCTTGGGAGCATCTTGATTTTCATAATAACTTGGGCCCTTCCCTGAGTACCATCACCCACGCCAATGGCCTCACTGACCTGCTGCCTTCTGGTGCCCTCCAGGTTGAGCCTCTGAGCTAGATTCTTCCCAGCTCTGCCCTGAATCTCTAACAGCCACTTCAGCATCTGCAGTGATGTGCCTCACAGGTGCCTCAAAACTAGCACGTCCAAAATGAACTCAAAATCCCCCACTCTCCCCAAGCCTGTTCTTTCAGTGTAGGATATTTAGAAAATGGCACTACCATTTTAAAAAAAAAAATTTAGATTAAAACTCATAAAGTCAATTGTAACTCTAGAGTCTTCCTCTCCTCCTTGCCTCCAGCCCCACCAATGACCAAATCCAATCACTTCTGTCACCAGTGCAGGGTAAGGGGGAGGGAGCAGCCCAGAAAGTAGAGATGGAAGATTCTTGAAATATAACTCCTCTATTTCAACTGTCCTGGAATTTTTTTTTAATTTAAAAAAATGATAATTGGTTAGTCTTTCAAAATGAGAAAACTTACATGTTCAAACTACTTCACCAAAAACACATTTGGGAAGATCTTAGTTGAATCAAAATGAAAAATTAAAAGAAATATCTGCTCTCTGGGAGACAACAAATCTTTCTCATATTTCCGCTCTCTTGCCTATGACTTAGAAACGTCACAAAGTGGGGGGGCTCCCCCTCCCCATATGAACATGGCTTTGAAAATACAGTTCATGTCTAATTTCTACCTTTTAGAATTTAGAAGCTTTTTAAGTTTTTAATGTACAGGGTTTTATATTTCATTTTTAAAAGTGCTTTCTTGGACACCAGATCCTCTTATTGTATAAATTACAGAAGCACGTCTACACCGTGATTATTTTTAACTGAAAAGGAGAGTTCAGAACAAGTCACTAGGTTGTGTATGTTAAGGTGGGAATGAGACACCACTGTTTGCTCCGAGAGGTAGGAAGAGGCCTCATTAGGTTGAAAGCAGTCTGCAACCAGGGAGTTTGGAGCAGGAACTAGAGGAGACAGAAAACCCTGAAAATACAGAAGCACATTGTAAAAATGTAGACATGCTGCCTGTGATCTTTCATGGAATTGACATCTATAGCAAATAGCAACGACTTCACCTCATTCTTTTCCTGTCCTTAACTAGGAACAGACCTGGCCTCCCGGGAGCCTCAGTGAGAGAGGGTGGGGAGGGGCAGAGATGGTGGTGGAGGAAAGGGAGGGGCTCAGGCAGTGGTGGGGGATGAGGCTGAATGCAAGACTCAGAGGCAGAGAATCTCCACCTGGAGAATTCAGCTAAATGAGATTTGTTTTGTTTTGTTTTAGGAAAATAACTTACTTTCGGTTGCTAAATTAGTCCACCTAATGAAAAGTGGTATTTCCTTTTTCTTTGTAATGCGAAGATTTTAAAATAATATATCACTCAATTTAAATCCACATCACCAGCCCTGTGGGCTTTTACAAGCTTCCTTTTCCTGTCATCCAGATTAGGGAGGTGCTGCACTGGGAATATGAACACTTTCGCATGAGTCATAGTTGGGGAGACATGGTGGGGACCACTCCTAGTTTTTGTTGATGGCTTATGGGTGTTAGCAGGTAATTTCATCATTAAATAATTCTATAAGGTAGATATTGTCATTTTCACATCACAGGTAAAGTAAACTGAAGCCCAGCAATGTAAGGTGATTTTCCAATATTGCCTGTCTGAAGCTCAGATCTTGAGGGACTGAGATGGCTTTTAAAAGAGCAGCTTCACCTGGCTGGGATGCGTGCGGGGTACATGATGGAGATGGGCTGGAGGAGGAGGCACTGGCAAGCCCCTCAGCATCGCCTGTATTTTATTTCTTTATTTATTTATTTATTTATTTATTTAGAGACAGAGTTTGGCTCTGTCGCCCAGGCTGGAGTGCAGTGGTGCGATCTCGGCTCACTGCAAGCTCCGCCTCCCGGGTTCATGCCATTCTCCTGCCTCAGCCTCCCAAGTAGCTGGGACTACAGGCATCCGCCACTACGCCTGGCTAATTTTTTGTATTTTTAGTAGAGACAGGGTTTCACCGTGTTAGCCAGGATGGTCTCGATCTCCTGACCTTGTGATCCGCCTGCCTTGGCCTCCCAAAGTGCTGGCATTACAGGCGTGAGCCACCGCGCCTGACCTGCCTGTATTTCATAAAGATGGCTCAAATAGCTCAGATGACGTGTGCACGTGTCTGAGTTTGAATACAGGTTTGTTGCCCATCTCCTGGCCATATCATGTTGCTGAGTAAGTAGTTTAAGTTGACAAAATCCTGGCCCTGAGTTATACCAGTAATTTCGGGTCTGTAAGAAATATGTTTAACAAGTCAATACGTGGGACATTCATGGAATCCAGCACCTGACGTACAAAAGCTCCACAAACGTTAGTGGCCTTTAGAAAGCGTTCTCCTTGCAGGATGCACCTGATAGACAGGATTACCCCTGAAAGAGAGCGGCTGCCATTCTGGGTTCTGCTCATAGTCTTCTTTCCTCACGTTTGTGCAGAGCCTTCCTCTTCACACCACCAAGGCCCAGCGCTCTCGCTTCTTTCCCTTCCATCCTCACTGCCGCACACACATTCAGCCTGGCCCCCTCAAACTCTACCCCATCCACCCAGGCTCTCTCCTTCACACTGCAGAAGGAAAAGGGCATTTTCTTAGCCAAAAGTCCTTTGCAGATCAGAGTGCTTTTAAAATTTTAATCTTTATGTTGCTGTTGGGGCAGATATAAAGTGGTGGAGTCCATGACAGGTAACAGATCAGAGTCATAAACCAAAGGCAGTGGGTCAAGGCTGAGGTTAAGAGGCTGCAAGTTCCAGTGAATCCCTTCTGGGAGGCATCTGAGGTCATGGTCAGCAGGGCTGGGAGGTGCAGAGGAGCCCTGAAGTAGGGTTCTGAAAAGAGCAGCTGGCAGTCCCTGGCTCCAAAAGGTCCACCGAAGGTCGGCAGTGCTATTGCAGCCTTCCTCTGGTTCCTATGGCTTCTGATTCTGAAACTGGAGAGCTTCGCTGTTTTTATCCTGGAAATGATGAATTAAAGCAATACATCTTCAGGATGAAGTAGCCCAAAGTGAGGCAGACTGGATCTGTGTGTGTCTGGAAGACGGAAGACCTACACCTACTAACAGGAGTTCTTTCCTTGAAGAAATCTGTGTTATTCTTTGGGGAAATGACAACATTTTTCTAATTACGTTTACAAATGTCATGGCTACTTCAGGTTCCTAAAGCTTTACCTCTCCCACCAACCCTCACTTTCCTCCTCCTCTAGCCCTATTTTTCCTCCTCTCCCTCACCCATCATCCTTTCTTTTCCTTCATTGGCTTTTCTTATGCTGAACCCTATAACCTAAAAAAACCTGCTGTTTCTAGTTTTAAGGGAAAAGCTTTGCACATGGCCAGCATCAGAATGTGGAGCGGTCTGCTTGGTTTGCATGTGGGATTAGGCAAGCTGTGGCCTCGGCAGCCCATTCCAGTGGAGGACATGCTCCTGGGGTCGGACACTCAGCATCCGAAGGTGAGTGATATTAGGCATTTGAAAGCTTATGCATATCAAACAGTCAGTTAAGTAAGACTAAGTTAATTCCACATATTACACTTTCCCTAAATGTTGCTTTTCAACAAAGGTTGCAGTTGAGATGCTTAAGGAAAATTGTATACTCTGATTAAGCATTTTGAAGTGGAGAATTAAATCTTTGGATGATCTTTTTTTTTGTTTTTTGCCTATTTGAAATGTATCCGCAGCTTGCATCTCCTGCTCATTAGCTGTGTGCCCCTCAGCAAGCGGATCCACCTCTCTGGCCTTGGGTTTCCCCTCTATACAATGTGATGATTACAGAGGAGCTCTGAGCTCTTTCACACTTTGATGTCTATAATGCTTTTATTAATATAATCATAAACCCAACTACTTCTCTCAAGTCCTTTAAAAAAGTATTTGAATTTACAAACCTCACAAATTTCACTTCCTATAAATATTGGCAAGATGCATCTGGGGTAGAGCCAGCCTGAGGCCAACCTGGGAAGGAGACAGCAATTGTCTCTCGGTTGTCCCTCCTCTCAATACCTTCCCTGAGGCTGGATTCCTCCTGTAGCTCCTTTAGCTTCTGGTGCCTCCATCCCAAGGACATCGAATTGCTCAGGGAGCTTCTGCCCTGCTGCCACTCCTCTCCCCAGTTCCAGGCCTTATACTTTCATTCTTTTCATATCCTTTGTCTTGTCTCTTCAAAATTCACACTAACCAGGGCTGTCTTTTCTTCTCTTGAGATAGCACCAGGAATCTATAGAGTCAGGGAATGTCAGGGCAGAAGAAGATATGAAATATTGCCTAATCAGAGCCCTTCATTTTACCACTGGGAATTGAAATCAAGAAAGAGGATGTGGTTTGACCACACAGCTCAGTACTGGCAAAGCCCATGGTAGATTCAGGCTTCTTGATTTTTGCACTCTCAGTACAATATGTCACAACTGCCAGACAGATTGCATATTTGCATACAACCTTAAATATCAGTAAATAAGGACATTTAATAATTATAAAACATTAAAAGTATTCGTCAGTGCTAATAAGCATTCACTGTATTTTAACAAGGATCTGGAAGGGAAAAAATCCTTTCTAAAAGTCAGGCTGACCTAGAGAGAATGTATCCAGAAAATGTTTGTTTCTGTGGGATGATTGAGCTCCATCACCAAGCACGGTGGTAGAGACAATATCCTGAGTGGGAGGTGGGACTGATGTTTCCAGGCATCATTCAGATGGTGCCACATATGCTACGGAGTGTGAAAGTCATCCCTGAAGCCAAGAGGTCGATGACTTCCAAATATTTGCTTTGCTTTCTGGGCAGACCAGTTAAATTCTATCACTCTCTTCTATCTGCTTTGGGATTATTATTTTGCTATTATTATTATTATTATTTGTGTAAGTCCACAGAAACAAGATTTTAATTTTCTCTACACCTGTCTCCTATCAGATTTCTAAATGATATTGTGTAAATGTCACAAATGCTTTCTTTTGAAGCAACAAAATTCGATTGCAAGGTTTCTATACCTAGATTATTGGCTGGAATTGGTAGATTTGCCATTTTCATTGTCTCTTAGATTTTCTCTCTAGTTTCTCTCAAACATCTCTTACATTAGGGCTAGACCATCCCCTTGTGGGTACTATTTGGCATGATCTCAGCTGTAATATCCAGAAAAAATTTTGGAAACCCTTGTCATGCAAAAATTAAAGGCTTCCCATTCTCTGTTGGTTTAGATCACAGGGATTTTCCAAACTGAATTTCCCTCTCCAATTTGTAAATATTGCTCTGTGCTCCAAAATCTATCTAAAGTACCATGGATTTTTTTATCTACTATATTATCCAGATCTATTATCTACTATATGGTCAGAGGATTCTGAAGGCATGAAGACATACTTCTCTAGGCCCTGGGAGGCTTCTGACAGGAGGAGTCACATGCCTAGGAAGTATCCTAACAGGTAATAGATTTTGGATTCTAGATATTCTTTAGTAGCTACATGCAAGCCCTTTGTGAGCCCCTCCAAAGTGCCAGGCACTGGAGTAGACACACTGCTGAACATTTGCATGCACAGTCTGCGGTTGTCAACATAACTCTGAAAGGCTGCCAATAGGAAATGGGTAAACCAAGACACAGAGAGGTTAAGCTCCTTCCTCAAGGAAGGATAAAACATTAGAGTACGTACAGTAGATAATCCAGGGCTAAACTCAAGCTTCTCTAGTTGAATGTAGTAACTTCTTACTCTCTTGTCCCCTTGCTCTCTTGCTCTTCCACCTTCCACCACAGGATGATGCAGCATTAAGGTCCCCTTCAGATGCTGATGCAATGTTCTTTGACTTCCCAACTTCTAGAATCATGTTCTTTCAACATTTTACAAAGTGAATCTGGGCACTTGAGTTAGAGGACGGGCTATTCCAAAGTTCATGTGTTCACTCCTAGGAGTCTTTTCCATGTGGGGATATTCTGTAGAGGGATCTTAAGTTATGATTCTGAAGGATGATGCTGGGGGTAGGGAAGGACGTAGAGCTAGCAGGAATCCAGTAACAGAGTTTGGGAGTCTATGCCCACTAGGCCACAGTTTTTAAGCTTTGTGGACTGAAATTATTGGAATGTCATAATCAGGAAGACTGGATAATATAGTAGGTAAAAAATCCATGGTACTTTAGATAGATTTTGGAGCACAGAGCAATATTTACAAATTGGAGACGGGAATTGGGTAGCAGATGTTTGTTACTGTATGGATTGCATCCGTTTAAGAAACTTACAAGAAGTTAAATGAAGTGCAGAATGAATTTGTAAAGTATTTTCAATTGTCTATTGTGGATTTACGATGTCCTTATTCACAGTGCCAAGAATCATGAAAGAGGCAAGGAATACAGACACAGATAAGATCAAGTTTTCCCACTGAGATGTTCAATCTAGAAGGATGGAAGAGCTGAGAGAAGGAGTTACATTATAATCTGCTCACTTCCCATCTGAAAGCCTGTGCAAAATGCTAGGGCTGAGAAGAAGACATAAAAGCAGTCCAGGGATGCTGTACAGAGAGAGAGACTTGAGCTGAGTCTTCCTATCTGAGAAGATATCAGATGGTTGGGTGGGGGAAAAGTACTTTTCAGGCAGAGAGAGAGGTGCTAGCACAGCCACAGGAGGCTTGAAGAGATGAGGGAACAGCTTGGATGCCTAGAACCTGAAAGAGACATTCCAGGAAGTATGGGAACCAAGAGCAGCAAGAGTGAGTGGCCATGCACAGATGTTTGTCAGCGCTTTTATGAATTACACCATATTCCTATGGGTTGAAGCAAGTCACATGGCAAGCTCAGATTTAAGGGGTAGAGAAACAGGCATCAACTTTTGATGGAGTTCTGCAAAATTACATTTTTAAAGGGGCCTGAACAGGGATGGCAAGAATTCCAGACTGCTTTTGCAGTCAACCATAGATAATGTATACCAGCACTAACCAATAGACAAGGAAACAAGGACAGAAATGCTCTGTATCTGCGCTGTCTGTCCAGAATGGTGGCATTAGCCACATGTGGCTATTTAATGTTAATTTTATTTAATTATAATTAATTTAAACTTAAATAGCCACATGTGGTTAGCTGTTAGTGTATTAGACATTGAAGAATTCATTTCAAATGTTTCTGACACAGTCTAGCTTAGTAAAATTTTATTTATTCTCTCTGGTGTTATTTGGAACAAGGTCACAGTTCTCCTAAGTGCCATCAATAGTAAATAAATTCAAATTCACTCCCATTAAGTATCAGTTGCTTTTTAAGTGTTCTATCGTAGAAAATGGTTTTTACCTCCTTAAAACTTGTGGTAATGGCAGTAGTCTTGTGCTAGATGCCCTCAAGGTGTGGAAAAATGACTCCTGAACCACATGTTCAGGACACTGATGGCTTCACACTTCAAGGGTGCTTTGGTTTGAATGTGTTCACAAAAGTTAATGTGTTGGAAACTTAATTCCCAGTGCAACAGTGTTGGGAGGTGTGGCCTAATAAGAAAGCTCCGACCTAATGAATGAATTTACATGGTTATTGTGGGAGTGGGTTAAGTTATCACAATAGTGGGCTTGTTATAAAAGTAAACTTACTACTTTCTTACACTCTTTTGTTCTCTTGCTCTTTTGCCTTCCCACAATCTGCCACAGGATGATGCAGCATGAAGTCCCCCCTCAGATGCTGGTGCAATGATCTTGGACTTCCCAAACCCCAGAACCATGAGCCAAACAAATTTCTATTGTTTATAAATTACCCAGTCTCAAGTATTCTGTTATAGCAACACAACTGGACTAAGACAGAGGGTTACACGTACCTTTCACAGGAATTCCTTGGGGCTTAATACAAATCCTTGAGAGTTCTAGCCCAGATGCAGCCTAGAAATGTGAAGATGAAGGAGGTAGGTAGTAGGGTTGTTATTAACCCTAGGGGAAACCCTCCACTATGGGATTCTGAAATCAGCAGATAAATGCTGCAGCCCCCCAGACTTGTGAAGAAAAATTTTGAGATTCATCTTCTCTTGTTCTTCAGCACATCACCAAGGCATGGACCTGCAGTTGGCTCCAGCTGTAACTAACTCAATGATGCATCCTTCACTGTTTTTCTTTCTTTCACCATTTTTCTCTGTATGCTTCCTTACTTTAGCTTCCTGGGATCAACTCCCAAATAAGCTACCTGAAGCCAAGTGTTTGCCCAATACACTGCTTTCGGGAAACCCAGTCTGAGACATAAGAAAACAAATCAAATGCTAATTCAGTGGTTCAGTTGATAAAAATAACAGAGACTCAGCCTAGTTGGCACCAGTGGAGATAAAGAAAAGAGGACAACTTTGATATGCATTTTATAGACAGTCATGAGGCACACAAATTGGTATAATGTATGCAGCAAAAGAAAGGGACATTTTCAGTGTGATACTACAGTTAGTCCACTGTATACCTAGAACTGTCTTTTTCAGAGAAAGATGGTGGCCTCTGGAAAATGTACAGGTTTGGGAGGAAGATTGTTAATTCAATTTGGGCATGTTATGTCCAAACTACATTAAATACTTGAGAACTATTTCTTTAATAATGGATGAGTGAAGTCAGTTCATTTCCAAGCTTCTTATTTGTCTTATCTGTAAAAGAAAAATTGTGATGTCTAGTACCCAGATATGTAAAAAGTAAATGTAATCTACCACATTAAAGCTCAAAATGCTCAATATTTTTGCAAATATAAAATAATGTGACTTTGAAGATAATAAATTAAATAATAAACGTGGCTTTTTGATTTTATCATGTTTTCCCTGCTCATGCAACTGATGTGTGTTTATTCCTCTGGGCAATGTCACCTTACATTTCTCCGCAGCTTCATATACTGGAGTAGGTAGGAGACAGTCATCATCTTTTAGCTGTACAAATGATCAGTTCATCAAATAATGAATACTCTTCAGTTTCTAAAATAATGATATTTTCAGACGTTCTTCTTATTTAACCTCCCAATAATCATATGATGTAGGTATATTTCTGTTATAGATTCAAAATTGAGAATCAGGAAAGTGCATTGCTTTGTCCAAAATCATGTACAGTCATGCATCGTATAATGATATTTTGGTTAATGATGGACCACACATATGATGGTGATACCATAAGATTATAATGGAGCTGAAAAATTCCTATGGCATAGTCAGAGTACACCCATCATAACATCATAGAGCAACACATTCCCCATGGGTTTGTGGTGATGATGGTATAAACAAACCTACTGTGTTGCCAATCGTATAAAAGTCTAGCACATACAATTATGTATAGTATATAATGTTTGATAATAAAAATAAAGGACTATATGACTGGTTTATGTATTTACTATACTATACATTTAATTGTTATTTTAGCATATATTCCTACTTTTAAAAAAGTTAACTATAAAGTAGCCCCAGGCATGATCTTCAGGAGGCACTCAAGAGGAAGGCATTGTTATCAGAGAAGATCACAGCTCCATGGGTGTTATTCCCCCCAAAGACCTTCCAGTGGGACAAAATGTGGAGGTGGAAGACAATTATATCTATGATCCTGACCCTGTGTAAGCATAGGCTAATGTATGTATTTAGGTCTTGGTTTTTAACCAAAAAAGAGTTTAAAATAATGAATGAATTTTAAATTAGAAAACAGTTTACAGAATAAGAATATAAAGAAAGAATACTTTTGTGTAGTTGTACAATGTGTTTGTGTTTTAAGCTAGGTATTAGAAAGTTATAAAGTTAAAAATCACAGTTTATAAAGTAAGAAAGTTACAGTAAGCTAAAGTTAATGTATTATTGAAGGAAGAATTTTTTTAAAATTTATCGTAGCCTAGGTGTAGATGGAGTGTTTATAAAGTGTACAGTAGTGTACAGTAATGTCCTAGGCCGTCACATTTACTTACCACTCACTCACTGAGGACAACCTGCAGTCCTGGAAGCTCCATTCACGGCAAGTGTCCTATACAGGTGTAGCATTTTTTACCTTTTATACCATATTACACTGTACTCTCTCTTTCTTGTCTTTCTTTTTTCTTTCTTTCTTTCTTTCTCTCCTTCTTTCTTTCTTTCTTTTTTTTTTTTTTTTTTTTGAGACGGAGTTTTACTCTTTCGCCCAGGCTGGAATGCAATGGCATGATCTAGGCTCACTGCACCCTCCACCTCCTGGGTTCAAGTGATTCTCCTGCCTCAGCCTCACGAGTAGCTGGGATTACAGGTGCCTGCCATCACACCCGACTAATTTTTGTATTTTTAGTAGAGACGCGGTTTCACCATGTTGGCCAGGCTGGTCTCGAACTCCTGATGACAAGTGAACCGCCAACCTTGGCCACCCAAACTGCTAGGATTACAGAAGTCAGCCACCGTGCCTGGCCGCAGTGTACCTTTTGTGTTTAGATAGGTTTCAGTACACAAGTACTCACCATTGCCTACAGTATTCAGTACACTAACCTGCCTGTTTGTAGACTAGGAGCAATAGACCACACCATACAGTCCAGGTGTGTAGTAGGCGCTACCATCTTGTTGTGTGTAGGTACACCCTATGATGTCCTCACAATGATGAAATAGCCTAAGGACACATTTCTCAGAATGCATCTCAATTGTTAAGTGACACATGACTGTGTAAAGAGGTGTCAAAAGTAGGACTCTGAATTTAAAACCCATCTACCATAAATTATATCTTACTCGGTAGAATCTCTGATCTAAATTTTGTGCACAAGTCTAGGTCAAGGGAATTCTGAAATTCCTAGAACTTTCTATTACAAATGTTTAGTGTGCTTTGACATTTTGAATTTAAGAGTGATGAAATGAAACTCCTGCCTCACTCCAAATAACTTCCTTGACTATTTATGCCAGAAATCTTACAATTGCAGTTTTAAACTTAAGCTTAAGCCATTCAGGGATTTTTTTCTCCCTTATGTTAGAACAAAAATTCTCCTAGTGAGTTTCCAAATTGTGTCAGATAATTTACTTTTACTTTAATGTAAACTGTTTAATATATAAAAATCACAAATCAACAGCAAACCTTTATCATCGTTAATTATTCTTTATGGTGTTCCAATTCCCCTATATATTGGTTGCGGCTTTCTTACAGATGCAGGTTAGGGTTGGAAGGCACCTCCGTAGCAGGATGGGTCATGGTTATTGAGCACTCATTCTGTGTTGAGGGCTGGGATCTAGAGTTTCACTGTGATTATCCCATTAATTATTTCCACAACCCCTTAAGATGGGCCTCGATACACCCATTTTCATAGAGAAGGTTAACAGACTCAGAGAGGTTAAGTGGCACGTTCAACACCATACAGCCAGTTGAGATTTCAACACAAGTCCTTTTAAAGCATTTTCTATGATGGAAAACTGCTTTGAAAAGGAACGAATTTGAAAAGTCCTAGAAAGATAAGAAATGAGATGTTTTGAATTCCAGTCTATGTTTGACCATATAAAACTGCTGGCATTCCGCCTTGTTTCACCGACAAAAGCAGCAATTCATATGGTCCCCTCTAAGCCCTATATGAGGGTCCTTGCAGGGGCTCCCTGCAGTTCCATCCTCCGTCTTTCAAGGATTCTTTACACATTCATGCCATTCACCTGTATCAGGCTCTGTCGTCTCTCAGCTACCAACTGGAGAGGCGCAGTATCCTAGAATCAGTTGATGTCTTGGTTGAAAGTATTGGATAGTGCCCTGAAATCCTCACAATAAAGTGTTGTCCAATGCACATATCCCTCTTGATTGCCATGTTCTTGGCCATGCAACCATATTCTGTGTCCTCAGACTTAATGCATCTACTTGGGCTTCCCACCCAAGTTTCCCACCTCTCTCTTCTTATTTAGGGTAACGAGCAGCACATGCAGCCTTTCCCCCTTCAACAGCATGTAGGAAAATGAGTTTGTCTGGGCTTTTGAATCAGACATACTGGGCTCTGTTCATTTAGACTCTCGTAGGATCAAACCCTGAAACAAAGATATGAGTGAAAAGTTTATTTAGGAAGTGATTCTAGGAATGAGACAGGGATGGGAAGACAGCCGGTAAAAGATTTGTTATCAAACAAGTTATGAGTGTGGTTAATTCAGCTTGACCCTACTGGTGAAATCTGAGCACTGATGTAGAAGTCTCAGCATTTATGTAGTGGAGGGGAAGGGAACTGGGGTATATACAAGCCAGCTTTTAGATGAGCATGGACCTGTCTAGGAGATAAGAATCCTGTTACTTCCAGCGTGCTCACAGGCAGACAGAGTGAGCTTTGGGGGACAGAGAAAGCTAGCAGACAGAAAATGCAGGCTCTAGTAATTAGAATTTGGCTGGCTCTTGATGGAGTATTCAGGGGTTGCTGATACAGGGGTACCTACACTCGCTTTGAGTTTAATCTGCAACTTTTTGTGCCCTTAGGCAAATCTTTGACATCTCTGAGTCTCCATTTACTACATCAATAACAGACAAACAGAGAGCCAAATCATGAGTAAACTCCCATTCACAATTGCTTCAAAGAGAATAAAATACCTAGGAATCCAACTTACAAGGGATGTGAAAGACCTCTTCAAGGAGAACTACAAACCACTGCTCAAGGAAATAAAAGAGGATACAAACAAATGGAAGAACATTCCATGCTCATGGGTAGGAAGAATCAATATCATGAAAATGGCCATACTGCCCAAGGTAATTTACAGATTCAATGCCATCCCCATCAAGCTACCAATGACTTTCTTCACAGAATTGGAAAAAACTACTTTAAAGTTCATATGGAACCAAAAAAGAGCCCGCATCGCCAAGTCAATCCTAAGCCAAAAGAACAAAGCTGGAGGCATCACACTACCTGACTTCAAACTATACTACAAGGCTACAGTAACCAAAACAGCATGGTACTGGTACCAAAACAGAGATATAGATCAATGGAGCAGAACAGAGCCGTCAGAAATAATGCCACATATCTACAAGTATCTGATCTTTGACAAACCTGACAAAAACAAGAAATGGGGAAAGGATTCCCTATTTAATAAATGGTGCTGGGAAAACTGGCTAGCCATATGTAGAAAGCTGAAACTGGATCCCTTCCTTACACCTTATACAAAAATCAATTCAAGATGGATTAAAGACTTAAATGTTAGACCTAAAACCATAAAAACCCTAGAAGAAAACCTAGGCATTAGCATTCAGGACATAGGCATGGGCAAGGACTTCATGTCTAAAACACCAAAAGCAATGGCAACAAAAGCCAAAATTGACAAATGGGATCTAATTAAACTAAAGAGCTTCTGCACAGCAAAGGAAACTACCATCAGAGTGAACAGGCAACCTACAAAATGGGAGAACATTTTCACAACCTACTCATCTGACAAAGGGCTAATATCCAGAATCTACAATGAACTCCAACAAATTTACAAGAAAAAAACAAACAACCCCATCAAAAAGTGGGCGAAGGACATGAACAGACACTTCTCAAAAGAAGACATTTATGCAGCCAAAAAACACATGAAAAAATGCTCACCATCACCGGCCATCAGAGAAATGCAAATCAAAACCACAATGAGATACCATCTCACACCAGTTAGAATGGCAATCATTAAAAAGTCAGGAAACAACAGGTGCTGGAGAGGATGTGGAGAAATAGGAACACTTTTACACTGTTGGTGGGACTGTAAACTAGTTCAACCCTTGTGGAAGTCAGTGTGGCGATTCCTCAGGGATCTAGAACTAGAAATTCCATTCGACCCAGCCATCCCATTACTGGGTATATACCCAAAGGACTATAAATCATGCTGCTATAAAGACACATGCACACGTATGTTTATTGCTGCATTATTCACAATAGCAAAGACTTGGAACCAACCCAAATGTCCAACAATGATAGACTGGATTAAGAAAATGTGGCACATATACACCATGGAATACTATGCAGCCATAAAAAATGATGAGTTCACGTCCTTTGTAGGGACATGGATGAAACTGGAAATCATCATTCTTAGTAAACTATCGCAAGAACAAAAAACCAAACACCGCATATTCTCACTCATAGGTGGGAATTGAACAATGAGAACACATGGACACAGGAAGGGGAACATCACACTTCGGGGACTGTTGTGGGGTGGGGGGAGGGGGGAGGGATAGCATTGGGAGATATACCTAATGCTAGATGACAAGTTGGTGGGTGCAGCACACCAGCATGGCACATGTATACATATGTAACTTACCTGCACATTGCGCACATGTACCATAAAACCTAAAGTATAATAATGATAATAATAATAATAATAATAAAAGAAAAAAAAAATAAAATTGTGAAATGGTGATATTTCACAAATTTTAGTAAATAGTGAAATGATTACAGTTGTTCTGTGTTGATTAGAGATGTTATATACATGTAAAGTAACATTTTACTGAAATCTGTTTTATCTGTTTGGGGCCAAGTTTTTACAGAATTTAACCCTATCTCTGAATTCTATTCTAGAGCTCTCTGAGACAAAGAACCCTGGGTTCTACCCATCTATCTGAACTTTGAAGTTGTTGGAGAAGACTTGCTTATTCTGAACAGTAATGAAATTATAAGGCTATCTTGCTTTTGGTTTTTTAAGTTTCTTCATAACAAAAGCTATGTCTTGCCTTGAGCAACTGTATAAAGCTCCTGCCTTTGACTCTTGTTTGGGGCAATGATTTTTGAAGAATATTTGATGCTGTCTCAGAACTGACCTAAAACATGTCTCATAGGTCCACAAAGACAGGAGGTCCTGATGAATTTAATTTGGGCAGAGACTGGGTTACAATTCAGTCAATGCTGGCCTGTTAACCTCCATATTAGGAACTGGGAGTGATACTGGTGACACAGGGGCATGGATGAATGACCTTGTTGCAGACAGAGGTCAAGTGGCCCTCAATTCTCCAGCCAGGTTCCCAGTGGCAGGCAATGCCCTGGCTTCCTGCACCTCTCCAGCAGCTCACAAGCACCATTCAAGTTCATCTTGCTAAGGCATGAATCAAGCAATCAACACAGACCTAGTCAGTAACCACCAGAAGCAGTGAATAGCAGCTGAAAGGGATTTGGACTTAGAGCTTATTTGGTTTGATCTGGGTAAATTTTAGTCTCTTGCAACTTCCATGCAATTTGATCACTTGGGTCTAATTTAGACTTTGAAGTGAGACAGAACTTTTGCTCAAATTCCAACTCTGCCCCTCACAAGATGATCAAGACAACTTATCTTTCTGTTTCCATTTTTATATAAAATGAAAGCAAAAACAATCCACTTAACAGGATTATTGTGAGGCTTAGCAATAAGTCTTATAAAATTCTTGGCACAGAATCTATGTTCAATAAATTACAGATGCCTCTATGCCTTTTAGAGATATCTGGTGAGACAGCCCATTATCCCTATAAACTCAACATGTCAAATAAATATCAAATTTATTTACTTCTTCCCAAACAGATTTTTCCTCTGATATTCCTTTTCCACATTTTTTATCTTTCTTTTAGAATAAATTTGGCTTTTATGTCTCTTTCAGGCCTTTCCATTTAGTAAGTGGCAGATCCACTCATCCTCAAATCCAGCTGGTTTCCATTGACTGTGCCTCTCTCTGTCTCAACTCATCTTCACACTTCTGCCGCCAGCATCACCCTAGAATGTCACTTTTACCCAATGTAGCACAGGCCTCCACAGCTTCAATGAAGAAGGTCATAGCCCCACACCTGGTCTCCAGTGATGTGGACTGACGAAATCCAAGTTTGCCAGGAGCCATGCGGTGATCACGCACCACACCACTGGATTTTACAGGAGCAATTGCAGCCACAGAACATGCAGTTGAGCTGACAAAGACAACCTTTTGCTGAGAAGCCAAACCAAGACAGGGCCAGTCGCTAGGGCCATGAGCACAAGCGTGAAGAAGTGGGAGGAGGCTGGGATCCAGTGAGGAGACAGGATCTGAAAGGAAGCAACATGTGTGAGGGACTTTGTTTTTCTCCCACCCAGCATTCACCCTCTTTTTTTCTGGCTACAGAACCCTGGATTTCCTTTGTGGGGGATCACCACTCTCTCATTCTCAGACAGTAGCTCAGATGAGTCCTCAGATGTGCCCCAGACCTCATCAATCAGGGTAGAAATTCTCTCATGGACAACTATGTCTATTCAGGAATGAGCATGTGATTTAAGAACATTCAAACCCAGTGAATTCCAAGACTTGCTTGGGAGCTACTGCAAAGACATGTCTTCTCTATCTGTTCTTCCCATATCCCAGAATAGTTAGGCAGGCTGACTGTCCTGCCTTTGCATAGAAACTGAGGGTAAAATCAACACAAGAGAAAGCTGAGAGACAAAGCAGACTGGACACTGATGATCTGTTTAGCCTCTGGATTAAACCTTACCCCAAAATACATCGTCTGTTTTGCCTAAGCAGCCACTGATTAGATTTTCTATCACTGCCTCTCCCCCAAACCCCAATCCTAATTGACACACACCCCAAAGGCTGTGAAAATTGTTGATTATGGCATTAATGTCTGAGGACACATTATTCTGTGTCTACATGATACTGAATTAAGAATTGTACATTCCTTATTGGTGAACACTTCTTCCAGGTTCATTTGCACATGAAGTCATACCATGAGAGCAGATTTCCTCTTACAGACATGGCTGTGACCCATGGACAGAAAGGACTGTAAGAAAGGATCACTCATTGAATCAGAAACAAACTATGTCCAACTTTGATTTTAGCCTTTGCCCAATGCTCTTGTCTTCTCCATCTCCACTGACTCTCCTCTGCCCCCACAAAATCCACCAACCCTTTAAGGTTTAATCAATGGCTTCTCTTTCAGAGCTTGGTGAAGGGGAGTCTCTTGATAATACATTAAACCTACAGTTTTCCTCATCACCTCCCCTTTACTACTAAAACATTTATGCTTTAGTCATTTCTCTTCAGGACTGCATTTCCACATGGAATTCAGGCATTATTATAAAACTACCTCTCCTATAAGTATCTGTTCTCCCCAGTCACATTAAAACTTCAGGGCCCAGCTTGCATGATCACCTTTTGGGTGGTGAGTGTACATGTTCCATGTAAGAGACAGTGCCATTTCTAGAGTGGCTGCACACAAAAGCATTTGTTCAAAGGTGTACCATGTTCCTATATTAAGAAATTATCCTATCATTTACAACTTTGAAAACTATAATCATGAAAAGTTTTTTCCCTTTAAAGAAATGTTTCTCTAAATATTATTTTGTGGAACACTCATATTCTACCAGCTGAACCTACATGCGTACAAGAAATTATATTTTCTCAGTTTACAAGAGAATGTTCCTAACTCTATCTCCTGCTCTCTCTTAGCATGTGCATGTGTGTGTACGTGCACACACACACACACTTATTTTTGTGTATTGATTATTTGGTTAAGAGCTTTTTCTCTATTTTAAGGTTCACTCCATTTTGAAGGTATTGTTGTAATAAGTCCTGGTATATAACACCATTTTTAAGGAATCTACAAATATTAATTGAAATACTCAAAACTGGATGATTATACTTGGTTTAGCTGTTATTTTTGGCTGGGAATTCTCATGACTGAATATCATGTGGCATGCATGGAAGACAGGCATATTTCTGTAGCAACATTCTTCACGTCCATATAATAGGATTAAATATGAATGAACACTCATATTAAATATGAATATAGAACATGGTGTACTATAAAGAGTACTATGACTTTTCAAGTGCACTACTAACCAAATGAGCATGAGAGCTCTTGTTCTAGACTGAATAAACTTGATATTTGCAGTGGAGGTATGATGGGATTGTGATGAGTTTATGCAATGATCCATGGGCAAAAGAATTTCAATGTGAAATGTGAATAGCTAAAAAGCAATTACTTGTGATTGTGCAACCCAAATCCATTACAATATGGACTAATCCATTAGACAACATCTACGTGCTTTGTCTTTTTCACCTCTGAACAAACATATTTTTGAGTATGGTGATTAAGAGCCCAACACAAAATGGTTTGAGGCTGAGATTGTTAAAAGGCGATTTCACCCATTATTTTTTGACAAATATTTCTCTCAGGCAATAAGAGCAATCCTAGCAGGAAAACATATTCTCTTAGTATTTCCTTATTATCTACCTGGTGTTGACATTATCTGTGTTCATAAACTTTCCCTCAGGTTTTTTAAGGGTGAGGGCAATGTCATTTCTTCATTTCTTCAGACTGTGTTTACATTCTGAGATGCAAATTCATGTGTGTGCATGTGTGTGTGTGTATGTGTGTATATGTGTGAAGAAATAACATATATTCAGATTGCTGACTTCAAAGTGTTGCAGAGGATGGAGACTTGTAGCTGGCCTGACTTTGTCTGTGTATGAGCTGAAGTTGAGCTTGGTAAGTCTCCCTAAGGAAAAGACAAAATGCGAATCCTAGAGGGACCCAGTTGCTCCATGGAGCCTGCACACCCAACATGTCCACACAGGTGTCCTAAGGCATGCGGCTGAAGCAGAGTGGCCACTTTCAAGGATGTATCCACTCACCCACCTCACCTGTCACCCCACGCATCTGGATGTGTAAACAAATAAAATTTGGAAAATGTGGAGTTGTGCCTTGAGGAGACACGTCCTGTTTTTCTTTCAACGGTCGGAAACCCTGTGACCAAGAGCATTTGTAGTCGTGCTGTTGCAATGACAGTGATTCGGTCTCAGGTTTTAAAAGCAGAAACAAATCGTCCAGGAGTTCAGAAGACATTTCTCCTCTCCAGGAGCAACACTAAGGATTACTAACGGGAAGAGCTATGCTTCATTGCTCTTTGTTTGTTTCTTGTTCCTTCATTCAACAAACATTCCTTGAAAATGCTTTCGGTTCATCCTAGCTACAATTCTGAGGAGGGAGGCAGAGCCAGGCCAACAAGAAAACAACATCAGCCAGGACAAGAATGTTCTGCACAGTGATGTCTTTCCAGTTCTGCCCTCCAGAAGACCCAGTACAACAGATGCCCAACGCTCAATGGCTTTGTTTTATTAGTTCGGGGGAGGCGTCTTTTGATAGTATTTTGAAATGATTTTGCTCCTAATGAAACAGATGTTTTGAATGCTCATCCCACCCAAAATACTTTTCTTTTTGTAACAGAATAGTTTTGCCTTTAGTTGTCTTTTAATGTGCAGGAGAATCTTTGTTTGTTTTACTTTGTGGTTTGTCCCTGGACATTTTTCATTCTATGCTTAAATGAATTCCAGCAGAATGTAAGTTTTGAGCTGTTTTTTTTTTTTTTTTCATTCCTCTTCTGCGGTTGATCTTTATTAGTCCCTAAGCTTGTGTCATTCATTTTAAAGTCATTAGTTAAAATATTATAAAAACAGAAACATTTTGGCTTGAAAGCACACAGAATCATTTCATGTAAAATCTTCAGCAAACTTTTTCATTGACTGCTGCCCGAAACAGAGCAAGCCTTAAGCCCCCAAGCCAAACTCCTTCTTGAATGTGACAAATAGTTTAGCTCCTCCTAAGCCAGTTATTTTTAAAAAAGAGTAGAGAAGAGTGATTCCTGAGTGTTTAGCTTTTCCACCGGCCACAGGACCTGTAGAATTAAATCACTGCAGAATTTAAGTTTTAGCCAACATATGTTGATATACGAATCATTTAGTTCTCATCATTTTACAAACCACATTTGTATCCATTATTTCCTCCCAACTAAAAAATAATAATCATAGTAATCATGCCTGTGTCGTTACCCAGTTTCCCTATAGTATGAGGAAGTTGATAAAAAGAGTAACTAGGTCTATTGTGTCCATAGGGACGGTGTTAGCAAAGGACAGACCGCATCTCAAAATGACCCTCACGGATGCTAACACCAGCACCCTGAGACTACAGTGCTGAGAGACATCACAGTGTGTCTTCTGCATGGTAGAGGAGAGAGTCAGAGAGTTTTGAAACAACTCAACAATAAGCCCATAAAGTACTGTAAAGCGTGAGAGCATTGGTGCCCACATGTCTTCTCTTTGGCCTCTTTGTAAGGCCATGAACTCCTAGATGTGGAAACGTTTTCTCGCCTGCACCTTGCAAGCAAACATGGGCTGTTGCTTCCATCGGCTGTGCTGTTGGTGGCTAATTTGCCTTTCAGTTTCTGGTCTACATTTACAAATCATTCTGCTCTGAACACCACTTTCTATTTTTGTAAAACGTCCTTCTCCTCTCTTCCTAGCCAAGCCTCACTCCTCCAGGACTGCCTCTCAGGGTGATTCCAGCAAAGCATCTTTCTCCTCTGGCCAAACCCCTTGGTGCTCATACTCAATCTTCAGTGCCTAAAATCCACCACGTAGCTTAAAAGTGCCTCAAAATCTTATTTCCACCAACCCCCCACACATGACAATGGCATGCAATTTGTGGCCTTCAATGTTGGAAGCACTCCAAAACCTCTTTGTCCCTATTTCATTCCTTAATGTCTAATTGAAAGATGTGAAAGCTGTGGTAGACACGGTGAAAAGCAGGATGGATAATAAATTCAATCTCAGAAGCATAGAAAGTTGGAAGGATATACATGTCTTAGACTAGCATTTCCGTATGTTTCTTAGCAATACAACTCTTCCCCCCACACACAAAAAAACTCTACAAGGAACCCTTCCTCGTGCAATTGCTAAGTGTTGCTCCTCTGGCAGGAGGGGTGCAATGGGAGATCCCAGCCTCACCTGCTGCTCTCCTCTTAGAGGAGCCCTCTGGCCCCATGGAACCCAGTATGAAAATCCACTGACTTAAGACAATGTCCCACACTTTATGTTGGAGGAAACTGAAGTTCAGGAAGATTGAGGGACTAGTCCAAGGTCACATAAGTAGTTGGTGACAGAACCAGCACCAAACTCCATCTGGCCTGAGCTCACAGCTAGAAGCCTGCCTGTAGCACATGCTGGGATGAAGTATTCCCAGGATGAACTCTCATCATACTTTGTCACTACTAAAGGCAATAAAAATATGTTCCTGCTTTTGATGATGCTGTTGCAAAATGGTCACAGGATGGGTGATTCTAGCAAAAGAGAGTCCCATGCACATCTAAGCGAACAGCTCTTGGCCCTCACTCTCTCTGCCTCACCTCCCGCGCTCAGCCTGTTCTTGGCAAATGTGCTCCCGGATCCTGCCAGATGTGCTGCTTTCTGTGCACACTTCTGGGTGGTCGTCAGGAATAGCCCCAAGTGGAACCCTCTGCCTTGGCCCAGGCAGTCTGAGAATTTCCCACACATAAAGAGCAAGGCCTCCCGGCCCTAGCATCACCTGAAGGCTGGGAACAGCTGCTGTTGTGGGAGTGCCCATGTTTTCTGCAGTGGCTGGCACGGCACTTTGGTGGCTGTATGGGATGCAGACTGTCTTCCTCCCTTAGCTTCCCCGCAACGGCCACTGCCCATGTGTGCCTGCTGCTCTGTGCTGTGCCTGTGGTCCTGTGGAAGCTGTATGGCTGATTCTGGGTGTAAGCTCCTGGAGGGTGGGCCGTATGGGGACCCCTGACTTTGCACAGCATCCAGGGCAGAGCCACAGGGTGCGGGTGCCCAGGAAGTGTAGTTTATGTTTGGGGTGAAATAAAAGAGTGCCACGGAAAAAACATTAGGCTGGAATGGAAGGAGACCGATTTCAGAATCAGCTTTCTCCTCTCTTTCTCTGACCTCTGACTCTCTAATTCGTGTTGCAAATATTGCATAGGACATACGTATGCCAGAAACAATTCTGTGTTGTTCAACTGAAGTTCAGGTTTAACCGGGTATCCTGCATGTCTTTACTAAGTCTAGCAGCCCTTCTCTATTTCCTGAAGCTGCCCCTTTCTTTTCACCCACACTCTCATTATCCTGTTTCAAGCTGAACTTAACCTTCATCCTTCTAGCTGCTTCTCAAACACTCAGAATGATTCCAATCCATTCTCCATTCTGCCACATTGCAAGTTTTGTTAAGATGAAATAATATTGTCCAAAGTCTTTGCTATTGTGAATAGTGCCACAATAAACATACGTGTGCATGTGTCTTTATAGCAGCATGATTTATAGTCCTTTGGGTATATACCAAGTAATGGGATGGCTGGGTCAAATGGTATTTCTAGTTCTAGGTCCCTAAGGAATCGCCACACTGACTTCCATAATGGTTGAACCAGTTTACAGTCCCACCAACAGTGTGAAAGTGTTCCTATTTCTCCAAATCCCCTCCAGCACCTGTTGTTTCTTGACTTTTTAATGATTGCCATTCTAACTGGTGTGAGATGGTATCTCATTGTGGTTTTGATTTGCATTTCTCTGATGGTCAGTGATGATGAGCGTTTTTTCATGTGTCTTTTGGCTGCATAAATGTCTTCTTTTGAGAAGTGTCTGTTCATATGGTTTGCCCACTTTTTGATGGGGTTGTTTGTTTGTTTCTTGTAAATTTGTTGGAGTTCATTGTAGACCAAAATGTCCAACAATGATAGACTGGATTAAGAAAATGTGGCACATATACACCATGGAATACTATGCAGCCACAAAAAATGATGAGTTCATGTCCTTTGTAGGGACATGGATGAAATTGGAAATCATCATTCTCAGTAAACTATCACAAGGACAAAAAACCAAACACCACATGTTCTCACTCATAGATGGGAATTGACAATGAGAACACATGGACACAGGAAGGGGAACATCACACTCTGGGGACTGTTGTGGGGTGGGTGGGGGAGGGATAGCATTAGGAGATATACCTAATGCTAAATGATGAGTTAATGGGTGCAGCAGACCAGCATGGCACATGTATACGTATGTAACTAACCTGCACATTGTGCACATGTACCCTAAAACTTAAAGTATAATAACAAAAAAAAAAGATGAAATAATATTGTCATTTTAGGGTTCAGAAATTCTTCAGTGGCATCCAAAATGGAAATGCATGAGTACAACATACAGCATGGAGTTTGGCCTCTGCCTCCCTGTCCTGCAGAATCCCTGAGCACCTCCCTTTGCCCTTCGTGCTCTTGTCTTTGAACTCATCTGTGGTTCTCCGAGCACACGAGGTTCTCTCGTGCCCCTGTTGGTGCCTCTGTCTGGAGCTCCATCTGGTGCTTATCTGTGCAGCCAGCGTTCCTGAGGAGAAATGCTTCTTCCACACATGCTTTTCTGATTCCATGAGCAGAGTTTGTACCCTTACACCTGCCTCCATTCCTGCAAGTGTAAGTCACATTGTTTTGCTTGCTTGCTTTCCTGCCTCTTTTCTCATTCAACAACAAAGGTAAGCACAGTCTTATCTCTGTTTAAATGACAACAAAACCAGAGTTCCTGAGATTGATTGAATTTTTTAAAATGCGCTTCAAATTTGGAAATGATGAGATATTTTGCTATAGGCTATATTATGGTTCAGCAGATTAGCGACCAGTCCAACGAACTGTTTTGTCCTTCCTACTCCTCATAGATTTTAAATCCTCAAATGCACAGAGAACAAAAATTTTCTATCTGATGAGCATGTCCCAAATCATAACGGCTGATTCCATGGGGAGGAGCTGGCTATAAGATCTCCCTGGGGCAGGGCAGAACATGGTTAAGAACATGATCCCTGTGGGCCAAGCCTGGTGCCATGACTTCATTCTGGAGCTGCTTGGTGGAGGGCACTCAGGTAAAACACACCAGCCTCGCTCAGCACCCCATGCAGGCAACTCCTGTCCTGATAACAGTGGCTTGTCCATTCTCAGTATTGCCTTCTCTTCCTCACATCCCTGCCTCAGCCCACTACCCACCTGGTTGAACATTCGGGATAGAGGGCCTATTGTCATCACGTGCTTCGAGGACCTTTTAGGTAGTTCTTGCTTCATGGTGTGATTTAGGGTTTCTAGTGTGGCCATCTGGGGATGGCCCAGTTTTTATTTTCCTGAGTGGGCAGCATTCCTGTCGACTTGCATTTTGTGAAACTTCTCCTCACCTGAACTCCACCAGTGTCTGCCACGCTCTCAGCATCAGCCAGATCCGCCCTGTAGCTGGAATCCTGGGGTGGGAGCTTTCCTAACTAAGGAATCCATCCTATCATTTCCAAGAATTAGACGAGTTAACAGTGACTTGTATGTAAATCAACACAACTCATAACTTTCTGGATAATATTTATACTTCTCAGCTGCTGAAATAGGTAATTCTTAAGCTCTATTTTCCCCGCTAAATTTTGTACCTTTGATTTGAGTATCCTGTTCCTTCTTCCTAAGTACTTATACTCCTAATCTTTATTAAAAATCTACCCTCTGAGCTTTGCTAGAAACACTTCCTTCAGGGCACCTTCTGAACGCCCAGTGGTGGACAGTAAGAGGGTATAGAGAAGAAGGCCTGTTGCTATAGAGCCATGTGACTTCAAAGCCTCACGCTGGCACTTACGCTGCAAACAACTGGTCACTTAAACCTCCTGAGGATTCTCTTTCAGGGTCTCATCGCGAAGATGGGGTCTGTACTGTGGACCTGTCTTGTAAGTTTGTTCTGAGGAGCAGAAACTATGTGATACCAAAGGCAGCTTAGCATAATATCTACTATAGAATTATTAGCAAAAAAAGCGACTTAAACCTCTGTGCTCCAGATGCATTATGTGTGTGCATTCTTTTACATTCACTATAATTTGTTATGTACATTAATGTCCTTCATTCCTACCCCCACAACTTTGTATCTACTTTGAGGTTAATTTAGTCTGAGTCTGGCACGAGCTAAGTGTGCTTGTTGACTTGAATTAGTTTATGACCATAGCTTTCAAGGTCTTAATCAGAAAGAATGAGAAATTCCTGGAATTTCAGCTCTGGGAGAAGGCTACTGGAAGAAATGGGAGAGATCTTTGGGAAGGAAAAACAATTTTCAATGGTTCTTAACTCATACCAGTAATAAATCACAGCTACTGCTGAACCTGCTGCGTAGCCACCTACGAAGTCCTCTAATCAATGACAAGATGGGAATGGGTTTCCCCCTGAAAATTTGGGACCCACCTATGTTTAATTTCTTCACCAGGATTCTAAGCCTACCCTTTTCCATCTGCTTTGGTTAGGACATGTTTACAAAGAACAGAGAGAAGTGGGAAATTTGGAACTGTTTGGGAGTGGCTTTGCCGTAATTTCCTCCGCTCCCCTTTCTGTTGGGGAATCTTTTGAAATATGAGAAAACTTAGTGGAAATACTTACCATGCAGGGATTTCTTAGGCAGGAACATAACTATTCCTGCCTCCAAGAAGCAGATCCCTTACCATCCTCCAGCATGGGGCTGCCGTCCATCCAGCACCAAGCTCACCAAGCAGCAGAAAAGCCCAGCGCTTCCGGCTTCCCTTTCTGGATGCAGCCTTGGATACCATCTTCATTTTCCAGGTGGTATTTTCCAGGGCCAAAGAGAATTTTCTGACACTCATTGTAAGTCACACATAAAACCCCTGCTTTCATCCCAAAGCACAGGCGCTGCATCGCAGAGCCTGGTCCTTGTCTTTGTACAGCTGACAGGAGGCTGCCACATGGCGGTGGCTGCAGAAGACTGTGGTGAGCCTAGTCAGTGATGTTGGCGAAATATTGGAATTTTGCATTGTGCCATTCTTTCATCAAGCTCTCAGTCTATTGTCATTCTGGCCATGGGATTTGTTTGATCTTTGTGGTGGGTGAGTCTGAATTGATTGCTGATGATTCATTATTCACTCTCTGGCCAGTTGGCAGCAGAAATCAAAGCCTTTTCACACTCATTTATAACGTCTAAGAGCCGAATAATCGTGTTCTGTGGGAGAGAAATTTACTCCTTCGTGTACTCAATCCAAACCTTTCTTGAGCATTCACTCTGGAGCAGGCCAGCTCCTTGGCATCTGGAACACAGCTCTGAGCAGGAAGCAGTTTCTGCCCTTGATGATATTTTAGTGTCATGGAGAGGCGGACTCACTGGTATGATAGGTGTGCTAACTGCAAGGAGCCCATAAGCATGTGACATTCCACCGGCACCGCTGAGGGCCACTTAGCCCTTTAATGCCTAAAGGCTTCTTTAAGAGGCTAGCTATGAGAAAGAGCACAGGTTAACTAGCCATGGCCATATAGAACTCCAGACTTTCCCTGAGAAGAAGAATAGAGAAGCCAGAAAGACAGGATTATGGTATGAGTGTCAGCCCTAGAAAAGCAGAGGTTGACTATGCCTGGTTCCCTTCCTCACTGCATCTCAAGCATCTAATCTCAATTGTCCATTAGCCTCATTAATGGTAGGGCTCCAATATTTGTGAAATTGAACTGTTTGGAGACTCAGAGGTGTCATGAGCCCCAAGGATCTAGATAGCCCACTGTCATCCACTGTCACACACAGGCCATTGATGTCTCCACATAGATCCCCACAAGGGCATCACTTGGAAGGATACAGTATCCAGCTCAAGCCTATGGTTTAGTTTTGATTATAGGTTAGTGGTTCTCAAACTTTTTCATTTCAGGGCTCCATTATATTCTTAAAAATTATTGAGGATCCCAAAGATTTTCAGTTTTCATAGTTTATACCTATCAAAATTTATTATATAAGAAATTCAAATTGACAAATGTTTAAAACAGAAGAATACACAAGCACACATTCCATTTATTGTCAGAAAAATAATGTCTTCACATGTCAGGGAGCTTCTGGAAAATTCCACTGCACACTTATTAAAAAGTTGCACTAAAAGGGACTAGCAACACTTTAGTTTTATCATGGAAAAAGTTTTGTCCTCATGGACCAATTAAAAGTGTGTTGGAGATTCTCAGGGGTTCCTGGATTTTGCTCTGAGAACCACTGATGTAGACTAAGGCACCCAGGCACACCAGGGCCAGCCCCAACAGGATTGGAGCCTCAGGCAGTGCAGTGGTGTTCCAGGCACACGTCATGGCCCTCCCCTCATGTCTTATTTCTATCCTGGATGCTCATCTCCCCAGTGATGTCAGGGTGTATCCAGTCCATCACTTTTTAGTTTCATTTGCCATTCTTATCTCTTCTTATCCATGATTTAAGGTTTGGCTTCTACAGTGTTGACCTCAGTCTCGTAGATGAATTTCTATTACTGGTTTTATTGAGATACAATAGTATATTCATGGAGTTGTGTAACCATAACCACTATGTATTTTTAAGACATGTTCGTTGCTCCCCAAAACACTCTGTGCCCACCAGCAGTGGTTCCGCATTCCCCCTCCTCCAGCCCATGGCCATCACTAATCTACTTTCCTTCTCTATGGATGTGCTTGTTCTGAACTTTTGTGCCTGGCTTCTTTCACTTAACATAATGTTGTCGAGGTTCATCTACATTGTAGTATGTATCAGTACTTCACTCTTTTTTAGGAAAGAATAATACATGTCCAATGATGTACCACATTTTGTTTTCCACTCATCAATTGATGAACACATGAGTTGTTTCCACTTTAGGGTTATTATGAATAATGCTGTTATAAGCATATGAACATTCATGTACAAGTTTCTGGGTAAACGTATGTTTATATGTTTTCATTTCTTTTGGGTATATATCTACAAGTGGAATTGCTGGGTCATATGGTAACTCTAACATTTTAAAGAACTGAAAAAATGTTTTCCAAGGTGATTGCATCATTTTACATTCCTACAACCAGTGAATGAAGGTTTCGATTTTTCCATACTCTATTATTGTCTATCTGGGTGATTATAGACATCTTAGTGAGTGTGGAGTGGTAACTCATTGTGGCTTTCACTAGCATTTGCCAAATGATGAATGATTTTGAACATAATCTTATGTGCTTATTGGTCATTTATATATCTTCTATGTAAAAAATATCTATTAGATCCTTTGCCCTTTAAATATCTTATCAGATACATAATATGTAAATATTGTCTTCCATTTTGCAAGCTGTCTTTTTATCTTCTTGATGCTGTCCTTTGAGACATAAATCTTCAATTTTTCACAAAGTCCCACTCATCTATTTTTTCTTTTATTTCCTCTGTTTTTGGTGTGATATCTAAGAAACCACTACCTAACCCAAGCTTACAGAAACTTACTCCAATGATTTCTTCTAAAAGTTATATTGTTTTAGCTCTTATCTTTAGGTCTATTTTTAACTTGGCAGTAATATTTGTTTCTGGTATAACATGTGTGAATTAGGTGTCCATTTTAATTCTTTTGCATGTGTATATTAAGGTTTCATAGCATCATTTGTTATAATTACTATTCTTCCTTTATTTCTTAGATGAATTTTAAAAACTTTCTTCTCATGTATCAGCCTGAAATACCTTGATAACATCTCAAACTAGCCAAGCCTTCACTCTCTCCCCTTCAAGACCTGATCTTCCTCTTAGAGTTTTTCTCTCTCTTGTGAGAGGTGATTGGACAGCGTTTTATTTAGGATACACTGAAGAAATCCTTCTGATCTTTAAGGAAGTTTGGGACACCCTGTATTGGCAGTGGTCCTGCAAATGTTCAGGCGTTGAGTGCATGTGGAACTCCAAAGTCTGAAGAAACAAATTATTGTTCTGCTGTAATCTGACTTTGTAGATCAAGCGCATTTTTCAATATTCACAGTCATATTGTGAAGATAGAATCTTTTAAATGAGAAAGTCACTGCCACAGGGTTTGGCACATAGTTAAAATTAATGCTTTTTAAAAATTTTCTTCTTCGATCATTTTAGTTTGAATATCTACCAAATGAGGAGTTGAAACACTATGAGACTCAACCTAGATGTGTCTCTATCAAATTAGTCAGTTCTGGTAGAGTGGGAATTTAGATACATTTGGAGAAGAAAATACATTAATTGTTGGAATTTATTGAGTGGCTATTATGATCCAGATAGGTTGCTAAAGATTTTTAGACATTTTTAATTTAATTTATACAACTCCTTATGAAGTGACACTATAACTACCTCCACCTCTGCCAAGTGAGGACAATGAGGCTTTAGAGGAGGTATTAAGTTGCCAACAGTCCCAGTTTGAATAAGGCAGAACTGAGACACGACCAGGAAGTTTGACTGAAAAGTTTGCATTTTTAATCGTTGCACTAACATCTTCTAGGAAACCTGCTTACCCAATTTTTCTGTTTTTTATAGTTTCATATTCATACCAGAACATATCTTTGCTTTATGTGTTTTGTTTCATTTTGTTGTGAATGCAGGATAGTTCATTCAATCAATGCTAATCTCGTTTTGATTCATAATCAATTAGATCGAGAAAAAGAAAAAAAGTGCTGCAGGGCACTTACTCTGAATGCCTGAGTCCACATTCTTAGTTAGAAAAGAGATGCAAGGCTTATTTGAACTTGGGGCCATGGAATCCAGTAACAAACAACATCTAAGGATGGGTGATCATCACTCAGTCCCTGCAGGGCCAGGACTGCAATTGTATAAGCTCCTTTTGCCTTTAATGGGAGAGAGCTGAGGTCTACTAACAATATAAAAGTCTCTTTGGACCTACAGATTAAAACCAACACAATGTTGGTTTTAATGCCTGCTTGACAAGCATTTAGAGCAATAGACTTTGTAGAAGATTATAGCGTAAGAAGAGTACCAAGACCCTTCCTAGCAGCTGGTGAAATTGTAACATACTTTTTTTTTTGAGATGGAGTCTTGCTCTGTCACCCAGGTTGGAGTGCAGTGGCGTGATCTCTGCTCACTGCAAGCTCCGCTTCCCGGATTGACGCCATTCTCCTGCCTCAGCCTCCCGAGTAGCTGGGACTACAGGTGCCCACCACCACGCCCAGCTAATATTTTTGTATTTTTAGTAGAGACGGGGTTTCACCATGTTAGACAGGATGGTCTTGATCTCCTGACCTCATGATCTGCCCACCTCAGCCTCCCAAAATGCTGAGATTACAGGCGTGAGCGACTGCGCCCGGCCGAAACTCTAACTTTTTGTCAGGGGTAATGTCTGATAGCATCAGGGATCTCCACAGTGCTAA
This sequence comes from Pongo abelii, assembly GCF_028885655.2. Lineage (NCBI taxonomy): Eukaryota > Metazoa > Chordata > Mammalia > Primates > Hominidae > Pongo > Pongo abelii. Next base: position 127,355,087 of record NC_071997.2, read on the forward strand.
CTTCTGGGAGGACCAATGAAGAGCTATTGAGGTCATTGTAAAGGTCAAAAGCCTTAGCAGTAGGGAGTCCAGTCTTCTGTTTAGCTTAATGGACTAGTGCCTTCATGAGGCAACTCTTGCAAAAGCCCCAGCCGTGGAAAAGACAATAGGAGTGTCAACTGTTAGAAGAAGGCTTCCTCATGAACCTGAGACAGAGGGACCTCCAGGCTGTACGGACTCTTCGTGCCCACGTGACAGGTGCCAATGCAGAATGGGAGCACTCATACATCAACCTGAGCGGGAAAGAGGTGGAGTGCCGACCATCATGATATGGTAAGCTGTCCAGGTCCAGAGGGAAGTGCTTCTGAACATTCCTTCTGGAAAAATCTGCTAGGGAGAGCTAAAACGCAGACAGAGCTTTCTGCATTAAGTGTTCATTTCATTATTATTTATCATAGTGAAAAAATGAACATTAACCCAATGTTATAGTAGTGGAATATTTGAATAAATTATAATTTCAACATATGATGGATATTATACAATTATTAAAGTGAGGATTGTAAGGGATTTATTAGTACTTCCTGATGACATGTTGAATGACAAAAGCATATTGTAAAGTTACATGTACAATATGATTAAAACTATACATGGACTTAATAAAAAGTTGGGTAGCTCTAGTTATATGAACAACTTTTGAATTTTTAAAAAAACCTAGAAAACAGGCCTATAAAATAAATAATCAACATTTGAGTAAATATATAACACTGTTTCAAGAAAAGAAGGAATCATAGAGTGGACATAATGCCAGAGATAGATTAAATCTGAAAGTTGATCACTAATACATCCTAATTTTGGGAACAGAAACCGAAGCCAAAAGAGAAGTTATTTGTTGTTGATTAAGTTAGTGACAAAGCTGGAGTTAAAATGTTGTGCTCATACACCTTTTCTCTTCTCAACTTCTTGAAAGATTTTTTCACATTCACTTTTGTGACTATTTCTCTTACTTCCTTCCCTCCTCCTCAACAATTCCAGATCCATCAAAGGCTCTGGAAAAGTTGAATTAAGCCAAGATACTCGACCTATGTCCAGCAACCTCACTATAATTCTACTCCATTCACTGCAATTGAAGAAAATAAATAACATACAAAGGACTGAATATAATGTTGTGATGTGGATATTCAATTATGCTGTAAATATTTAAATATTCATTTGGAGTATGAAAAATTTGTTATTAGTAGAAAATTATTTTATATTCACTCACCTTTACACAGATTTCATGGTTGAGAGCTATGCTTTAGGTCTCAACGTCCCTTTCACCTAAAATCTGACTACTTTCTTAGAAGTAAGGAAAAGTAAATTTCTCAGAAGAGGAAAAGTAAATTTAAAAGACCCCTCATTAATGAGGCGAGCATTTCAATGAGCAGTATTCTGGTCTTGCCTTCCTAAGCTCTGATGGAAAGTTTCTATTTTAAAGGAGTGGCAGCCATTCTTCTCATACTTCTGTCTATCTCATCCAAGCAGAGTGGCAGAATAAGTGGGCGTTCATCAGCAGATCTTCTCATAAGAATGTTTAGAGCTTCTTATGGAAGTCAAGGATCTTCAGTAATACAAGACTAGCTCATTCTCTAGACATGTTTTTTATACTTCCAACTAAAAGTCACTGTCATGAATAAAAAGATCAATTATTGGAAAGGCAAAACAATCCTAAAGGTATATGTACTTAATAGAAGACCTTGAAAACACATGAGAAAAAAACTGATAGAAGTTAAAGGAGAAATATACAAACACACAATCACAGGGAGAAGTTTTACAATATCTTTCTCAGTATTGTATACGACAAGTAGACCAAATGTGAATAGAGATATAGATTTCAATAAAATTATTAACCAAATTGATCTAATTAACATTATGGAACACTACATCTAAAAATAGCAGTATATATTATTTTCAAGTGCTTATTAATTATTTACCAAAATAGATCATATGTTGGGCCATGAAATAAGTCTTAATAAATTTCAAAAGTCTGAAGTCTTATAAATTATGTTATTTTACTATAACATTTGGATTAGAAATCAACAGCAATTTCATATATAGAAAAAACCCAAACACTGAGAAAATAAACAACTCAAAATAACTCCTAGGTCAAAAAAAAATAAATTATAGGACAAATTAGAAAATATTTCAAAATATATTTTAAAAATATATCAAAATAAAAACAAAGCATATAAAATATGGGGATGTGCCTAAAGTAGAGCTTAGAGGGAAATTTATACTCTACATGTTTCTATTGAAATGAAAATTTTAAGTCAATGGTCTAAGATTCCACAGCAAAAAACAAAAACAAAACAAACAAATAAAAAAACTAGAAAAAGAGAAATGGGGAACATTTTTAAAAATGAAAACTAGAAATTAATGAAATACTAAGCAACAATATAGCAAATTATCAAAGCCAAAATGTAGTTCTTTAAATAACTTTATAAGTTAAGTAAAACTCTAGGTAAACTGGTCAGAAGTAAAAGAGAGGAAACACAAATGCCAATATCCTGAATGAGCAAGAGGATACTATAGATTGCACAAAAAATATAAATATAGATTGCACATTATAAGGCACTATTCATGAATGTTATATCAATAAATTTATAATGGATAAATTTCTTGAAAACATGATTTACTAAAACTCACACTAGAAGAAATGGAAAATTGGAATAATTTATATACATAGGATAAGTTGTATTTATAATTAAATACCTTCTGACAAGGAATACTGCAGATCCAGATATTTTTACTAGTAAATTCTACCAAACATATACAGAATAAATAATAAAACTCTTTAAAAAACTGAAAAAATTCTTAGAGAATTGAATTGATATTCTAACATTCACCAAGTCATTTTGTGAGGCCATCACTAATCTGATACCAAAAAATCACAATAACACTATGAGAAAAAAAATCAAATTATAAAAACAGATGCAAAAAGACAGTATCTGTCTTTTTGCGACTGGCTTATTTCACTTAGCATAATGTCATCGAGGTTCATCCATGTCATAGCATGTGATAGAATTTCCACCCTTTTTAAGGCTGAAAAATATTTCATTGTATGTGTATACCATATTTTTTTATCATTCATCTATTACTGACATTTGGATTGCTTCCATCTTTTAGTTATTGGGAATAATACTGCTGTGAACATGAATATGCAATTATCTCTTTGAGATCTTCCTTTCAATTCTTTCAGATATACACCCAGAAGATGGATTACTGGATCATATGGGAATTATATTTTTAATTTTTTGAAGAATCTCTATCCTGTTTTCCATGGCAGCTGCACCATTTTACCTCACCAACATTGCACAAGGATTCCAATTTTTTCCATATCTTTGCCAACAGTTACTTTGTTTTTTTTTTGATAGCTGCCACCTTATTGAATGTAAGGTGGTATTTCATTGTGGTTTTAATTTATATTTCTCTGATGATTAATGAAGTTAAATATATTTTCACATACTTATTGGACATTTATATGTCAACTTTAGAGAAATGTCTATTCAAGCCTTTTATCCATTTTTTAATTGGGTTATTTGACTTTTGTAGATGAGTTATAGGAGTTATTTATATATCACAGATATTAATCTTTTATCAGATATATTATTCACAAATATTTTCTCCCATTCTGTAGGTTACCTTTTTACTCTATTAATTGTGCTCTTTTATGCACAAAAGTTTTTCAGTTTGATGTAGTACCATTTATCTATTTTTGTTTTTGTTGTCTGTGCTTTTGGTGTCACAGTCAAGAAATTATTGTTAAATTCAGTGTCATGAAGTTTTTCCCCTATACTTTCTTCTAGGAGTTTTATAGTATTAGGTGTCAATTCAGGTCTTCAGTCCATTTTGTTACTTTTAATATATGCTAAAAGATAAAGGTCCAACTTCATTCTTTTGCATGTGGATATTAAATTTTTGCAACACTATTTCTTGAAGTGATTTTCCTTTCCATATTGAATGATCTTGGCACCTTTGTTGAAGATCATTTGACCATATACACTATGGTTTATTTCTGGACTCACTATTCTAGTCTGTCTGTCTGTCTATATGCCTGTGCCACTCTGTTTGATTACTGTAGCTTTATATGCTTTGCAATCAAAAGGTATGAGTCCTCTAGCTTTGTTCTTTTTCAAAAATATTTATGCTATTTAGGATTCCTTGAGATTCCATACAAAATTCAAGATGAACTTTTTTCTATTTCAGCAAAAAAAATCATTGGGATTTTTATAAGAATTGTACTGAATCTGTAGATTGCTTTAGGTAGTGTCAACATACTAACAATATTAAGTCTTCCAGCTTATGACCATAGGATATATTTCCATTTATTTGTGTCTTTAACTTCTTTCAGCCATGTTTTGAGGTTTTTATTGTATAAGTCTTTCACCTCCTAAATCAGATTTATTCTCAAGTATTTTATTGTTTTTGATGCTATTGTCATGGGATTGTTTTCTTAATTTGCATGTAAGATTTTTCATTGTTAGTGTGTAAAAACACAACTTACTATTGTGTGTTAATTTTGTGTCCTGCAACCTTGCTAAGCTTATTTATTAGTTCTAACAGGCTTTTGTGGAATCTTTAGAGTTTTCTACACATAATGACAAACAGAAACAATTTTACTTCTTCCTTTCTAATTCAGATGCCTTTTATTTCTTTTTCTTGCCTAATTGCTCTGGCTAGGAGTGGTGAGAATGAGCCTCCTTGCCTTGTACTTGATCTGAGAGGGAATATTTCCCATCTTTCACCATTGAGTATGATGTTACCTGTTGGCTTTTCATACATGACTTTATTATGTTGCAACAGCTTCTTTCTATTCCTACTTTGTTCAGGGTTTTTAATCATGCAAAGGTGTTGAATCTTGTCACACTATTTTTTGCATCAATTGAAATGATTATGTAGTTTTTGTCCTGCATTTTATTAATGTGGTATATTATACTGACTGATTTTTATGTATTGAAACATCCTTGCATTCCAGGAATAAACCCTACTTGGTCATACTGTAGCATCCTTTTAATGTACTGCTGACTTTGGTTTGTTATATTTTCCTGAGGATATTTGCATCAATATTCATAAGGGACATTGGTCTGTAGTTTTCTTTTCTTGTAGTGTCTTTGTCTGGCTTTGGTGTCAGGGTCATGTTCGCCTCATAGAATGAGCTTAGAAGTGTTCTTTGTCTTCAATTTTTTGAAAGAGCTTCAGGAGAATTAATGTTAGTTCTTTAAATGTTTGGTAGACTTCTTCAGTGAAGCCATCTTGTCCTGACCTTTCCTTTGCTGAGAGTATTTATTAGTGGTTCAATCTCCTTACTTTTTCTTGGTCTATTCAGATTTTTTATTTCTTTATAATTCAATTTTGGTAGATTGTGTTTCTAGGAATTTATCTATTCCTTCTAGGTTTTCCAAACTGTTCACAGTATCCTGTTACAGTCCTTTTTATTTCTAGGGTGTTGGTTATGATGTCCTCCTTTCATTTATGATTTTAGTTATTTGAGTTTTCTTTCTTTTTTTCTTAATCTAGCTAAGGATATATCAATTTTATTGGTCTTTCTCAAAAACCGACCCTTAGTTTGTTTATTTTTTACATTGCGTTTCTATTCTCTATTCCATTTTTCTCTGGTCTAATCTTTATGATTTTCTTCCTTCTGTTAGCTGTGGATTTTGTTTGTCCTATTTCTAGTTTCTTGAGGTGTAAATTTAGATTGCTGATTAAAGATTCTTTTTCTTTTTTAATGTATGCATCATAGCTATAAACTTCTTTCTTAGCACTGCTTTCACTGGAACCCATAAGTTTCAGTATATTGTGTTTTTATTTTTATTTGTCTAAAGGTATTTTAAAAATTCCCGTGTAACTTCTCATTGACCCATTGTTTATTTAAGATTGCATTGTTTACATATAATGGATTTTGTAGTTTTCCTTGTGCTAGTGATTTGGTTTCATTCCATCAAGATCAGAAAAGATTCTTCATATAAATTCAATTTTCTTGAATTTTAAGACTTGTTTAGTGGCCTAATATGTGGTCTACCCCAAAGAATTGGTCCATGTATGCTCAGGGAGAAAGACTATTCTGCTGCTGGTGGTGGTCTTTCAAGGTCCAATTGACGTGTGGTGTTGTTCAAGGTCTCTATTCCCTTATTAATCTTCTGTCTGCTTGTCCTACCCATTATTTAAAGTTAAGTTTTGAAGTCTCCTACTATTATTGTATTCTTGTCTATTTCTCCCTTCAATTCTGACAAAGTTTGTTTTGTATATCTAGGAATTTGAAGGTGTTGGATAACTAATTATAATGGTTGTATCTTCTTGGTGAATTGACCCTTTTATTATTGTATAACGTCTTTTGTCATCTTTTTTTTTTTTTTGAGATGGAGTTTGGCTTTTGTCACCCAGGCTGGAGTGCAATGTCACAATGTCGGCTCACTGCAACCTCTGCCTCCTGGGCTCCAGTGATTCTCCTGCCTCAGCCTCCTGAGTAGCTGGGATTACAGGCGCCTGCCACCATATCCAGCTAATTTTTGTATTTTTAGTATAAACGGGGTTTCACCATGTTGGGCAGGCTAGTCTCGAACTCCTGACCTCAGGTGATCTGCTCGCCTTAGCCTCTCAAAGTGCTGGGATTACAGGCATGAGCCCCTGCACCTGGCCTTTCGTCATCTCTTGTAGCAGTTTCTAATTTAAAGTCTGTTTTCTCTGATATTAGTATAGTCACTTCTGCCTCTGTTTTGTTAATTTTCCAATATCTGTTTCCATCCTTTTACTTTCAGCTGATGTGTATCCTTAAAAGTGTGAGTTTTTTGTAAACGGTGTATAGTTGGATGGTGTTTTGCTTAGTTTTGTTGTTTTCCATTCAGCTAACTAATCTGTGCCTTTTCTTCAGGGAGTTTAATTCATTTACATTTAAAGTAATTGTTGACTAGGAAAGACTTGCTATTGCCATGTTGTTAATTCTTTTCTGTACATTTCGTACCTGTCTTGCCCCTCCTTTCCTCTCTTACTGCTTTCCTTTGTGTTTCATTGATATTTTTGTAGTGATATGCTTGATTCCCTTCTAACCTCCTTTTGTATGTATTCTATAGGCTTTTTGTAGTTACCACTGAAGTTGTATCATGCTATTTTAAATTGATAACAACCTAACTTCAATTGCATATGAAAACTCAATTTCTTTACTCAATTGTATTTTTATCTACAAAAAAACAGAAAATAAAATTTAAAATATTCAATTTATAATATCATAAAAACATAAGTTTATAGTAATAAACTTAATAAAAGACATGTAATCACTCTATACTAAAAGCTATAAAACATTACTGAGAGATATTTTAAAATTATCAATATTGAGAGAGAAATACTTCATACTTATGGATTGCTATGTAGTTATACTGGCTTCTGAGTTTTATCTATTACTCAGCATATTCCCAAACAAAACCTTAGTAAGCTGTTTCATAGAAATTGACAAGCTGATTCAATTTATATGTAAATGCAAAGTACTTTAAAAAGCCAAAACAGTCTTAAAATGAAGAGCAAACTTGGAGGGTGTACAGTATCTGATATCAGTATTATTTACTAGATAGCTTTAGTAATCAAAATAATGAGTTAAGGACAGACGAATTTCTCAAAGTAAAGTCAAGAAATTGACCCTCACATGTTTACTGCATAGATTTTCAACAAAAGTAACAAGGCAATTCAGTGAAGGATACTAAAGTATTTTTGTCAAATGGTGCTGGGATACATACTTAGGTAAAAAATTAACTTGACTTATGCCTCACACCAATTATGATTATATAATCATTCTATATAATTATATAATGACATAGAATATAACATTTCCAGAAAAATTTTTTTTTAAAAAAAGAATCTTTGTAACCTTTCAGGGAGGCAAAGATTTCCTAGACAGAGCATAAGAGCATTAGCCACAAAAGAAAAAAAAAAGGATAACTTAGACTTCATAAAAATTAAAAACCTTGGCTTATCAAAAGGCTATTAGAGGCTGGGCATGGTGGCTCACACCTATAATCCCAGCACTTTGGGAGGCCGAGGTGGGCTGATCACTTGAGGTCAGGAGTTCAAGACCAGCCAGGCTAACTTGGTGAAACCCCGTCTCTTCTAAAAATTCAAAAACTTAGTTTGGCATAGTGGCGCGCACTTGTAATCCCAGCTACTAAGGAGGCTGAGGCATGAGAATGGCTTGAACCTGGGAGGTGGAGATTGCAGTGAGCTGAGATTGTGCCACAGTACTTTAGCCTGGAGTTTTTTAGACTCCATAAAAAAAAAAAAAAAAAAGCACACACACACAAAAACAACTATTGGGAAGATGAAAATTAGTCACAGAATAAAAAAATATAACAGACATAGGACTTATATCCAGAATATGTATAGAATTTCTACAAATCGAAAAGAAAAATCAAAAAAAAACAAGCAAGCCCAGTTAAAACTGGCTAAGCTGTGTGAACAGATACTTCTCATGGAGATACACGTAAATGGACAACGGACACAGGAGAAAAGGGGCTTGCTACTCTTGGCCCTCAAGGAAATGCCGACTAAAACCACAGTAAGAGCACATAAGACTCACACTTTCTACATGGTCAAATCTACATGGCCAAAACATCAAGTCAAAATATAGGAATGAACAGAGAGAAATATATCTTAAAAATGAAATACCAGCTCACATATTCTAGAATAACTAAAACTACAAAGATTGACAATAAGATCTTGAATGCCTGGCACTTTAGATTTTTACTAACCCGAACCCAACTTCAATTTCATATGAAAGCTCTTCTTCTTCACTGAATTGTACTTTTATCTATAAAAATCAAAGACATTGGAAAATAAATTTAAAATATCACATTTATAATATCAAAAACATCAAATTTATGGTAATAAAGTTAATAAAAGATATGCAACCATGCTATACTGAAACCACAAAACACTGCTGATAGACACTTGAAAATGATTTATACTGAAAGATTAAAATGTTAAAAAAGAAATTTTGGAAAATTGTGTGGCACTTATTTATAATCCATCAATTTCACTCCTAGACATTTATCCAGAAGGAAGGTAAACACAAAAAAATGAAATAAAAATATTAGTAGCATCTTTATTATAGCCTCAAATTTGGAAAAAACAAAATGTCTACAAACAGAAGGATTGATAAACAGTTATTAGTACATGTATACAATGAAATACTACTCAACAATAAAAAAAAGAATTGCTGGTATTTGCACCAACATGGATGAATCTCAAAAACTTTATCATGTGAACAAGGCCAGGTACAAAAAGTACACCCATATGATTCCATTTATGTATAATTCAAGAACAGATAAAACTAATTTCTGTGATTATAGTAGTCAGAACAGGGAGAAGTGAGGAAATGGACTGGTAGAAGGCTTGGAAACTTTCTAGATCTGGATTGGGGTGATGGTTACACAGGTATATATACAGGTACTTGAAGTTAGAATTTAGTTAAAATTAAGATCAGGGCCAGGCGTGGTGGCTCACACCTTAATCCCAGCACTTTGGGAGGCCAAGGCAGGCAGATCACAAGGGCAGGAGTTCAAGACCAGCCTGGCCAACATGGTGAAATCCTGTCTCTATCAAAAATATGAAAAAAAAAAATTAGCTGGGCATGGTGACATGCACCTGTAATCCCAGCTACTCAGGAGGCTGAGGAAGGAGAATTGCCTGAATCTGGGAGGTAGAGGTTGCAGTGAGCCAAGATCATGTCAGCCTGGGTGACAGAGCAAGACTCCGTCTCCGGGAATAAAAAAAAAAAAATAAGATCAGTGTATTTACTTTAGGTTTACTTGAAGTTTTTATATATATACATAAAATCATCTTCTTCAACTTTTACATTCTGACCTTCCTGTAAACTGCACACAAGTCTGGCACTGGTTTTTCACTGAATACCAAAAGGGTGCTCTCTTTCTCCACAAAACGGAGTCAGCATGCCTTGGAGACAGCACTGACTCTGAGGTCCAATCTGGGTCTAGTTTTGTCTCTGTCACTTACTCACTGTGGGAGTTAGGGTGGTGACTTTAGCTTTCTGAAAGTAATTTACTTCATTGTCAAGCAATAAAAAGTAACATCTAACTCATAGCACTGTTGAAATAATTAAATTTTTTGAAAACAATAGAAGTACAGTGTTAATCTCATTTAGGCAAAAACAGTAAATTTAATTCCATTCTCTTGTGTATGAGGAGAAATATGTTAGAGAAAAACTGTTCTTGATCATTATTATTATTATTATTATTATTTTTTTTGAGATGGAGTCTCACTCACTCTGCCACCCAGGCTGGAGTGCCATGGCAAGATCTTGGCTCACTGCAACCTCTGCCTTCTGGGTTCAAGTGATCCTCCTGCCTCAGCCTCTCGAGTAGCTGGGATTACAGGCATGCCCACCGCACCAGGCTAATTTTTGTATTTTTATTAGAAATGGGGTTTAGTCATGGTGGCCAGACTGGTCTCAAACTCCTGACCTCAAGTGATCAATCCACCTCGGCCTCCCAAAGTGCTGGGATTACAGGCGTAAGACACCAAGAGTGGCCGAGAAAAAACTGTTCTTTAGAAACGGGCTTAGTGAGCTATGAGTTTTTAAAGAATTCTCTATTTACTCATTTAAAAAGTTTTCTCATTTTTCCACCCATATTTGTATTACTTAGCACATGTGCAGAATTCCATTTTCACAATTGCTTGGTCTCTTGCAGGAAAGAGAACTCTGCTGGCCTCACAGCCTGTGCCTTCCTATTATCACTCCTCTCACCTCCTCTTCCGATAACAAATACCAACTGATCCAAATGGGTAGACTGGGCTGTCAGGGAGCTCGTTCAGAACATAACGTGGTCTCCACACAGACATGAGTTCGTTTTCTTTGTGAGATTATCTAACCAAGCAATGAGGAAACAGAAAAACATGGACTGCTAATTGATAAAATAGAAAAGATCAAACACATGTCAGAGAGCAGAGCAAATCTTCCCTTCAACTGTAGATGTTCCTAATTTGGAAACATCTGAAAATGGTTTACTTGTGAGATGTTCAAGCTCAGGAATGGAATATGGGCCTTTTCTAAAACCACTGTATCTGTATTGTGGTTTACAATGTAGGCATGTCATGAAGACTCTCTAAGAAGTTCTAGGAAGAGGAAAAGGCCATCTGGCCCATCAGCCTCCACTCTCTGTTCTAGTTTAATTTTACCCGCCTGCATTTTCACTCTGCCCTTTAATCCCTTCCTTGTCCAGAAAAGGACTGAGGTGGTTATTGAAGTCATTTATCCTGTTGCCTTTAACAGCCTAGTCTGGTAACCTTTTCCATATGTTTCATAGCCTTCCCTTTAAAATAAAAAAGGTGCCTACCTTCCTTCAGCATTTCTATAGGTTCAATATGTCAGTTTTACTCTTTAGTCTTTTAACTCTTTCCCAATAAGAGATATTGAATTTCTAACTATTTGGTTTAGTTTCTACAATATGTAGAAACTACAAAATGTAGTTTTGAAATGAAACTACAATATGTAGAAACTACAAAATGTAGGAACTAAACCAAATAGATAGAAATTCAATATTTCTTATTGGGAAACAGTTAAAAGACTAAAGATTGTTCCTGATTTCTTTTTAATTTCTTCCATGGTAGATTGTTAAGGTCTTTCAAAATATTCTTATAGCTTGATAAAATTTTCTCACACTCGGCTTTCCTGAATTGGAAAGTTTTGCCATGTCATACACAACCAAAGAGAAAAATGATCAGTTATATTAGTTAGGATAAAGCAACAAACTGCAGTAACAATGCTACAGTTAAAAACAATCTGACGTGTTCAATTCCTTAGTGCAACACTAGACTATTTTCTTGCTCACCTATGTGTCCAGTGTGGGTCGTGGCTGAGCTCTGCTCATGGTAGTTACTCGGGATCCCAGGCTGGTGGGGGCTCCATCGTGGTGATGCGTGCTTTTGTGATCACTCTATCAGTGGAATGGAAATATGATGGATGCACGTTAGGTCTTAATTCTTCTCCTTGGAAGTGACGCATTTCACTTTTGCTTACATTTTCTTAGCCAAATCAATAAATATTGCCACCTAATATTGAGGGGGTAGAGAATTACATTCCTTATACGCAAGGAAGTGGATATTATGGGAAGATTTGGTACAGCTCTAATGACCACCATATAAAGTGACATTGACTATATGGACCAGATCGCAGTTGATGCCGCTGGTTTCAGGGAAATGGCAGTGCCTAGCTGAGACTAAAATTCTTCATGGTAGAGTAAGGATGGGGCTAAGAAGTGGGCTTTATTTATTATTGAAAAGACTTCCAAATACTGCAACTAGAGAACTGATATCTCTGCCACCTCAATGTACTTCCTATTTTCCCACAGACTGTTTCTGGCCCTAGATCTGTAGGTATGGCTGTTAATCTAGGAGGATATCCAGGGCTAGCACCTGAGTGAACAGAGGAAAAGAGGAAGGAGGTGACCAGAAACAGCCCAAACAACAGGCAGAATAAAAACAGGTGAGGAACAAGATCCTCTGCCTCATGTCAGGATTAGCCAAATCAACACAAGAACACAGCTCCCATTAAGACTCTGACTCCCAGCCTCTGCAGCTTATATTTCTAGGGGACTTTCAAGCTTTTAAAGCACATTCACAGAGACCATTCATTCAATGAAACTTAATGAATGCTGCAGAAAATAGTAATGTCCTGTCCTGGGAAAATAAAATGTTTTCTCTGCCTATGAGATGCAACCAAGTGGCCCTGTGGTTGAGAGTGAGATACAAACAAATAAACCACCCATGAAAACATAACCAGTGCAGCAATGGCATGCAGGGAATCCTAGTAAGATTGTTAAGTCAGATATCTCACATAATGGGAGTTAGAGGAGATTTTTTGAAGGTTTTGAAATAACATGGGGAAGATGCCTACCAGAAAAAGAAAAGGACTATGCTAGGGAACCAGACTGAGTAAAGAGCATATCCGAAGACTCAGATGCATGAGGACACGTGACTGCAAGGCAGTTAGTAAGAAGGAAAGAATTTAAGACTTGTTACAACACAGTAAGGTTGGAACGTGAATGCTGAGTTTAACATGGGACCATGTGCTCTTAGAAATGGAGCATCATACAGCTTGGAGAGGTCACTAGCATTATCTATTGACATTCACTCTTCCTCTCTCTGAAAAATCCGTAACATCTTGTATGCTCTTGGCCTTTCCCATAAGTGCCAGGTAATCACTACAGGATACAGAGCCATTTATGATGGTGTCAAAGTTTCTCACATATCTCCCTAACTACATACTGCTCCCCACCTCTTCTGACTCAACAATTTTCTTGAAGGAAACTTGAGTATTTTTTTTTTTTTTTTTTTTGAGATGGAGTCTTGCTCTGTCTCCAAGGCTGGAGTGCAGTGGTGCAATCTTAACTCACTTCAAGTTGCACCTTCCGGGTTCACGACATTCTCTTGCCTCAGCCTCCCAAGTAGCTGGGACTACAGGCGCCTGCCACCACACCTGGCTAATTTTTGTATTTTTAGTAGAGACGGGGTTTCACCGTGTTAGCCAGGATGGTCTCGATCTCCTGAACTTGTGACCTGCCCGCTTTGGGCTCCCAAAGTGCTGGGATTACAGGCTTGAGCCACTGTGCCCGGCGAGCACTTTTTAAATGTACGTTTTCATAATGAACATGATAGTCTACCCCTGTTTCTTGTAGCAGGACCAGCACTATGATTTTCATAATATCAATCAACCAGGTGGGTCAAAACTATTTCCAGAATCCAATGTAAATGCTAAAAGGAAAATAAGCTAGGGGCAAGACAGCACATCTTACCAAGCACTTTCACATCGCAGGAGAGGGCTTGTTGTTTGAGAATGTCTGTGGTGGGGAGCGTGTGCTCATTAGCCCAAGGCTATTGTCAAGTCCGCAGTACATCTCTCATTGACTGATCGTGTAGCTGACCCTCAAAGTGCGAAGAACTGCATCAAAGTTGATTAGTATGATACAAGACACATCAATATAATTTGGCACAGGTTATAGCATGTCACCAATTATTTTTCTGAAAGAAGCTTCAAACTCCTTATCATGGCATTGAAAATTTCTGAATTCTGCATCTACCAACATGTCCAGTTTCCACAGCAATGCACATTGCACTCTGGCTGTAGTGGATGGCTGCCAATTTTCCAGGCGAAGCAGTTGCTTTCAGCCCTCAGTGCTTTTTTTTTTTTAAGCTCTTTTCTCCACACAGAACACAATATCATTTTCTGCCCATCATAAATTCCTCTGTTTGAAGCTCCAGGGTGAATGACATCTCTACCATAATAACTATTTTGTTCACTGTAGTCAGGACGCATCATGTCTTTCCTCTCACTTGTACCTCTATTACAGAACTTATTGAATTTTTGCTTGTTTTGATGGTAGAGGATATAGTCTAGCCCCACTGAAGACCAGAACTCATTTCAAAGATCTGTTTACTTAAGGACAGCCTGTTCCTGTCCCATTTGTACACCCACCAAATCTTGGTGGAAAAGAATGATCTTCCCCAAGAGAAACTAACCGAAAGAGGTAGACTCTTCTTGCATGGAAGCAGAGCAGCACTGTGGCTGAGGGCCCTGGTTCTCTGCAGTGGTGGGGCGTGGAGGGAGCCATTGCTAACTGTTACACCGTGTTACTGCCAAGTGGTGTATGGAACCCATGGAAGAGAAACTGAACTGTGTCTGCAGATTCAGGTATGCTAGAAGGGATGGAATTGCAGGAAGGATTTTGCAATGGGCTGTGAAAGGAACAAGAGGATTTCTAAGAGGAAAAATTAAATTCCATTTATCCCACTTTAAGTATGGCTGGAATTTGACCAATGTTGATACTAAGCAAGACACCCAGGGAAAAAAATGGAAATGGAGTTCCACTCTAGTATGAAACCTACTTCTTGAATTCACTGTCCCCTTAATCCTCCTGAAGGTACCTCTAACACCCAGGGGTGAACATAGATGCAGTAAATGGAAGGAAACACCACACTGAGGTCCAAGCAATTCCTTTGTGGGAGCCTCCCTTTCTCCACTTCTTTCTTCTCCACAGGCCAGGACTCAAGACCAGAAGGCTGTTTTCCCACAGGACAGAGAAGAGGCAAGCATGAAAGTCAAGAGTGAACAAATACCACTGCATGAGTGTATGGGGCAGAGCACAGGTGGGTCATGAGATACGCTCCAGTAACACCCACATCAGAAAGTGATGCCGGAGAAAGACAAGGGTGGCTGCCACAGCAAGCATGCAGGCTGCACTGTGACGTGGGGGTGAGACAGTATCATCCTTAAGGTACTCCCATGGCGTCATAAGAAAGAGGGAAGCAAAACTGATATTCTGCAATTTGGCAGGCAGGTAGGAGCTGGGGGTTGAGTGGCTATTGAACCAATGGACCTGGATGCGAACTCTTAAAATGACCTTAGCAAGGCTCCTCACACTGGCAGGGCTGTGGAGACATTTAGGTTGCCTGAGTGCTATTTGAGGTATGTTTCATGAGTTTCCCTGACTTACGATGAGCCTGTTTGTATATACACTATCTCTGCTTCTTCTTTTAGTCTTTCACAGTGGTATTTCAGGTAGGCCCTAAATAGAAATCTGCGTTTTTATGTAAAATAGTAGCAGAAGATAATGGAGTTCTAAACCACATAGATAACATTTCCATTTCAATCAAGAGTTTTCAAAATCTAATTTTAGATTAATTTTAATTTCTCATTGATTTCTTTAGATCACATTTAGGGCATTTATGTCATGACAAAGGCTCCATTATAATGACTTTTCTTATTTTTGTAGCCCCATCTAGAGCTCTAGAGGCCTCGGCAGCCTGGGTCTTTACAAAGTAATGACCCGTGTTTAGCTTATGCATATGTAGCCTCTGTTATTCAAATTGTAGTGGAATATCCAGAGGGCATTGTTAGAAATCTCTCTCTCTCACTTCTTTTATTTTTCCTCTTAAAAAATTATGAATGTTACATTACAAATAAATTAATAAATATCAGATGTTTCATCACTTTTGTCCCTTTTACCAATTTTCTGTGATTTATGTCAGCCATGCATTGACCTCAACTCATTTTAAAAATAAGGGACATACCTGACTCCCACTGTATTTCATTTCAGAAATGAGTATTTTTCTCACTTTATTACAACTTTATTTATTATTATTTGAAGATTATGTTGCATTTGGTTAAACTGCTTCCTTTCATCCAGTGGCCTTAGAAACACTTTGCTTTCTTTCAGAAAATAATTGTTAAGAGAAACTTTGCTCTATTTCTCTTCCCAATCATTTTCTGAAATAAAACTATTAAAAAGGCATTGTGAATCATTAGGGTCATAATAAATACTCTTGGGCCCTATCTTGCCTTTCTAGTTGTTTCCATAGTGAAGAAAATAACTTGTTTCTTGGTATTAAAAAACAAACAAAAACAAGCCAAGGGCTGGCTACAGGAACATTGCTGTGAAAATAATGTATTTTACATTATCTGTAATTATGTTATTTTTTCTTGCCAAATTGGCCTTACTTGAAAAATTAAAAAACTTAAATATCAGGATTAATAAGCTTAAATATCAGGATTAAAAAGTTTAAATACCAGGATTACAATAACTCTATATTTCTAAAACTATGAATAATAAATTTTAACAAAATTTCTTTCTGTGTAAATAAGAACTTTCAGTCATTGTGATTATATTTTGGCCATTTGTTCTTTATTTCCTAGAGTTTAAAATCAAATCGATATATTTTAATGTTGATAATATTGAATGGTTGATCAGAGAACAAGATGTAGAGTTTTGACTTTTGTCGTCTCCAGTCATAATTTCTGTTATTTTTGACAGTATTGTTTTATAAAGACCACCCCGAAGAGTTCTTCAATTCCCTCTTCACAAAATAAATAAAAGGCACTGGAATTTGTGTTTTAAAAATTTGAGATAAATCACACATCCATATGATATTCTGTATTCACTAAAATCTCCATTAATTAAAGTTTTGATAATGAAAGTTTTATTTCTACTTCTTGAAATGTCTACTGAATTCAGATATAAATAAAATCCTGTTTTGATACTCATTGATAACATTTCTAAAGGTATTAGAATATGCTGTCTTGTGAATAGTCTTTTGATTGAAGTGCAATGTCTGTTTGGCATTTAAGTTCTTATATAGCCCAATAATAAGTAGAAATACCAAATATGAGTAAAATTTTTGATCCTGGAAACTTATTTGTATGTATATTTGACTTAAGGAATGTCACAGAAATTGTTCAGATTAAAACAAAGAACCTGAATTGCCAACGCTAGTTAGTTTTGCTCTTTCTTTCATTCATTTGATAATATATTATTGTTGCAGTATCTGCTAAAGATCTGGAGACATGGAAATAAGCAAAACTGATCAGGTTTCTGCTTCCATTCACTTTACCATCTAGTGAATCATCGTTTGTCAATCTTTTTAAACCAGAGGCTGTTTAAAAAACGCACTCATGCCATGCCACCCAAGTGTCTGTTCATTTGAGGGTGCTAAATAAAATAAAGATGAATTTATTTAGAAGTTAAACTTTAAAATTCACATTTATTAAAACTTTTTGAATGTCAACTACATGCTAGCCACTGCCCAAATACTGGCATGTGTATGATGAGGAAAAAAGAAATGTGAGTTTACACAATGGCAAAAAGTTGGATTTTTTGTCCTGCATTTTGTCCTAAGGTACTTCCAGCTAGTGAGGGAAACACACCAAAAATAGGAAGTAATGATGGAATCTGCGACTCATGAAGAGAAAGCTCTAGAGTAGTTCAGAGAAGGGGTTTAGCCACAACTTCTAAGAGGCAGTGTATGCGGTTAGGAGAACAGGGCTAAATCAGGTACACCTAGGCTTGAATTACTTCCTGGATGGGCACCATAGAACAAATTACTTAATTGTAACTTCTTATCCTGTAAAATGAAAGTAATAATATCTGCCTCATTAGAATTGTTGAGAGGATTAGATTTGATATGCTGTTTTTTGTTTTTTGTTTTTTTTTTGAGACAGAGTCTCTCTCTGTCACCCAGGCTGGAGTGTAGTGGTGTGATCTTGGCTCATTACAACTTCCACCTCCAGGATTCAAGCGATTCCCGTGCCTCAACCTCACAAGTAACTGGGATTTCAGGTGCGCATCACCACACCCAGCTAATTTTTGTGTTTTTAGCAGGGATGGGGTTTTACCATGTTGGCCAGGCTAGTCTCGAACTCCTGGCCTCAAGAGATCTGCCCACCTCGGCCTCACAAACTGCTGGAATTACAGGCACTAAATTAGTTTTTAATGTAGCAAATTGACTGGCACTGAATAAATGTTAGCCAGCATCAACATCATCATCATTGTCACCAGCATCATTATTATTATCATCGCCATCATCAACCTTACTCATATTTTGAAGGATATGTAGGAGTTGGCTTTCCTGAGAGCAAGGAAGAGCCATCAAGGGACTTACAGCTGTAGAATGACAGGACCTTATTGAAAAATTGCTAATAACCAATATCTAATGCAGATCGAGTTGGTTTTGTCCACTGTCAACCTGCACCTCCTCACACTGTCCTCACTTGTCTTTTCCTCCTAGATTTTTGCTTAAGCTCTTCTCCCGAGCAGCTCAGGGGTCCTACTGGGAGGCACATTCCTGCCTGCATTCATCAGCTCACCTTTCTTAGCAGCTCATTAGCCCCAAGGCTTTATTGTTTAAAAATCTCATACCCTAAGGATCTGTTCCCTGACTCCTAGATTAAAACAAATAATAGCTTTTACAAAAGGAAAATAAATAATGGATCTGAAAATGCAAATAGCATACATATAACTCCATCTCTACATGTGATCACATGTAGTCCTCACAATGCCTGAATCAATGTTCCATCAACCCCACGTTGTGGACAAAGAAACTGAGACTCCAAGAAGCTCAGAGGCAGTAAATGACAGAGCGAGGCCCTTAACTTGGGCAGAATGAACACCACCTACTGGCTTTTTGCACTGTGTTCTCTTATCATAAGCATACAAGAAATCTGAATGCCTTCCTTGCTTTCATTATGCATTCCTATTCCAGCACACTGACCACAGCCACCTTTACTCTTTCTCCTTCCTCTAGTTCATTCTGCAGACTGAGAAGTGTTCTAGATTCTTCCCCAGAGAAGCCTCTCATGGTGAAGAAGGAGAACTCACATTGCACAGGTGGTGGAATACCCTGGTGTGGCACAGGTGGTGAAATACCCGGATATGGTACAGGTGGTGGAGTGCCCAGGTATGGCACAGGTGGTGGAGTGCCGGGGTGTGGCACAGGTGGTGGAATACCTGGGTGTGGCACAGGTGGTGGAGTGCCCGGATGTGGCACAGGTGGTGGAATGCCCGGGTGTGGCACAGGTGGTGGAGTGCCCGGGTGTGGCACAGGTGGTGGAGTGCCCGGGTGTGGCACAGGGGGTGGAGTGCCCGGGTGTGGCACAGGTGGTGGAGTGCCCGGGTGTGGAACAGGTGGTGGAGTACCTGGGTATGGCACAGGCGGTGGAGTGCCCGGGTGTCGCACAGGTGGTGGAATATCTGGATATCAGGGTGCTTTTTGTGTGACATCATAGATGATTTTTTTGTTGCTTTTTAGAAAACTTTTAATTAAAGCATAAAATAGATTAAAGAAAAGCAAACAAGCCATAGCCATGGGCTTTCCACAGAGGACACCAGCCCTACACCCAGAAACAGACCATCACCTGCACCCGAGCAGGCCATCAAGGCCCTCCCTGGCACCTTCTCCTGGCAATACCAGAGTGTTTGATATATCATTGTTAGATATATTTTGACATTAAATCAGACACAACTAATGCAATATAACCTGTTTTATCCACATGGAAACAATTCACAAAACTGTAAAAAAAAATCATAAAAATAACAACTTAAATGTAAAACTCATTATGAAAAAACTTAATTTTCCTGGAGAATGTAGGAAAGACTGCCACTGCCTGAGTGGCTCGGATCTACCTGGGGACAGCTCCCGACCAAAGGGCTTCTGCAGCAGCCTTTGGAAGAGCCTGGGCACCAGCACTGTGGCTCGGGTGTCCAAGCTGGGACAGCACCTCTGCACCCGCCACGAATCCCCCAGCCCAGGGCCACACTGCCCGCACTGTCACTGTGAGGGAGACATCTGACCCCTGTGGTTGTGAGAGCACAGCCCCCTTTGTCCCAGGAAGAAATTCCCACTGCATTCTTCCACATTTCCCACCAAGATGTGGCAAAAAATGCCATGATGCCATGGCTTTTTCTCCCAGGTAGGCCCCTGTGTCAGTCTCTCCCAGGCAACACCCACATCTGCTGGTGTCCTTGTGAGGTCATTTTCCTGCTCTCTTACACAGACATGCACACACACCACACATACACGCATGCAAAATATCACACACACACCGCACATATCACATCTCACATAGACACAGCGCACACACACTACACATGCTCCACACACAACAAACATCTCCCACAACACACATATCCCACACACCTCACACTTAAAACTCCTCTCACAACACCCCCAACACATTACATATACTTCACCACACACACACAGCATGTACAACTCACACACTACATACACCATACACACATCATGCATGCCACACACAAACACACAAAGACAAACCCTACATTGTATACACATACCACATGCACCACACACACACACAGACATTCACACACACATGCACACACACACTCACATCCCCACATTCACACACAGGCACACATTCACACACACACATTACACTTTGTCTGAAGGGTTTGCTTCAGACATTCTGGGCACCCCAGTTCAGAAGAATTATGTTATCTAGCAAATGGTGTGTGCTTTGTGGAGCAGAAGAGTTCCAGAAACAAAATGCACAACCCCCTGTGGAGGATGCACTGACAGAGCCAGCCTGAGCCCGACGCGTGCGCTTTCTGCCTGCCTGGCTGCCCACCTCCCTCCTGTATCCTTCCTGTGAAATTTGTTTCTGATTTGCCTGCATTTTCTATTTTAGCACAGACTTAGTGTGACGAAAGGGAGAATACCGCCTGAAGCACTCACCACACCCGCCACACGCTCTGATGGTTCCCAGCCAACTCTAGAAAGAAAGAAAAAAATCTGTGTGAACACGTACTCTAGAATCCGGAACAAACTCTGTGAAAGAGAAGTGCTCTGCAGATCTGTCTTGTACGATGAACTTCGGGAGTCAGGTGAACTCCCCCCAGTGGATGGAGACCTGGTGCAATCACTTCCCTGGATATAATTGTTTTTCATGGTGAGACGATTACTTCAACTCGAAGTCTCCTAGTGTGAACAATCCTTGGGATGGCTAATGTCATAACAAGGCGATTGTTCCAAGTACCACAGTGGGAACTGCGTCAAAACTTGTGTTTAAATTTGTGGGGTTACATTAGGGAAACCGTCACGATTACTTCAGTTTGTTGATAAAAGATATGATGAATGACACAGAGAGGTCTTATATTTCTAAAGTACCATCATTTTTGCAAAGAGATACATGGTATCTTCACAAGCATGTTATGAAACATCATAAATAATTAAAATTAAATTTCATTTGTCCAAGGGCAATAAAGAAATTGCACTTGATAATGAAATCTCCACATAGTTTTATCTTAATCTCCTTAATTTACTGGACAGCAAAATTTACCGGATGGTTGCATCTTCCTGTTACTAATATAAATAGTGAAGTTTTACTAGGTGTACTCGAGTCCACTGTAGATCACAAATAGTGAATGTCAGCACTAAATAATATACTTCCCTGAAACAAGTATATATATATATATATATATATTTAGCATATAGAAATATATGACAGGTTGGGTGTGGTGGTTCACGCCTGTAATCCTGGCACTTTGGAAGGCTGAGACAGGCGGATCATTTGAGGTCAGGAGTTCAAGGTCAGCCTGGCCAACATGGTGAAACCCCATCTCTACTAAAAATACAAAAGAAATTAGCCAGCTGTGGTGGCGTACACCTGTAATCCCATCTACTCAGGAGGCTGAGGCAGGAGAATCACTTGAACTGGGGAGGCGGAGGTTGCAGTGAGACGAGATTGTGCCACTGCACTCCAGCCTGGGATAGAGCAAGACTCCGTCTCAAAAAAAAATAACAGTATTCTCTATTGGTTACATGTATATATATCTACATATGTATGTATATGCATGTATGTCCACACACACATATGTATACATATAATAAATAGAGATAGTTGACTTCTGATGGGCCCTTCGAGGGCAGTGGTGACTGCAAGGTGAAGTTGAGCTGGGCCTTTGCCCCAGCACTCTGAGGCTTCTGGTCGGTTGGGGATGCTGCAGCCCCTCCCTTTCCCCATGTGGCATGCTCACCAGCTTTTCTCCCACCTTCTGCCCTTGATTTATTTATTTGTTCTGCTGGCCGGATGTGGGTCATGATTCATAGAGCATGTCCACTGCCTCTGTCCTCCTTGGCTGCTTCAGCCACTCCCCACTCTGTGGAGCACTGGTGGGGAGCCATCCAACAACAACACCCCCGCAGCCAGCAGCAGCTCTCATTAAACAAAACACATGCAGAAACACCGTCATCTGCTTGACAAAGATACCGACAAGGCTACCATCAAACTAGAGCAGCAACATGAGTGCCGGCATTCAGGGCTAAGTGCTGTGCCGGAAGCCCTGGAGTTGTGTAGATGTGTTTGTGAGTCTGCTCCTGGAAATGCCTTCCTCCTTGTGACTGTCCATACATGAGAGGAAGCTGCTCACCCATGACCCTTGGAGCAGTGAGAAAGGTTACAGCCCTAGTCATTTGTTTGAAGATGTCAGAGATGCCATCACTTTCCTAATGCCAAATTTGTGGAAAGGAGATGGAAGTAAGAATGACAGCTGAAATTTAATCATCGTAGGGAATTCTTTTTTTCAGGATGTAACTATCATAATGAGAAAAAGTCGTGCTCAATAAATAGGGTGTCTATAATCATATGTGTTAAAACAATCAATCCAGTAATAACATACATGATATGGTGGCTGGAACTCCTATGTAGAGTTTAGTACATTCACCAAGGAGTTTCAATTTCTGAATATTAATGTTGTCACATATATACAAAACTGACTTTCAAAAATAAACCTACAAGTATAGATTTATAGAATTTTTGCCAATAAGTCATAGCCAAGAATGACACTGAAGCTATGTTATCATTAGAAAAACCCAGAGATAAATTGGGTTGTTATTTGAGAGCAATTCATATATAAGGCGTTTTGATTTCACCTTTCAAATTTCAATTAAATGCACAATCAAAAGTTTTTTATTTGAGAGAGGGTCTTATCAGTGTGTTTGTGTTGTTCCCTTTTGTGCAGATTTAATCCTACTTCTGAGTAATTAAGGCAATTTATTTTGAAATTTGAGACAGTTTAGAGTTAAGCTAAAATCTGTTTACTTACATAATTTTCTTCGGGTTTTTTTGTTATCACTGACTGGAAAGGGTGAATTTTATAATAGGGAAAGTAGACATGTAAACATTCTGCTACATTTTGCAGACGTGCATTTATTTTAAGTGACCAGTCTCTAATGAAATAAAGGTGTGGTAGTGTGCTTGCAGAAAATCAACAGGTACTTATAACCTAATTTGGTAGGCACTTACAACCCCCATTCATTTAATGCATAAGAAAAGTAGATTTCTCTTGTCCTCTAAATGAATTTTTAATCTCTTTATCATCATGTTTGAATGACATTTGAAAGTCAACTTGTTGGATTTCATGAATTCGGTCTTTTGTACAGTTAAATAAAATTAAATGGCAAAGCCATTTGCTGCTTCAATGTCAAACTTTCATAAAGACGTGATATGATTTGGCTGTGTCCCCACCCAAATTGCATCTTGAATTCCCACATATTGTGGGAGGGACCTGGTGGGAGGTAATTGAATCTTGGGGTCAGGTATCTCTCATGCTGTTTTCATGATAGTTAGTAAGTCTCACAAGATCTGATGGTTATTTTAAGGAGGAGTTCCCTTGCACAATCTCTCTTTGCTTGCTGCCATCTTTGTAAGACGTGACTTGCTCTTCCTTGACCCCCACCATGATTGTGAGGCTTCCCCAGCCAAGTGGAACTGTAAGTAAATCAAACTCTTTTTTTTTGTCGATTGTCCAGTCTTGGGTATGTCTTTATAAGCAGTGTGAAAACAGACTAATACAGTAAATTGTTATCAGTAGAGTAGGGTGCTGCTGCAAAGATACCTGAAAATGTGGAAACAACTTTGGAACTGGGTAACAGGCAGAGGTTGGAACAGTTTACAAGGCTCAAAAGAAGACAGGAAAATGTGGAGAAGTTGAGAACTCTCTAGAGACTTGTCCAACGGCTTTAACCAAAATGCTGATAATGATATGGACAATGAAATCCAGGCTGAGGTGGTCTCAGATGGAGATAAGGAATTTGTTGGGAACTGGAGCAAAACGTGACTCTTTTTATGTTTTAACAGAGAGACTGGTGGCATTTTATCCCTGCCCTAGAGATTTGTGGACCTTTGAACTTCAGAGAGATGATTTAGGGTATCTGGTGGAAGAAATTTCTAAGCAGCAACACATTCAAGATGTGACTTGGGTGCTGTAAAAGGCATTCAGTTTTATAAGGGAAGCAGAGCATAGAAATTTGGAAAATTTGCAGCCTGACAGTAAGTTAGAAAAGAAAATCCCATTTTCTGAGGAGAAATCCAAGCCAGTTGTAGAAATCTGTGCAACAAGGAGCCAAATGTTAATACTCAAGACAATGTGGTAAATGTCTCCAGGGCATTTCAGAGGTCTTCACAGCAGCTCCTCCCATCACAGGCCCAGAGGCCTAGGAGGAAAAAGTGGTTTCATGGGCCGGGCTGTATGCAGCCTAAGGACTTGGTGCCCTGCATCCTAGCCACTCCAGCTGTGGCTGAAAGGGGCCAACGGAGAGCTTAGGCCATGGCTTCAGAGGGTGCAGGCCTCAAACTTCCACATGACGTTGAGCCTGCCAGTGCACAGAAGTTAAGAATTGGGGTTTGAGAACCTCTGCCTAGATTTCAGAGGATGTATGGAAACATCTGGCTGTCCAGGCAGAAGTTTGCTGCAGGGGGGCAGCTCTCATGGAGAACATCTGCTAGAGCAGTGTGGAGGGAAATGTAGGGTCAAAGCTCCCACACAGAGTACCTACTGGGGCTCCACCTGGTGGGGCTGTGAAAGGGCCACTGTCTTCCAGACCCCAGAAGGGTAGATCCACCGACAGCTTGCATAGTGTGCCTGGAAAAGCCTCAGACACTCATGGGTTGGAAAAGCCAGGCCATGAAAGCAGCCAGGAGGGAGGCTGTACCCTGCAAAGCCACAGGGGTAGAGTTGCCCAAGACCATAGGAACCTACCTCTTGCATCAGCATGACCTGGATGTGAGACATGGAGTCAAAGGAGATCATTTTGGAACTTTAAGATTTGACTTCCCTACTGGATTTCAGACCTGCGTGGGTCTGGTAGCCCCTTTGTTTTGGCCAATGTCTCCCATTTGGAATGACTATATTCATCCAATGCCTGTACTCTCATTGTATCTAGGAAGTATGTCACTTCCTTTTGATTTTATGGGCTCATAGTTGGAAGGGACTTGCCTTGTCTAAGATGAAACTTTGGACTGTGGACTTTTGAGTTAATGCTGAAATGAGTTAAGACTTTAGGGGACTGTTGGGAAGGCATGATTAGTTTTGAAATATGAGGACATGAGGTTTGGTAGGGACCAGAGCAGAATGATATGGTTGGGCTGTGTCTCCACCTAAAATTAATCTTGAATTCCCACATGTTGTGGGAAGGATCTGGTGGGAGGTAACTGAATCATGGGGGCAGGTCTTTCCTATGCTGTTTTCATGATAGTGACTAAGTCTCATGAGATCTGATGGTTATTTTAAGGGGGAGTTTTCCTGCACAGGCTCTCTCTCTCTTTGCCTGCTGCCATCTATGTAAGATCTGACTTGCTCTTCCTTGCCTTCTGCCATGATTGTGAGGCCTCCCCAGCCACATGGAACTGTAAGTCCAACTAAACCTCTTTCTTTTGTAAATTGCCCAGTCTCGGGTATGTCTTTATCAGCATTGTGAAAATGGACTAATACAAGGGGCATATTTAGTTTATTTACCACTGAAAAGTGAGTTTTTGGAGTAAAATATATCAAGGTATTGTACCCAATTAGATTTTTACAGATGTTGTTTTGTTCTTTAAACTCCTACTTCTCTAGTAATTGTGCACATTCTTCATTGTTGAAATCAAACAGCCTTTAAATTTAATACATTCTCTTTGAATTAACTCAAACACATGCTTGAAGGCAGGAAAGATACATTTAACGTGAATATGGACTCCTTACACACACATATACACATAACTAATTTTTTAAGTTTGAGAGTTCAAGTTTCTTTTTTTTTTCATTGCAAACATTATGCATTTTCAAGTTCCAAACTTAAAACCTCATGGTAAAGGTTTTCTTGTTTTGTTTTAGAGCCCAATTTTATTAACCCATGGTTGAAATTTGGAGGTCTTAAGAATCTCACATGACTGAGCTAAATTCATCTTAACTGGTGACCTCTGACAGAGATTCAACTTCCATCATTAGAGAGAATGCTCTACCCAACCTATGTGCCTGAGAGAAATGTTGCAAGATGTAGCAGCATGTGTGCATAACCATGAATAGATAGGCAAATTCCAAACATGTTTTCAACATTTTAAAATATTTACTTTTGACCAGGTGTGGTGGCTCACGCCTGTAATCCCAGCACTTTGGGAGGCCAAGGCGGGCAGATCTCCTGAGGTCAGGAGTTCGAGACCAGCCTAACCAACATGGTGAAACCCCATCTCTACTAAAAATACAAAATTAGCCAGGCATGGTGGTGCATGCCTGTAATTCCAGGTACTAGGGAGGCTGAGGCAGGAGAATCGCTTGAACCCAGGAGGTGGAGGTTGCAGTGAGCCGAGATTGCACCATTGCACTCCAGCCTGGGCAACAAGAGTGAAACTCCATTACAAAAAAAAAAAAAAAACCAAACAAACAAAAAAATGATTTTTTGGTTTCTCCACTTAAAAATATGTATATGTATACACATACGCACACACATACTCAAACTTACACAGAGGTGGACCCCAAAAGGGTATAAAAACTGCTGTTAGTCCAAGATAAGAAGAAAAATGAATTGTATTTGCATTTATCCACATAGCAATTAATGGTTCAGTTTTTTTTTTCTTTTACTTTGTTCTTTAAGGGCGCTGCTTCTGAAGTATGTGCCAGGTGGGCATAAGAGAGATTTTCAACAATTCCAAACAAGGCGGCCGTGCAATGCTTGAGTATGCAATTGAAAACAAGCATCCTCAGCCAACAGAAATAACAGCAAAGTCATGAGCAGCGTGGCCGCTTTGCATGTGCTGCTGCATGTCCCTTTGAGAGATGTGCTGCGCATCGCAGTTCCCATTCCTGCATTTTCCCTTCTCCCATCGGGGCAGCCATGCTGAGAGGGCTGAGCTCCTCCCTCACACTCCTTCCTTTGCTTGCTCTGGCTTCTGCCGCCTTACCCAATGAATTTCTGGAATGAAAGGAGCCTATTCCCTGCCTTTCCACCAGTGCAGAATGAAAATGAGAGCAAGGAACAACAGAGCACAGGGTCTTGCTCTGAGTGAATGCACCCCTCATGCACCCGGGAGCTGAGGTTAGTGCTATCAGTTACATGTTAGCAATCTACCAAATGGAAAGAAGTGTTGTTTGAATGGATGGGAAAGTCAAGGAAATCAAATCTTTCCAAAAGTGAGGATCTCTCACAGGGCGATCCCAGTGTTACAGAGGCCTGCCGGAGGCACCTGAGAAGCAGGGCACCTGGGGTTGGCAGTCCTTCGTGATTAATAATGAATATAAGAAAACGTTTGTGAAAAATAACTGCAAGTGATTGGGAAGCATGTGTGTATTGGGCTTTGGTTTGTTTCAAAGATCATCCAAATTAGAATCTGAGTTTATTAAAATGTTGTTTCCTGGACAGACCTCAGCCTGCAGAAGCAGAATCTCCGTGGTGGGATCCAGAGCTTGCATCTTGGCCAAGCCCTCCCAGAAGTTTCTAACATACACTGAAGGTACTCCTGCTTCAAGAGCCAAGATTCTCAGGCACAAAATCAGGGAACAGGAGTTCCTGGGCTCTGCCCTTGCTTGTGGAGTTCTGGAAACGAATGCATTTGGAGTAAGTGATGTTTAATGATCCTTTCTGTTCTCAATTCCTGTAATACAAATAAACAATAAAATAGTTACATCTTTATTATTTACATTATAAAGTTGTTTATATTGATGCAAACAATTAGGTAAGATAAAATAAACAGAAAAAATAACAGATTTATTCATCAGAAAATATGATCTATTCATCATAGAGTGTCAAAGAAATCCAAGAAATGTCTTTGTATGAGGAAAATGAGCAATTGTGGATTTTACCAAAGGATTAGAGACACTGGGTTTTCTTCAAATCTGTCTGTGAGGCCTTCAAAGGGCAGGGCCTCAGCCCAGAGCACATGCTTGGTACACACATGCATCAGTGGTTCCTTGAGCTGTATTAAATTTATGGAGAGAAAAAAATCAAGGTCAACTTGTGCTTTTTTCCCCGACTGTAAAGGTTTTGCCTGTAATCCCCTGCTTTATGTGAATAATTTGTTTCACATGAGTTGAATACTGTTTAAACAAGCCAAGTGTCGCATTCCTTTTGTCTGAATAGCTGTAGAGGACATATTTTAAGGTAAACTAATTAAGAATGGGCTTTCAAAAGGCCTATTTTTAAGAAGGTGAAAAATCAAGAGATAGGAAGTGTTGTCTGGGTAAAGTCAAGCAACGTGAAAGCCGGTTGGAATGTTTATGACCAGCTCCCTCTCACTGTGGTCTGAGGGCCAACCTGAACACAAATTCTTCTTGTGCTAGGAGTGGGGTTTGGGGTTGTAATTTGATCCTTTCAATTATACAGCAAATGCAGCCACTGTGAATTGTACCAGGACTATCCAGCTTCCACACTGCATGACTATATTGATATTCCCCTGCAGAAAATGAAATCTTCCAGATTGCCATTGGTTCTGGCCATTTGAATGTTAAATATGGGTAATAACTGCAGTGATTTACACTCAAATATTTAGAAAATGCTCTTTAGCAATCCCAACGAAAATCAGATGTACCTTGCCCCAGCGCCACATAAGCACTTCTGTAAATGTCATTTGTGAGTCTACAGCTTGCTTTTCTGTCAAGAAATGCATGCCACTTTTGGGGAATATTTTCAATTTACAATCCATTTTCACTTGGGAGCCTCTAGATTGATTGCTGGGGGATGGGATTTTTAAGATGGTTTAGGTCATTTCCGAATATTCCATGGCATGGCCCAGAATTTTGTGAATTACAAAGAAGTTAAGATCAGCATTGTTTTTGATGATTGTCTGGTTGAAAATGTATCAGTCAATGAAGAATCATGCCCACTGTGATTTATTTAAAAGATTACTATTTTTATGTTGTCCTCTTCCTTAAGAGGTCTATTACAATTACATAATACTCCACTCACACAAAGGATGTAATTTTCATTTTGTCTGTATTATGGTCCTTCATCTAAAACAGAAAATTCAGTTGAAGAACTCTGGGAATCGTTTTAGTTTTTATACAACGTTAGTGTGGGTCTGAGTGTGGCCTTGGCACACTGTACAGCGGTGAGCTGACAGAGAGCTCTTGCTAATTGACCACAGACTTGTTAGAGGCCCTCAGACCAGTTAGTTACCCTCCCAGCCTCAGTTTTCTCAATTTGAAGTGGACGTATATGTTGTATAAGATCATCTGTAAGATCTGTGGTGGAAGTCTCATCTAAATAAGGCAGGAACTTTGATATGACTTGGCTGACATTAATACTTTTGGATTGAACCATAGACTGGCACCACATGGAGAAAGATCCAGGCTTGCCTGCCCACTGGGAACAGAGCTGTATGTATGCATCAGGTCAACTGAAAATGAAACAGAATATTCTGGATCTGCCATAGTTCATGCACATCCTCCTTTAGTTTGAACTGGTACCAACTTCTAAAAGAGGAACAGGAGATCAACGACTCTTCTCCTGATGAGATTGTTCTTACTCTTAGTCATCTCTGATTTTTCTCAAATGCCAAGTTCTGGTTCCCAGATGGTGCTTTGATGGAAGGTAAGGCAATATGAACACTCAGCCCATCCTGAAATAGGAAGAGTTTTGATTCATCAAGTGCTTTGGTTCTCTTTGCCCCTTTCAGAGATTTAAAAAATTTTGCATGTTGGAGGAAGATGCTCTAGTTTAAACACACCTTCCTAAAGGGCATGGTTGGAAAGGAGATACCATCCCCCTTCCACTTTGTCACCTGTGCTGTGCCCACACTCCTTGGCAATGCTAAGGCAAGGAAAATGATTAGTTTACTTTGCGCATTTTGGAGGGGGCAGTGAAATAGCAAGATCAACAGATGAGGATCACCCATGTGGGTCAGTTTCAGCTGGGCTTCTCCCATGGCTATACTGTCTACATCTCTTTAGGAAACTCCAATTCACAGGCCTTCATTTCCATGAAGCAGAAAATATTGCAATCAATAACTGATAAAGTCCATTGTGGAGCTTATAACTTACCGTTTTGTTATGGTTAGAAGGGGTTTGTAGAGGGTGGTTTTGAATCCATCAAAATCCCTTGGGAAGCTTGTTGAATATGCAGATCTTGAGCCCCCTTCTAAGAAACACTGAGTCAGTAATAGAACCTAAAAATCAGTGTTTCACAGAATTTCCTCAAATGATCAGGAAACACTTTATTGAATTTATTGATGAAAATCGGCCTGGGTAGTTTATTTTAAATTGGAATCTAGTGATCTTCAAGATTATCTGCTGTAATATTTTTTACTCCTTTTTCCGTGATCTTCATGGTATTGATACAAATAAAGGTGCCGTGGTCAAATAGACTTGGTAAGAGAAGAAGCAGGTTTCTTTACTGTGGGTTCTCTGGAGGCTTTAGCCTGCTACTGTGTCATGAAGCCTCAGGGTGGCCATGGGGTATGGAGCACCTCAAACATTCTTGACCTGGGGAATATTTTATCCCCACACTGTCCCTCAATGTTTCCAGAAATACACTTTGCAAATGCAAATTTATTT
This sequence comes from Pongo abelii, assembly GCF_028885655.2. Classification (NCBI taxonomy): domain Eukaryota; kingdom Metazoa; phylum Chordata; class Mammalia; order Primates; family Hominidae; genus Pongo; species Pongo abelii. The sequence continues at coordinate 127,386,196 of NC_071997.2, forward strand.
ACCTTCTCTATCTCTCTATCTCTCTCTCTACACACACACACACACACACACACACACACACACGTATATATTTATACATACATATATACGTATGTATATACACACATTCTATATATATACACGCACATACACATATACATATATACATACATATATACTATATATATACACATACATATATGTATATATACATACACATATATGTATATATACATACACATATATGTGTATATATATACACACACACACATATATATATGGAGAGAGAGAGAGAGAGAGAGAGCTTCTTGAGACCTCTAATGAGGTGCTTTGGTTCTCTGAGGTCCCAAGACCTCATTGTTTTCAAGGAAACTTATTCCCAGGAGACTTAATGACATCACAATTGGAAGTCAACATTTCTTTATTGTCCTATAATACTCATCATTGTGTAAAACTAGTTACTAGTTACTGGCCAGCTGATTTTTCTAGATGAATCAGAAGGTGAATTCCAGGATATACATTTGTCTCTTGCATATTCAGACTTGTCAAATGGCACAAAGTGGAGGTGACTCCTCCAGAGTTTAGTCACAGGCTCTTGAGTCATTTCTATGAACAGGTTGATGAGCAATATCAATCCAGCTTTTATGGTGCACTTTCTTATATTTTATTAAAGCATCAATAAATGTAGTTCTCCTTGGTGCCTAAGAATTGGTTACATTTATTTCTTTAAAAATAATGTTTTTCTTGGCATATAATGTAGGGTAATTTAAAAAAATCAAATTCCCTTTATTGCAAATTAAAGAAGTGCAAAGTTGTGTGGTCAAAATTAAAGCTAATTTTAGAGTTTTTTACAAACTCATTTTAAAAAAAATTCATAAATTTATTAGTTATTCCTAAGATACCATTTTTAGCTATGACTTATTTTTTCCTTATCACTCTCTAGGTCTTCAGCCCTCCATTCCATCTCTCTCTGTCTATCAGAAATCAATACATCCCTCAAGGTCCTGCTCGAATATCCTCTTTTACTCAAAAACTTTTGGGATTGTCTTCACTGGGAAAATACCTCTCCTACCTCAGAGTTTTGATATTGATATTTTAAATTAAGCACTTTTGTAAAACTTATCATTTTATGAAATACTGTAGTTAGTATGTACATGTTTTCTTGTCATATTATAAACTCTTCAAGATAAAGACAACTGTGTCACATTAGACCCATAACAGAGTCTTGGTCAGTGCCAAGAACATAGCGGTCTTTGTAAGCTCTGGCTGCTATAACAGAATACCAGAGGCTAGCTGGATTACATAACAGACACTTCTTTCTCACAGTTCTGGAAACTGGGATGTCCAAGATCAAGGTGCTCACAGATTTGATTCTGGTGAGGACTGGTTCCTGGCTGCCTGCAATATGTGTCCTCATACTGTGAGGGAAGAGAGAGAGAAAATTCTGGGGTCTGTTGCTCTTCTTATAAGGACACTAACCCCATTGTAATTCCAGCAGTGCACACTGCTAGAAAGAACTACCTGAGACTGGGTAATGAAGAGATTTAATTGATTCACAGTTCTACATGGCTGGAGGTCTCAAGAAGCTTACAATCATAGCAGAAGGTGAAAGAGAAGCAGTACCTTCTTCACTAGGTGACAGGAGAGAGAGCAAGCACAGGAGAGACTGCCACTTTTAAACCATCAGATCTCATGAGATCTCCCTATTATGAGAACAGCATGGGAAAACTGCCCTGACCATCCAGTCACCTCCCACCAGATCCCTCCCTCAACACATGGTGATTACAATTCAAGATGAGATTTCAGTGGGGGCCCAGATCCAAACCATATTATTCCATCACTGGCCCCTCCAAAATTTCATGTCCTTCTCACATTGCAAAATCAAACATGCCTTCCCAACATTCCCCCAAAGTCTTAACTCATTCCAACATTAACTCAAAAATCCACAGTCCAACGTCTCATCTCAGACAAGGCAACTCTCTTCCACATATGAGCCTGTAAAATCAAAAATAAGCTACTTACTTCCAAGATACAATAAGGGTACAGGCATTTGGTAAATATTCCCATTCCAAATAGGAGAAATTGGCCAAAACAACAGGGCTACAGGCCCCCTGCAAGTCCAAACCCCAGCAGGGCACTCATTAAATCTTAAAGCTCCCAAACATTGTACTTTGACTTCATGTCTCACATCCAGGGATGCTGATGCAAGGGGTGGGCTCCCCTGGTATTGAGCAGCTCTGCCCCTGTGGTTTTTCAGGGTACAGCACTCCTGGCTACTTTCATGAGCTGGTGTTGAGTGTTTGCGACTTTTCTAGGTGCATGGTGCAAGCGGTCAGTCCATCTACCATTCTGGACCCTGGAGGACAGCGGCTCTCTTCTCATGGCTTCACTAAGCAGTGCCCCAGTGGGGACTCTGTGGGGGTTCCAACTCACATTTCCTCTATGCATTGCCCTAGTAGAGGTTTTTCCATGAGGGCTCCACCCCTGCAGGAGACTTCTGCCAGGACATTCAGGTGTTTCCATGCATCCTCTGAAATCTAGGTGGAGATTCCCAAAGCTCAGCTCTTGTTTTCTGTGCACACACAGTCCCAGCACCACATGAAAGCCACTAAAGCTTGGGGCTTGCACCCTCTGAAGCAATGACCTGAGCTGTATATTGGCCCCTTTTATCCACAGCTGGAGCTGAAGCAGCTGAGATGCTGGGTTCCATGTCCTGAGCTACAAAGACCAGCAGGGCCCTGGGCCTGGCCCGTTAAACCATTTTTCTTTCCTAGGCCTCTGGACCTGTGATGGAAGGGGCTGCCATGAAGATCTCTTAAATGCCCTGGAGACATTTACCCCATTGTCTTGGTGATTAACATTGGGCTCCTCATTACTTATGCAAATTTCTAAAGCTGACTTGAATTTCTCCCCAGAAAATAGGTTTTTCCTTTCTATTGCATGGTCAGGCCACAAATTTTACAAACTTTTATGCTCTGCTTCCCAATTAAATAAAAGAACCAGCTTCAGGTAATCTTTTTTGTGAATGTATATGATCGAATGCTTTCAGAATCACCCAGCTTTTGAATGTTTTGCTGCTTAGAAATTTCTTCCACCAGACACCCTAAGTCATTTCTATCAAGTTCAAGTTCAAAATGCCACCAGTGTCTTTGCTAAAGCATAGCAAGAGTGACCTTTGTGCCAGTCCCCAATAAGTTCCTCATCTCAATCTGAGAGCACTTCAGCATGGACTTCATTGTCCATATCACTATCAGCGTTTTGGTCAAAACCATTCAATAAGTCTCAAGGAAGTTCCAAACTTTCCCACATCTTCCTGTCTTCTTCTGAGCTCCCAGAACTGTTCCAACCTCTGCCTGTTACCCAGTTCCAAAGTCGCTTCCACATTTTCAGATACCTTTATAGCAGTGCCTCAAACTCCCAGTACCAAGTTCCTGTTAGTTCATTTTTACATTGCTATAAAGAACTGCCTGAGACTGGGTGATTTATAAATAAAAGACGTTTAATTGACTCACAGTTCCACATGGCTGGAAAGGCCTCAAGAAACTTACAATCATGGCGGAATGTAAAGGAGAAGCAATAACTTCTTCAAAAAGCAGAAGGAGACAGGGCAAGTGCAGGGGAAACTGCCACTTTTAAACCATCAGATCTCATGAGAACTCCCTCTCTATCATGAGAACAGCATGGGGGAAATTGCCCCTATGATCAAATCACCTCCCACCAGGTCCCTCCCTTGACACGTGGAGATTACAATTCAAGATGAGATCTGGGTGGGGACACAGAGCCAAACCACATCACCCATCATGGGGGCTCTGCTCTCATGACCTCATTTAAACTTAATCATCTCCCAAAGGAACCACATCCAAGTACCTGAGGGTAAGGGCTTCAACATACGAATGCGTAGAGGCAGAACTATTCAGTGCATAAGAAGGGTAGTATTCAAATATTTATTAAATTAATGAAAAATGAACCTGTTTTTAATGTTAGATGGTATTGGCAGCAGAGTACTTAATAGTAGATCAATGCATTCCTAAGACTGTAGAGGTTTGAAGCCTCTGTGGAATCCCCAGCTTCACCCATTAGCCCTGAGTGGGAAGGATCTATTATGCTATTTTTGTTTATAGAGGAGGTGCTGCCATTCAGATGGTTAAGTGACTTGCACGGGATAGCAGTGGTGAGACCAGAACCCAGGTCTTGCACCTTCTCATAGCCCAGTGCCCTTCCCTCTGTGCCATCTTTCTCCTGTTCAGTGCAGGCCCTCCCCACGACTCACCTGCCATGACAGCTCATCTAATGAATTATTTTTTCTAGCTAGTGACAAGGTCCAGAAACTTTGCATAAAAATTTTAAAAGTATGGAATATTGTACCTGTTTGTTGGATTAGTTATAATCTTTTTTTTATTTGTACAAATGGATGGGGTACATGTTCAATTGTGTTACATGTATAGGACTAAGTGGTGGTGAAGTCAGGGCTTTTAGGGTATCCATCTTCTGAATAACATGCATTGTACCTATTAACCAATTTCTCATCTTGATAAATCAAAATGAGTTCACCAATTAATGAGAGTCTTACTTTCTGCTATTTATTTACCAGATTGCCAAATACCAAAAAACAGCCAGAATGATAGCTATTGTTTATTATGTACCTATTATGTCTTAGTCCATTTGGGCTGCTCTGAAGGATACTAGAGACTGGTGGCTACTAGAATGCTAGGTGGCTTAAACAGAAGAAGTTTATGCTCTCACAGCTCTGGAGACGGAAAGTCAGAGATCAGGGTGCCAGCATGGTTGAGTTCTTGTGAGGACTCTCTTCTTGGTTGGCAGGAGGCCACCTTTCTTGCTGTATCATCATATGGTGTACACCAGGGTGAAGCAAGCTCTATTCTATCTTATTATAAAGATAATCCCTTTCATGAGGGCTGCATGTTATATTAGTTCATATCATATTATGTGCAAAATACCATCTAGAATCTTAAAATTTAAAACTTCTATTAATTGCCACAATCATCCTAAAAGTGAGGAATATTCTTTTTTGTACAGAAAGGGGTGAGAGAAATGTAACTTGCCTGAGACCACAGAGCTCATAAACAGTGGAGCTTGGATTTGAGCTTGGGAGTTTTTAATTTCAAAGTCATACTTTTTTTTACAGTACTGAACTACCTCTAAACTCTGCGTGAATGATATTAGGTGTGTGGGATCACAAGCCCTGTTGGTGTCACTGCCCCTTACCTACATCTCCAGACTTAGAAGGAAAAGCATGAAGTTGATAGATTTCACTCTTACTTTGGTTACCTTTTTATTTCTTCTACTCCATGCCTTTTATAGCCTTTTAAATATTTTCTGCTTGAGAGCCAGTATTTTTGCCTTTGTTTTGTTTTTGTCTTTTGTTTCCTTTTAAAAATACGTAACTAGAAAAATACATATATATTAAAACATATGTCAGTTTATGATAAAGAGGGAGACAACATACATTCATTACTTAGGTAGAAAAGAGATGTTAGAAGCAGGCATTTCCCACTCCTTCTCTTCTGATTATTGTGAACAATAATTATGATGACAATTGCTTGCTAGGTTCACATCCTCAGACTCTTAGCTCAAAGATAAGCTTATCTCTAAACCTCAACTGTTCTTTTTAATTTTTATAATGTCTTCTTTTCCTCTGGAAAGGAACTGGAAAAAGATTTCTGAGGACTCTTACAAGGAGAAAGGAAAAACACAAGAAAAATAAATAGAAGAAAGAAAACATTAAAATAATTGAGGCTGGGTTTTGTGTGCGTCTGGGGTTTGGCCTGGTGTGCCTGTTTTTTATTAGCTCTGCCCACAGCCCAGGGTTAACCTGGCAGCTCTCTGTGGAGTTGGCTGGCCTCTTTATTGCCACGTGCACCCACCAGCTGAGCCAAATCCCCGAATATGGAGCTATGGGTGTATAAAATAATACGTGGGTTTGGGGGCACTAGCCCTTTGCACAAAGTAATGATGGATGCCTTAGCTTTGCAGTAATTTTAGTTGACAGGATCAGTTTACACATGGGAATTTAATTTTTGATTTTCTTTGATTATTGCACTTACGCATTTCAAAGGACACATTTATGTAAATCATTCTGAGTCTTTTCTAAGAAGCCAGCCCACAAACTTACCTTTTCTGTTATGGATAAAAACAAAATCAGTTTTTTTAATTAAAAAACAACAGAGACATTGTAATTGTTTATATCAGTGTATTGTTTCTCCTAATTTTTATAATAATGTACTTATCAATTATAAAGAAGTAACAATGGAGAGCTAACTCTATATATTTATGTTGTGTTTTAAGGCAAAACAAACAAGCAAAAAACAGCAATCAAAAAACAGTCCATTTTACTGAGGCAAGAATCCTGGATTTATCAAAAGGAAATAGGAGTTTCGACTCCCATCTCTACCGTATATGGCACTTCAGTTTTCTCACCTGCAAAATGGCAGCACTGGGTCTACTGCGGGGACTCAATGAGAAAGCACGCCAAGCGTTGCGTACACGGCGAGGGCTCCGTATCTGCTATTACCTTTCTTGGACTTATCTGTACAAATCAATGATAGATTAAAGAATCCATCACTTAAACTTGCTATGGTTCGTTGCCCTCCTCTGCTGTGCGGGTAATTTTTGCATCATCCAGTTTTAAAGTTTGTAAGCAGAGTTCTGTTCCATGGAGGGTACCTTTAAAAAATCAAACTGGACTGAGAAACATACCAGCAAGCAGAGTTGTGCTCCAGTCTGGGGATAGCTCTTCAGCCCCCTTCTGAAAATATAAACACAAGCAGAAAACTCCCGCAGCCGCCCGAGCACTTGAATAAACACAGCGGCCCCCTCCTCCCCTCCACCTCCCTCACCGCCTGTTTTTCCGGAAGTCTGTGAAGTTCAACAGTCTCTCCTTCAGACCTGCAGAGCAGGAAAGTTCTGCGTCCCACAGCTCGCTCCCCCGACCCTGGCCCCCGGGAGGCTAAATCTCCTCCCGGTGCAACACACTGGAGCCCTTCTGGGGTGAACTAAAGGGGACAAAGGAATTTCCCAAGCAGAAAGGACCCAAAGGTTACCTAAAGCAGCACGTCTCATCTTGGGGAGTCAGCTACTGTGAACTTGTCCGCAGGGATTTTTATAAAAGTGGTTTTTATAAAATCCTTAGCTAGAAGGTGCTGGCTTCTCCTGCTGGGGGTTGGGGGTGTGCTGTCTGAGTTGTTTATCAGATAGTTTTGCCCTGGGTCAGCCATCGTTTTCACCCCATCCTTCTTGTGGTCAGTGACTGGGGTCAGGAGGTGTCTCTGGTTCTTGAGTAGTTTTTTTTTCTCTTGTAAGTGAACTGGGTCCTATGAGGATTGAACCGGTGACCTCGCCTCCATTAGCACCAGGCTTTCATCACTGGAACTCACCAGCCCAGATGAACTAAACACACTCTGACGTGTGCTCTGCTGAGTTTTGAAAGCTGCTCTGTTTAAATTGCTGAGGGCCAGACCCCACGGCACACCTCAAGTTCACTCCCACACCCTCTTCTGCTGCGATTTGGGTAGCCTTGGAATTTTTATTGAATGCTCATTGTTAGGTGAAGCATGAAAAATGAAACGCATGAGGCTATGTCCAGACATGGACGAAGAAATGTACAAAGAGCAGCAAGTCCTTCCCCCAGCAGAGCTCAGGAGTAAAATGTAATGGGTCTGTGTGTTTTCTTCCTCTGATTTCAAAGAGCCTGCAGCTTGTAATGAGGCAAACCCTCAAAACCAGAGCATGCCCCATGCTAAAAGTATTAGGTCTTTCTGATACCTGAGGGAATGAGTCCCCCCTTCTGCATGAGATGGGCTATATTATACACAGCTTGTTAAGTGTGTGACAGATCAGCTGGAGGGTAGACTTCTTGTGGGCTCCAGGCCTGCACATTGGCTAATAAACCAGCTCCATACACAAACAGCCTATTCCGGCACTCAGATGCCCTGGTTCATGTTTCAGCCTGCAGCCATTCTGAAGCCTATGTTTTCTGCAGGAGCGAGACCAGGGCTGTGCATTTCCCTTCTAGACGCCAGCCTGCGCCAGATGTGGGGCCTTCATTTTCAGTGTGGCAGGGGTGTCTACTGACCCCTTGCCCCGTGTCTAATGAAAGATGGACTGTGCTGCATTTTCTTATAGCAAATTCTATATTAGAAGACAGGAGATTTAAAAATTAATTTAAGATTAATTCAGGGTTGGCTGCACATGGAATTATTTGGCCAACTAATGAAAAATGAAATTTTCACTATAAAGAAGGAAAATTGTAGAAGTGCCCAATTTTAATCCCATTTCCCATAAAGAATTATCATGTCCCAAGACCTATCTTGGAACCCGAATTAATCACTCAAGCACCAGGCATTCCCACACTGTCTGTGAGTGAGCACACATGAACCGTGATGCCACGTGTGTTTGCTAAAAGATTTCTCTTTAGGGGAAGGAAAACACTAATCAGCCCTATACTAAGCCTCAAGGGAAGAAACCAAAAGCAACAACAAAAAATAATCAAAGGAGATTTTTTAAAAATCCAGATCAAGAAAAATTTGTTACTTTTTAAGCACATGAGAAATAAATAAAAAAAAAAACAGGAAAAATATTTTCTTAATTGAGGTCCTGTTAAATTTTAGTGTCTACTAGAAACAACATAGGCCTCACTGTCTCATTGAATCGAAAGGAAAACAACAGCTCAAGAAAACTTGTAAATGTAAAGACCTTTTTGATGGTGGTGGGATTGTGGTTAACTCTAATTAAAAACCATACATGCTAATTGAATCTACAAGAATTAGGTCCTAGCCTTAAATTGAGAAGTGTATTGGAGAAAAACATACATTTTTAAAAACAAAGGTGTTACCCATCTAAGGCATATGCTACCCAAATGAATAATCACGTAATAAAATCACCCTGGGGTGGTTGTGCTGTATTTTGAAATATTAAAAGCTGAACTTTCTCTGCACATCACCCAGCTTCAAAAAGCAGAATGCATCTGGACAGCTTTTTATGGCTTGCATTTTCTTCTCCTCCAGTTTTATAGGCGAATGCACATTTGAGAGAGGATATACGTTAAGCAGTAGACTAACCTTCAATAATGCATTTTGTTTAATGCCCTATTTGGTCCGATCATTTCCTGAAAACTACTCAATGTGGTCCCTTATTTTCTAAGCACAGACAAAAAAAAAATCAGGCAAGTTACAGAGGGACTTTGAAAGAAATGGGATGGAATGGAATTGAATGTGTTTTCTGAGCAGTCCACAGTACATTACAGGGCCCAACGATTATGAAGCTAGCAGTGAGTCCTCACACCCTTGCTACGTGCAAATTAGATGAGCCACCAACAAGGCAAGAGGGACATTTTGCCAGATCAGGTGTTTTCCTCTTTGGGGAAAGAGTCCTCATTTACACAGCGCTCCCCCTCCCAGTCCATCTTGTGCCTCTCTGGGGCTGGTTACCTCATTAAAGGAAACTTTCAAAGGGACTGCTGTCTGCTGTGGTTGATGGCTTTTTTTTTCTTTTGCTGAATCAGCAGGCTTGATGTTGAATCAATTTCTACTGCCTCTACCTTTTCAAAGCAAGAAAATATGGTTAGCTGAACAACGCCTTTAATTTGCAGAATATGTGAAGACAGAGGTAAGAGAAGCCAGAGCTCAGAGAGAAAGCTTTTATTTGTAGAAGAGATTGGTGCTGAGTTTACATTTCCTCACTTTATTGTAGTCATTATTACAGTTTTTTCCCCATTCATATTTCCAAATGGTGTAGGAGATTGAAGATCACATAGACTAGTGGTTTTTAAGATTTCTGAAACAGCCATTACTCCCAACACAGAAAACACGAAAATGGTGATGGGGCCTCATGCCTCTCTGGGATTTGGCATAGAGGAGATTCAAGCCCAGCTTCCCCATTCTGTAGAGGGAAGGCACCACTCACACTGCTCTGCATGTCCGGAGTCAGGTGGCTTTGCCCAGGTCACTTCTATCAGAGGTCAGGAAAGAACGTAGCTGGAACACTGCATCCCTTCCCGGAGTTAGGAGCACAGGAAGAGGAACAGGGTTGATGAGAGAGAAGATGGCATTCTGTTTGGAACACATGGAATTTGAAGTGCCTTTGAGACATCAGAGTGAACAGGCTTAACTACAGAGTTGGATGTAAGAGGCAAAGACTTAGAAGAGGTTGGGTGGGTGACTCATGGGTAGGAACTGAAGTCATCAAAGTGAATGACGACCACCAGCAAGAGTGTTGTGGAGAAAGAAGAGGAATGAAGGAGGAACCCCAGAATATCCACAATATAATGTTTTGGCAGGGGACAAAAAGAGACTAAGAAGGTGTAGCCAAGCAGCTGTATAAAACCAGAATTTCATGGTTTCAAAGAGCCACAGCAGAGCAGGTTCAAGAACAAGCCAGGGCTGGGCGCAGTGGCTCACACCTATAATCCCAGCATTTTGGGAGGCCGAGGAGGGTGGATCATCTGAGGTCAGGAGTTCGAGACCAACCTTACCAATATGGTGAAACCCTGTCTCTACTAGAAATGCAAAAAATATTAGCCGGGTGTGGTGGCGTGCACCTGTAGTCCCAGCTACACGGGAGGCTGAGACAGGAGAATTGCTTGAACCTAGGAGGCAGAGGTTGCAGTCAGCCGAGATGGCACTGCTGGACACTCCGCTCAAGCCTGGGTGACAGAATGAGACTCCGCCTTAAAAAAAAAAAAAGAAGCAGCAGCCAGTAAGAAAAGAAGGTGGGCAAGTCAGCAGCCCACAGTGGGGCACCTCCTTCATGAGAATGATGAGGATGCTGTTTGTGGACAGCCAGTTGGATTCTTGATTTGAGGATTACCTGACTTTGAGCAACTTGGCCGTATGCTTGTTCCAAATTGAAACAATCCAGGAATTTTTAGCACTTTTATTAGAAATAGACAACGATCACATGAAACATTGAGCTCCCAAAGGGAATGACCATATTTTTCAAAAATTTGGAGAAGGACCATATTTTTCAAAATTGCCCAGAAATTTTTCTCTCCGTTCCTAGCAACAATGTAGTGTTGAGAATACGTGAACTGAAAGACGTCTTCTTTTTTTTTTCTCTCTCTCTCTAGCGGATGTGCATAGCCCTGCCTTTCTACATAAGCTGATAGCTCTTTGGAGAGAGAGACTATATGGAAAGAGTTCTCTTACAAAATCCTCAGAATTTTTCTGGTCACAAAACAAGGACTCTAAAAATTTCTTTTAAATTGAATGTATGGTTCATTCAGAATAATTTATGATAATGTATGAGGCTAGAACAACAAACAGAATGTTGGAGATAGGATCTGTGATTATTATCAGATGATTAGATTTATCCAGGTTCTACCTTCAAGGGACATCCAGCTACCCAGAGCGTGAGCATTGTAGTTAAGAGTGCCCCATAGCCAACAGGCATCAGACAGGAAGGCCAGGTGGAAGCCAGCTGTTGTAAGGTCCGGCCCCCTGGGGCACCTTCCCTTCCACATTTCTAATGCCCCAGCCCCTGACGTCTGGGCCTGCGAGGTTTTCTGAAAAATATGAATGGCTTGTATTTTAAGAGTGGCTCAATTAAGATGTTTGTCAAACCTCTCATCAGCATGATTTGGTAGAAAGAGCACCTGATTTGGAATAAGAAAACTTACATTGATTTTTAAAAAACTTTTATTTTAGTTTCAGGGGTACATGTGCAAGTTTGTTCTATAGGTAAATTGCATGTCATGGAGGTTTGGCGTACAGATTATTTTGTCATCCAGGTAATAAGCATGGCACTTGGTAGGTCGTTTTTCCATCCTCTCCCTCCTCCCCACCTTCACCCTCAAGTATGCCCTCGTGTCTGTTGTTCCCTTTGTCATGAAGATCTACATTTCAATCCCCATTTTACCCAGGAATGTAAAATCCAGCAAGTCCGTTTATCTCTTTGAGATGTAATTTAGTGTTCTATTAGATGGTGATGATTATACCTATTTCTGGTGTCTTTGTGAGGATCAAATATGATAATATGTATGAAAATTCTTTGTATGTGATAAATGTTAGTGGTTCCTTAAATGTGGCAAATGTGGGCAAGGAGTTTAAGATCTCACTTTCCCCACCTTTCACTCTAAAATGGGAGCCGATGTTCATTTCAGTTCAGAGGGAACACAGTGTGTTCACAGAGCTAAGGATGGAATTTGTGGTGTGAAAAATAAGGATGCCTTGATTCTCTTTAGCACAAAATATGTCCATTGTAGATCCTTTTTCTTCTGAACCCTGTCTCCTTTCTCTCTCTCTTTTCTGGAATTACTCCTGCTTGGAAGAGTGTCACTACCCTAGAAAAGCTAAGTGGGACCAGGCCTGTGCTCAGGGTAGAGAAGGCGGGAAGCTTCTTGGGATTTAGAATTGAAACCTGAATTAAGGGAACAGCATGGAGTCCCTTTTACAGCATCTTGGTCCTTTCTGCTCATCAGCTCTGTTATATTCTTTTTAGCAAAGATCCTTCCTTATTTGCTCCTTGTTTCTTCTTCCTTATAATTGAGGCAAACATATTGGAGTCATTTTCTCTCCAGCCCTGATTTGATGTGACCTTCCAGCTGCAATACCCAACCAGTAACCAATCACTTTGTTCTTTTTTTTTTTTACATCAAGTTCCAAAGAGCTGCTCTGCCTATTTTTCTTTCCATGTTAGACCACGAGACACCATCAGATCTTGGGTCCTGGCCAGCCTGCTCCAGTCTAGTCCGTTGTGATTGGGATTAGATGGAGAAATTTGATATTTTAAAAGTGACTTTTGGGGGCAGCAGAGATTATGGACAAAGCAGCTGTTCTCCAGGGGAATGTGGGATAATAGGTTATGATTGGCATCATTGGCTCAACAGCAAGCAGTAAAAAGTGAAATAAATGCTGGCTGTTATCACAACATTCAAATATGTATACAATATCATCGGTTTCATACCAATAAGGTTTTAGCTACTGTGTTAAGATGTTGTGAAAACCAACTATAAATTAGCCCTTGGTATTTTGGAAATTAACATTGTATTGGGGAAGGAATGAAACCATGCCTATAAGTAATTAATAATAAATAATAGTAAACTGGCCGGGCGCGGTGACTCACGCCTGTAATCCCAGCACTTGGAGAGGCCGAGGGGGGTGGATCACCTGAGGTCAGGAGTTCAAGACCAGCCTGACCAACATGCTGAAACCCCATCTCTACTAAAAACTCAAAATTAGCCGGGTATGGTGGCACATGCCTGTAATCCCAGCTACTCGGGAGGCTGAAGCAGGAGAAGCACTTGAACCCGGGAGGCAGAGGTTGCAGTGAGCAGAAATCATACCATTGCACTCTGGCCTGGATGACAGAGGGAGACTCTGTCTCAAATAAATGAGTAAAATTATAGTAAATCAATAAATAGACCTAATTCTTAATGTAAAATTGTTTTCTAGTGTCTCACTTTCTCCTGGCTTACCTTGTTAGCTTTTCATGTCAGTACTTTCAGGAAGATAGTGTGGTTGTTTTACAGAGGAGAACATAAAGTTCCAGTTTTAAAGAGTGGCTTATGGTTCCAGAGCTTGTCAGGCTCTACCAGGCTTGTCCAACCCACAGCACACGGGCTGCTTGCAGCCCAGGATGGCTTTCAATGAGGCTCAACACAAATTTATAAACATTCTTAAAACAGTATGAGTTTTTTGTGATTTATTTTTCTCATCAGCTATGTTGTGATCATCTATTTTAAAATCATCAGTATTTTATGTGTGGCCCAAGGCAATTCTTCTTACAATGTGGCTCAGGGAAACCAAAAGGTTTGGACACCCCTGCCAGTGGTCTTTCCACAGTGTCCTGATGTAGGACAAGCACCACATCCTTCTGAATCCTTCCGTCCTCAGCGAGGGCCACGGAAGACCCTTCACTGGTCATACACAGAGTGGGAATAAGGACATTTTGCAGGATTCGAGACCTCATCATTTTCAGGAGAAGAAAAGAGTTTTATGAAGTGGAGAGAAGCACCAGAGTGAGTTACCCTCATGTCATGAAGTGCAGGAAATGGTTTGGGTTAGGCAGCTGCAGTGAGCAAAATTCTGAAAAGCATGAACTTCTCAGTATCATCTTCGTCATATGTGACCTAGGAAGGCCAACAGACCTAAGATGGAGCTGGACTGTTCAGGGGAGTTGGTTCAAAGTAAACACCAAAAGCTGGATGTGGTGGCTCACAGCACTCTGGGAGGCTGAGGTAGGAGGATTCCTTGAGCCCAGGAGTTGGAGACCAATCTGAACAATATAGTAAGATCCTGCCTCTACAAAAAAAATAAAAAAAATTAGCCAGATGTGGTGCCTCTAGTCCTAGAAACTTGAGAGGTTGAGGTGGGAGAGTCACTTGAGCCCGGGAGGTGGAGACTGCATTGAGCCATGATTGCACCACTGCACTCCAGCCTAGAAGACAAGACAGAGCAAGTCCCTGTCTCAAAAAACAAAAAACAAACAAACAAAAAAACAGTCAGGCACGGTGGCTCATGCCTGTAATCCTAGCACTTTGGGAGGCCGAGGTAGGAGAATCACTTGAGGTCAGGAGTTCTAGACCAGCCTGGCCAACATGGTGAAACCCCGTCCCTACTAAAAATACAAAAATTAGGCAGGCATGGTGACTCATGTCTGTAGTCCCAGCTATTCGGGACTCAGGGTCGGGTGGGGGCATCTGAGGCATGAGAATTGCTTGAATCCAGGAGATGGAGGTTGCAGTGAGCCGATCCCACCACTGCAACCAGCCTGGGCGACAGTGGGAGATTCCATAAAATAAAAATAAAAAAAAAATCCAAACAAAAAAACCATAAAACAAAATAAAAACAACCCACAAACAACAACAGCAAAAAGCAAAATTAGTAATGTTTATTAAACTATGTGTTAGAATGGTGAACATAAGAACAGTAGGACATTGTTACCCCTGAGTTGCTAATTTTTGTTGGCTAATAAGACATTAATAATGCCTTATTTATTTGTGGATATGGCACTCATGACTTGTGGAAGTCATATTGAAATTTATGTCTGGCTTTATTTTGTGGTTTAAACACATAGTATTTTGTTTTATTTATGCATTCATTGAATAATGTTATTAGGCACTAAATACTTCCTAGGTGCTGAGAACCCAAAGATGAGCAGACCAGGCTGGTATCTGCAGGAGCTTACACTGTCTCTGTGTTAGGACAGGGAAAGCATCACCCTTTAAGTTCCACTTCTGGCCATATGATCCAGGGCCAACCTATCCTTGGTTTCCTCATCCATAAAATAGGAGCATTAGTACTTATCTTATTCATAAAGTTGTTCTGAGGATAAAATGAGATGATACTTAAAAAGCTAAAGCAGCTAAAGCCTGGCTTGTGGTCAGAGATCATGTCACACCCCCCTAAATCAACAGTAACTGACACAGTGACCGACACATAGCAGACATGCAATAAATATTAGATCCTTTCTTTTATTCCCCACTCAATGTCGTATTCTTTTTTTTTGAAACACAGTCTCACTCTGTCACCTAGGCTGGAGTGGAGTGACACCATCTTGGCTCACTATAACCTCCACCTCCCAGGTTCAAGGGATTCTCGTGCCTCAGCCTCCCAAATAGCTGGGATTACAGGTATGCATTACCACTCTGGCTAATTTTTGTATTTTTAGTAGAGATGGGGTTTCTCCATGTTGGCCAGGCTGGTCCCAAGCTCCTGACCTCAAGTGATCTGCCCGCTTAGGCCTCCCAAAGTGCTAGGATTACAGGAGACGTTGTATTCTTTTAATCCTTCCCAAGAGGACACTGCCTTTTTCTTCAGTCTTACTGAATTGCTGACCCATGTATCTCGTAGTTGAGGAAATCCTTCTGTACTCTAACTGCATTCTCCCAGGATGTCTGCATTCTGTATTTTGAAATTAAATGGGCTCCTCTTTTGCATACAGCTTTTACATTATAAATGTTATTGCTGAAATTTATTCCGTATATTTATTGGCCTTTTTTTCTTCATTAGTCACATTGGACAATTTGAAGTTACTGCTATTGCCTAGGTAATTACTTCCCAAAAGAACTTTCTGGAATGAGAAAATGTCCTATACCTGTACAGACAATGCAGCTATTGAACATGTGGTTCTTGCCCACTTCAAATGCAGCTGATGCCACTGAGGATGTAAATTGTCACTTTGGTTTAAGTTTTAATTTTAATAATCCCATGTGGCTAATAGCTATATATTGTACACTGCAACTTTAAAATTATTAAGATCCCCACTTAATCAGAAACCACCTAAAAATGTTTAATTAAATAGATATTAAGACTAGTTCCTAATATCCGCTCAGTATATGCTACTTCCTATTACCTCCTCCTAAACGAACACATACACAGGACTCTAACTGCAGACTGTGCATCTACCACCTGCACACAGCAACAGAAACCCAGTGGCACTTCCTGGTGTGGACATGACATGCTCCACTGTGCTCAGTGATCTAGACACAAGACAACTACTGCTTTTCAGTATAATGCTTCTGAAAACTGGTTTCCATAAGAGGAAAATTTTTTTGTCCATGTCTTGCTTCAGGTAAAGAGAATGAGAAATGAATACTCCATTTGGGACTTAGGCTAAGGCCGGTGAGCAGGCTGGAGGAAGGAGGGCCTAGCGGTGGTTTCTGGGAAGCCACAGCATCATCCGATGTCACAGACTCATGGGTGAATTGCTGCGATCCCAGCCGGCCAGAGTATTGCCTGCCATCTGGTAGCAGTTGGATAGAGAGTTCAAGCTGATGAAGCTGAGCCAGACAGCTGGTATCAGATACTAGAAAATGTTCAGCTGAAACTCCACAGTAACTTTGAGCAAAGCTGGTCCTGAGCCTGCAATTCTGGGACAGGACACTAAAGTCTCCTTTATAAAGCTGACTAAGGGGGTGGGATTTTCTAAATGCATAACTAAATGTTTAAGACCCTCTTTATGTGCTCATGAGGGAGTACATGGCACATCCATTCTCAAGTCAGCCAGGTTATGGTCAAACACTGTGTTGTCTCACAAATCACCATTCTATTTTTTTTTCCCAATATGATTTGGATAATCCTTTCTCTAACAGCACATCTCAGCATTAATTGTGAAACATCCAGCTATGATCCCTCATAATTATAATGGAAAGTTGAGGAGAAATGACCATCAGAAACAATCCTCATCTGATCCTGGTGCAGTTTAAAGAAGATGGACTATAAGCCCAAGGGATTGTATAAAAAGTACAGGAAAAGATGCACTGCCCGACAGGGCTAGTGTGTCAAAGCTGCTCAGCGGAGCCAAGCCTCGTGTCCACTGGTTCACATTGACAGCTTCCATTGCTGAAGGAGTGAGGGATAACCAGCCACTTCCTCACTCTCCCATCCCCACTTTGGCTGCGGGGCATGTGGAGGAGGATGGAGATAAGTAAAGAAAACTCTGGGAACTCCTTTTAAGTCAGAAGGGCTGCAAGAGAGACCCTCAGACGGCCAGAGAGGGAAGCCCACTCAAAGTTAGTAACAAAACCTGCTGCTCACAAGGTACTGTCTAGTGTGCATTCACTGAAGGACAGTCTCCCTGATCATGGCGTGTGAGTATCATGCTTCTGGGGTGGTAGGAAACCCTGAACAGCCTTGTGTCTCTAATGTTTATAATAGAAGCACCGTTACCCTAATGCCAGAAGCCCATCCTCCAAAACAGACATGGAAGTTGTACAGCCTCTTATGATGCTCTGAGACCATAAATGGTTTTGCAAAATGGGCACAGGTCACTGACCTGCAAACAAAATTTTGTCTATTAAAAATGGCAGTTCCCAAGTTCAGATGTAAAGAAAAGAGCTGTCATTGTCTTTTCTTCCTGTCACTGTTTGGCATGAGTTATTAAACCATGTCCTGGAAACAAGCCAAGGGTGCATGTGATTAAAGTGAACCCCTGAAGAAGTGTCAATTTTTCAGTGTGATATCACAGGCATGCAGATGCAAATCCATGTCTGGCAGGCTCCGCGGCAAGGAGAACGCTCTTCGGAAGGTAAGTATGTGTAAGACACTTCTTGATAACCCAGATTTCTAGCTGATAAGGAACTGAGAAGATGTGTTTCCCCCCAGAAGGTGGCTTCCATCTGGCCCGTGTTGAAAAGACATTAGCGGGAGGACCTCACTGCCAGAAGATATCGCGGCAGGAAGTGCAGCCCTGCTAATTTATGAGGGTCCCACACCTTAGAACTGTGGGCCAGGCGGGGCTTGGCCCTTTCTCACCCAGCAAGGTCTCTCAGGCCAGGGGCTGGAAAGTTTCCAAACCTCTTAATTGATTGCTTTCTCTGATCAAAAGCCTTGAAATACTGGAGTTTCCAGCATCTTTTGGTAGCTCTGTTCTGATTCCAAATTGGCTCTTGAATTACATGAATGATAATTTTGTTCCAAGCTTAGATCCATAAGGGATTCTAATCTTGGGATGTTTTGGAACACACAGTGGGTTTTAGTAGGTAGTTTTATTTCAGAAGCACCCGAGTGAAATATAATGAGCTTAATAGCACCGGGTTGCTGCTAGTTTTGGAAAGCGTTCTTATGTAGAGTGAGTGGAGAGCCCTCTGATTATTTGAATATAAGGGGAAAAACGAATTTACAAGACACAAAGGACAAGAAATCTTAAGTGGGCAACAGAATATTCAAATGAAATTAAAATACTTAAGAATCCTTCAGTGAATTCATGCTAGACAGTGCCTTGTGAGCAACATGTTTTGTTACTAATATTGGGTGGGCTTCCCTCTCTGGCGGTCTGAGGGTCTCTCTTGCAGCCCTTCTGACTTAAAAGGAGTTCCCAGAGTTTTCTTTACTTATCTGCATCCTCCTCCACATGGCCTGCAGCCAAAGTGGGGATGGGAGAGTGAGGAAGTGGCTGGCTGTCCCTCACTCCTTCAGCGATGGAAGCTGACAGTGTGAACCAGTGGACACGGGTCTGGGCTCAGCTGAGCAGCTTTGACACACTAGCCCTGTCAGGCAATGCATCTTTTCCTGTACTTTTTATACAATCCCCTAGGCTTATAGTCCATCTTCTTTAAATTGCATTATGATCAGATGACGAGTATATACTGTGAGATTGCTTTGGCTGCAAGTGTGTCCTTCTGGGCAGAGAGAACTTGATACTTGGAGAAACTGTGACACAGCATGAGGGACACTCAGGTAAAATTCAGCACCAACATCAGGGAGAGCCAGTGTGTCCCCAGTGCTCAGACATTCACTGGAACTTTTCTTGGTGTCCCGGAATTTCTGCTGAGGACTTCATGTTGAGGTGGACAGGTAATAAAGCTCCCCACATCCCTACAGAGCTTGCCAACAGGTGTTCAGAGCAGTCAGCCGGATTACCCCCACCTTTAGTCTACTTAAGAGAATTTTAAAAATTCATCAGAAATAACATTTTTGACACGTATGAGTATAGAGCGTTATGTTGGATCTGGTCCCTTCTTCTCGGGCGAACTGAAGCCATGTCACAACATCCGTCTGTTAAGGTTGGGGTTGTCGGCCAGAAGGTGAAACTGATCTCTGTGTTCTCACACCCAACCCACTCCCTGCCTCGATGGCTGCTGAGCTACAGAAACTCACAGACCTTCCAGACTTGAGCACGAAATTCTCAGGAGAACCTGACATGTCCAGAGTCTGGGGACAGAAACGTGAATCGATGACTCCAAGTCGGAGAGACCTGAAGGTGGGTATTCTGGGTGGGGGCTCCCACAGGGCACGGGGAGGACAGAGCAGCAGGTGAGGGCTTCCACCCCAGAGTTTTCAGGGCACGTGCCACACAGGCCCTGTGGATTCAGGACAAATGAACCCTCTAGAAATTCAGATAATTGAACAGACTATTAAGAAGAAATGATAGGCCGGGAGCGGTGACTGACGTCTGTAATCCCAGCACTTTGGGAGGCCGAGGTGGGCAGATCACCAGGTCAGGAGATCGAGACTATCCTGGCTAACACAGTGAAACCCCATCTCTATTAAAATACAAAAAAATTAGCCAGGCGTGGTGGCAGGTGCCTGTAGTCCCAGCTACTCAGAAGGCTGAGGCAGGAGAATCATCGTGTGAACCCGGGAGGCGGAGCTTGCAGTGAGCTGAGATTGCACCACTGCTCTCCAGCCTGGGAGACAAAGCAAGACTCCATCTCAAAAAAAAAAAAAAAAAAAAAAAGAAGAAGAAATGGTAGAATTCCAGGAACAATGGAATTTTCTGTATGAATTTTTAATACGTCTCTCACCAAAAGTGACTAAACAATAATGACAACCACAAAAATGTAAAAATGGCAAAGAAAGATCAGGAGCACAGGACTAGGGAAGGCTGATGTCATAGCACAGACACTGAGGAGTGTTCACCAAAAGCAGTCAGATGAAGGAATACAGACACAAATCCATTCCTCAAGAGACTAATGTTATAAAATAAAAAATAGATGAATGAAATTCTGAAAAAGTCTCCTTCAGGGACAAAGCCTGCCAATGCAGGGGCCCAGGGTTGGGCCTGGGGATCCTGCGTGGAGCTCCTCTCTCTCCTGTGGGTGACGGCATCTGGTACACAGCAGTAGCAGACTGGAGGGAACTGTGAGGCCACAAGGCAGAGCTCTGTTTGCTGACAGCAGAGTGGATCCATTCTGATATCTGAGAAATGTATCCGCCGGGTGCCGTGGCTCACGCCTGTAATCGCAGCACTTCGAGAGGACAAGGAGGGTGGATCGCTTGAGGTCAGGAGTTCAAGACCAGCCCGGCCAACATGATGAAACCCCCATCTCTACTAAAAATACAAAAATTAGCCAGGCGTGGTGGCACACACCAGTAATCCCAGCTACTAGGGAGTCTGAGGCAGGAGAATCACTTGAACCCAGGAGGCAGAGGCCGCAGTGACCTGAAATCACGTCACTGTACTCTAACCTGGGCACAGAGCAAGATTTTCTCAAAAAAAATTAAGTTAAAATTAAATTAAAGAAGAAAAATACATCCAACCGGAGGAGAGGGAATGTTGAAGGCTGAACGGCATATGGTGGGGAAAATTGGGCATTTTCCAAAAACCTTTTTCTTCAAAACTAAAAACCAGTAGTAACTGAAGCAACAGGAAACTCACACTGTGGCATCAAAGAGCTCTTAAAACCCAGGACTTCTACTCATCCCACAGCCTGTGAGCCTAAATTGAGGGAATAGGCAAATCTATGGGGAATGCCCACGACAGGCTGGGCTGTACCTCTCCAGTGCAGGGGGCATGGTGAGAACTCGGAACAGGAGGGAGGAGACCCCCAAATCTTCTCCCAGAGCCTGGCACCCATTCCGCCTCCCTAAAGCACCTGTGTTCATGAGCAGGCAACTTAGACATGGTCACTCAGAGCTCCAGGCAATGGCAAGGGGAGGGTACACATGACGTCCAGGCAGGTGCGGACAGGAGGGCCTGGACACCATTTGACCTACATTACTTTGGGGCCAGTTGGTGGTCGAAAATGAATTGCCTCCTTTCAAAGATAAATAAACCACTAGGAACACAAACAGAAGAAAATAACCATAACAAGCAGAATATGTTCATGGAATGTTTTGGAAGATTTACATCGGGAAACAACTATTTTATCAAAACAGCACATTTTCAAGAACGTAAAAAAAATCTGAAATAAAAAATTATTTGCTGACAAATTCTGAAATACAAAGGAAATAAAGGAGAAAGGTAATATTGCAGCAGTAAGTGAGAAGTTAAAATCTCCTAAGTTATTAATGGCATATGAAGTCAATAAAAACAAATTTACAAATATGCAGTCTCAGGTGGCTCATGTTCTCGCTCCCTTTCTTCCCTGGAAGTTATATGAGGACATAATTGGAATAAATAACCCATATATGGGAAGGCTTTGGTATAAGACCAGGCAATAAGGTTAAAAATAAATGAAATTAAATTCAAATAAACAATTATTATGTTTTCTAAATATGTCAATATTATCCTTCATGAAAGAAAACCACGGTAAGGTGAATGCCAGCTAGTGTGCATTAATTGGGTGCAGCTATATATGCTTGGGCCCCCTAAAAAAGTCATGGAGCAGAACTTAAATAGTGCCATTAATTTAGCCTGCCATCCCACTCAAGGCATATGTCCTAGCAACCAATGAGATGAAAGGCACTTCTGTGGTCCCCTTAGAGGGGCTCATGTCCCATGCACTTCCCAGAGTGGGAGCAACTGTCTGCATTGTGGTTCAAGGGCTTACAGATCTCCACTTTGTTACACTGGGGTCCCTAATAGCAGGCCATTTACTTTATCTGATACTGAACCACATAAACAGCTATTTTTTTTCAACATTTCATACCAAAAGCTGAACTTGTTAATCTTATCAAAAGGCTTTATCATAAAGCCTTCAGTAGTATGTCTCCTTAGGAATTTTCAAGGGTAATTTTGACTATAAATGCTTTTTCTCTTTTCCATGATATTTGAAATCAAATCCCTCATAAAATATAGTTCTGCAAAATACCTGTAGTAGACTAGGAAAAAGATTCAAAAACTTAACTGCCAAACTTGGGCTATGAAGTGGGAGACGTGTAGATATCCTAATATAATTTGCTTTTATAAAACAAATAAATATTCCTTTGCTTAATGTTGGTTTTTCACTAGTATAAATAAAAACAGATTATTTCCTCAAAGTAAATGGGGCAAAAACCAAAATCCAAAACACAAGATCATGTAGCAACTAATTAAAAGCAACAGTAACCACAAATAAAAACAATTGTAGGAGCAAGAAAAACATGAAAACATAATTTGTACTTAAAAAATTGGGATCACGAGCCAGTATGTACTGAGAAGAAGGCTAAAAATTGTATTCAGGTATGCACTCAGTTATTTATACTGATTAACTCAGGTGACAAAATGTTTGGATGGTTTTATTTTATTATTGAAACTTTTGTTTCAGATTTTTTAAAGAGAAACGTGTATTATTTGTGTGTGTGTGATTAGATCCAACAACAAAGTTATTTCATTTAGTCCCATACACTTTCTACCGTGAATATCTAGTCTTGGACGATGACTTCCGAGGGTAAGAGTGGGAAACCTTAGGCTCCACATAACCTTCAGTCTTTGGAGAAATGTCTGGTGATGTTCAGAAGCTGTACTCTTTTAGCTAACATGGAAAGTACACCAATGACTATTATCAAAAAATTTTACATCAATAAAGTTTTTTTTTTTTTTTTTTGAATTGGAGTTTTGCTGTGTCACCAGGCTGGAGTGCAATGGAACAATCTTGGCTCACTGCAAACTCCACCTCCTGGGTTCAAGTCATTCTCCTGCCACAGCCTCCTGAATAGCTGGGATTACAGACGCAAACCACCATGCCTGGCTAATTTTTGTGTTTTTAGTAGAGATGGGGCTTCACCATGTTGGCCAGGCTGGTCTGGACCTCCTGAGCTCAAGTGATCCGCCTGCCTTGGCCTCCCAAAGTGCTGGGATTACAGGCGTGAGCAACCTCACCTGGCCTTCATCAGTAAAGTTTTGAATAATTTCCTGATCATGCAGAACGTTAAATTACTCAGCATCCCACTCTTAACATATTCCAATTAATTGATCAGCTAAAATTTCAAGGCTCTTCTTGGATACATAAAAATGTCTCCCTTCTCTTTTCCCTTCCTACTTCTGTCTTTTCTCTGTTACATAAACTTGGATCTCTGTAAAGATTTGAGAAATCTTGTGGTTTCTTTAGATGAAAATCTTGCTGTCTTACCAAAGTTATGGAAACAATGTAATTATCAGTATGTATTTTTGGACATACACCCTATTTTCTCTTATTTCATAAGCTGTTGATTCTGATTTTGCTTAGGCCCAAGTTATGAAGATTTTTTTTACATCTCAACAAGTAAAAAGTGCTATAATTAATGGTTCTTCTCCAGGAACAGAGCAAAGAAATTGTCTCAACTGGCCTGGAATAAATACAAAATAGAGAATAACTTTGGTTAACTTTGGTAGTGGGGAGCATTCAGTGAATATCTGTCTTATCAACTCTCTGACTATACTGATGATTCCTTTCCTTTCATTCCATATGGATGGTTCCTTTCATTTAAAAAGAAAAGCACTTTAGATTTAAGAACTCCTAGGTTTCAGAATTTGTCGTGCTAATTTTATATTTCATGCCGTAAAACTCATGTTCTATACATCAAAGCTTTATGTCTACTTTAAATTAGAATTTACTATTTGGCATTTAATGGAGGCCAAAGAAATATACCTGTGAAATTAGACTAAGATATTAGTAATTATCTTGCCAAAGTCAAAAGTCAAGACAGTTGCCTGCATATTTTAATATTAAGTACTAATTTTGGTGACGTAATATGCATATTTTATTAATTATTATACATGTGTTATATTGGATTTAATCAGGACCATATTTGCAACATTGGTGGACAGAAATGAGTTGAGTGAATATTTAAGAACTGCGTCAGCTCCAGCTACTAGCCCTGTTGTTTTCAGGTATGAATGAAGACAAATTACCTACTATTACGAATGACCTTTAATGATATGCTGATGACATAAAAATAAAGATTATTTATCTATCTATATCTATATCTATATAGTATGATTATACAAAATCACAGTATATCTATATATACTGTAGATATAGATATATAGATTTTTTTTTTGAGACAGAGTCTCACTCTGTTGTGTAGGCTGGAGTGCCGTGGTGCAATCTCGGCTCACTAAAACCTCTGCCTCTCGGGTTCAAGCAATTCTCCTGTCTCGGCCTCCCGACTAGCTGGGATTACAGGCCTGCACCACCACACCCGGTTAATTTTTGTATTTTTAGTAGAGACGGGGTTTTACCATGTTGGCCAGGCTGGTCTCGAACTCCTGACTTCAGGTGATTTACCCGCCTGGGCCTCCCAAAATGCTGGGATTACAGGCATAAGCCACCATGCCCCACCAAGATAATAAATATTAATCCACTTTGTGGTCCTCTTTCCTTTTTGTTGCTGACATTTCAGCCTGATTTCTTATGCTGCCTTAAATGTAAATAACGGAAGCTTGGCTCCCCGGTTGTTTATTTTGGGAAAAAGACGGAAACTAATGAAACGGTGTGAAGCTGAGGTCTTCAGGAGCCGCTCTAGCCACGAAAGAACAGACTTGAGGGCTTCACCTTTCCTGATTAGGGTCATGAAACGGGACTGTCCAGGAGGCAGCGAGGTTTCCATGAGACTGTCCCGTGGCTGAGCCCGCTGGCTTCTATCACTCAGGAGCATTGGCAGGCTCCCTTGCTGCTCGAACTGAGACCAGCAGCTGCTCTAAGTGAGCAGTAATGAGTTGGCCCCTGTGCAATTGAGATTGAGACTGTCACCTTCACACTGTGACCATAGCTCACAAAGCCTCAGTGAGAAAAATCTCAGCCCCTTCCTCATCAAATCGCCTCGTCTCTCTCCCCGTTTAAAGAATGGTAAGTCAAAGCCTGTTTTCATTAACATACAACATTAAAACAACAACCATAGCAAAAATCATAGTTTATTTTCAGTGCCAACAATCCACTACCTTTAAAGGAAAAAAAAATAGATATCTGGATGGCATGATCCACTGGGACACCATCAAATGTTGGATACATCAAACAAAAACGACAAAAACAAAAACAATAACAACAAAACAAAAACAAAACAAACCAGGGAAGAAAATCAAACTAATTTGAAAAATCACAACAGAAAATGTTCTGCTAAGGTGGATTGTGATATAATCACCTTTATAAAATTATCCTACAACTTCCAGAAGCCAAAATGTTCCTATTTTCACTATTCTTTCTTTCTTTCGGAAATATAGTTAACTAAATATAAACATGGCCAGATCATTGCAAAAGTCCAAATTTTACGATTCGGGCTCCAACAAACATGATAAAATAATTAAAGAAATGGCTTTGAGAACTCTGCTGACTTTTAATGTAAAGAATGTTTCGTAATGGTTAATGATCTCTAATAGATCATATTCATAAAAGCTGCCTTTGCAGCACATAAAGCACCTTCCATTTGGAAGCATGAGTCACAGCTACTCTGAGGTCGGCCGCTCTTTATTGCCAGTGTCAGGAGTTCTCTGGGGGCCGTGCTGCTGTGCTGGAAACAATCACAGAGAAGGCTTGATTTCAAGACTGTTCACCATTTGACTTCTCCTCAGAGACTGCCAGAAATAGTAGCAAGGAGAGCTTAAAATGACAGCAGTTTGAAGGGACTGGTACACTCTTGGGTTAGGCCCTGGATGGGGATGATTAATGCTTAGCACACAAACCCTGAAGCAAGCAGAGGGAAGCGAGCTTTAGCAGTCCCTAACTGTTCATTCATTCTTTCAACAAAAATGCATCGAGCACTACTGCATGCCCAGCAAGGACCTTGACTGCGGGAATGCAGCAGTGAGCAAAGCAAGGAGCCTTTCTGGCCCCATGGAGCTGAGCTTCCTGTGGGGAAGGAAGAAATGAGCAGTCAGGCTGCAGCACGGCAGGCAAGGAAGGAAACACAAATAAACGCAAGGCAAGAGACGGAGGGAGGACAGAGGGCAGGAGCTGCTGTGTGTGTCACTATAGACGGGCCGTGAAGCAAGTGCTTGAAGGAAGAGATGCATCCAGTGATGCAGACATCTGGGGGCTGGAGGGACATCTGGTGATGCAGGTGACTGCAGAAAGAGGGGTCTGGGCAGAGGAAAGAGCAAGTGTCCTGAAGTGCAAGCGTTGGATCTTAGAAATAAGTGTATGGATTTAGAAATAAGAAATATTTCTCAATGTTGGAGAATCCTAAAGCTTGGTTCTCAGATCTCTTCCCTTTTCTATAAATAACCCCTTCAGGGTTAATAGTCCCAGATCATGACTTTCAATACAAGTATATTGAACAGCTGAATTCATATTTCTAGCTACACGTCTCCTTCGAACTCCACTGCCCACCTTATGTCTCCACCTGGAACTCAAGGAGGCATGCGCCCAAACCTGCTGCTCCAGCGTTTTTCTCAGGCCTGTAAATGGTGTTATGAGTTGAAGTATGTCCTCTCCAAACATTCATACATGAAAGTGCTAATCTCTAGTCCCTCAGAGTGAATATAGGGTTGTTGCAGACATAATTAGTCGTCAAAATAAGGTCATACAGGATTATGTGGCTCCTAATTATGGATTAGGTGGCTCCTAATCCAATATGACAGATGACCTTATTAAAAGGGGAAACTTTGATGCAGAGGCATGCACAAAGGGAGATACCATGAGAAGGTGAAGGTAGAGATCCAGGTGATGCTTCTATAAGTCGGGGAACGCCAGAGATTGCCAGAAAACAACCAGGAACTAGAGTAGGATGGAACAGAGTCCCACTCACTCCTCAGAAATAGTCAACACTGCTGACACCTTGGTCTCTGACTTTCCACCTCCAGAAGTGCAAGTCAATAAATTTCTGCCGTTAAAGCTGCCCAGTAGGCAGGACTTTGTCATGGCAGTCCTAGCAAACAACACTAATGATAATAATGCTACTCTTCCTTTTGCTCTAGCCGAAAACCTAGACCCTCTTCCATTCCTGCACCTTCAATCAGTCTGTCTGCAAAACTTGAGCACATCTCACTGCCTCCCTGCTCCTGGCAGGACTCCCACACCATCTAGCCTGCAGTCATAAAGTCACCCCTTAACCAATCTACCTGCTCTTTCTCTTGTGCTTCTGCAGTGTCTTCCCTCATAACACCTTTTGAAATGTGTTAGATCACATCACTTCTATTCTCAAAACTCTCTAATGATTTACATACACGTGGTTTAATTTCTATGATGACCTTGTCAATGCATATTTTTATTATCTTCCCAATCTTTCTACGGCAATTGGTCTGTTCAAATTTCCAATACTTAATTCAGTTTTGTTAATTTATGTTTTCCTAGAAATGTATACCTTTTCTCTAGAGTTACATGTTTATTGCCATAGGGTTGCATGCTGTGTTTTCTTACAATTCTATTAATCTATTCCAGGACTTACATATGTTTCCTTTGCTATTCCTAACCTCTTTCTCCTTTTGCTCTTTTTTTCCAATTCAGACAAAAGCAATTTATCTGTTTTATTATTCTTAATAAGGAATAAATAATTTATAAACATTTAAACATAGTTTTTCTATTTTTGTTTTTTTGATAATATTAACTTTGGTTATTATTATTTTTCCTACTGTCCTTTTTTTTTTTTTTTTGAGATGGAGTTTCTCTCTTGTTGCCCAGGCTGGAGTGCAATGGCACAATCTCGGCTCACTGCAACCTCCGACTCCCAGGTTCAAGCAATTCTCCTGCCTCAGCCTCCTGAGTAGCTGGGATTACAAGCGCAAGCCACCATACCTGGCTAATTTTTGTATTTTTAGTAGAAACAGCGTTTCACCATGTTGGCCAGGCTGGTCTCGAACTCCTGACCTCAGGTGATCCACCCACCTTGGCCTCCCAAAGTGCTAGGATTATAGGCATGAGCCACCACACCTGGCCGATTCTTTACATTTTATATAGATCTACAATGGCAGAGATTTTTAGTGCTCACCTGCACCTAGTTCTCATCTCATGGGTAATATACTATCTATTTTTTTTTTTACTCATTTTTAAACATCTTGTTCTTTTCCTCTTTGGTAGTGGGATACTTACTCTTTGAGCTGAGTAGCACTTATTTTGGTTTCAATATTTTCATTTTCAGTAATCAAAGGATGTTTTTCACTCTCTATGTTCTCTGGTAACCCTGTGATTTAAAACCTCCATTATCAGCCGGGCACGGTGACTCACGCCTGTAATCTCAGCACTTTGGGAGGCCGAGGCGGGCGGATCATGAGGTCAGGAGATCAAGACCATCCTGGCTAACACGGTGAAACCCCGTCTCTACTAAAAAATACAAAAAATTAGCCGGATGTGGTGGCAGGCGCCTGTAGTCCCAGCTACTCGGGAGGCTGAGGCAGGAGAATGGCGTGAACCCAGGAGGTGGAGCTTGCAGTGAGCCAAGATCATGCCACTGCACCCCAGCCTGGGCAACAGAGCGAGACTCCATCTCAAAAAAAAAATAAAAATAAAAAAATAAAAAATAAAAAATAAAATAATAAAAAAAACCCCTCCATTGTCAAGAGAGAGTAGTGGGTCCTAGAGATTGGTCTGTTTCAGGTAACACTGTCTTCGTCTCTACTTCCATATCACCAGAGCAGGAAAGATTGCAAGTCTCAGACACCATCAGGACTAATCCCATTGTACCCTTCATCTATTTATATTAGTTACCTCCAAAAGTAAAAAATGAACATAAGGCCAGGCGTGGTGGCTCATGCTTGTAATCCCAGCACTTTGGGAGGCTGAGGTGGGTGAATCGCAAGGTCAGGAGTTCAAGACCAGCCTGGCCAATATGGTGAAACTCTGTCTCTACTAAAAACACAAAAATTAGCTGGCCGTGGTGGCCTGTGCCTGTAGTCCCTGCTACTTGGGAGGCTGAGGCAGAAGAATCACTTGAACCCAGGAGGCGAAGGTTGCAGTGAGCCAAGATGGCACCACTGCACTCCAGCCTGGGTGACAGAGCGAGACTCTGTCTCAAAAAAAAAAAAAAAAAAAAGAACGTAAGACCAAGATACATGGGCTGTACAGCTCTGTGCACCTCTGAAGTGACTTCATCCCTCATGCTTCCTCAGCTATCAAATTCTTCCCTTATTCCTTCTCTACCTCCTGAGACTAAAGTCTATCATGAACAGAACACCCACACCTTCAAACTCTCCCTTGAATATTGTCTTCAAGCTTTGGCTAAAACTACCTTACCCCAACCCCCACAGTCATCTCAAAGTGGTTGTTTTCTCTCCAACATCTTCGCACAGCTGGACCTTGGGGTGAGATCAATGTACTCATTGCTTTTTACTGCCATTTCCAGAGTATCCAGTTCTCCACTCTAACCCCTTCCACCTCTGATGCTTATGCTGTCAGATTACACCCACCACCACTACCTTTGCTTTTTGCGGTATCTACCAACACTCAGAAGATTCTCTTTTCCTAGTTGTGGCTCCTGGCTCCCTGCTCCTCCTCCAGGACTACTTCTGCCATAATTCTTGGAAACTGCACTGACTACAGAGATGACCTTTTCAATACCCTGTCTAAGTTCTTTGGTCTCCTCTGCTCCAATTATCTTGCACTCCCTCCCACTTCAGATTCCCATTCTCAAGGTCACATTTTGGGACTTGTCATTACCACTGACTATGTCCCTCCATAATCACAGTTTCAAGCATTCCACTCTATGCCCATAATTTGCTATATCTTCTGCACCCTTACTCAAGTTCCTGCAATCCAACCATTATTTCACGTGAGCAGAATAGACCATCAACTCTTCCTACTGCATTTTATCTGACCCTCATCTTCCTCAGGTTCTCACTTCCTCCTGATTCCAAATTAGAGTCTATAGTCAACATAGCCCTCTCTTGCTTCTCTCTTGCCATCTGATGTGCTCATGAAAACTCTAGTCTAAGTTTCTACCTGTTCTATCTTTATACTCAAAAAGCTGAACATGGATGTAGAGAAATTCATAAGCATACTGACTGATCTTTCTAAATGTTTGGGCTGGGCATAGTGGCTCACACCTGTAGCCCCAGCGTTTTAAGAAATTGAGGTGGACAGATCACTTGAGCTCAGGAGTTCAAGGCCAGCCTGGGCAACACAGTGAGACCCTGTCTATAAAAAAAAAACCTGGACATAATGTGGGCATAATAGCACACAACTGTAATCCCAAACTATTTGGCAGTAGAGACGGGAGAATTGCTTGAGCGCAGGAGACTGAAGCTGCAGTGAGCCCTGATGGAGCCACTGTACTCCAGCTTAGGTGACAGAAGGAGACCCTGTCTCAGAAATTAAAAAACAATTATGACCATCACGTTGAGGCTGTCAGTGCTGTCTAGCAACCCTTGTGTATTTCTGATTCATTAATTTTTGCTTTTCCTGGATAAGTAGCTTATTTTTCCTTCACATCAAACCACCAGTACCATCTCCTTTATCCTCAATCTCAGCTAATGGCCTTGCCTTCTACATCCTTGAGAAAAATAGAAGCAATCAGAGGAGAATTTCCTATCCTTACAATACACATCAATGAAACCACGTAATTGCCTTAGCTCCTACTCTTATAAATGACTTCCCGATGTTCCTGTCTAGGGCTTATCTTCTTCAGAATTAGATCCCTTCTCTTTTGGTCTAATCATGAGCATCACTATATTTTTACAAAATCATCAATTTTTCTCTCCAATTATCATGCCATCCATGTGCAAATATGCTGTGATTTCCCTCATCTAAAAAAAAATTTATCTCTTTATACCTTGACTCCACATCCCTTCCAGCTACCACCTCATTTCTTCCTTCACTTTTAACACCAAAATCCTCACATTCTGTTTACGTCTCTGTGTGCACTGCCTCTCATTCCATTCCATCTTACATCTCTGAAATCAGGCTTCTGTTCTTACCTCTCTAAGGAAGTAGTTTTTCTTGAAGTCATCAATGTCCTCTTTATTGCTAAATCTGGTGGCCATTTTCCCATCTTTATCTTATTTGATCTCCCAGAAGCATTCAACATAGCCTGTTGTTTGCTCCTGTCTGAGATGCTTTCTTCCCCTGTGTTTCTGAACACCCCACACTCCTGGTTTTCCTTGTGGTCACTAGCCATATCTCCCCGGTCTACTGTGCCCGCTTCTCATGATCTTCTTCTACATCTGACTGTCTAAAAAGACAGGGCTTGGGCCTTAGATTTTCTCTTGCTTCTTTCTACATTTATCTCTAGGAAATCTCATTGAGCCTTAAATGTTTAAATATCTTCCATGTTGTGGCCAGGCACGGTGGCTTACACCTGTAATCCCAGCACTTTGGGAGGCTGAGGCAGGTGGATCAGCAGGTCAGGAGATCAAGACCATCCTGGCCAACATGGTGAAACCCTGGCTCTACTAAAAAGACAAAAATTAGCCAGGCGTGGTGGCATGTGCCTGTAATCCCAGCTACTCGGGAGGCTGAGGAAGGAGAATGGCTTGAACCCAGGAGTTGCAGGTTGCAGTGAGCCAAGATCGCACCACTGCACTCCAGCCTGGTGACAGAGCAAGACTCCATCAAAAACTAATAATAATAATAATAATAATAATCATAATAATAATAATAAATAAATACCTTTCATGTTGTGATGACTCAAATTCACATCTCTAGGTCAGACTTCTTTCCTGACCTCAAGGCTGGTATATACAATTTCTAACTGGATCTTTCCATTTTTGCTCTATTAGGAATCTTAAAGATGACACATCCAAAACTATTTTTTTTCCTTCACAATTGTCCATTCTCAGTAAAAAACAACATCTCTGCAGTTGTTCAGGCCAAGAACCTTGGGATTACCCTTGCTGTCTTTTTTTTTCTCTTACCATATATACATTCATTTAGAAAATTCCACTGGTTTGACCTTCAAATATACCTGGAGTCTAACAATTTCTTAAAATTCTATTACTATCCCCATTGTTCAAGGCAGTATCATCTTTCTGCTGGATTATTTTGTTTGCCTCTTAACTGATCTCCCTCCATACCCTCACCCTGCTTACAGGCTTCTCTCAAGACAGCAGCCACAGCTAAAGCCAATGTCATTACATGGCCTGCAAGATCTGATCCTTGCTGCGTTTCTGGATTTGCTTTCTGGTAGAGGTAGGACCAAAAATGCTATCTGAAAGCCCACACACCCAGCCATTTCATGCACCTAGCCTAGCGACAGAGTAGAAAAACATCCACTTAACACAAGAGCATCTGAGTTTCAATGCTTACTCCATCACAAAGCTTTCGTCTTGCTCAACTTATTTATGATCTCCAGTTCTCCGATCATACATCATGCTGGGTAATTGTAAGATCCCCAACTGCATGTATCTTCAGTCATCATGTCTAAAATGATAATAATGATTTAAAATTTTGTCCCCTCAAATCATAAGCCACTGTTTTATGTGTCTCTGTCCTTCTGGATATCATAGGAGGAGACTTCTTAGAATTAATTCCTAGTCTGAAAACGGATGGACCACTTCCAAGTTCTTAATAGTACCTAGGAGGTTTTGTTGTGTTACATTAGGGGAAGTTTAGAGTAGTTTTCTAAATGTTGTACTGTATGGGCTACAGATTTGTTAAGACCTCAGCACCTTCAGGCCTTGGTGAAGCCAGAGTTCCTGTGCTCAGTGTCTCTGGTCATAAAGGACCTTGTCCACTTACTCACAGGGTGCCACACAATTATGATCATTTGCTCTCTGTGTTTTGTTCTGGAAGAGCCAAGTCAGATGATATGGATGGATAGTCTTTTCATCCCAGCCTACCCAGGCGTGCATCAGAACTCACTGGTCTTTCTATGTTTTCACAGCACTTAGAACTTGTGTTTAATGAATTTTAGTTTTCTGCCTTGCATCAAAGTAATTTCTGTATATTTAGTGTGTCTACCATTCAACTACATCCCCGAAAGAGAGAAGAGGAAAATGTGTCATAGATCTGGAGACAGAGGAGATATCATCAGCGGTTGAAGAGTATGACAGAAATATCTGGTTGCTTCCTAGTGTCTAATTTCCCCTTCTTCCTCAGGAAAAGCTGAGCTCGTTGCTACTCAGAATAAAAGACTACACTAGTACATCTCTAGCACCACGATTCTGGCCAATGAGATATTAGAAAAAAAAAAATTAAAGGTGCTTAAAGACACTGAGAACGTGTCCAGAGGTTTTGAAATAAAAAGAAGATGAAATATGAGATGGTACTTGGAGGGATAATACTGCCATTTGGAAACTATTTTATTTTTATTTCTTAGAACAAAGTGAGACCAATAGAGAAAAACCAAAGTAGTGAGAGACAGTGGCTATGGATAGAAACATATAGGAGAGAAATCCATGGATTGGGCCGGGCACGGCAGCTTACGCCTGTAATTCCAGCACTTTGGGAGGCCGAGGTGGGTGGATCACCTGAGGTCCGGAGTTCGAGACCAGCCTGGCTAACATGGAGAAACCCTGTCTCTACTTAAAATACAAAATTAGCCAGGCGTGGTGGTGGGTGCCTGTAATCCCAGCTACTCAGGAGGCTGAGGCAGGAGAATCGCTTGAACCCGGAAGGCGGAGGTTGAAGTGAGCTGAGATCACGTGATTGCACTCCAGCCTGGGTGACAAGAGTAAAACTCCATCTCAAAAAATAAAAAGAGAAAAAGAAAAGATGTTCATGGATTGTTAAATTACGCCCAGAGTGGTGAGAGGTGTAAGAGAAGGCCTTGGCATTGCCTGGGAAAGGTGCGTTTCCTCCTAGGGAGCAAACGGGACTCTGGGCTGGTTATGGAGCAATATTGAGGAGGAAAATGGTGAAATCGAAGGAGCTCCTGAGGATTACATTAAGGGCTTCCAGAAAGTTGAAGCTGGAGGCTTCTGTTCAGGTGATAGAGAGAATGGGAGTCCAGGCTTGCAGCACATGGAAAAGGGTAGAAAGACAAGATGCAAAGCACCAGCCATGGGGA
The DNA here is from genome assembly GCF_028885655.2 of Pongo abelii. Taxonomy (NCBI): domain Eukaryota; kingdom Metazoa; phylum Chordata; class Mammalia; order Primates; family Hominidae; genus Pongo; species Pongo abelii. The sequence continues at coordinate 127,420,563 of NC_071997.2, forward strand.
ACGGAATGGACTGATGAGCATGAGTCTGCTGCAACACACATCAAATTCCGTGGTGAAACTAGCAGGTGGCTCTGAGGACTTTGTCTACAGGGCACAGTGGCCTGGAAGAAGGAGGAGACAAGTCAGTGGTGGCAATCCCAGGGATGGGAAAAGCATAGTGATTCAGGGCCAACATTGGAGCTGAGGGGCTGGTGAAAGCGAGATACACTAAGAGGATAGCCAAGGGGCAAAGGCTCAACAGGGACAAGCGCTGCCAAATGAGGAACAGAAGAAATGGAGGCCTGCAGAAAGGACGCATGTTATAGGGTTGAAGAGTGGGCAGGAGGGGGTGATCAGAGATATGATAGGGCATTTCTGCACCACCAGATAAGTGGAGTTATCTGTACCACTTGCTTATTTCCGTGTTTATTTATTTTACTTTTATTCTCAGGTGTCGGACAATACTGTGCCATTATTTAATGGTACAGTATGTTTAACGGATGTTTACATACAATATGTTTAAATACAGAAACCTTTATAGTTTTCATGTTCCTTTTGTATTTATTGTTGTCACTTAATCTCTCTAACGACCTTGAAATGGACACATCAGGCAATACAAGTTCAATTTTATAATTTTGCTTTACCTGGTAGAGCAATGAGAAGAGTTCTCACCTGCCAGACTGCCGTCTTCCCATTTTCAAAGCCAAAGCAACTGTGTTGCCTGTAGTTGGGAACAATCTGGGCTGGTGCTCAGCTGTAAAGCCCACCTTCCTGGTCTGTGAAGACCATTCCCTACCAGATAAAAGAGTTTTCTTATTATCTCAGCAACATTATAAACCACTTGAGTACAGGTATCTCGCATTTCAGTCTTTTTGGAAGAACCCTCAGACTCTGGCACAGATCTTTGCTCAGAAGGAAGAACGTGGCCTTTGGCATAATAGTTTTCAGCGAACTATTTAATATTTTTCAGATTCAATTTTACCATCCCTGAAATCTGGGCATCTTAATCTGGGTATCGAGGATATTGTGAGGATTAAATAAGGTAGTTATGAGAGTAGACACTGAATAAGGGGTGGACTAGAGGAAGCTACAGTAAGCACATGGGTGAAGGTTGTGGCCATGTACGTGGACATTAACACGCATGGCCGATCCAGGCACGCAGGAAGGTGCTGTGGGCCAGATTCAAGAGAAGCCTGCAGGAAACTGCTTTGATATGGGCTGGAGAAGCTGGGCTGGAGGGGTGGTGGCACATGTTAGAGGTAAGGAATAGAGGGAATTAGAATAGGAGGTGTTTCTCGGGGTTTTCACTTCAGTCTGGCTGGAATGCAGTAGACATGACACTTGAAACATTATTTATTTAGAACATTTTGAAAGGATTTAAGTTGCTGGCTGACAAATTTAGACTTCATCCTGTGTAAAGCAATTGACATGGAACTTTTCTAAGCTGGAGAGTGACCCATCAAAGGAGCTTCAAGTGGATGAGACCTTCAGAAGCAGTGTCAGCCTGGCGCCTTCAGTGTGATCAGGATGGCACAGATTAGGGTAAATTAGAATCAATGTGGCGTGACGATGGCGGCAACTAGAGACCCTCATTTCTAAGCATCTGTGCTTCTGAGAGGGGAGCGGGGTTCGGAGTCAAACAATGCCATCTGGGAACACTTTTGGCCTAGATAAAGATGCACATACTTCATGTTTATAAATTCAGCACTTCTTGGTTGACAGGCTAGGAACACTTCCTTCTGCATCAGAACATTTATTAATACACTATTAAGCCGCTTTGGTATGGGTATCTCACAGTGCTGGAGGACAGGGCTCCTCTGCCGTGTGAGACTGCGTAGGTGGAGAGAAATGTGCTGGCTGATGTATGAGTGAGGATCTACCCTCTGAGAGCAACGGTGGCAGCATCTGAGAGGGCATCCTAGAATCTGAGCACCTGTGGCTGGGTAGATGTGCGGGATGGAGGCCTCTCTTCTTCTTCTGTCACAGACACTGCATCACACACTCTACAGCAGACACTGACTCCATCGCACACACTATAGCACACACTCACTGCATCACACACACTACGACACACACTCAGTGCATCACACACACTATAACACACACTTACTGCATCACACACACTATAACACACACTCACTGCACCACACACTATAACACATACTACAGCACACACTCACTGCATCACACATACTACAGCACACACTCACTGCATCACACACACTATAGCACACACTCGCTCCATCACACACACTACAGCACACACTGCATCATGCACACTGTAACACACACTGCATCTCACACACTGCAGCACACACTTGCTCCATCACACACACTCACTGCATCTCACACACTATACACACTCACTGCATCACACACTATAGTGCACGCTTGCTGCATCACACACACTACAGCACACACTTACTGCATCACAAACACTATAACACACACTCACTGCATCACACACACTACAGCACTCAGTCACTACATCACACACACTATAACACACACTCACTGAACACACACACACTACAACACACACTCACTGCCTCACACACACTACAGCACACACTGCATCACGCACACTACAGCACACACACACTGCATCACACGCACTATAACACACACTCATTGCATCACACACTATAGCACACACTCATTGCATCACACACACTACAGCACACACTGGCTGCATCACATGCACTATGGCATATGCTCACTGTATCACACACATGCTATGGCACACACTCGCTGTGTCACATGCACTGCGGCACATGCTTGCTGCATCACACACACTACGGCACACACTCACTGTGTCACACGCACTACAACACATGCTCACTGCATCACACGGACTGCAGCACACACTCATTGCATCACACACACTGTAACACACACTCGCTGCATCACACACACTATAACACACACTCACTGAACACACACACTACAGCACACACTCACTGCATCACTCACACTACAACACACACTCACTGAACACACACTACAGCACACACTCACTGCATCACACACACTACAGCACACACTGCATCACACACACTATAGCACACACTGCGTCATATACTGTAACACACTCAGCACACACTATAACATTCACTGCATCACACACACTATAACACACACTCTCTGCATCACACACACAATAACACTGTATCACACACACTATAACACACACTCCATCACACACACTATAACACACACTCACTCCATCACACACACTATAACACATACTGTATCACATGCACTATAACACACACACTCCATCACACATAGTACTGCACAAACACACTGCATTACACACACATGACATCACACATACTACATCACACACTGTAACACACAGTGCATCACACATTCTTTAGCAGATACACACTGCATCACACGGACATTAAAACACACACATTTGATCACACATTACATGACACATGCTGCACCACACAAACATTACATCACACACGCTGCCTCACATATATTATAACACACACTGCATCACATACACTATATCATGCACAGTGCTTCACACACATAACACCTACACACTGAATCACACACATAATAACACACGCCACATCACGGACCCATGACTGCATCACACGCAATCTATAACACAGTGGTCCCTAACTTTTTGACACCAGGGACCAGTTTCATGGAACATAATTTTTCCATGGACAAGAAGTGAAGGGGATGGTTTTGGGATAGAACGGTTCCACCTCAAATCATCAGGCATCAGTTAAATTCTGATAAGGAGCACACAACCTCGATTCCCCACATGCACAGTTCGCAATAGGGTTCATGCTCCTAGGAGGATCTAATGCTGCTGCTGATCTGACAGGAGGCAGAGCTCTGACAGGAGGCAGAGCTCAGGCGGTAATGCTTGCACCCTCCCCACCCCAACCAATCACCCCCTGCTGTGTGGCTCAGTTCCTAACAGGACACAGACAAGTACCTGTCTGTGGCCAGGGTGTTAGGGACACCTGCTATAACCCACTCTACATCACACATACCTGTGTGTACGTATATATACACACACACATTATCTATCTATCTATCTATCCATCCATCTATCTCTGTCTACAATGGTGTCATATGCCTGAATACATGAACTCATGTTATAGTTTAAATAAAATGGTACTATACATAATTGTTTTTCTGGATTACTTTGATGTAGAGATTACATTTCCCTTTAAAGTAGAAAGTCCTTTTTGGTAAATTTTAAAAAGTCAAATGTAAGAATAATAAAGGTGAAAAGTGTTCATTTATTGAAATATTAACATTTAATAATTTTAAATGTTCTTTTCCTCATATAAGTCAAAGAAACTATCTTTAAATGAAAAAAATAACAAGAAAAATAATAGTAACATAGTTCTTATCACGTATCCTTTAAAACTGAATCTTTATTAAACTAATTTATAGCATTTTGGTATTACGATACTTTCTATGATGTTTTGTGCATCAAAAAATTAGTATTACTAGGGGATTTTTAAAATGTATCTACACATAGTAATGTTGATATCATGTAAACTGGCTTCAAGCACCGAAAAAATGTGTAACAACACATGGACAGATATCCGAATGGTCTAAAATTCTTTATACTTGTATTCTTTTATACAAAAGAGCTGGTTGTTTGTTTCATTTTGCTCTTCCATAGCTTGCATCTTAGAGATGTTTCAATGAAGCTGATCCTACAGATCAGAAAGAAAACAACATGGTCCAAAATTTAAAGTTAGTGACAACCCGTGAGCTGTATTCTTTGTCCTGAGCACACACAAGTGCACATTTATGTTCAGAGAAAACCGGGGCAGGGATGCGATGACGCTGCCGTCATGAAGCAGATTTGCGTGGCTGTCCAAGGAAGTTTCAGAGATGAACGTGGCTCTATCAGCCACATCAGAACACCACCTCCAGAGCAGGGCAGGTGCAGCAGAGAAGACAGAGACGGGATTCTCTCCGGCTCCTCCACCTCTTCTGTGTCCTCTCCAGACTCTGCACAGGGAGCAGGGCTCCTTTCTGGGCACCCACTGGAAGGCACTCGCCCCTGGGCATCTCGTGGAAGGCACTCCCCCCGGACATCTCATGGAAGGCATTCCTCCCTGCTGAGTGTTCCTGCCCTGAAGGGACCACTGTTGAAGGTGCTGCTCCCTCTGCCTCTGCTGTGGATGCCTCGCCTGAGAGAAGTCAGCCCAAATGTTGATCCCTGGGTGCTGACAGGGCTGTGGCCTCTCAGGGTTCAGATTTCAGGCTTTCAGCACAGGCCTGGAAAAGCAAACAAACACGAGGTGTGCGTTAGTTGAGGGGAGTGGGAAGGCCCAGGGAGTGTGCCTTCTTATCAGGCCTCTGGAGCTGTTTTGGACATGCAGCCTTCATAAGAGAGCAAAGCTGGGCTCGCGTGGCTCCCCTTTCCCTCTCTCCTGCTCTCTGGCTCTCTCCCTACCCTCCTTCTGCTAGAATCTAGAAGTGCTGTTCCCAAAACCAAGTGGCGTTTTAGAGCCAGAGGAACGGTGGCAAAGGTCTTATTTTCGGTCTAGGATGTCTGAAGTGCTGGCTTTCCACAGAAAGCTTCTCAGTGGAGTGCACCTGCCTGTGTGTGCACAGAACAGCCAGAGCTGGGTCCATGCTGCAGAACCCCCTCTGGAAAGCTCAGCTGCTAGGGAGGAACGGGGACCCTCAGAAGGACTCCCTGTCCTTGTTGCAGGAAGGCAAAGGTGGCAGAAAACAGCAGCCCCCAACTCTAACGGCAACTTCCCCCTTAGATTTCCAGTCCACTCACCCCTTAGAAGAGTCTGTGATTGTTGAGTAAACAAAGTGGGGAACATAATTGATCTTATTTTATTAAGTGCTTTGCAAGATAAACATGCACACGCACATGTGTGGAGACCACGCACATGACAAAGGTGGAGGAGCTCCAGGGAGGAGTGGATGGGCCACGGGTGATTTAACTTCCACTCCTCAGCCAAACTGTTTGAAACCTTCTGCCTACATTGAAGTGTCTCTTTTTTAGTTTATTTCTCAATAAGTAGGATGTGAAATTGTATTTCTGGAAAGAAGGGAAATGAATGACAATACAGAAATACAGTAACATGTTAGCAGTCATCTTCTGGGTGGTATGTAGTGTGTATATACATAATATATATATATATTTTTTCCTTGAGCTTTCAATAATGTATATATATATTACTTTATAATGGAAAGGGATAATACAATTTACTAATGTCAGGTTTTGTTCTGAAACTCTTGGAAGAAAAAGGTGAAGAAATTGCCTTCAATCCTTAAGTAGATTTGACTTACAGCTTAAAATACCATTCAGAATTAAGAATGAGGGCTGATAACATAAGGCTCCAGGTAAAGAAACCTGCACTTTTGTTTCCAGGGAAGCTTTTATGATCAGAATTACAATAAAGCTTCCAGGGAAGGAGAGAAAAAGGGGATCTCCTAGATCCCTGATCTTAAACCGAATAACACATGCGGAGCACATCTGCCTACCTCAATGAAAAAATAGTCAAAAGAACACAGTCTGGAGACCGAATCTCCATTAACACTCATTAACATCATAAATGGACATTAAAATATTCTAAATTTTTAAAATGAATTAACAATTTTGGACGGATATGAGGAAGCCTTTTTCTATTTATTACTGATGTCTTTTTCTCTTCTTCCTATTTACATCTGGAAAATCTCAGTAGAACCATAAAGAACGTGAAGGAATGATTTATAATTGCAATTTAATATAGTTAATGTCTACAAGCCCCCAAAATACGCACTTATTGATAAGTTTCATGAGTTCAGTGTGTCATTTCAGGCTGTTTGCTTCATTTAGAGTAGTCATAAGGCTCCGTAGAGGAGATTCTCCTTTAGGTGAACTGGTTTTTCATTCCAGTGAGTCAAAGCGATCTGATAACATACATCATGAAATTATTTAATCTTCATTACATATATAAATATGGATATAAGTATACTGATGTACATTTATACATGTTAGGTATATCTTCTTTAATAGATAATACATAAATTATCATATATATATAATATTTAAAGCCTCATCGTGCTTTAGTAGGCTTGGTTAACTTTGACTTGGGGCTTTATTCAGTTATACCCCACACTCTAAAAAATGCATTGTCATGCAAAAAAAAAAGGTTCTTAAAGACATTGGCAGCTGTGTCTTCATAAATTGATAGCTATGACAGCAAACCATAGTCATTATCCAGTTCTGAGTGGAAAACAATGGCTCAATTATAGTGGTAGAAACTGTGGTGTCTGAGGCCTCTAAACTTATTTAAGTTTACATTTGATGCCTTTCAAAAATCAGTTATGAAAAATGCCTCTGCTTCCTAGATCAGGGTGAAATTAGCATGTGAAAACCCAGAGAAAACCATATGGTTAAAAAATGTATCTCCTATAAGCTTTGTTGATAATTTGGCTGAGATCACCTACAATTAAAGATTTCCTCTATTCCTCCTCTTCCTCCTCCTCCTCCTCACCCTCCTCTTCTCCATCTATAACTTTAAATTCAGTCGAACAACTCTTTGCTTTTGAATTTTTTTCGATTTATACCTGTTTCACGGCTTGCATATTCTCTGGGCTGTTCCCCTGTGTCTTTTGGCTATTGCCCTAGAGGTTTATTGGGCCCTGAATGCACTCTTGTCTGAGTAAAAACTGTCACATTGAGGCCTGCATTAAAACCTTGGATTCAGACTCAAGAGGAAATAACACTTGTCACACTAAAAATAAGAATAAATTTGTATTTCAGGTTCATCCTCATTTCTGCTTAGATTCAGGGAATTTCATAGACTCTTAGATTTGAAGGGAAATCTTTTGTTCTGTGTTGTTTTGTTTTGATGGGGAGGAGATGGACTATAGAAACTCAGACCAAGCTTAGTGAGGTGAGTAAGCAATGACTAACAGTAGAAAGTAGAAACAGGGCAGAATTGTGCAAACTTTACACCAGCTGCCATTTGCAAATGGATCCCTGTTAGTAGAACATGGCTTCCAACCAAGTCGGCTTTGAATCAGCCTGCAGTGTTAACAGTTTTCACTGTGGACCCTGCTTTAGCAATTGTTCCAGAGCTGTGGACTCTCCTTCTTCTGCCATACTTTGCCTATCCAGCATAAGCTTTTCTTTATCACATAGTCTAGAAAAAAGCATTGGCCCTAAAGAAGAAAAGTTTCTTTCAGTGAATGTCCAGGAGACCTAGGATAAAAAGTCAGATATTAGAAATGTTGAGATAGATACGAAGGATCTTGGGCTTGTCTCAGCCTCCGGGCCTCATCTACTGTCTTCGTAATATCTGGGTGAAGATACCTCACCTGAAGATGGGGCTGGCTTAGATTATCTTTAACGTCCAAGGACGGAGTCACTCCCTAAGTGGATTTCATTAGTCAAAACAGGGTAATATAATTTTAAAAATTATTTCTGACTTAGGGAAAACTTGAGAAGTGATAGAAGCTGACTTAAGTGGTCAAAATAAAATCAGAAAAAGAAAAAGTTCTGAATTAAAAGCAACTTTTAAAAGTTTGTGTTTTTCATAAATCTAACTGATTAAAGCTACTTTTCTTACTTTCCTTATGGGGCCAATGAAGATTATGAAATAAGTGTACATGAAAACACGATCACTCTTCTCTGTCAATGTTGTTATTTTTATGCATACTATAACTACTACAAATTAGAATACAACTATAAAGGCTTTCAAACGACCTTTCCTGGAGGTCTTGGGAGGTGGCTTATTTCAGTGCACCTGGAGGTAGGAAAATGGTATGATTTAATAGAACATGTCATGCGATAATGCAAAATAAATTTTTTCATCTTGTAGTAGAGATTTGGCATCTAACATAAGCTAATAAAGCTAAAGTCATAAACTCTACACTTTACATATATAAGATTGTACCCAAAGCTAAAGTGATATATGTAAATGATTGTGATGTCTTTGGGAAACTCTAAAAAAATGAGTTAAATTTCAGGCACATAAAGTTCTGACTATGAAAAACTCCCTTTCTATATTTTTGTAAAGATAATGTAGTAAAGAAAAAGTAATTTCCTTTCCTTACCATCATAAGGTTCATGGCGAAGGCCCCTATAACAAAAGATAGATTAGTAAGGGACATGCATAATACCTTTAATTAATAGGAGCTGTATATGACAGGAGAGCCTGCAAACATGAAGACCAAGACAATGAGGACATCTGTGTATTTTTATGGGCTGTCATGCAGAAGTATGATTGGAGAACTAAATGGTGTGATTTAATGGCAATAAACTGGGTTGTGGGGAGGTTAGTAAGGATTGTTTATTTAGTTTCTTCTTGGTGTCTGTGTATAGGGAAAGACACCTGCCACATGAAGTTCTTCAAGGAAGAAGGGAGGGAGGTCACAGGGTGATTTTCCTATGTCTTATGTTCTGCTTCAGGGAAGAAGGGGAAAGGGAGGGGAGAGTGGCCTTCCTGTTTCTGCTGTTTTCTCAAATGCCAAGGTGCCATATTTTGGGTAGTGTGCCCTAAACCTTGTCAATAATCTGTTTTGGCTAATGTAAATCAAATATTCGGGGGGTGGAGGAAGAAAATAGGGCTTGGTGTTAATGGAGAAGAGTGAGTTTCTGGACCGTCCTGTAAAAGCACCTTCCTTTAGTTTATGAGCGGATATTTTCTTCAAGATGTTAGCTTATGGGCAGGGTGAGAAATTCTGGGAGAGTAGACAAAAATCCCAAGCAATCCTATCATACCGTGGGTCGATGATGCAAATGGTGGAGGCTGGGGAATGATGACAAGAGAAGTAGAGCTCCTGGCTTACCTTCCTACCTGGAGGCAGAAGCTCAGAAATAGCCTGGAGCAGACAGATTAGCACTGGAGTTGGGTCCCCAGAAAGCGCCAGAAGGTTCCAGTAAAGCAAAAGCTATGAAGTATGGCCTGATATTTCCCTTAAATGTACAGCTCTTAGATTAACAAAGAATGTTTTGTAAACCTTTCTCTCACTTATGCATGATGTTTTTTTCCAAGAAAATGCTCTAATTCCTAATACATACGTTACTGGAAAGGAGTCCCTATCCAGACCTCAAGAGAGGGTTCTGGGACCTCGCTCAAGAAAGAATTTGGAGTGAGCCCACTAGGTAAACTGAAAGCAAGTTTATTAAGAAAGTAAAGGAATTAGAAGAATGGCTACTCTATGAGCAGAACAGCCCCAGTGACTGCTGGTTGGCTATTTTTATGGTTATTACTTGACTATATGCTAAACAAGGGGTGGATTATTCATGAGTTTTCAGGAAGGAGCTGGGCAATTCCCAGAACTGAGGGTTCCTCTCCTCTTTAGACAATATAGGACAACTTACAGATGTTGCCATGGCATTTGTAAACTGTCATGGCACTGGTGAGAGTGTCTCTTAGCACACTAATGCATTATAATTAGCATATAATGAACAGTAGAACAACCAGAGGTCACTTTCATTGCTATCTTGGTTTTGGTGGGCTCCTTTACTGCAACTTGTTCTATCAGCAAGATCTTTGTGACCTGTATCTTGTGCCAACCTATCTCGTCTTGTGACTTAGAATGCCCAACCTCCTGGGAATGCAGCCCAGTAGGTCTCAGCCTTATTTTACTCAGTCCCTATTCAAGATTGAGTTGCTCTGGTTCAAATGCCTCTGACATATATGCCTTATTTATTTGAAGGTATAACCTATAAAGGTATAATCTATAGAGGTAGGGTATACCTCATTCATTCTAAGGCATACGTTGCTGGTACTTCATTCATTTTAAGGTTTGCCCTGCAAAGATACACACACACAATATTAGGCTGCATGTTCTTCTTTGACCATTCAAGTGCCCTCAAATGTTCTTTATTGACCATTCAAGTGCCCTCAGTGTAAATTACCATGTATTACTCTTCCAAGTCATGAGCTCTTACAGTAAGCCTCTGTATTAGTCCATTTTCACACTGCTAATAAAGACACTCCCAAGACTGGGTAATTTATAAAGGAAAGAGGTTTAATTGACTCATAGTCCCACATGGCTGGGGAGGCCTCACAATCATGGTGTAGGGTGAAGGAGGAGCAAAGTCATGTCTTACATGGTGGCAGGCAAAGAGAGTGTGTGCAGGGGAACTCCCCTTTATAAAACCACCAGATTTAACGAGACGTATTCCCTCTCATGAGAACAGCACAGGAAAAGCCTGCCCCCATGATTCAATTACATCCCACTGGGTCCCTCCCATGACATGTGGGAATTATGGGAGCTGCAATTCAAGATGAGATTTGGGTGGGGACACAATGAAACCATATCAGCCTCCAATGTCCCAAACATTCACTGTTCCTCACCTGGGAGCAGCTCTCCCAGCTGTATTTAGTTTGCAGTATAGGACATGGTGTTAAGTGGAGATAGTGGTCAACACAATCCATAAACAGGATGAAGCTCAGGCATCAAGTGCAGAGAGTGCTGAGCTGCACCTCTGGATACCCTGTAGCCCTTACCATTACTGGAAGGTTCTTTGCATTTCCTGGCAACTGCCTCATGGTTATTGCAAGCTATTTCCCAGTGAACCTGAATGACTAGGCTCTGGCATCCCAGCAAGCCTGCCTCTTAGGTCAGAAATGAATCTGTGGCCAGCTTATTTCTTCTTCTTTGATCACTTTGGACATCTGAGGATTAGCAAGGACAGGAAATGAAGGTTACAGGTTAGGGCTATGGGGCCATGGACAAGTCTAAGAATAAGTAGTGGGAGACAGAACCAGGTTGACACATAGTCCTTGATCTCAGGATGCTACTAGTTTAGTGGAAAGACAAAACCGTGGTGCACACAACAATTAAATAGCAATAAATGACCATGTATATTATTGGGTGGTAAGTGGGGGTCAAAGAACAGCAGTGCTCAGTTAAAGATGAGTGGTGTCCTGGGCTCAGAGAGCCACAGAAAAGCATTGGCACTGAATAAGGGTGTTGCACGCTTTATACATCTCATTTAAACCTCATAATACACCTTTGAAGTATGAGCTGCTAACTTTAGTTTAAAGAGTGATGGATGCTGAGAGTGCTCTCTTCCTTCCATGATTCCTTCCTCCTCTCCCTTCTCTCTCCCTTCCTTTTTGCTTTTCTTACTGCACAGAGACATGACAGAAGCAGAGGCAAACCTACATTTGCCCGACTACAGAGCTAGTGGTCTTTTCTTCACTGTGTTAGGTATCCATGTAGCACCTTCCTGAGGTTATGAAATCAGGACCCAGGTCTGGTAGGAGCTTGAGGACACAAGGAGGAATATTTATACCACCAAGGAAGCTTAAGAAGCCCTGTCCACACCCTGCCACTCCCAACACCATGGGCTCCCAGAGAGCAGAAATTCTGTGCACTGGTTTACAGCATTTACTTAGTGAATAACCAGGAAGTGGAAATGAAGATGATGTCTGCATCGAGTTTTCAAAGTTGGCTTGAAATTGACATGACTGTTCTGTGTTTCTCAATGCTCAGACGGCAGGCTCTCCAGCAGAATCACTGTGGGTAACTGCTACACAGGGAGGTTCCCAAAGTGGACTCACCTCGGGGAGGCCCAGGACTCTGCACGTTCAGTAAGCTTCCCAGGTGATTTTCATGCATTCTAAATTGGAGAACAGTTGAATGGGGAAAGGGCTGGTGTAATGACAACTGGTCTCAACCAGAACTAACATTTATGAGCACTCACAGTGTGTGTTGTTACCTTAAATCCTCACAACGGCCTCGTGTTCGAGACATATTTTAACCTTAACTTTACAGATGAGCATATGAGGCACAGCAAGGCTAAGCAGCAGTAAAAATTGAATTTATAATTCACAAGAAGGCAGTCTGGCTGGTAATCACTATTCTACACTCCCTCCTGGGTGAGGGTTAAACAGAAAAGAATATCGGGAGCATAATGAATTGATAAGTCCTGGAATTATATAAAAACTCCCTAACGTACTGTTCTTTGTGTTTGCTCCTGGCCCTGGTTACAAAATACTACAGATTGATCACTTTGTTTTATCAACATGGGAATCCCATATGGAAACATTCGTGGGATTCTGGGTCATCAGCAATGCACTGACTGAATCACGTTCCTCTGTAGTCAAGACCTAACCATTTAACTTAGAAAAAAGGAGGAAGAAGAAAATGAAGCAAAATTTGACTTTTGAAGACATTTGGTTTGAATGGAAAATGAACTCTTACAAAAATCAAGGTCTAGAAATCTATTTCTCCCTATAGAGAGAAAAGTACACCTTTGCATTTGCATTGGGTTATAGGAAAAAAAAGTATTACATCAGATAGATTTGGAAATAAGTACATCATTTTAAAATGTTGTACTGTTGCCTGTGAGTCTATAACAGTCTGTACTAGAGAAATATGAGGAAACGCATAGTCTCATTTATTTAGTGAGTAACTTTTGAAGTCCTACTACATCATGGGACCCTCTCTCTGAGGACTTTCATCTCTATGAATCCACATTTCAAAACACTTTAGAAGTTAAAGAAATATACATAATCAGCTTCATAAGAAAAACTTGAAAGATGCTCTGTTATTTTATAATCAGAGCAGTAACAACTTAACTAATGATACAAAACCAAAACACTGTTTTAATGCTGATGAGTTCACTACAGGAGTGGAGAACTAAATCAGGGAGACAGCCCTCATATTAGTCAGAGTTCTCCAGGAAAAGCAGAACCAATAGAATAGAAATAGATATAAAGAGGAGATTTATTATAGAAATTGGTTCATGCGATGATGGAGGCTGAGAAGTCTTAACATATGCTGTCGGCAAGATGGAGGATCAGGAATTCTGGTATTGTAATTCAGCCCAAGACCAAAGGCCTGAGAATGCCTGCTATTTCCTTCTTTACTCAGTCTCCAGATTCAAGTGCTCATCTCTTCTGGAAACACTCTCACAGACACAACCAGAAACAATGTTTTACCTGCTATCTGGGCATCCCTTAGCCCAGTCAAGTTGACACATAAAATTAATCATCACAGTCCTGTATTCAAGTTACTGCAATACATATTCTAGGAACTGGGGACCTTAGAGAGACACATCGGCACAGCCTTGCAAGGGGATTTGTGTCATTCAGGGCATGCCAGGAAGGAGAGGAAAGGTGTCCTCCAGCAGCGAACACTAGAGATGATGCTTCGAAAGAAGGGTGGGTACTCCCCGGGGGGCCAAACCTGGGACAGGATGACAGCCACGTCACGGTGGCAGGAAACCCATGACAGTAAGATGCATGGAGACAATGTCCAGGAATTTGGTTTATCCAGAGCACAGGGCGCAGTGTGGAGAAGGAGGCCTCTGTTGTAGAATAACAGTGGCCCAGCCGGTCATGGTGGCTCATGCCTGTAATCCCAGCACTTTGGGAGGCCGAGGTGGGTGCGTCATGAGGTCAGGAGTTCAAGACCAGCCTGGCTAACATGGTAAAATCCCGTCTCTACTAAAAATACAAAAATTAGCCTGGTGTGATGGTGGGTGCCTGTAGTCCCAGCTACTTGGGAGGCTGAGGCACGAGAATTGCTTGAACCCAGGAGGCGGAGGTTGCAGTGAGCAGAGATCGTGCCCTTGCACTCCAGCCTGGGTGACAGAGCAAGACTCTGTCGCAGAAAAATGAATGAATTTATAATTAACCCTGGCCCAGTTAGAGTCACAGCAAGAGAAGGCAGAGGAGAAATCCTGGAGGGCTGCCTATCTCCCGCCAAAGGATCTGAGCCTTATCTTGCCTGCAGTTGGGGAGCACAGCAGGCGTAGAGATCTACAGATCTTGGTCCAGCCCTGCTCTATCAAGGTCATGCTGTGACTCATGCAACAGCTAGAGTACTGGCCACAGCACACTCCAGCAATCAGCTACAGCCAACCAACCAATCAGTCAAGAAGATAAAGGTGGGGAGGTGCTAGGTAGTAATGATTAGTAAATGATGCCTGTAAACAATAGTGGGTTCTTTATTGCAGGAGTTGAGTCCTTCACTCCATTACGAAGCTCACCACATCTACCTTGTTCCAGTTCCTTCCCTTGAGCACTGGCCAGGTTTTTAGGCTACTGTAGTGTATTTCAAATTTAAGTACTGCAACAGTTTCTCCTTAGAGAGAGAAATTCTCATGAACTCTCTTGGTAAAGTAATACATTTTCTTAGAGTATGGTTTATGTAGCACCAAAATTAAGATCATCTGTATATGCTTTATGACTATAACACTTACCTAACTATAAAACTTTTATATATTAAAGATAGTAAAGCAATAAACCAATGTTCAAATGGACTAACTTAATCAAAAGTGATTTTTTTCTGAACTAATAGTGCCAAGGTGGGGTTTAGTAGAAATAACATGTTTTGATGGTTCACTTGCTACTCAATTTATTCTTTTGATTTTTGCTGTGACAGGCTTCATTGTCAAATTCACAAAGAAATTGTAAGTTTGTTGTGAAGTATAGAAATAAGAGTGGATCCAGTTTCTGCAAGGCCTGAAGTGAATTTGATTTTGGAGGCCTTATTTAAGGAAATGGATAAAAAAGTCTGAATAGAAAATTGCTAGTGCCCCTCCCAGGGTCCTGAGAGAAGCCATTTCCAGGGAAGGCCCTAAAGCTTGGACTGTTGGCTTCACTGTAAATCCATCTTTGTGAAAAGTACCTACCATCATGCCCGGCACATTCCAAGTATCCAATAAATATTACTTTCTGTTGACTTGCTTTTGAAACTCATCAAAATCTTTGCTATGGTGACATCCAAGGGACCACAGTTTGTCCAATGACCTCTTCTGCTAAGAAATCCCCCTACTGAATAGGCAGTGGGCTGGCCAGAGTTCTTGAGATCTGGTGAAACAGATGGTTTAACCATTTACAGTGAAATGACCTAATAAGTCAATGTGGTCAATGCAACCTAAAAATCCATCAACGTTCCCTGGAAATAAAGAGTCCATCTAGTCCCATAGATTGAGCTGGTTTTGCATGTAGACAACATCCATCTTAGAAAATGCATCCTGAGCTGGGTGCATTGGCTCACGTCTGTAATCCCAGCACTCTGAGGCTGAGGTGGGCGAATCACAAGGTCAGGAGTTTGAGACCAGCCTGGCCAACATGGTGAAACCCCCATCTCTACTAAAAACACAAAAAAAATTTGCTGGGTATAGTGGCAGGTGCCTGTAATAACAGCTACTCGGGAGGCTGAGACAGGAGAATCTCTTGAACCCAGGAGACGGAGTTTGCAGTGAATCGAGATCACGCCACTGCACTCCAGCCTGGGTGACAGTGTGAGACTTTGTCTTAAAAAAAAAAAAAAGAAAAAAGAAAAAGACATCCTTATGTCTGCATTTGTTTTCTCCTGCTGGTTGTGACCTTGATTCTCATCAGATATCTGCAGAGGGATTTGTTTTAAGAGCTGTAAGCAAGAAGGTGTCAGGACTCAGTGTCCGTTTCGACAGCCATTCATGACAGGCATGTGTCTGAGACATGGGATCCTGGAGTCCCGTTTTAATTTTAGTGCGACTGCTTTGGTGATAAATAAAATATGGATTTGTACATTTTCTGGAAACACTTAACGCCATCAGGAAGCAGCCGACAGAAGCTGATACGTAATGCCTGTCTTGCATCAGTCCTGATTAAAAATAGAATTAAATATTTAAATAGAAAATAAATTGACATTCCTCTTAAGCGGCATCTGGAAGACCTACAGAACTCCTCAGTAATAAGTTATGCAAATATATACTTCACAGTCAATATTCTAGAGACACGAATCAACTCTTAACTCCTTCTGCCCAGCCCTTGTCTTCAATAAACAAGATAGTGAGCTGCTGCCGGGGACAGCCATTAGGAGCATAGAAGAAAAAGATGCTTTTGTTTGGATTTTACCCAAAGAAATGTCCTTTGGTAACAACCCTACAAATCCACATAGCAGGTACATTTTTTTTTCCCAAAAGATTTGCTTCAAGTATTATATTTCCATAGAAGAGTGTGTAAAAGAAGAAAGCTCCTGAGCTGAAGTTTCAACACTGAGCTAAGGAATGCTGGAGACCCAGGTAGCGCAGAAAAGAGCCCTGGGAACCCAGAAGCATAATGAATAGAGAAGGAGACTCCACATGCCTCTGCACTGGGAAAGGAAAAGTACAGTACCCAGGACAGCCATTGGTGCAGAAAGCCACAGCTGACAGAGCTGCGGTGTTTGTTGATCAAATGGAGAAACAGACAGAAAAAGAAGCTAGTAGAGAGAATGCAGAGAAAACAGGTTCTAAAGAAACAAAGCCTGAACAAGTTATGAGTAGATAAAACAGGGGAGAAATCAATTATAAAAATGCCTTTTCCCAAAGGTTTTATCCTGGGATCGTGGCAAAATGACAGAATTAATAATTGGGTAATTGTTAATAATTGCTTTAGCTACAAACTGTGTGCTATGGTAACAAGAATAGGAATGCCCTCTAAAATGAAGTCTTCTAATGCCAGAGCCTGGGACACCTTTTTCTTTTGAGATAATATTGGTTTTTTGGGGGTATAATTGTTTGCTTGCTTGTTTGTTTACTTGTTTTTGGAAAGACATTAGAGAAGAAAGAGGAATGTTGATAGGATTTAATTTAATAAACCTGGGCAGATTATTGCATTTTAATTTTTTTCTTTGCAATTATTTATGGAAAAAAAATCAAAGAGATTCCACATTCCTTTCCACTGCCACTCTGAAAGATTAAATCATGTTTCTCAGAGATGAATACATCCAATTTCACCCTGGGATGAAAAAACATTCTGCTTTTTGCCTGAACGATAACAAAACAATTTTATAAAGTCCTGAAGTGTTTAATATTGAATAAATATTTAAAACAATCCTCTTTCTATATGGCATATGTAAACACATATAGAATATTTATACCCTGGTCTGTTTATGTCCAATATAATCTATCCAGTATATGTGATTTGGGGGTGTGGGGTGAGAGGCAGGGAGCTATCCACCTGTGAGTGACCTCCGTTGTGTTTAAAAAGGTGGCTGGCTGGGTCACAGCCTTCTGATAATGAACTGCATAAAACAAGGATTAACTCATTGTTCACTGCTTTATCTCAAACTAAACAGACTGCAGAAGTATTTACATTTCAAAACAGGGATTTACTCAAAATATTCAGATAAGCTTGAGAACACCTGCTTTTTTAGCCTTTGCAAATAATATCTTTGTGGTTTTTCCTTGAAGACAGTCTCGACCTGTCTTATCACTAAGTAAATAATGTGTATGTCTGAGGAGGTGTAAGAGTAAAATTGTGGAGGGGATACGGATATTGGGGGAAGAAAGAAAGATAGGACATGGCAGAGAATTAAAAGTGTCGTGCTGCTGTTACTAACTGGAGCGTTTGAATTTGTGTTCCCTTCAGGCCAGAGCTGTATTAGCTGATTTAATTCCTTTCACTTTCACGGAGAGGCAAATTTCTTGCATCCCTGACACGGCTGCCTCATAGGTGAGGTGGGTGCTGATACGCTGGGATGCTCTCCAAGCCACTGCTGAGGCCTGCCTGACTGCAGTCTGATTCTTCTTCCTCTCTGGTTTCCCTTTCCCCCCATCGCCACGCTGCTGTTCTGAATGGGCTCCAGTTTAATTTGGGCTTCAACTGGAATCTCAGCTTGAAATTGTCTCTCTGCACAGCCTAACAGTCCTGGGTCTCAGTTTTCACATTGGTAAAATTGGATTGTGAGTGGAGTGAAGATAAAGCGAGTGGAAGCACTTGGAAGCTCCGGGTGTGGAATGGGCAGGAGGGGGCACCTCTTTCCCAAGACAGATACTGGGGGGCTTGTCCGTGGTCCTGGCAGGGGCCGATGGACTAAAACCTCAATCATAGCCACCACCTCAGGACAGGCGGTGGTCGAGGCCAGGCCCAAACTGCCAGGCAACGCAGCCAGGAGCAGAACGGCTGAAATCCAGGACAGACCAGAAACCTGAGGAGTCCATGCCGGGCAGGAGGCAGGGGGCAACCAGCAAAGTGGCTGGGGACCCCCCAGGGCTTCTTAAGCAAAACATCATCAAGCTGATGCTGTCCTGAGCTCAAGGGGAGTCCACCGCTGTGAGCCTATGAAGAGCTCCTTCAATTAATCTGCTAAGGCTCAGCATTAGGGCAGGTGGCAGTGGGTCTGCTTTACTGAACAGCCACTCGGGGTGGGTTTTCAGAGACCACCCACTCAGAATTCCTGAGGTGGGTCCTGGGGTGCGCGAGGTGCCCCGAGGGCTCTCTAGGCCTCCCTCAGGATTCTCTTTGTTCTCCTGTTTCTGTCTGGAGCCTGCACACCACCCACTGGAAACCCCCTTCAAGTTTAAATGCTGGTAGCATCTGATCAAAACCATCACCCAGGCGAGCCTCCAGGGCCCCGGAGAGGAAATGTCATTTTAAAGGGAGGACAGAGGCCGAGGCAAGTGAGGGAGAAGGGGGCCGGAGCACAGCCGAGCCCGCAGCCCCCGGCGCTGTCTCTCAGGGACCCTCTGCCTCCACCCAGGCTGACAAGGCACGCGACTTGCGCCTGCCTGGCCTTTGGCCGGGTACATCCAATTCTGCTACCTCATTTGAGAGTCAAAAGGACTCTTCGACTGAGACCTGAAGGAAACACTGGGGGTGGGAGAGAGCTTCTCTGGGGCAGGTGGTCCCTGGCTGTGCCTCTCTGTGCTCCCTGCCGGCTTCTATCGTCTTCTGGCATCTTTCACTCATCTGGACGCTGGCATGTGATGCTACCGAGGACCCCCAACCTGAGTCCCTTAGAACTTACTGGCGACGTGACATGGAGTATACACAAGCTCATAGTGCACACTTAGTGCCATAACTGGAGGCTGCATGGGAGGACTCGCGGAAAAGGCAAAAGATGAGTGGGGGCAGAAGTCTGTTCTGTAAGCAGCTCACACTGTCCAGGAAGCAGCAAGGCAAATTCAGAAATTACTACATTTTAAACATGTGCCTGAAATAGTCAACCTTGCCCAGCTTGTTCTTCAACAAAGCTGACAAACCTGTGCTATGGGAAGAATGTGCTCAGTGCCACAGGGACGTGTGATGGGGTCCGCAGGAGAGATGGCCCACCTGTGGGGGAGGGTCATAGACCCTGGAGCAACCACAGACAGGAGAAGGGCTTGAGAAGTGCTCCGATGGCTTCGTATGACTTTTGACAAGCAAACAGGAATGGTAAGAGAATTTTTCAAGGAAGCAAAAACATGAACAAATAAAAAGGAGCAGGAAATGTTTGCAGAACAGTGGCTGTTGAAAGTTGAATGCATCATTAAAAATTCTTTAAGTATTTTATTATTTTTTATTTCTTGGCACTGAAGAATAAAAATGTTTTAAAATAATATTTGCAATTTTTTAAATTAAAACCTTCATCCTTATTGAATGATGGAGTTTGGATTTGAAAAGGTTTGCACCAACACAGGACAGCCCCACATGACTGTAATTAACAATCAATACCATCCCCTGCCATTTTAAATCACACACGAAGTAAATCATCATCCCAGGGGCAACTTATTTTGAAGATGGACAACTTGTTTTCTATCATTTTATGCAGCTGTTCAGGGACTTGATTTAGTTTTGCTGAACCATTTGAAAAAAAAGGACCACGGACATGAAATGTTTCAACAAGAAAAGAGGGATGCAACAATACTAGCATTGAACTTAGCCTCTGAAGACTGAAGTTTGTCTTGTGTTTCCACCACCTACAACTGTGGGAATCTGTCCTGTCATTCTTCAGTCTTTTCTCGTCTATCAATTGGGGGTATATTGTTTGCCCTGCTGTCCTCATATGAGCAAATGAGATGACATGAAATCACTTATTAAATTTTGAAATGCTGGAAAGATGAAGAGTAAGAATCCTCATTCGCTGTATTAAAAAATCACAAGAACCAAACATCCTGTAGGAATGCCTCTACAGGCCCAACCCAGGGTGCGGCACCTCCTGTGTCCTTACATCACTTATTTCTTACTGTAAATTTGCAAAACAATGGAAACTCCATCTTCCAAGGAGAAACATCATCCAAATGTGCGCAGCATGTGATGATTCTGGGGGAAGATGAGATCCCAGGTCTGCCTTACTCCAGAGTCCAAGATTTACAACATGAGTGGCTTATCAAATAGCAAAGATCTTGAATGGCAGAACTTATTTTTCCCAGTCATAAGAGGCAAAAAAATTGCATGACCTTGTGTGTCAAAGGAGAAAGAAAAATGTTATTCTACTCTTGCATAAACCTTGCTGTGTAGAGGATACAGGACTGTGTTCTGGTTGCCACTCCCAACATTGTTTATAAGGTAATAGAGAAGAATTGAGGGGGACAATTAAAGTGCAGATAGACAGAGAAAACTGAGATTACTACTACTACTAGCTGGCTATGTGCCTGGCCCTGAGCAAGAGCTCATCACACAAAACACTTGCTTCTTTAAAAGACAGCTAGAGGCTAACTACTATCGTTACCCCCAACGCCTGCTACAGACGAGAAAGGTACGGAGAGGTTGAGTAATTTGCTCATTGTTAGAGAACTAATACAAAGGAGGTCTAGAGACTCTTGGACCTGGGCACTCTGATTCCAGAAACTGTGCACCTCACCACTGCATTCTGTCCCTTTGTGTGTGTGTGTTAATGCCCTCCCAAAGTACTGTCATCCCAAAGGACCACACACTGGGTGGCTTCAAACAACAGAAATGTGTTCTCTCGCCGTTCTAGAGGTCAGAAGTCTGACATCAAGTTGTTCGCAGGGCCCTGCTCCCTCTGCAGCCTGTCGGGGAGTCCTTCCTTGCCTCTTTCTGGCTCTGATTGTTGCTAGTGACACTTGGCATTCCTTGGCTTTCAGCTGCATCATCCAGTCTCTGCTTTAGGCTTCACGTGCCATCTTCTTTGTCTCTGAATTCGCATGGCTATCTTCTTAGAAGGACACCAGTCTTAACTGTATTAGGGGCCCACCCTACTACAGTGTGATATACTCTGATATACTCTTTTTTTTTTTTTTTTTTTTGAGACGGAGTCTCACACTGTCACCTGGGCTGGAGTACAGTGGCATGATCTCAGCTCACTGCAACCTCTGCCTCCCAGGTTCAAGCAGTTCTCTGCCTCAGCCTCCCTAGTAGCTGGGATTACAGGCACCCACCACCAAGACCGGCTAATTTTTTTTGTATTTTTAGCAGAGATGGGATTTCACCATCTTGGCCAGGCTGGTCTTGAACTCCTGTCCTTGTGATCCACCCACCTCCCAAAGTGCTGGGATTACAGGCGTGAGCCACTGCACTCAATCATATACTCTTTAAAAAAAAAAAGTTCCAAGTACATAGTAGATGTATATATTTACTAGGTACATGAGATATTTTGATACAGGCATGCAACGCATAATAATCGCATGAGGGTAAATGGGTATCCACCACCTCAAGCATTTATCCTTTCTTTATGTTACAAATAATTCAATTATACTCTAATTTTTGAAAAATGTACAATAAGTTATTGTTGACTGTAGTACCCTGTTGTGCTATCACATACTGGATCTTACACTTTCTGTCTAACTATATTTTTGTACCCATTTACCATCCTCACTTCCCCCTCACACCCCACTGCCCTTCTCAGCCTCTGGTAGCCATCATTTTACTCTCTATCTCTATAAGTTCAATTGTTTTAATTTGTTTAGCTCCCACAAATAAAAACATCTGAAGTTTGTCTTTCTGTACCTGTCTTATTTCACTTAACATAATGACCTTCATTTGTTTATGGCCGAATAGTACTCCATTGTGTATACATAACACAATCTCTGTGTTTATTTGTCTGTTGATGGACACTAGGTCACTTCCAAATATTGGCTGTGCAAAAAACATGGAAGTACAGATATCTCCTTGACATACTGATTTATTTGCTTTTGGGTATATACCTAGCAGTGGGATTGCTGGATCACATGGTAGTTCTATGTTGAGTTTCTTGAAGAACCTCCAAACTGTTCTCCAAAGTGGTTGCACTGATTTGCATTCCACCTAACACTGTACAAAAGTTCCCTTTTCTCCACAACTTGCCATTATTTGTTGTTGCCTGTCTTTTGGCATGTAATCCCAGCACTTTGGGAGGTTGAGGCAGGAAGATTTCTTGAGCTCAGGAGTTGAGGCCTGGCTGTGTGTTGGGCAACATAAAGAAAGCCCATCAATGCAAAAAAATACATAAATAAAATAATAATTAGCTGGTGGGGGAGGGTGCACACCTGTAATCCCAGCTACTCAGGAGGCTGAGGTGGGAGGACTGCTTGCACCCAGAGGTTGAGGCTGCAGTGAGCTATGACTGTGCCACTGCACTCCAGCCTGGATGAAAAAGTGAGACCCTGCCTCAAATAAATAAATTAAATCCATTTTACTAGGGTAAGATGATATCTCACTGTAGTTTTGATTTGCATTTCTCTGATAATCAGTGATGCTGATCACCTTTTCATATGCCTGTTTGCCTTTTGAATGTCTTCTTTTGAGAAATGTCTATTGAGATATTTGCCATTTTAAAACCGGGTTATTAGACTTTTTCCTGTTGAGTTTTTTGTGCTCCTTATATATTCTGGCTATTAATTTCTTGTCAAACGGATAGCTTGCAAATATTCTCTCACTTTCTTTCTGTTGTCACTTCACTCTGTTGATTGTTTCTTTTGCTGGGCAGAAGCTTTTTAACTGGATGTGATCCCATTTGTCCATTTTTGCTTTGGTTGCCTGTGTTGGTGGAGTATTACTCAAGAAATCTTTGACCAATCTAATGTCCTAGAGGGTTTTCCCAATGTTTTCTTTTAGTAGTTTCATAGTTTGAGGTCCTAGATTTAAGGCTTTAATCCATTTTGATTTGATTTTTGTATATGGTAAGAGAGGGATCTAGTTTCATCTTCTTCATTCGGATATTCAGTTTTCCCACCCACCATTTATTGAAGAGACTGTCCTTTCCCCCAATGAATGTTCTTGGCACCCTTGTCAAAAATGAGTGCACGGTAGATACGGGGCTTTATTTCTGGGTTCTTTATTCTGTTCTATCAGTCTAGGTGTCTCTTTTCATTCTGATACCATGCCATTTTGGTTACTATAGCTCTGTAGTATGATTTGAAGTCAGATAATGTGATTCCTCCAGTTTTATTCTTTTTGCTCAGGATAGTTTGGCTATTCTGGGTTGTTTGTGGGTCCCTATAAATTTTAGAATTTTTTTTCTATTTCTTTGAAGAATGTCACTGATATTTTTATAGAGATTGCATTGAATCTGCAGATTGTTTTGGGTAGTATGGGCATTTTAACAATATTGATTATTTTAATCCACGAACATGGAAAATTTTTCATTTTTGTGTGTCTTCTTCAATTTCTTGCATCAGTGTTTTATAGTTTTCATTGTAGAGGTCTTTCACTTCTTTGGTTAAGTATATTCCTAGGTATTTTATTTTATTTGTAGCCATTGTAAATGAGATTACTTTCTTGATTTCTTTTTTCACATTGTTCACTGTTGGAATATAGAAATGCTACTGATTTTTGTACATTGACTTTGTATTGTGCAACTTTGCTGAATTTGTTGATCAGTTCTACTGGCTTTTGGGGAAGGTCTTTAGGTTTTTCCAAATATAAAATTGTATCATCTGCTAATAAGGATAATTTGACTTCTTCCTTTCCAATTTGGATGCCCTTTATTTATCTCTCTTGTCTGATTGTTATAGCTAGGGCTTCCAGTGCTATTTTAAATAACAGTGGTAAAAGTGGGAATCCTTTTCATGTTCCATATCTTAAGGAAAGGCTGTCTTTTTTTCTGTATTCAGTACATACTAGCTGTGGGTCTGTCATATATGGCTTTTATTATGTTGAAGTATGTATCATCTACACCCAGTTTCTTTGAAGGTTTTTATCATCAAGGTATGTTGAATTTTATTAAATTTCAGCATCATTTGAAATAATCATGTGGATTTTGTCATTTGTTCTGTTGATATGCTGTATCACATTGATTGATTGCGTATGTTGAACCACTCTTGCATCTCTGGGATAAATTCCACTTAGTCATGATGAATAATCTTTTAAATGTGTTGTTGAATTTAGTTTGCT
Source organism: Pongo abelii (assembly GCF_028885655.2). NCBI lineage: Eukaryota > Metazoa > Chordata > Mammalia > Primates > Hominidae > Pongo > Pongo abelii. The sequence continues at coordinate 127,445,516 of NC_071997.2, forward strand.
AGTATTTTGTTGACGATTTTTGCATCAATGTTCATCAGGTATATTGGCCTGTGGTTTTCTTTTTTTGATGTGCCTTTGTCAGGTTTTGGTATCAGGGTGATACTGGCCTCTGTATTAGTCTGTTCTCACACTACTACAAAAAAAAACCTGAGACTGACTAATTCATAAAGAAAAGAGATTTAATTGACTCACAGTTCTGCATGGCTGGGGAGGCCTCAGGAAATTTAGAATCACGGTGGAAGAGGAGGCAGGCACATCTTACGTGGCAGCAGGCAAGAGAGAGAAGCACGTATGAAGGAGGAACTGTCAAACACTTATAAAACCATCAGCTCTCATGAGGACTCACTCACTATCACAAGAACAGCATGGGGGAAACTGCCCCCAGGATCCAATCGCCTCCCTCCAGGTATCTCCCTTGACACATGGGGATTATGGGAATTACAGTTTGAGATGAGATTTGGGTGGGGACACAGAACCAAACCATATCAGCCCCCTAGAATGAGTCGGGAAGTGTTCTCTCTTCCTATATTTTTTTGGAATAGCTTGAGTACGATTGATAAGAATTCATATTGAAATGCTTTATAAAATTCAGAAGTGAAGTCTTTGGGTCCTAGGCTTTTCTTTGCTGAAGGACTTTTTTTTATTATTATGGTTTCAATCTCATTACTTGTTACTGGTCTGTTCAAGTTTTGGATTTCTTCATGGTCCAATCTTGGTAGGTTGTATGTGTCTAGGAATTTATCAACTTCTTGGTTTTTCCAATTTGTTGGCATGTAGTTGCTCATAGTAGCCTCTAATGATCCTTTAAATCTATGTGCTGTTGACAGTCTGGATTTATTTCCTTGAATCTTCTCTCTTTTTTTCCTAGTCATGCTAAAGGCTTGTCAACTTTGTTCATATTTTAAAAAAAACAGTTTTTCTTGTCATTCATCTTTCTCATTTTTTAGTTTCAATTTCATTTATTTCTTCTCTTGTTATTTTTTTCTTCTACTAATTCTGGGTTTGGTTTGTTCTTGCTTTTTAAATTCTTTAAGATGCATAGTTAGGTCATTTATTTGAAGTTTTTCTACTTTTTTAATATAGGTGCTTATATCCATAAATTTACCTCTTAGTACTTTCACTGTATCCCATAGATTTTTCATTTGTTCTGTTTACATTTTTATTTGTTTCAAAAAATTTTTGAGTTCCCTTTTTAATTTCTTCTTGACCCTCTTGTCATTCAGGAGCATCTTGTTTAATTTCCATGTGTTTGTATAGTTTCCAAAATTCCTGTTGTTATTGATTTCCAATTTTATTTCATTGTAATCAGAGAAGATACTTATATGATTTCAATATTTTTAAATTAATTCAGGATTTGTTTTGTATCCTAACATATGCTCTATACTTGAGAATAATCCGTGTGCTAAGGAGAAGAATCTGTATTCTGCAGCTGTTGGATGAATCGTTCTGTAAATATCTACTAGGTCCATTTGGTCAATAGTGCAGTTAAATCCAATATTTATTTGTTGATTCTGTATCTGGAAGATCTGTCCAATGCTGAAAGTGGGGTGTTGAAGTCTACAGCTACTATTATATTGGGGTCTATCTCTCTCTTTTAACTTGAATAATATTTACTTTATATATCTGGGTGTTCCACTGTTGGGTGCATATATATTTACAATCATTGTATCTTCTTGCTGAATTAATTCCTTAATCATTATATAGTGACCTTCTTTGTGTCTTCTTACAGTTTTTGTCTTGAAATCATTTTGGCTGATGTAAATATAGCTACTCCTGCTCATTTTTTGGTTTCCACTGGCATGGAATATCTTTTTCCATCTCTTTATTTTCAGTCTATGTGTTTCTTGTAGAGAACAGATTATTAGGTCTTGTTTTCTCATCCATTCAGCCACTCTATGTCTTTTAATTGGAGAGTTTACTCCTTTTGCATTAAATGTTACTATTAATGTGCAAATACTTACTCCTACTATTTTGTTATTTGTTTTCTGGTTGTTTTGTTGCCTTTCCTTCCTTCTTTCCCTTCTTCCTTTCTGCCTTTTAATGAAGGTGATTTTCTCTGGTCATTTGATTTAATTTTTTGCTTTTTATTTTTGTATATCTATTGTATGATTTTTGGATTTAAGCTTGCAGATACTGTCTTACAACCCATCATTTTAAACTGATGTAATGTAAAAACTGATTGCATAAATGAACAAACATGCAAAAGAAAACTAATGAAAACTCTACATTTTAATTTCATCCCCTTGCTTTTTAACATTTTGTTTTTTCTCTTTTTATCTTATTGTACTATGTCTTGAAAAGTTGTTGTAGTTATTATCTTTGATAGGTTCATCATATAGTCTTTCTACTTAAGAGTAGTTTACAAATCACAGTTGCACTACTGTACTATTATTCTGTGTTTTCCTGTGTGCTTACTATTACCAGTGAGTTTTGTACCTTCGGATGATTGCTTCTTGCTCATCAACATCCTCCTCTTTCAGAATAAAGAACTCCCTTCAGCATTTCTTGTAGGTAGGAGAGGCCTGGTATTGATAAAATGCCTCAGCTTTTGTTTGTCTGGGAATATCTTTATTTCTTTTCTTGTTTGAAGAATATTTTTGATAGGTATACTATTCTAGGATAAAAGTTTTTTTTTTCCTTTAGCGCTTTAAATTATACCATGCCACTCTCTCCTGCCCTGTGAGGTTTCCACTGAGAAGTCTGCTGCCGGATGTACCAGAGCTCCTTTGTATGCTATTTGTTTCTTTTCTCTTGCTGCTTTTAGGACCCTTTCTTTATTCTTGACCTTTGGGAGTTTGATAATGAAATATCTAGAGGTAGTCTTCTTTAGATTAAATCTGCTTGGTGTTCATTCTATAACCTTCTTGTACTTGAGTGTTGATATATTTCTCCAGATTTAAGAAGTTATTTGATATTTTCTCTTTAATAAACTTTCTACCCCAATCTCTCTACCCCCTCTTTAAGGCCAATAACTCTTAGATTTTCTCTTTTGAGGCTACTTTCTAGAACTTGTAGGCTTCTTTTATTCATTTTTATTCTTTTGTCTGTCTACTCTGACTGCTGTTTGTTTTCAAATAGCTTGTCTTCAAGCTCACCAATTCTTTCTTCTTCATGATCAATTGTACTTTTAAGAGACTTTGATGCACTCTTCAGTATGTAAATTGCATTTTTCTGCTCCAGGATTCCCGCTTGATTTTTTAAAAAATATTTCAATCTCTTTGTTAAAGTTATCTAATAGAATTCAGAATTTTTTCTCTCTGTTATCTTGGATTTCACTGAGCTTTCTCAAAGTATCCATTTTGAATTTTCTGAAAGATCACACATTTCTGTCTCTCTGGGATTTTCCCTTGTGCCTTATTGAGTTTGTTTGGTGAGTTCATGTTTTACTACATGGTACTAATGCTTGTGGGTGTTCATCAATGTGTGAGCATTGAAGAGTTGGGCATTTATTGTAGTCTTTGCAGTCTGGGCTTGTTGGTGCCCATCTTATTTGGGGAGTCTTTCCAGTTATTTAAGGAGACTTGGGTATTGGTCACTGCAACCGTATCTGCTTTAGGAAGCACCCCAAGCCCAGTAGTGTTCTGGCTCTTGCAGACTCACAGAGGAACCTACTTGGTGGTTTTGGGTCAGATCTGAAAGAATTTCCTGGATTACCAGGCAGAAACTCTTGTTCTCATTCTTTACTTCCTCCCAAACAAATGGAGTCTCTCTCTCTCTCCCTCCCTCTCCCCCAAGGCTAAGCTGCCTAGAGCTGGAGAGGGGTGACACAAACACCTCTGTGGCCACCAGCACTGGGACTGACCCAACGTCAGCACAGCACTGAGTTTCACCCAAGGCCTGCAGTGACCACTGCCTGGCTACCATCTATGTTCACTGAAAGCACAAGGGCTGTACAATCATCAAACGGCTAACCCCGCCAGACTTGTATTCCTCCCTTCAGGGCAGCAAGTTTCCCTTAGCTTGAGATAGGTCCAGAAATGTCATCTGGGAGCCAGGGCCTGGAGTTGAGAACCTTAGGAATGTACCTGGTGCTCTAGCCTACTGTGGCTGAGCTGACACCAAACCCTCAAGAAAAAGCCCTTCCCACTCTTCCTTGCCCTTCCCTCAAAGAAGTCTGTCTCGGTGGCCACCACCACTCCAAGACCATGGCAAATATTGCCTGGCTACAATCAATGTTCACTCGAGGCCCAAGGGCTCTTCAGTAACCTTGTGGTGACTGCTGCCCATCCCAAGTCTCTCCCTCCAGGGCAGTGGGGTTTTCTCTGGCCCGGGGAAGGTCCAGGAATGCCACCCAGAAGCTAAGGCCTGAAACTGGGGACTCCAGGAGCCCATTTGGTGCTGTAATACCACTGTGGCCAAGCTAATACTCAAGCTGCAAGACAAAGTCCCCTTTGTTTTTTCCTCTCCTTTCCTCAAGCAGAAAGAGTCTCTCTCCATAGCCACTACAGCTAGGGATGTGCTGGATCACACCTGAAGTGAGCACATCTGAGTCTCATCCAAGGCCTGTGGTGGGTACTGCCCAGTTACCACTGCTGATTATTCAGGGCTCACGTGCACTTTAGTCAGAAGGTGATGAATTCTGCCAGGACTAGATTCTTCCCTTCAAGGCACCAGGTTCTCTTCTGGCCCAGGGTTTGTCTAGAAATGTCATCCAGGAGCTAGTGCCTGCAATGGGGGGGACTTAGGACTTCCTGGTGCCCTATTCTTCTATGGATGAGTTTTTATCCAAGTTATGAGACAACATCCTCTTGACTCTCATTTCTCTTCTTTTTAAGCAGAAGGGAAGAAGCTCTCTTGGAGGTGTTACCTTCACTGCCTGTGGTTGGGGTAGCAGTGACACAAGCACTCCCTTGGCTGTCCCAGCTGTCCCATAATCACTGCACTCTCTCTCCCCAAAGCATACGGATTCTCTCTCCAAACAATGTGGCTGCTGCCAGGAAATGGGCAAGGGGTGGTGTAGACAATTCAAGACTTTCTTACCCTCTTCAGTGTCTCTTTCCTTAATATGATGTGAAAACCAGGTACTGTAATTGCTCACCACTTTTTGGTTCCTGTAAAGGTGCTATTCTATGTGTATTTTGTGTGCTTTCTGTTCAATTTCATGTTCCTGCAGGAAGAATGATTGCTGGAGGCTTCTATTTGACCATCCTGCTCTGTCACTTCTCTGTGTGATACACTCCTAACTAATGATATCTGCAACATTCTGAAGTACTGGAGGCTAGGACTTCAACATATCATTTTGGGGTGAGGGGACACAACTTGACCCATAACTACATGCTATATATTTTTTTAAAGGATTACTTATGGTATGCAGACTCACAGAGCTGATACAGGTTGAGATATATTCATATATATCTTTAATTATTTCCCTCAACATTTATATGTATGTATATTTATATATATTATATATAAATATATATATCTTCAATTTAGATAGATTTTGGTGAATGATTTCAGGTAGAGGAAAAACGTATGTATCTGGAACCTTACTTTTACTTAGTACTATACTGAGCAGAAAATAACATCCAACACAAATTAGAATTGGCTTAAAGTTGCCTGAAGATAAGCATGGGTTCAAGGGGGTCTAGCTTTCTGTTTCCTAATTCTTTCCTGCACTTTTTCATTACCTGTCTTTCTCTACTGTGCTGTAATCCCCTAAAGGGGAGAATCAGTGCTCCCTTGGTTTCATACATCAACACCTGCCACAGTGTTTAGTGCATGCTGGATACTCAAAGAGGGTCAAATCAGTCTTAGACTTTAGAATTGACCAATTTCACAAAGCTAGGTAAATGCATGGAGTCCAATTCCGATGCTGTTAACAAGAAAGGTCTCTTGTGCAATTGAAAGACATTACCAACTTCCCATTAATAATACTCCACCACAAACATAGTTTGCTGATGTGGGAAATTTTTTAGTAGACCCTCAGAGATTTCTAAATATTTTACCCTAACTAGGGGGTCAACAGTGGTTCACACTCATTTAACAGTGCTGCTGTTTCTTTGAGGTGACTAGAGTCAGAAAATGAAAAGGGAAAATCACATATTTACAGAATCAGCACAAATTGTGAAAATATTTTTTCTGGATATTTACTGGGAAATCTCTGTTTCCTTGGGAGTCCTTGGATTGTGAGTCACCTCTGAGATCAGTCTTTGTCATGCACCTATGACATCTGAAGGTATAATTTGGGCAACAAAAACACCACAGGCCACAGAATTTGGAGCCTATTTAACAACAATGTTGTCAGGTTACCAACCCTGGCTTTTGCTATCCTGGGCCCGTGGGGCAGAAATCCAGAAGATGACTTTCATAAACCTCTTAGCAGGAACTCCTGGGAAGCACCTTTCACATTTCCTTTGCTTTTGGAGATGTTCTTGTTTCCCTTTTTCACACATCTATGAGTAAGAGAAACGTTTGTTTTAATATTGTTTAATAAATACTCATATAGCACCTCTTATGTGCTAGGTGGATGCTATTCTAAGCACATTTCCTGGGGGTAAAATATTGCTTGGTTCATCTCATGCCTGAAATAAGGTACAGAGATCCAAACTGGATCTGGTGGCTTCAGTTTAATTTAGTTTTGACATAAAAATTAAACATTTAAAGATCTGGTTTTTTTCACCCCAAGAGATGAAAACTCTTTCTTCTCTAGGTTTCAAGCATTAACCCCTTGATCCAGTTACTTTGGCCACATGACAAATCTCCTCAATATCTCACACCTTCAGGCTTCGGTACTATGTGGAAGTGCTCTGCAGGGACGGATCATTTCTGCTCTACTTGGTGTCAGCTGGGGAGGCTCAAAGGTCACAGTCATCTGCAGGCCACACACTCCCATGCCAGGGGTCAATGCTGGCTCTTGCTGACACCTTAGCTGGCCTTAGGCTGGAACAGTTTCATGCAGCCTCGCTGTGTGGCCTGAGCTCCCTACAACGTGGTGGTCAGGTTCCCAGTGTGGGCACGGAGAGAGAGATAAATAGAAGCTGGTTGCCTTCTATCACCTGGCCTCAGAAGTCAAAGGCGCATCATTGCTGCCATGTTTTATCTGCTGAGGGGTCACAAAGGCCTGCCAATTTCAGTAGGTAGGAACATAGACTCTCTCGATGGGGCACCACAAAGTTCTTGGAGAATACGTGAACCTAGAAACACCCTTATGGTTCTTCCAGAAAAATCCTATCTCTTCCACCCATGAAGTTCAACCCACTCTACAACTAGTGCTTCCAGCTTTATAAACAGTTAGACACAGTTAAACACTCCTTTGAGTGTCTAGGTGATTTTCCTTTCATTTAAATTTTTATTCATCTTGGAGAGATTCAACCTTTGATGACCTATTGCAGCCTCCCATGTGACCTTGTTTTCCAACTCTAATGTGCACTAAAGAAACCTTTCTGACCTTCTGTTTCTCTGAGTTACTGTTTTTTCTTCAATTCTTTTCTCAGTAATTCAAAAAATTACCATGGCATTTTAGGGTGGGAAAGTTTAGTGATTATATGATCCACCATTGTTACTTACAAATTGAAAACTGAGGCCGGGAGAGAAGGGACACAGGTAGCTGGGGAAAAGAGTTCAGTTAGAATTCACGTAGTCTGATACTTAAGTATTGCTGCTTATTTGATATGCCCCTAATCTTTTTTTTGTTTGTTTTTTTTGTTTTTTTTTTTTGAGACGGAGTCTCACTCTGTCACCCAGACTGGAGTGCAGTGGCCCGATCTCTGCTCACTGCAAGCTCCGCCTCCCGGGTTCACGCCGTTCTCCTGCCTCAGCCTCCCACGTAGCTGGGATTACAGGCGCCCGCCACCACGCCTGGCTAATTTTTTGTATTTTTACTAGAGACAGGGTTTCACCATGTTAGCCGGGATGGTCTCGATCTGCTGACCTCGTGATCCGCCCGCCTCGGCCTCCCAAAGTGCTGGGATTACAGGCGTGAGCCACCGCACCCGGCTGGCATGCCCCTAACCTTTAACTTCTGTATTGTGAAACAACAGTGACACTAGAATTTTGTAACCTCTTTACATCTATACCTATCTATCTCTGTCATCTCTGTCTCCTAATGATCTATCTCAACCAGGAGATATATTTTAGTATTTTGAACATAGCATACACTGGGAAAATGTATTCCCTTGCAGATCCAGAAAGCATTTTTTAAATATCCTAAAAACCTACCAGTGGAATGGAAAACACACACACACACACACACACACACACACTTCTATACTGCCAAGAAAGAAGCAAGAATTGTTTCCCAAGGTAAATCATCCTGTAACACTCCAAACACGAATGCATGTTATACTGGGCATTTCGATGATATGATTTCAGTGTCGTGGTCATATTACTCCATTTCCGGCAGTGCCCTAGCCCCTCTGTACTGACCTATGCAGGGATTTGCAGGGTGGGGTGAAGAACGGGGAGCGCAGACCCAGAGAGAAGTTTCCTAAGCAGCTGCCTTTCATCTCTGAGGAAGCAGAAACAAATGGCCTTCTCATCTCCTTGCTCCTCCCTCGCTCTCAGCCTCACAGGAAATGCAGAGCTGACTTTGACCGCAAGTTGCAAGGTTTTTATTTCCCAAGAGTTACCACAGATGCTTGTCTGGCCGGTTGAATGGAGCCTGCCATGTGCTGAAATAAAGTGATTTAGAGATCTTTTTCTGGCACGGGGAAAACGCCGCGGCACAGCTTCCAAATGCAGCACCCTGCACACTCTCACCCCTGCCTCCCCTTCGGGGTCAGGTTTCACACTTGCAAATTCACAGGAGGAGTTCAGAGTCTGTGTTGCTTGGCTGCGAAACTGCTTCCCTGGCCAGGCCAGCTACATCTTAGCTTGGGGCTTATTTTAAGGCCCAGTTCTGAAGCGACGGCACAATTCGTTTCAACACAACTAGAACGTGCTTCCGACTCGGGCAAGGCTTTTGGGTTTAGTTGCACCGGTGTTTCCTGCTGTGTCTCAAGCCAGGTCCCATGGCCACTGTCAAGTACCTACTGGGTAGCCAGCAAGGGCCTGAGCTGTGTACATTCCTTCCAGCCTTAGGCAGTGGATTCTGTCGATACTTGTACAGTCTACATTTTCTGGATGGTTAAATTTTATTTTTATTTTTAGGATATCTATATCTAACATTTATATTCATCTATATAGATATATCTCTCTATATCTCTCTCATCTACCTATTTATCAACGATCTGTCATCCATCTACCTACCTACTATCTATGCATCTAGCTAATGCATCTATCCAGCCATCTCTCTCTGTATGTATCATTATCACCCACCAGGTTCTTGCCAACAGGGCTGCTCTTGTAACCTGAGGGAGTAAAACAGAAGGACCTGCCTTGACCTTCCATTTTTCAAGGGGACTGGATGCTAAGGGGCCAGAAGGACTTTGTTAAAACCTCATTCTCAAGAAACAGTTTCCTGACATAGCTCCTAGGGCAGTGACCTGACAGCGCATCTTTGTAAAACTTTCCCCAGATGTTGCTATCTTAAGCAAGGCACAGTTTGCTGGCTGTAGTGGCCATGAGCAACATCTGCAAGGCTGAGGAACCAGGAGCCAGGTGAGTCTCAGAGAGAAAGAGGGTGAAGGAGAGGGTAAGTAGGTAATGTGCGAGCATCCAAATCCTACCGTAATGTGCCCCCAGAGAGAGAGAGGACATCTGATTGCTGTCCTGAAAGAAAAAAAAAGTTTTTCTTAATAAGAAAATGCTTTTGGAAATGTCTAGAAATGTTCATTCAAAACATATAAAGTTTTCCAACTGACCAAACCAGAGTCTTTTGACAACCTAACTTGTGTTTTCCACTGGCTGAGGTCTTCAGTGTGTAACCTTCAGGACTATGCACCCTGCTCTAAGGCCTCTCTGATGCCCTGCAGTTTCCAGTGTCCTGCTTACATCTCCACTGTGTTTTCATGTTCTTGTCTGTCTTCAAATTGTAATTCTAACCCTGCCAATTGAGGTCTGGACTACTGCAAGGATTACATCATAGTTGAAAAGTGGGTCTCTTTTGTTTTGCTTTTACTTCAGCAGCTTTCCCCTAGATGTGTTTACTAAAGACAGAGCATTTGGCTGGCTAAGAAAGTGGGATCCTCCACAGAGACCTCAATGACAGGTCCTGATTAGCTTCGCAGTAGAGATGGCAGGATGACACCGTGAGGTCAGAGACCAAAGAAGCCAGAGCTGGCAGCCAGCAGAGAAGCAGCCCTCGAAGGGATATCTGAACCGCAGCCCAAGCACTTGTTGACCCTCAAAGGCGGGCGCCTAGAGGACACTCCATGTGGTTCCAAAGCTGAGCCTGCGACATCGAATCCACCTTGCTTTTCTCTTGCTGCACCTGAAGGCAGAGGTATCCTCGTAGTGACACCATCAGCCCACACAAGTGGATACTATAAGCAAAAGTAAACAGTTTGGCAAATGTCCCACAGCCCGCTTGTCCTGGGGTGTTTGCCTGAGCTGTGTGAGAAGTTGCAACCCCCTGGCTTTAAAAACCTCGGGAAATCCCCAAAGCCCTTTGTCACATGGAGACTGTGTGTTTTCTTCCCCCATATTTGTTTTTCTCTTCACCAAAGAGCACCCAAGTTAATTAAACCCCAATCAGGCCACAATGAAGATCTAGATCTTGTTCATTCTTGATTCATGAACAAATTAACTGGGGCTGGTGGATCCTGATTTCAAATTGCACGAAAGAAGAAAGCGGTTTCATGCAGCATCGAAGCATTACGTGTGGGGGAAATTAAATAGACGTTTTAAAATGACTTGGCATCTGATGATCCAGTTTTGTTTTGTTTTTTCTGTGCCTAACAATTTTATCTTGATTGAAATTGATAATTCTACCTGCAAACAACAGATTGAAGGTAGATGGAGGAGACCTTCAATTTGTGAAGGTTTCGCGTCCTGGTACAACTGGGTGGGGAGGATCTGCTAAAGGACTTAGTCCAGTCTCCTCTTTTTATAGAGGAGGAACCAGATTTGCCTAATGTAATTCACGTACTTAGATCCCCAAGAGGACTAGACACACTAAGCTCTCTTCTTTTTCTGGGTTATTACAGAAGGAGTTGTGTTGTTTTGTCATTTTCTATACAAAATGTCTTTGAACAAGTATTTAGAAACCTTTGCTCTGCCAAATATACACACATACATACATATGCAATTATATTTAAAATATGTATTTATTTAAATATATTGTATATTATATACAATATATTTAAATTATATTAAAGTGTAATAAAATTAGAATTATTAGACACAGAAAAAATAAATAGGTTGTTTTATGCTAAGTTTTTTTGCTCTACCATATATATGAATACATATATAAAATCCATGTATATATGTATGCATATTTTTTGCATTTTATGACCACTTAATCTATCCTACTCTGAGGAATTTTGATGCAGAGATATTGGGAGGAAATGCATTGCAAGCAGTGTATTTTGACAAACAGTTTTTAAAAAGTCTCTTTGCATTTCAGAATCCAATATGTATTTTCATCAAGCAACTTCCTAACGTTAGTGTTTATATACACTTTAATTTACGTGGAGTGTGGAAAACACAGTAGTTACAACAAGGAGTAGCCACCAGTGCTTCCATTGTCACAGAGAAAATGACATTCTAAAAGCATAAAATTTACTGATTTTTCAAATCCTAATCCACGATTAGATGGGAGCCTGTCTCCTAGGAAATATGCAAATGGAAAAGAAAGCAAAAAAAAAAAAAAAAAAAAGCATGCTGCAAAGTCAAGCCTAAAAATTTCAGAAACGATCTAGTTTTACTTAAGAAAAAAAAATAGAGGGACTCCAACTCACTAATAAGCACGAGAGCATTTCCCCTCTTATTCACTTGTTTATTGGCCTGTTTTGGTAAGGAAAGCTGCACCAACTGTGCCCCAGGCTCACATAATCTGGATTTGATCAACATCTCCAGACAATTGTGGCTGCAACTTTACACCTCCCCCAATGCCAGGATATAAAATTTGGCCCACCCCTACAACACACCACTAATTAAGCCAAGCCTGGTGCATGTGTTGAGAGAACAATGATGACAACCAGCCCACAGGGGAGGGAGTTTCAAATCACAGTCAACAACAGTCCCGCAACTCAGCCCTTAAAGAGAAATGAGCCCACAAGCTTCTCCAAATGACACCCGTAACAGGCAGGTCTCTTTGATTTATAATTACTGTACTTAGCTGGGTTTTCCCTTTCTGTGCCTGACTGCTGGATTCAACCATTCTTATCTGCATAATTTGGGGGTGGCGGTCTCATGCAATATGCAAGGGCAAAGGCTCCCCATCTCCTCTTTGGCTGAAGTGGAGGAGCCCCTCCTTCATTTCCTACCCAGAAGAACAATGGTTCTGGGAGTGGCTGAACACAGGGGAGGAGGCGGGGTGAAAGACGCTGCTGCCTGGAGCCACGCCCCTCGGATTTGTTTTTGGCTATCCCAGGCCGGCCTCCAGGTTATTCCAGCAGGGAGCTGACTTTATAGAGAAAACCCTGCCTAGTGGTGGCTCTTTCTGACTGCTTGTCCAAACATTATTGGGTAAAGCCTAACTCCAGGACTTAAGAAATGTACTAAAAAGTCCCAGGGAAATGCACTTGCCAAGCAAGGAAGCTTGCAGGGAGGAATGCAGTGAATTCTCAGAGGATGTGCAAGTGCTCAGTCCATGAAGTTGAACCCTTTATGTATGTTTCTCACAGAGGACCAAGATGCATCCAGTTCTTCCTCCAGGATTCCTTTTGAGAGCAGCCAAGACAACTCTCGAGTTCGACCTATAAGAGTGTCCAATCACTGGCTCTGTAAAGAATCAAGCTTTGGGAAAACAAAACCTTCCATTTTTAGTAGAAGGATACAATGTGTAATTTTGTCGATTTCTCAAAAAAAAAAAACAAAATAGAACAAGTCATGAAACCAATGCTGATTACTCTTCTACTATTCTAGATCTTTGTAACTCCCATTGGGAGAGTTTCTTATGCAGATCAAGAGCAGCATATGGCTGCAAGACATTGAAAAAATAGATTAAACATCAATGTAAAAACATATGAATAATAGTGTATGCATTGCAAAGGTCCATGTCTGTATAATTCATCCTTTATTCACAAAACTGTTGGTAAAAGGACAGTATTCAAAACAAGCACCTTCATGGGATAAATGAAGAACTTAGTTGGCAGGGTACAAGCATACATATATGATAAGCACATATATGTATTCACAGACATATGTAATGTTCAAATCTATACATATAAATGCACATTTTACTTAGCAAAGTACATAAGTTTGTAAAATAAATGCATTGTGCCATCTAAATTACCACTCAATCCAATCTGATATAATATTGAAATGTATTCCTTCCATTTTTTCTTGCTTTTTAATATTTATTTTATTTTTATTTATTTATTTATTTGAGATGGAGTCTCGCTCTGTCACCCAGGCTGGAGTGCAGTGGTAAGATCTCGGCTCACTGCAAGCTCCGCCTCCTGGGTTCAAGCCATTTTCCTGCCTCAGCCTCCCGAGTAGCTGGGACTACAGGCGCCCGCCACCATGCCAGGCTAATTTTTTTTTATATTTTTAGTAGAGACGGGGTTTCACCTTGTTAGCCAGGATGGTCTCGATCTCCTGACCTAGTGATTTGCCCGCCTCGGCCTCCCAGAGTGCTGGGATTACAGGCGTGAGCCACCGCGCCTGGTCAATATTTATTTTTTTTCTTCTTCCCTTTCTTTCTTTCTTTCTCCCTCAAACACTAATTTTCTAATATATGCTAGATATGGCTCCAGATATGTTAAGTGATCTGAAAGTAACTGTTCTCCTGGAGCCTACTGTGTAAACAACTAACAGTAAAACAAAGAATGAGAAAGAAACTCTTGGGGAGATGCACACACATTTTTAGGTTATGGCAAGAAAAAAGTGAGAGCTTTGTATAGGATTTGGAATCAGATGTTCTGTGTTCAAATCCTATCTCTGCTGTTAACTGCCTATATGATATTAGGGAATGAATTTTCTTCCATGAAATATAAGTAAAGACATTTGTGCTGTTCTCCACAGGAATAACATAAAAATCAAATGATTAAAGCTGTCAAAACACTGGATAAAAGATATAACTTTATGCAAGGTACTTCCACACGTATATGCCTAGGGAAAGCAGAACTTCAGTCCGGCATTGAAGGACAAGGAGAATTTTCAGGGTGGATGTTTTAGGCTGAGTTCAGCTAAGAGCTTGTACAGTACTGTGAAGCTCAACAGGAGACTCAGAGGCAGCAGGTGTGTGTTCAAATGGAAGGTCAGGGATAAAGGCCCACGAGCACACACAAGTGCACACACACTCTAGCATAAAACGAAACATCACTCACATTCTTCCATGCCTGCTAAGGGGCTCAGCTTATTTTTGACCAAAGAAATTATTACCGGTGGTAAATCCATACGGGTCTGCAGCAATCTCAATTCCTGTCTCCTCAGAAGAAAGAATTTGATTAAAGGGCATAAGGCAGAAGAAGAGACCAAGGCAAATTTGACAGAGGAGTGAAAGTTTACAAAAAGCTTTAGGCTGGGCATGGTGGCTCACGCTTGTAATCTCAGCACTTTGGGAGGCCGAGGTAGGTGGGCGAATTACTTGAGGTCAGGAGTCCCAGACCAACCTGGCCAACATGGTGAAACCCCACCTCTACTAAAAACACAACAATTGAGCTGAGCATGGTGGCGTGTGCCTGTAATTCCAGCTACTCAGGAGGCTGAGGTGGGAGAATCGCTTGAACCCGGGAAGCAGAGTTTGCAGTGAGCTGAGATCATGCCACTTCACTCCAGCCTGGGCGATAAAGGGAGACTCAAAAACAAAAAAGCCTTCAGAGAAGTATACTTGGAAGAGAGCCAAGTCGCCATCTTGGAGGTCAAGTGCCCCATTTGATGGTGGACTTAGGAATTTATATGGTGGCCTGCTTTCAGTGTCTTGCATCCCTTTTCTAGTGGAATGCCCCAGAAGGTCATATACCAGTTAAACTTTGCTATTTTGCCCCTTAAGGCACAGGCCTGAGCCCATTCGCCCAATACCTGAGATCCTATTTGGAAGCTGCTGAGCACCAGTTACAGGTGTTTTTATCTATTGGAAAACTGCCTTTCCCTGGCACTGGCTGCAACCAATTATTATTTGAGAGAGGCAGTGTGACAACTGCCTGACCCATCACCTGATGGTCACCTGACTTTCCTGGTGGGTTTGGGGGAGCCCTCTCCTGCACCGCTGCTACCTACTGTAACAAAATGGCATTACTGATCTGTATTTCAAATTGCTAATGCCAGCAGTAGCCTGGAGATGAGTTGGAAGGGTGTGAGGTGGAGCAAGAAGAATCCACTACGGGATGTTCTATAGCCTCCATCAAAAAGTGGGGTCCCCGAATCATCATCAGCAGCAGCATGGTGTTTTAGTTCTGGGGGCTGCCATAACAAAGCGCCACAAACTGAGTGTCTTCAAACAACAGAATTCTTTTCTCTTACAGCTCTGGAGGCCAGAAGTCCAAAATCAAGGTGTCAGCAGGCTGGTTCCTCCTGAGGCTTCCTGGCTGCTGGTGGTTACTGGCCATCCTAGGTGCTGCTTGGCTTCCAGATACATCCCTCCAACCTCTGTCTCTTTCATCATTGGATGCCCTCCTGAGTGTCTGTGCTCAAAATCTTACCTTCTCATAAACACGCTGGTCACTGAATTAGAGCCCACTCCACTCTTGTGTGATCCCATCTTAATTTGATTGAATCTGCTAAGACCTGATTTCCACATGACGTTATATTCCCAGGTCTGAGGGTTTAGGACTTCAGTGTGTCTTTTGATGGGACACAATTCAATACATAACACCTGGGATCTTGTTAAAAGGGCAAATTCTCCTGCTCTTCCCAAATCTACTGAATCAGGAGCTCTGAGGATGGGGCCTGGCAGCTGTGTTTCCACCAGGCCCTGCAGGGGATTCTGACACTCCCTCACCTTTGAGGGAAGGTGGGGAGAGGATGGAAAGAGGGGAGCTCAAACAACTTATTTGGGGAAGAAACATTGTTGAGTAGCATGATAAATGAGGGAAGGAGGTCACAAGGAGAATGATAAGTACCTTAATCAACATTATTTTAGTTGGACTCAAACATGGTTAAGCGATTAATAAAATAATATTTAATTATTAAGTGTATTGGGGAATCTCAGGGAAGCAGGTGCAGGATGTGGAGCCCACAGTGAACCGAGGAGCGACTGCCTGCCTATGTCTTCTTGTGGCTCTCTTCCCTCTCCCTCTTTCCAGGCCCCTTCTCCTCTCCCTTTCCCTCCCCCCTCCTCCCTCCCAGCGCTCCCTCAAGGGAGGCAGGGCCACCCAACGCCTCCCACACCCACACCCTAAGTCCTAACAGGCACCAGTGGCCCTGGTGCTGCTGTGTCCCATACACCTTCCCAGGAGAAGGGATCCCTCGGCCTAGGCCAGAGCCCAACTCTCAGGTGCTCCCCTGTGGCTGAAGGATGGGATCATGAAGTGTGGGTGTGACTGCCAGGACCCACCCTGTAAGGAGGTGACCTTATTCTCAAGAAAGGAGGTGCTGCGGCCTTGCCAGGCTCTGCACGTGGGACGGACTCCTCCCTCGGACCTCCAGTGGTCCATCTGGGAATGAATTCCAGACCCTGGTAGTTTAGAAAGTGCAGGGAGAAGATTTTAGGAATTGGATGACTAAGTAGGAATCATAAATTAAATCTTGCATAAGTCAGAAGACTGCAGGTGGGAATTGAGTGGAGCTGGGATTGGAGATGGAGCCAGCAGACAGAGAAATCTGAGATGCCAAGGTCAAAATAAACTTTGAAATATAAGAGGGCTCAGGGAAGTGGCTGGAATCCCGCGCTGGGCAGGGCAGGTGGGTGTGGGCGGGGCTGGCAGGTGAGGGAGGGGCAGGTGAATGTGGGTGGGGCACGTGAGTGTGTGCAGGTGTGGAGAGGCAGGCATGTGTGGGTGGGGCAGGTGGGTGGGGCGAGGCAGGTGGATGTGGGCGGGTGTGAACCTCGCAGGTGGGTGTGGGTGGGCTGTGGTTTTGGAGCTCAGGCTGCAGGCTGAGTGGGGCCCATGCTGAAAAAGATAACCAAGCTGGGCTTGTGCTGGCAACTGGTAGTAGCTTTCCCCTAAGACAAAACACAGGGGAAGCAATCCAGTGTACATCTATCTATAAAGCCAGAATAACTTCTTAACTCCCAGAGAACACGGGGCTGGGTGGGCATCGGGAGAACCAGCCACAGCACTGCCACCCTTGAGGGCTCAGCAGGAGGACCTGGTGTTTGCAACTCGGCATCTTACCTTGGAATCGCGGAGGTCTTACCGCATAGCCTCCAGGGTCCCACAGACTTCTTAGTTTCTGCTGTTTAGTAAGAGTTTATAAAAATGCCTAGGTTAGCATTGCTTGGAACTATTCTGAAAAAGAAAATTTAAAAAGAAAAAAATGGAATTCAGATAAACACAATGGAAAATGCTGGGGAAAGAGTTAAATCTAATGCTGGGAAGCTCTCGGCCCTTCCTTTACATAGAATCAGAGGAGAGGAATTCTTTGCTTTTTCACAAATCCAAATAATCCCTCTGGATTTGCAGTAAATTAGACACACAGTCCCTCAGCCCTTGACACACATTGTGAGGAAATTATTTATTTACTTGATATACTTAAAGCATTCCACTGGTCTGAGAGCAAATGGATGCATGAAGAAAATACAAATCTAACACTTAAACCAAATGCTGCAGTAAGAGCCTCCGTGCAGAAGAAATACACATTGACGGTGATTGGACACTGAAACTGAGGAAACCATTGATATGAACCACATGGGGCTTTTTGGATGAGTAAACCAAAAGCCAATTATGATCGACCATCCCTGACTGTAATTTCATTAATCCAAAAGCTGACAATTCTCCCCAACAGAAGCTCCAATGCAACGTGCTTCAGCCTTCTCTAAGAGCCAGAACGCACCACCAAGGCTGAAATCAGAGATGAGGCTGATGGCTGTGAGTTCTGCCTGTGAGCTGCAGAGGACTGCACATTTTCAATAGTCAGGTAGATGCAATTACCCTAGTTGCACATGAGAAGCTTGAGTTTAGAGAGGTCAAACATCACTTGTCCAAGATAACAAAATTCATGAGGTGGCAAGTGTGGCATCAAGTCTGACTTCCACACCAGAAATGCATTGAAATGATGGTGGGAAGGGGTGAGGATGACATCTCTTTCTTTCTTATTTTTTTTTTTTTAATTAGAGTAAGATTCACCTTACATGCACACACTCCTTCATTTGTACACTTCTTATATTTTATCTCATTTAATTATAGCAACAACCTTTTTGGTAGGTGATGTTAGCATATTTTACAGAGGAGGCAGCTAGTGACTGAGAGAGCCTTAGCAACTTGCAGAGGATCAAACAGTGAATGGTTGGGCCAGAATTTGAATCATAGTCTCCTGACACCTGGTCTAGCCATTGCCAGCACACACACTTTCTATCATATAATCATAGACCCAGGAAATGGGATTGCAATACAGCATAATCTCATCCATATTTTTAATGAAATTTAAATATATTTTCTTTCAAGCTATGTAGAGTTGAATAATGACTAATAACATTAAAGGGCTGTACAGCATCATTTAGAATATACAAACAGTATATTTGTAAAGGTGCACATTTAGGCATATTATACTTGTTGCCTACCTAATATGAATAGTATTCTATGCCAGTTGACTTTTTTAGTGCTGCTTGGAGACACCTCTCCGCAGAATTAATGTCGTCGATCAGTCCGTATCAGCTGCCATCCCCTGTAGTACACCACAGAGCCTGCTTGTTACCCACGTTAGAAGCCACCTGACAGACAGAAAGTCTCCCTCTGTCTCTGTTTGGGCCTCATGTCATGAGTCACCATCTGCATTCTCTGTCTGGTTTTTGAAACCTTTGGCTTGTTGCTTTTCATCCACAACTGTAGGGCCTTGCACTGTACCCTGCAGTAAGCTAAGCTCCACAACTGCCTGAGCTTGCCTGAGGATCACCCAGATCCTCTCCAAATGAAATCCATTCTCATGCAATTTGATATCAAGCAGAAGTTTAATTACATTTGTATAGCTTGATCTTTAGCCAGCAGTGGGTCAGGTGCCTTCCCGGGCACTTCTCTAATCCTTGCAGCAACTTGTGCAATCCATGTTACTAATTACAAATGAGGAAACTGAGTCTGGAGCTCTGCTTGGTCTCAAAACCAGTATTTTCTCCCAATAAACTAGATTGGTTATTTTGGTGGATACATGGAAACTTTCTTTTTTTGAAACGGATTATTCTCACTTTTCATAAAGATGTAATATATATTGCTTGCTTTCTTTCTTTCTTTCTTTTTTTTTTTTTTTGCTTTATCTTTTATTCCCTACAGGGGTCCTTAAAGCCATTTGGTCATGGAAGAAACTGAATCCAGGGCTTTTGAACTCATCAACAGTTTCAACTTTTCACCTTTGTCCAAAGAAAGCACCTACTCCCATGCCACTCCTCTCTTTGGATCTGCACTTTGTGTTTTCACTATGCACACACCTAAACACGCATACACACACACACACACACACATTATACACATACATAAAAGGCATACAATACACACACATCATATACATCCATAATATGCATGAAATACAAATATGCACACATCATACACATAAACAATATGCATGCAATATACACACACACACATGCACACACACATTTTCTTTCCTCAAAGCAAAACCAAACTCTGTCCTGACAGCTCATCTTGCCATCGTGGGTGCAGAAGTTCTTTAGCCCTGCCTGTGTATCTGTGGTCTGCTGGCACTCCAGGCTGGAGCTCCCTTTGCTGTGGGCATTGGGTATTCATCTGTCTCTCTTTAGACCAGCCTGATTTTTACAAGTCTTCTGGGATCAGGCACACACTCCCATGCTACAAAGCAAATGGGTCTATCTTAGAGGTCACTGTAGGACAGTGCACTGCTCTAGTGGCATTGTGGCTCATCCATGGATGTGTGCCCTTGTGCGTTCATCACAAGGTTCTGCTCCTCAGACGCCTCCTCTCTCCAGAGGTTGGTCATCCTTCTCAAGGTTCAGCACACTTCTGGATAAAAAAATCCATTTTAACTGTTTTAAACAAAATTATAAATGAGCACTCACTCATTCTAGCTCTCTAAAATAGTTCAAAAATATTTTTCGGAAGAGAGTTATAACCTTTTTCAAAGGCCCCTTTTTTCTTTTTGAGATGGAGTTTCCCTCTGTCTTCCAGGCTGGAGTGCACTGGCATAATCTTGGCTCACTGCAACCTCTGCCTCCCAGGTTCAAGTGATTCTCCTGCCTCAGCCTCCCAAGTAGCTGGGACTACAGGTATGTGCCACCACACCCGGCTATTTTTTTGCATTTTTAGTAGAGACAGGGTTTAGCCATGTTAGCCAGGCTCGTCTCAAACTCCTGATCTCAGGTGATCCACCTGCCTGGGCCTCCAAAAATGCTGGGATTCCAGGCATGAGCCACTGCATCTAACCTCAAAGGCTGTTTTGTAAAGGTTGCAAGTTTCCTATCTGCCTTCTCTGAAAATATTTTAAAATATGGTTAAATACATTGTTTACCAATTAGACACTCAACTAATTAATGCCACGTTCTGAAGATACAAAGATGAATAAGATAACTTCAAGAAATTTAGAAAGTAGCTTCTAAATTATGTTTTAAACTAATCTGAAATATATATACACATATATTTATATATAAATTTATATATAAACATATATTTCTATATAAATTTATATATATACTTTTTATATATAAAAATATATATATACGTTTATATATAAATATATATATACATTTATATATAAAAAGATATATATATACACATATATACATATACATATACATATATACACATATATATACATATATACATATACACATATATATACATATATACATATACACATATATATACATATATACATATACACATACACACACACACACACACACATATATATATCTCAATACTTTCCTGATCTGCTGTTCCAGAGGCCTGAGGAGGCCAAAGTGGAGAGAAGGTAGGTAAAGCTTTCTGTTCAGTGGGATTTCACTGGTCCCACTGAGTTCCTATTTGGATGTTAGGACTACTACCATGATGAACCAATGGTGACAGGAAAGGGACACACACATCTATGAATGTGGCAGTGAGAGCGATGGTGAGAGGGGCTAGTTATATTTTCATCTTCCAGAAGCCATGATCTGAATTCCAGCTACTGGGGCCCTGCGACTTCTGCCTCATTCATTGATTCTGCACATGCACTGCCTCCTGGGGCTGGCTCCTCAACACCGCCTGAGTTCCACCACCAAATTGAGGCTGTAGCCAGCCATGGCATGGTTCTAGCAGACTGAATGCTCCTGTGTGGTGGGGTATGTCTTTGTGTGTTTTGGCTGCCATAACAAAATATCGGTGACTTAAGAGGCTTAAATGGCAGGCATTTATTTCTCACAGTTCTGGAGACTGGGAAGTCCAAGATCAAGGTGCGGGAAGACTTGGTGTCTGGTGAGAACCTGCTTACTGGTTCGAGATGGCTCCTTCTCACCATACCCTCATAGGATAGAAAGGACAAGAGAGCTCTGGTATCTCTTTGTCTTGTTATAAGGGCATTAATTCTAACATAAGGGCTCGATCATCGTGACCTTACCCAATCTTAATTACCTGCCAAAGACCTCATCTCCAAATACTATCACATTTGGGGTTAAGGCTTCAACATATGAACTTTGGGGGAACACCATGTGGTTGATAGGAGGGCACATGGTAAGACCTGTGTTTGTCTCTTCACTCATTTCCCAGTAAAATGGCTTCGGCTAGTCTGCCCCAAAGTCATCTACCTGCCACCCAGTGGTTATCTGGCCTCAGGGACTGGTGTTCTAGATTTAGTACCACTTTCTGCTACTGGTCATTTGGGCAGTCAGCTATAGTAGTCATGAGCTCAGCCTTGGTGAGAGGGAGCCCGTGGAAAGAAATTGGGTTTGTGATGACATTATTGGGCCACTGAGTCAACCTTGCCCTGGACCCAACTTGTAGACAGAATTTTATGTGAGTTAATACATTACCTTATTTTTAGAGCCAGTTTGAGTAAGGGATCGAGTTGGGGAAAGAAAGGTCATTACTGGTGGCTGCAACCAATCTAACTGACTAATCAGATTACTCTCATAAATGGCACCCTAAATGTGCTGTCCTGTGAAATCCAATGTAAAAGAAAGGGCTGCCAGATATGGTACACGGGTAGAAAAATGGTCATTATATCTGACCATAGCATTTCTACTGTGTTGTGTTGTGAAGGCATCATAGCATTTCTTGTTGCCGATCACTGAAAAAAATTATCTTGATATATTTTGAGCAGAAGAAGCTGAAATAAAAATGTGAACCTCACCTGCTGTTTCCAAGGAAGCTTACAGTTGTGCTACAGATTTTAAAGTTTGGAAAGCAGTATCTTAAACAGAGATTCCCCAAACTTCACCCGGGTGCAGGTTACATCAGAATAACAAGAAATGCTTATGGAAAAGACAGATTCCTCTGTGCTACTTCAGAGCAAATAATTATCTCTGAGAGTAAAGCCTAGGGATTTGTATTTTCAACAAGCTCTTGATAATTTTTATTCACTGCCAAGATCGCGAGCAAATGTCTAGAGAAAATTGGCTGAGATCAAAGCCAGAGCAAGAGCCCACCAATTTAGCTATTTGGGATGAAAAGCCCTTCTCCTTAATCCAGGGTTGACATTTCACATGTCTATTTGTAAATTCCAGGATTGAACTAGAAAGGGCAAAGTTTCATGGTCAGGAGAACCAGTTCTACTTTACTCCGTCAGTCTTTAGCCTTCTATAACCTTGGAGAAATCACTTCTTTGGGGGCCTCAGTTTTCTCATCTGGCAAGTAAGAGGGAAAGGATTACATAAGATTATATATAAGGTACATTCTTCATATAAAGCTCTCAAAAATCCATGATGTCAACATTGGGGAATGGTTATAAAACTTTTGTGTCCATAGGCAGATTTTTAAATTGTGTTTTAATTTACTGATTTTCACTTTTCTATTCTCACTACATTTTTATGGGTAGCCAGGAGGGCAATGGGAAGGATGTGTTTAGCAGTAAATGTTTCCCCAGAGATACCAATCAGTAGGAAACCAAGTATGAGTTAAGAGCTTTCCTTCTGAAATAGAAGTTTCACATCTTGAAAAGAAATTAACATGATTTTTATGGCATACAACTTTGTGTCATAGTTGAAACCTTGTTCACCAGGTGAACTTTTGTCTGAGTTATATTTTCCACTTTTGGAACTCATGTAATTTGAAAGTAGATTATACAAAAATCTATTAGAAGGCACTTTTGCATACTCAAATTTTCATAGAACAGGCTCAATGTTATTCTAGCTAATATGAGGTTATTACCATGTGGGCTATATTTTCCCCCTGCGTGGTCCTACAGGAATTTCCCAGCTAGAGTACAATATGTGACTTGGGAGGGTTCTGGTTTAGACCTTAAGCATTTGCTTCCAACCTTGGAAATCTGCTGTGACAATTCATCACGTTTTCCTGCTTCAGTCAAATCCCTGGTGTCAAAAACCCTGTAACCTTAGTGCCAATAAAAACAAGCCAACCAAAGTGTTGGGATTGCTTTCCTCAAAGTCGTCATTCCCTTCCTCAGGCCCAGCAGTAGGTGATGAAGTCTTAAAAGTCCTCAAATGAAACACTGTGATGAGATCTATTCGGGCCTTTATGCAGACATGAAGTCTTCCTCTGCTGATGGGCCAGGCTTTCTGCCTATGGGGCCCACGACAGCCTTGGAGCCCAATCAAACTTTGCATCCTCTCTCTGTCTTGTTCTCTTCCATTCTTGCTTTTGGACATCTCCATGAACAAATCAAGTTACAGAACTGGCTTCCCTGCCACTTCAAGGGGCTTTCAAAGACTAACATTAAGTTTTAACATTAATTAACATTCACAAAAGTTGTGGGCCTTGTGTTTCTGTGTCTTTAAGATGGTGAGTTGCTAGGAGGAGAGTGGCTTTCAGGAGGAAATCTTGATGATGACGTGACTCACAGGTGAATCGCTGGGGGTGCAGTTCTTCATCACCTGCATGGGCAAGAGCTTTGATCTTCTACCACATCATTCTCATTAACAATTACAGGAATTGCATATCTAAAGAGTTCTCTCTGCTGAAACTAAGCTCCTTAACCTTCAGCACTAGTAAATCCACTGCGGTTCCATCATCACACATTGTAAGGACTTTGAATGGCCTTCTACTTGCTGTCAGTCTAATGAAATGTGCGTGAGCGAGGACAACAAGCACCCTTCACAAGCCGCCGTGTGGGTTAATGCGAGGGCTTTCTGACCAGCGGAAGGTGTGAATTCATAACAAGATCTGGTGTGCGCAGCTTTAACAGTTTGTCAAATGTGTGAGTTGAGGATAATGAATTCAAGTCCAGTTGGGGGGTTTTCTCTGGTTTGCAGGTCTATTTACAGGGATGACATAGATAGAGGAGCCACATGGAAAGGCACAAGCAGGTTCCTGGGCTTGAATGGAATGGTCTTTTGTTAAAGGCCAGATTGGCTGTTGAGAATAACGACGTCTGTGTAACACCCTCGGCTTTCCCATAAAATTAAGTGGACTTCATTTTCACTGACTCCAACTTCAGCAAAAAATAACCTCAAACTAGCCATTTCGACATACAGGCATGATTGAATCGAAAACCTTACCTGTGCCAGGGTAGCCCCAAGGCAGGGGCTTGCCCAAGCAGGGCAGCCCCAAGCCACACATAGCTACTGAGCCCTTGACATGCAGCTGGCCCAGACTGCAAATTGTGCAAGCATAAAACACACAGGGGATTTTGTAGACTTACTACACATACAACAAGTAAAATACTGCATTGGTATTTGTATGTTACTTATGCATAGAAATGAGAGCACTTTAGATAAAGTTGATTACATAAAATATATTATTAAAGTAATTTTTATCTGTTTCTTTTGCTTTCTTTAGTGTGGTTACTAGAAAACTTAGTTCCATGAAAGCTCATATCAAATTTCTATTGGACAGTGCTGTCTTACATCACCAAATGTAACGTAAACATTGAATAGGTACCCTTTTTTTAGGTGATCAAGTAATCACTAGATTTTTATATATTGCATTTTCTTAGAATTATATTTGCTTAGGAGTTTTTAGATGGTAGTTAATATATTAATTATTTTATAAGTCTTTAGTTCTAATATCTATATACCAGGTTTTATATTTAAATTCACATTTAAATATATACTACTTTAAAAAAATAATCCTGAAGTGGAGTTAGACAGTGTAAACATGGGAAAGTTATTTTCTAATCTATCTCAAGCAGAATTCAACTTCCAGTTTCACTGTAGCAATTGTCAAATGAAAAAAAATTACCCCTAATTCATTAATGACCTATTTATTGCATAGGTTATTTGAAAGACAAATGTTTTAAAACTCAAAAGTGAATATCAACTGGAAAAATCCTGCTCATTCTCTCTGCCTCTTTCCCCATTTCACTTCCCTTTTCCCTGTCTCTAGCAAGTTTGGAGGGCGTCTATGCCAGTGGCAGCCAGGAGAGAGAACACAGCAAGTGCGTTGAGAAGGAAATACTTTGCACTTAAAAAAATGAGCCCCTTCATGAAATTCCTGCTGTGGGAGAATCAGGGAAGGGAAGGGATGGAGAGAGAATGAGTAAAGGAACAAACAGTCCCCCAACCCCTCTCCAGAAAGGACCTAGCTAGGAACAGGCTGGGCTGAGGCGAGGCTGGAGAACCACGCGGGTAGGGAGAGTTTGAATTCAGCCTGAAGTGGATTTTTTTGAAAACCTCAAGCAAGCCATGTTTCCCAAAATGTGATTACACTTATAATTGAAAGTGACTGGAAAGATGAAGAATCTTTTTAGATATTGCCAAGCATCGTGGAAAAAAGTGATGTTATGGGGAGAATTTGAAGGTAGGAGTTGGAGAAAAATAAAGCAATTTTCTTTTTGTACCATTTGAAATCCAGTTTGTAAATCATAGTGGTTGTACCAGGTAGCTGGATGCTAAAAATACATCATCCATTCCCTGCCCCAGATACTGTCTTTAGGTGGGAAGTGCCCTCAGGCTTGGACCCCTCTCTTTCCAGACTTTTCCCCTGAGGACTTTCCACACATTCCTTTGGGCCTCTCAATATTACCTCTTGAACTGGTCAGGTAGCTACAAAAACCCCATTATTTTCTTATGCAGAATGATATCACACCTTGTCTTGGCTCATTGAAGTGTTTCCAAAAAAGTAAAAAAGCAATTCACTCTCTAGTAAGATGCTTCTGACCTTCCGGAGAGAGGGGTTAAATTGCACCCTTCTCTTAAAATAACAATTCTTGTCTTTCTGATATAGAAGCATCACCCACAACTCAATATCACAAGGGGCAGTCAGCTCAGGAATTGCCTGGTATTGTGGATGCCGGGAAGCCCCTGAGGGAGGTAGGTTTTAGGGGAAATAAAGGCACATAACTAAGGAAGGAGGTCTTTCTCACCTTTGAAAAGAGTTTCAAGGATGTGAAACCTGATCACATTAGTGTGGGAAGAACAGAGTGTAGGCGTTTTTTCATGACCCCAGCAGATAGGCAGAGAGGACAGGGTTTTTAACTTTGAGGTGTTCTTTCGCTGATGCTCCAACGTCCCTGCAGAGGGAAACGTGGAATAGTGATGGTCAAAAGAACATACTACTCGCCTAGATAATTTTCTTCCACTGGACTTATCTCAATTTCTAAAATACAACTAATGCAGATTCTTTATAAAGGATCATCATGTTCAATCTTTTGAAATGAAGAATGTGACTTTCACTGAGAAGTCAGCATCGCGTCAGTAAGATTGAGCACAACGCCCTTTCTTTTGTCATTTGTGACCAAAGCAAGCCGGCATTTCTCTCTCTTTCTGCATTTTTGTACTTGGTGTAACTAAGGACATAGTCATTTGCAAATAATAAGGCTTACAAATACAGAGATGCAGAAAATTTCACAATATTTCAAATCATAGCCTGCAGGTATGTGAAGAATTTAAAAAATGCAAACAGCCTTCCCTGTACCAAATGTAATATAATAAAAAGATAAGAATGTGATATCATTAATGTCCTAGTTCACAACTAGAATAAAATCGGTAACTTTTTTTTAGAATTGTTGTTTAGCTTCATTGAGAAAGGTACCGGAAATGGCCTTTTGTTTTAGGAGTGGCTGCAGCAATGAGCAGCGTGATGACGGGGCAGGGAGCTGCGCTTTTTAAAAGCCTCATCTGTTGGAGACCTCGCTCACTAAAAGGCCACCTTAATGACTTATCATGAAGGACAAATTAAATAAAGACCCTTAACTTTTAAATATTATCTATAGATGATTGCACACTCTCCTTGCTGAATGAAGACGAACTTTCTGATGTGTATGACTGCAGATTCCCCTTTGCAGATGCCTTTTCTACCCCGCTAAGGCCCTTCATCCTCATACCATCCTAAATGTTCTAGTGCCTGCTAGGAGACCTGAGCCCTGAGCGCCAGGTTTAAAGGAACTGGGAAGAAGCACTAGATTTTCTTTTTTAAGAAGCAGGGTCTCACCCTGTCACCCAGGCTGGAGTGCAGTGGCTTGATCATAGCTCACTACAGCCTTGAACTCCTGGACTCAAAGGATCCTGTCATCTGAGCCTGCCAAGTAGCTGGGACTACAGGCATGCACCACTGTACTCAGCTTGTAAAGAGAATTTGAAAAGGTTTGACCACATAGAGGATGGGAGTGAAAGTAGAGATGTACTTGGTTACTACTTTGTATAGTGCCTGGAAGTCCTGTCAGGTTTTTATTTTGCTGTTTCTTTTCCCCTGTATGTGAAACTTCTCTTCCTTTCCTTCTTATAGTCACAAGCCTTCATTCTCTTATGCCAAGATTACCGTGTACATCCTGACTGTCTCCCTTCTTCTGGGCTCCTTTGTATCTGAAACATTTTACCCACTGAAGCCAGAAGGAATAATCTGAACATAAAATAGTTTATGTCTCCTCCTTAAACTCTTAAAGCTTAAATGAGTCTATATTGTCTAGAAGTTGAGGTCCTCAGTCATGCTGGTTTCTAACATTATTTGCAAGTATCATCCATAAAAACCCTCTGGTTTGTATTCCTGAGCACCACATCGCCTTGTTTTCTGCCAGTTTCAAACAGGAATAATGGGCACATTTTGATTGGCTGCCATTCTAAGGCTTTTCTAACCTTTAGTAGCCCTATGCCGTGCCACCTGCTCCTTGCCCCTTTCCCAGACTTTCCTGCCCTGGTACCCTTGCCTCCTCAAACCCAGGTTTCCATTGCTGACCTCACATGTCTTTGGCATTGGTGATGTGCCTGTTATCTTGAGTGTTGATTTACTTTTCCTAAGCACAGTTTCTATCTCCTCAATAAAATTGTCATCTCCTTAAGAGCAAGAATCCTGCTCTAGTTTAATTCCATTTGTTCAAAAACATAAAAGGGGTCAAATGTTCAGCTGGGTTATACCAAAGTAAAGATTAGTAGAAAAACAAACGTACATCACCAACATCAAAACTACCCAGCGATATAATTAAACTTGCAAGAAACGTTCAGGGCAATTTATTTGTCCAAGCTCTAGACACAATAACTACTTGATTACTGGTGACGGGGATTGAAACTTTCAATGAAATATATTCTCATGATAATAGTTTTACTTTAAGAACATGTTTGAGATTCAAAAGTTAATATTAAGAAAATGAATAATTGCCTGGACAGTTGTTTCAGAAACTAAACATTTTATGTGTAGATAAAATATATGTAAATGTTTTCTTAAAGGTCACATTACAAAGTATTGCTTAAGCAAAAGAAGTTTAATGCTACACTCACCTCGCCTGTAGATTTGCCATGGTGTATTAGACCTTGCTGTAAGTAGCTGATTGCACGGCTCTTTTGGGTAGCATCAACAGACCAACTTGCTAAGAATATCTTCCCTGTTATATCTTCTTTAGTGAACTCTCACAAGGCCTGAGATTCCTATCTTTGGAGTCTCTTCCTCCTGTTACATTGCAGATATGTTACAGGGAAAAAGTGTCTCACCTATGCCCTGTTAGCAGTTTTTGTTTCTCAGGCTGAATCTGGGAATTAGAAGAGGAAGAGAAGTTAAAGCCTGATAAGATGGCACCTTGGGGTTTCACAGGCCAGGAGGGGAGACTCAGGTAAAGCAGCAGCAAGGGAGAAAAAGGAGACTATTTGGACTCAGGGAGCACTGAAGTGCCGTGCACAGCCAGCCTAGAGGAGACTTGGATGGTGTGTCACAGAAAGAGAAGTGATGAGCCCCCAAAGAACACCAAATGCTGACTTCTACCCCAGCCTTCAGCTGAGAGTAGATCCTATTTTATTTACTTACCACTTTCCTTGCATGTAGCAAAGAGTTTTTCCAAACTCATCTCGCAGTATTTGTTGAATGAAGAGATGACTGCGAGGATAAATAAACACAAGAGCCATATCTCTTACACCCCTTTATCAGTGCACAACTTTTCCTGTTACTGACCCTAGTCCTCTGCTCATTGTTGGAGTCTGATGTCTGCCATCTTTATCCTGTCCTGTCAGATGCCACCTAAGACCCCTCCTTATACTTCCAGTCTTTTCCTTCACCACTCCCTGAATCTTACTTTGTTTCTAGCAATTCTGAATGACTTACCACTCTGCAAATAAACTCTGTTGCCTCCCACCTTCAGCTCATCCTGGATGTTCTCTTGCACCTTCTTCGTTCGGAGCGAATGCCTCCTTCTCATCTAAGACAGGTCTTAGGTATCAGCTCTTTCAGGAAACTTTCCCGACACTCCCCAGGTGCCAGAGAGTCCAGGCTACAGATCCCTTGTCTATGTCCAAGATCCCTCTTCGTAGCTCTGTGGTTTCCTAACTGCACTGCATCGCAGTTATCAATTTCTGCTTCTTCCTGTACCACTGAGAGGTCAGACTTGATGTCTTATTCATCTTGACTCCAAAGCCCTCCCAGCTACCACCCAACTTTCCTGCTCCTTTTTACACCCAAACTCCCTGAAAGTGACACCTATACTTGCTGTCTTCACTTCTGCTCCAATTCTTCCTTGATTTGCTTCCAGCGGCATTTTGACCTTCATACTTTACCAGAATGGTTCTCATCACAGACAAGAAGCGAGCCCTGGTTTTTAAATTCCACAGTGAGTTCTCCGTATTTAAATCACTGTCTTTCAGGAAAGGTTGGCACGGTTGGTTCCTCTTTCCTCCTGGTGACTCTCAGTCCCACATGCTCTCCTTGCCTATTCCTAGGTGGCTTTGTGGATCCCCCGCCTCTGTACCTCTCGCAGGCTGGTGGCCGCTCCTTCAGCCTCTTTTCCCACTGCCTTGTGCCTTGCCCACTTAGCTCCATATGCAGAGGCCCCTCTTTCCTGAACATGTCTCACGGCCCTTTGGGTTCTCTGCCAGGGCTCGAGCAGTTCCCTGGAAAGTCCTTCTCCCACCTCCTTTAGAGATACATGCACACAGCACATAATTGTCTTTGCCTCCTGGGAAAGAAAACAGGATGGAGCTGGAAAAAAGCAGAAACAAAATGAGAAGCCAGATATCTAGGTATTCAAAGAGCAAAGATAAGATACCACTTAACAGTGTGCAGCCCCTTCATAAGCTGTTGTCTTATGCCACCCTCTCCATGCTCCAGGTGAAGCTCATGCAGGAGGAGACTGGAGCTCCAGAGGTACATGGAGGCTCACACAGGAGGCCCATGGCAGAACAGAAATGGCATCAGGGCCAGGTATGAATCCTAGCGCCCTGTGCACAGAGCTGGGACATTGAAAATAGCTTCACAAAATGGACAGATTAAACTGATTGGCTGCTTTGCAAATTTATGTTTGAGTATCTGCTGCTGATTAGGATGATCCCCATGTCCCTTACAGCGCAATACAACTGATCATTTTACTCCACGCCAGTTCATCCGTGTCCTCACTGCCCCGGACTGGCCCCAGTGACCCAGTCATGGGGTCCTTTCACCACATAACACCTCCTGTCACTCCCTCCTTGGTTTCCACATTGCCGTTTGCCCCCAGCTGGATGATAGCGTGCATCTCTCCGTTTAGAGTTTTCCTCCTCATGTCTGTCTTCCTCAAAGCCCTAGATAGCGATCTCCCAGTGTGCTCCCACTGGGAGGCTATTCAACAAATAGCCTCCCAGTGTTGGGAGGGCTGCCTGAAAATCTGTCAGTAGGAATGCCATTAAAGACCCTTCATTGAGGCTGGGCATGGTGGTTCATGCCTGTAATTCCAGCACTTTGGGACGCTGAGGCATGTGGGTCTCTTGAGGTCAGGAGTTCGAGACCAGCCTGGCCAACATGGTGAAACCCCATCTTTACTAACAATCCTAAAAACGTTAGCCAGGCATGGTGGTGTATGCCTGTAATCCCAGCTACTCGGGAGGCTGAGGCAGGAGAATCACTTGAACCTGGGAGGCAGAGGTTGCTGTGAGCTGAGATCGAGCCATTGCACTCCAGCCTGGGTGACAGAGCGAGACTCTATCTCAAAAACAACAATAACAACAACAAAAACCCTTCACTGAGGCTCCAGGCTGATACTCTGGGCTGTCCTGACAAGCACTTCTCTGTTTGTTCTCTTGGCAGCGGACACCTAAGCAGGTGTTTTCTCCAAATGCACCTCACGTGTCCCCTGAGGGATCTACTGTTCTCCACTTTATCTCTCCAACCCTTACTCACCATGAATTTACTCTCTTGGCACCTGACATGATGTAAGCATTTTCTAGATTTCCCCAGGAATTTAGCATGAAATTAAGGACGGGAAATAGGTGATACATTTGCCACTCCCCACCTCCATGCCTGTGGTCAGGAAACTCTTTCCTTCCGAGCCAGCTGTGTCTTCAGAATTCTTGACATGGCGTCCAGGCAGCTGCTAGCAATCCATAAAAGTGAGCTCATGAGATGCAATCTCCTTGCTGCCTTCACCTAAACTGTGCCCCATGAAAGGCTGTGCTGTGCTCTCCTTCTCCCGAGACTCAGAGAACACTTGCTGTCTCCTGGGCCTGGGATGTGCCACTCTCTCTCGAGTCTCCTTCCTGACAGCCAGGGGCTCCCTTTATTCTCGTGGAATCCTCTGTCCACCTTCCTCTTCCACTGCATTTTTCTGGTCCAGTCGTCTTTGCACCTGGACTTAGCTTTGAAATGACTGCATAGTGTTTTATGCCATGGGTTAAATGAATTAATTCCTAATCAAGGAAAAGACATGTGCAGGCCTTCTGTAGCATTTCAGTGTTTTACCCTCTAGGGAATCCTGCCAGAAAGGATCTTATGATTTCGGAAGTGCTGTGTTTAATGATAAATGCCCATTATGAAAATTAAGTAATTCTTATTCTTATTTTTTTAAAAATCTAACTTTCTTAAAATACAAACCCATTAGTAGGCTTTTTAGATCTGTTTATTTTTAAAAAGAAAGCCCTTTCTCCCTGCCCGGAGTCCACTGTAGGTAAATTCCCAGTGCTAGATATGAATCATTCCACAGTTACCTGGTCTACCAGACACCACGTGGGTGTTCCTGCTCCCTGTTGTCTCTGCATCAGAGCTCCTGCTTCGTCTCTGCTCTTGGCCTCATCCGCCTTGGTTTTGAACTGGGACAGCTTCATGTTTCTCTGGGCTTCCAGTTGCAGCATTGGCAATGCCTACATAGACTGTCTTCCCTCAGAGGACCTTTTATGTGCCAGGTAGGCAGATACTGTGTGCTCTCCTGCTTGGTTCCCAAGTGGGGCTCTCACAGACTTCAGTGGGAAATTCACTGGGGGACTTGGGCAATGATGAGGAAAGAAAGGGAAGAAAGTCACACCTCCAGGAGGAATGGAAATGGAATACCTTGAGATGGACCTTTCAGAAGTCTAATTCTGCCCGCCCTATGACTTGAACAGCCTCCCCTCTGATGGAATGGACAGTGGGGCTGGAAGTGGAGCAGGGAACAGGAAGGCAAGTCGAGGTCTGGGAAAGAGTAAAGTGCAGTAGGAAGCTCTGGGAATTGGAGTCTGATGCCTGTGTTGAATGTCAGCTCTTTTGCTCACCGTCTTAAACATTTTGTGCTTCTGTAACAGAATAAGACTGGATAAATTATAAAGAATAGAAGTGTATTTTCTTAAAGCTCGGGAGGCTGGGAAGTCTAAGGTCAAGGTGTTGGTATCTGGGGAAAGCCATCCTGCTATGTCCTCACATGGCAGAAGAGAAGAAAGGGAACTTACTCCCGCAAGCACCGCCCCCCACCTTTTTTTTTTGAGACAGAGTCTCGCTCTGTCACCCAGGCTGGAGTGCAGTGGCGCGATCTCAGCTCACTGCAACTTCTGCCTCCTGGGCTCAAGCGATTCTCTGCCTCAGCCTCCAGAGTAGTTGGGATTACAGGTGCGCACTACCATGCCCAGATAATTTTTGAATTTTTTTGTAGAGATGGGGTTTTGCCATGTTGGCCAGGCTTGTCTCGAACTCCTGGCCTCAAGTGATCCACCCGCCTCGGCCTCCCAAAGTGCTGGGATTACAGGCGTGAGCCACCGTACCTGGATATTTAAAAAAAATATTCCCACATCAGTCATTGTTTCTGTAGCACACTGCTTTTCATGGCTTTTGGCGCTTTGCCTTAGAGCCTGAGATGCTACTAGGGTGAGCAGGACCTTAGAGGTGTGCTCCTCGGTGGCACAATTAGTGTGACTCTTTTTGTCATTCCCCCCACCCCCCGGGGAATGTCTAGCCAGAGCCTAGCCCATGACGTAGATACATTCAGTGACTGTCAGCAATTTGTAATCTGTAATCTGATTCAATAGCCAGATCCTTTGTTTTGAATACTCCCCAGACTTTGAATAACATTTATTAGTTTTTCCTAGCCTTATTGAAATTTTATGAAATTTAAACAGGAGAAGAAAAATATAAAATTGCTCATAATCCCCTTACCCGCAGATAACCAGGATTAATATTGGTGTGCATTATTTTCCAGTCTTTTTCTCTGAATATATTTAACATCAAGTTTTCTCAGCTAAGATTTCATAGATTATAAGATGCATTATCATTATAATGACACTTATTTTGGAAAAAATAAAAGGAAAAGACACAGGCACCAACTTATCTAATATAAGATAATTTGCAAGATGCATCTCAATGTAAAAATGGTAAGACATGCATATCAGGATCAAATAAATGTAAGTATAGATTCTATGCGTTCCAAATATATCCAATTTTAGGTTCACCATTCATGTAAACACCTGTAGGACAATAAAGTGAGGTGCCCCCTCCACGACTGTGTGTGGCCTATTCTCTCCCCATTTTCCAGGTCTCTGAGAATATCATTGTGACATCTTCATGTGCTCTAAGTGCACACTGAGGGGCACCTGCTGCCTCTGCAGGTCTCTGGCTATAGACCATTGATCGCTTCTTCTGAGCCTAATCTGCTGCTCTCTAAGCTATACAGAAACCAAACATTAAACAATATTTAATGTGTGCCCAGCATCTCCTGCCATGCTCAGATGACTAGGAGGAAACAAAATCCCAAAACAAGAAAAGAAAGCCCAGCAAACATTTCTACCAAAGATGATACATTTTATTTGGGGGGTTTTGGGGGATATTTTTTATTTGAAGGATACCACATGCTACTTTTTTAGGGGGGAGAATTTTGTCTCTCTCTCCCCTCGCCCCTGTTTGGTTCGTCAGGCAATGGAGTGCCTACGTGCTGGTTGCTGCCTGTCTTCCTTCTGGCATATTCTTTCAGATTTTTACCCCAAGCTGATATGAGCTTAAGTCTCTGTTCCCTATTGCACTGTTACATTCAGTGGCATCCTTCATAAAATTTCAGAGACATAAGAGTTTCTTTCTGCTTGGAATTGTTTTTACAATAAATTTGATTTGTCTGCCACCCACCTGGCTTGCTTTAAAGTTCAATCTCGGTTAGGGGTTTGTCTACCTGCTCCCTTGGGCTCCTGTGAAAATCCTAGGCTTATGCAACCTAATACCTCCGGCAGTGTGTTTCCGGAAACCTTCTGAAACCCAAAGAAACGGTTCCCCCGGGGCAAGGAAGCCCGCAGGACAAAAGCGGGGCAATGCTTACCGGAGACTGGAGGAGAGGGCTGCACTTTTCTTCCCATTCTCACGGAGTACAGAGGACAGGGGAGTTTGCAGCCTGTGCCGGAGACCCCTCACTGCTCATTAGACCTGGACACGAGACTGAGTTTCCGGCCGTCCTGGCTGGTGTCGGCCACTGGATGCCGTTGGAAGTGAGGCCGCGCCTGCTGGCCTAGCGCAGGCAGCCTGGTATGTGCCTTCCTGCTTCTTCCGCTTCCGCTGCCGGATGTGAAGGCGCTGAGACCCTCAAGGATGAAGGACCCGCAAGATGGGAGAAGCCTTGGTCATCCTGAGCAAAGACTTCCGCCCAGCACAGCCGGACACCCACGGCAGTCATGGGAGAGAGAGACGTCCACGTGTTGACCCTCTGCGGTGACAGGGTTTATTGGTTATGCAGCTAGCATTGCCATAACAAATTCTTCTCTCAGTTTCTGCATAGATAAGCTATTCTGACATATATCATTGTTTATTTAACCTATCTGTTATTTTTAGGCCTTTTGGTTTATTGGCATTTACTTAGAAATAACGCCGTAGGGCTTGGCACAGCAGCTCACACCTGTAATCCAGCACTTTAGGAGGTTGAGGTGGGAGGACTGCTTGAGGCCAGGAGTTGGAGACCAGCCTGTGCAACACAGCAAGACTCTATCTCTACAAAAAAAATTAAAAATAAATATGAGCCAGACATGGTGGTGCACACCTGTCGTCCCAGCTGCTCAGGAGGCTGAAGTGGGAGGATTGCTTGAGCCCAGGAGTTTGAGGTTACAGTAAACTATGAATGTATCACTGCACTCCAGCCTGGGTGACAGAGTAAAACCCTGTCTCTAAAAATAAATGAAGAAATAAATAAATAACACTATAATAAATATGCTTGAACAAATATCTTTGCATGCTTTCAGAAACCTTTAGGAGAATATGTTTTTACAAATGGAGATTTACAGTCAAAGAGTATTGAGGTTTTTAAATTTCAGTTTAATTTAAAAGGAATTAACACAATATTTTTAAAAAACTGTGCCAGTTTAGACTTCCTCAGACTATGTATGAAAATACCTGTTATATACCTACAGATGTATACCAGCAATCATTTTACTTTATGCTGTGTGACAGAAAAAAAATCTGTAACTTAAAAAAATGACTATTTACTATAAGTGTCATTGAGTCCTTTTTTCTTTCTTGTGTGTTTATAAGCTGTTTGTATTTCTCATATATATTGCCTTTGCCTATGTTTCTTGCAGGTTTTTTTTATTTGATTGTTTGTATGTATCTTATCGGTGTGTAGAAACTGTTTTTATTACTTATATTGTGTTTTTGTCTTTAATTTATCTCAAAAACATTGTCTCTGTGTTAAAGTATATTGTCTCCCAGTATATCATTTTTAACTTTATTAATAATATCTCTTAACATACAGAGACAATTCTCTACATTTATCTGTATGTATATATATGCTATACAGTTTTAAATTTTATGTACACAAATTGCTGATCTATTGCTTTATGAAAGTTAGGTATTACTGCTTGCTTTAAAAGGCCATCACCACCACTCCCAATAAAGTTTATTAAAATATTTTTTCTAATTAATGAGCAGGTGTATATGTGTGTGTGTGTATGTATATATACACATTTAAACATGTGTGTGTACAATCCATCTGGAAAAACTATGAAAAATACTGTTTTCATATATATAGCAGATTCTATCAATATAGATCATCTTTCTTTCCTTTCTGATAGAAAATGCTACATTTAGCACATACTAAATTTCCACGTTTTTCTCTATCAGTCTGTAATATTTTCATTGATCATTTGTATATTGAGTGAACAATTTTGAATCCTACTTTTAATGATTACATGCAGTTTTGTCATGCGGATGTACAATAATACATTTAGCCTATTTTCTACTACTAAAAATTAAGTTAGACTTTTGTTATTTGCTACATGAGCATCTTTGTGCATGAAACTATGAGCCGTCTCTTTTGCATTATTTCTTCAAGATTGATTCCTTGAATTAGCATGATATAAAATACCTTTTAGCTTCTTAAAACATATTTTCAACATGCTATCAGAAAGAATTTTGTGACAATTTTCACTTCTACCAGGAGTACCTGAGAGGGCCATTTTCAGCACATCTTCACCAGCAGCCCTTACTACTCTTAAGAATGTTTGTCGATGGGAGATACTATTATAAAAGTTAGTTTTAATTACAAGTTTTGATTATGAACTGATCATCTTTAAAATATAATTACTAGTACTCAGTACCTTTACTAAAACTTAGCTCAGCAAAAAGGATGTGGCCTGGCAAAAGTTAATCCCAAAACCTTAAATGTTCAAAACAATTGTTTTAATGGGCTTGGGAAAAATAAAAACATTATTTTTTATGTTCTAAGCCTAATAATATTAAGATCTTTATCTTTCGTGTATGAAACCTCAAATAACCCTACAGTTTCTCAAATTCTGCAGTTCTGTGGTTTCCAGCATAGCTGGCCTCTGGAATTGATTCAAGTAACCAAACTTTCTTATGGAAACTTGGCCCTTCTCTGCCATCAATCTGAATACTAACTTCACCTCGAGGTGGTGTACCCAACTTGTGCAAATGCCCATAGGAGAAGTGGTTTGGAACCACTTATGCTTGGTTAGGTTAAACCTATCGCTCCCTGAAATTTGATAGCATTCCGCTCAAAGCCAGCTCTGGCAGGAACTTCATTACTTGCACAGGCATTAAAACCCAGCCTCACCTCTGCATCCCCTGGAAAAAAACATTTGTGGGCAGCCTGTGGCTTCCCTTTGAGTCAAGGCACTCCTGGTTCACACTGGCACCTTTGTTACAGCCAATGAACTTGGGAATTCCGAAATTTATACATGGGAAACTGAATTTCAGAGGCTGCTTCAGAGTAATGCTCAATCATGTTTGCTGTTGTAAATGAGCTGTAGCCTGTTACTTACTGCTGGTAGTGGTCTGACTAATGTCATGTAAGGGAAAAAAGTCGCAAGGGGTTGAGGGGCTGTTTCTGTCCCTGATGTATTGCCTCACAGGACCCTTCGTGAAGATTGAGTGGTAGTTTTGTAAAATCAAGTAAGCCCCAGAGGCTGATGGATGCTTTTCTAATTTACTGCCAGCAGTCACAGGCCTGTTCCCTAAAGACAGGATGTAGCTAATAATTGCCAGGTCTAGGAAAGGCAGGAACAGAAAATCGCTGAGTGTTAAATGTGAATATGAATAGTAGATCTCCACGAAGAAGAGAGAAAACCAGAAACCCAAGGAAGCCTTGAGTTAGCGCAGGAGCAGCTGAGCGTCTGCAGCGAGCAGCAGGACTCGTGCTTGGAGCTTTCTGCTCATGGGGGTGAGGTGGAAAGTGTGGGAGGGAGAGGTGGATGGTAGTGTCCAGGCAGGAAAAGCGAAGGGCGCCTCTGTGAGTGTGTCCACCTGGCCTGTGCAGCCACTTCAAAACATCACCTCCTTGTCCTGCTATAAGGCATGGGAGGAGCAAAAGGGAGGTCACCCCCACTCCAAACCCTGGACCCCCCAAACAAAACAAAACAAAACCCTGCCCTTTATGTGTACTCTTCCTTTAAACACCATACTGCTCTGTTACAAATCAGCTAAAAAAACAGTATAAATAAGATATTTAAGATATCAGCTTAACAAAATGTTCCAGCTAATAAATCAATGACTAGTGACTTTTGTGGGTATGAAAAGATCTACATAGATGCTTTAATTTCGCTGCAGAAAAGATGATGAGTAAATGCTTTAGAGATTAATATAAATATTTGCCTGATTTAAAAATATAAACATTTAAGAGCCAGAGGAAAGAAATTGTTACAGAGTAAGTAACAAAATGCATGCTCTTCTAAAAACCGGTTTGACAGTGCTCCGTGCGATATGCTTTAGAATTTGAGAAAAAAGGTGGGGGCAGAGATTATGAAAGAGTTGCTTCTTGTCTTAAAAATTGATTGGTATTTCCTCTTGAATGATACAATTGCAGTTGTTTATAGTTGAAAGATTTGTAATTTAAATAGAACTGAAATACCCTGCTCCAAATGAACACCTTTAATGCAAATGATTTTCAATTATAAAGGCTTTATATTTTCATTCTGGGATAGCAATAACATCAGAAACTTGGAACAAAAGTAAAAAGTGATGTCTAATAGTTACATCCAATGAGTCCCAAGATTAAATTTCATAGAATTTTTCCAAAGACACTGAAGGCCTACTCTGGGCCACACGCTGCTCTGGAATGGTCCACACATTCCTATTTGTCATTATTGTTTTGTGTGGGAGAGAGAGACTGGGGAGGATGAAAAGTAGAAAAGGTGAAAAATTGAAAATGCTTATTCAGAATTAAAACATAGAAAATGCATCACCAATAGAAGAAAGATAGTATCACTTGTTCTTACTCCAAAAACAGAACTGCACCTGTGGTCTGATAAGAGAATACATTACAGCAAATGGATTGCTACATTAATCACTAATGTTGTTGGTTGGTTTTTCATTCACACATTCATACACACTGGAGCATTTTCCAAAAATGCCTTTGAGTACATTACATTATAGTTTGTAAAATTTTCCTGCCTATTGTATCATTTGGTTCCCTTAACAAGTGTATGTTGTAGATAGACGCAGTGGTAATAGTCCCATTAAACAGATTAGGGTATACAACTATAAAGAGCTTATCTTGAAAATCCAGGGTTTTTAATTCCCAGTTCAATGTTTGTTTCTGTGTGTTTGATTTTCATTTTTGGTTTTGTTTTAATTTGCTTTTTTACTCAAATAACTTGACTGAACAGACAAAAGACAGGTTTGGGAACCAATTTGTTGTTTTAATGATGGTTTTACCTTTTTGCCTTCTATTTACCATTAAGACACTATTTTACACATATTCAACTTTTGCAGGCCTTCCTTTCCTTTATCTCATTTAAGTTTTAAAACTCTGTGTGATAAAACGTGGGATAATATTTCTTTCAATTTACAAAGAAGGAGAATAGGCCCCAAGAAGTTAAAGCTTTGCAATCATAAATACATCAAGTTCTTCTTGCTTCAATCCCAGGGTTCTGTTTATTGCATACCTCTAAATTTTTTAGAAAAGCTGTATTTCAAGACTGCTTTTTACACCATTAGGTGCGTTACTGTCGGATCGCTTCAGACACTGGCTTCATGTGAAGCCATTGAATTGGGACGGTCCTCTCAACCCCAAGATATTCATTTCAAAAGTTACCTATGTTGAGATATTACTCCTTTTCTCTGTTTTCACTAACCAGTTGCTTTATTCTTTAGATTACCCTAGTGCTAAATGTGTGGCTGAGTAGGTGTCTTAAAAATATTGTTAGCTCTTTAAAATAATGAATGCTCATAGAGTTTCGTTTTCAGACTGAGTGATTTAAATACCCTGGAGTTGGCCCAAGATGCGATAGGGTAGGGAAGGTGGCTGCCTGCCTTTAGATTTCTTCAGAGATGAGGACTATGGTTGTAGGATTTGTTCCCATCACAGGTAAGGACATGAGTTAGAGAGATTGAGATGTATGCTTCTGCTTTGCTTTGACACAGGCTCTAGGGAAACATACAAAAACAGAGCCTAGAATGTAGTGCTCAAGTCTCCTGCTTCAAGTCGGCTTCCCATGAACCTCTGAAGATGCTGGAGCTTCTGCCTAAAAAAATTATTGGATCATTTTTTAGCTCTGGTGAATCTTCCGCAGCTTTGAAGGCTCAGTCTAAGTATTTCTTCCTCTGAAACATTCCTTGTTCTCTCCTACCTGATCTCATGGTGCTTTATCCATCTCTCTGCTACAGCCCGGATTGCCTTTGTTATGAGCTGTGTGTTTGTATTCTTCGCCAAATTCCTATGTTAAAATCCTAATCACTAAAGTTATGGTACTAGGAGGTGGGACCTTTGGGAGGTGATGAGGTCATGAGGATGAGTCCACCTGAATGGAATTCATGTCCATATAAAAGAGGCCCCAAATGGCTGTCCTGGCCCTTCTACCCCATGAGGACACAGTGAGAAGGTGCCATTTATGACCCAGGAGCGGGGCCCTGACCAGACACCAAATTCACTGGTGCCATGATCTTGGACTTCTTGGCTTCCAGAACTGTGAGAAATAAATGCCTCTTATTGATAAGCCACCCAGTTTATGGTATCTTGTTATACCAGCCTGAATGAAGACTAAGACACCCTTCTATTATAAACATTTACTTAAATGTCTGTGACCTCCATTAGACTACAAACTTTTTGAGAATGGATGTTATGCTTGTTTTGTCTCTTACTGACCTTGCCTGAGGTTGTCAAAGTCCCAATGAGGAGCTCCTTGGAGGAGATGGGAAGCCATGTGCAAAGCTGGAAAGTCAATAGCTAATCTCAATTTGAATATTTTTTATGGACCATGCTACCTTTCTGAAAATGTTCTGTAGAGTGTTAATAACTATTATCAGTATTAACCAAGGGTCAGCTTCTCTTGTTCCCTTTTCTCATTTCAGGACCACATTTCTCTGTTATATTTAGAGAAAATGTGATTAATGTTATGATTACATCCAAAAGAGCCCACTTAGTAACTCCTTCTCAAAGCTATATGCTTATGCATAATACTGGTTGTCACCTGGAACATTAAGGCCACTGTCCTCATTGATTATAATCATTGATTATATATTGATTATATAATATTGATTATAATACCATATCAATATTGATATTGCTACCAAGACAGCAACAATAACTGAGCAATAGAAGAAATCAATATTGATATTGCTACCAGGACAGCAACAA
This sequence comes from Pongo abelii, assembly GCF_028885655.2. Lineage (NCBI taxonomy): Eukaryota > Metazoa > Chordata > Mammalia > Primates > Hominidae > Pongo > Pongo abelii. The sequence continues at coordinate 127,487,348 of NC_071997.2, forward strand.
TAACTGAGCAATAGAAGAAAAAGATGTTGTATAAGTTTGTATATTGATTATTATATGTAATAATCAATATATAAAGTTGATGTATATATAAAGTTGTATATATAGTTGTATATATAAAGTTGTATAACATTTATATAAAGTTGTATAAGATTATATATAATAATATATAAAGTTGTATAATATAAAGTTGTATAAGATTATATATTGATTATAATGCCATATCAATATTGATATTGCTACCAGGACAGCAACAATAACTGAGCAATAGAAGAAAAAGATGTTGTATAAGTTAGGTTGGGCCAGCAATGTAGCAGTGACAAAGAAACTTGAGATTTCAGTGGATAAACACAATGAAAGTTTATTTCTCACTCATGTGTTGTTAGGTCAGCCACGCTTTCTTCATCTTGTAGCTGGCAATCGAATCATGTGGAATCCAAGATCAGCACAGCAGAAGAAATGAAGCTGAAGAGTCAGAAAATGTTCTAAGCAGCCACCGCTATCACTTTCCAGTGTGCCCCTAGCCAGAGGCCAGTCACATGGCAGAATGTGTTTTCAAAAGAGGGTGGGACAACCTCCCTTGAAATCCAGCATTCTCAGGAAGCGGAAAATAAAGTGGACTTAGTGAAGTCAATGTTCCATATAGATTCACTGAAGACTGGTGGGAAACTGACTTTTTGAAACAATTTTTTTATCCCTTTGGCTATACTCATCCTTAAAAATTATAGATATTAAAATGTTTAATTATAGTTATTGATGTTTCAGCCTTATTACTCAGTAGACTATTCCCAGGTTCAACATTGTTTAATTATAGAGTTTGACAAGTAACCTCATTGGGAGCATCTCATTCTTCTGTTACGTCACCTAATCAATCTCATCTCTGGATGATCAAAAGATGGAAAAAGGGCTGCCTTCTATTTTTGAGCTTCTGTTTTTGAGCCATTTGGTTCGGCATAATGTTCTGACTTGTACGTGGAACTCTCCTGTGATGTTTTGTAATTCCTAAACGACTCCGAGGCTCACCTGAACCCGAGTGAGAGATTCTCTAAGGAGACCTCCATCTGGGGATTGGTTCCCTCTGTCAGTGTTTGTACCAGCTATCCTTGGATGCCCAGAAGCTGTCTAATAACCAGGGAAGTGTTTGGGTCAATGGGAGTTGAATCAAGCCTTTCAGCCTGCTGTTGCTGTAGTGTAAGTTGTGAATGCTATGCTGGGCGTCTCATACAGCATGATTCACAACTATGTTTACAGTGCTTGCTGCACAACCACCTCTTACATATTAGTTATTCAATATTCATACATTGTTAGCTTTCAGGAAGGATTTAAAATGCAAAGCTCATTTGAACATTCAAGAATATTTTGATTGATCAATCTCTCTTCTAGTTGGCCTCTTCAGTATGCCTCATTACTCCTTCTGTAAATATGCTCTAATAAAATCTTTCCTTAACTCATTAATCCACTTCAACATGCTGGGTTGCCTTTCTTCTTTCTGTTTTGTGAATTAGTCTGCACTTTCTGTTTTCATCTCCTATTTGATTTTCCTTGCAATCTTGCTTTTACTTCAACTACTCTAGTGACCTAAAGGATCCCTAATCCCAAACATAATAATTCTGAGATACGACTGCCTTCAATGTCCTTGATCAAATTTCCAGGTTACTTTCAGGTTTGGAGAGTCAATAAAGGGATAGTATTGAAGAATGGGTTGATTTCATATTGCAGAGATGGAATGAGGATATAAAAGGACATTTTAAGATGAGGCATTAGCATAAAGAAAATAGTGATTTGGCATCTACTATGTGCAAGGGTCTGTGCATATAGTGTATAATGAAGATCAAATTGTAAATCTGAGGTTTTAATGAATTTGTAATCTATTGGTAAAGTAAGGCATCTATATAAATAACTGAGTTCCAGTGATTAATGTCACAAGATACTTATAAATGGCATATTGCATACTTTTAGGAAGGTATGAAATGCATCTGGAAATCTGATTAGAAATTAGTAATCAGAAGGGAAGTGTATCAGCATGTCTCCACCTGCAGTTGATAGAGATCTATACAGCCCAATCAGAAGAAAACCTGAATGTAGTAGAGTCTGTAACGAGATTTGGGCAAATAATATAGGAAAGGTTGGTTAAAGATAGCTTCTGAAAGCATTCAACGGCAGGCTGAAAATCTGAAATACATTCCACAAACAAGAATGTGTCTCTGATGGTTTAGACCAAAATGATTATTTGTACTGAGACTATGATAATCTGGTATGCCAAAGTCAATCATGCCAGCTCATCAGCTGAGCGTTTGATTTGAGGCAACTCATGATGTCACCTAGGTTTCCTGTGTCACCCCTGCTGAGAGGGCTGCCCTTGTCCTTCTAAGCTAATGTGGTTACTCTCTTTCTAGGCATGCAACTGTAAACTGAAACTTATCAAATCTTCTCTTGTTTTGAGCAGTAACAGTTATAAAAGGAAAATTGTGCCTTTCATTTCTTTTGAAAAGGAAATAATTGTTTTTCTTAAGACCTTCAAAAGTCTTTATCTAGAGGCTCTGAAACTGGATATGAAAATATTATTTTTAACAAGTAGAAGAAAATTGATATTAATGAAGAGTCTAGAAAAAAATTGAGAAACAATTCATCTTGGACAAAGCAATATGTGAACAGTTATATTTCTATTGTCCTGGAAACATTTAGGAAGGTTCTGTAAATTAGTGCGTCTGCCTGAATCACTGTATTTTAAAATGCCCCTTTATATTAATGCCCTAATCTGTTTTGACAAAGCTGTCACTACATGATTCTCATTTTACAAATGGAAGTAGCTTGACTAGTCTCCCATGTGGCTGGAAATATATGAGTTTGAAATCCAAGAACTTTTATCTGAAATAAAATTGGAAGATTTTGTACACTGATATATGTATATATTTTTAATCTTGAAATATGTAGAAACCAGGTCTAAAAATAATGATTCGTCTAAGCATTCAGTCCACACAGCCTGCTGCTGTGGCACTGTTCCACAGCAGAGCAAAGTGGCTGATCTCTGGAGAGGCAAGCTATGGTTTCAGTCATTTATATACATTTTAATAGACTTACAATTGGATTCAGGATTCCAGCTGGAAAGCCAGAGGAGGAAGTCAGGAAAATGTGTCCCTGGGTATTTTCTTTATAGGGATTATTGAGAAACAAGCCACATACTGAAATAGGAGAGAGGTGGGAATTGGTGTCCCTAAAATTGAAGAATTTGAGTAACCCAAGATCTTTCAGCAGTTGTACTTAAAATGCCAAGCATCCGTGATGGAGCTGGAGAGGCTGACAGTTTTGACATTCAAAGTCTGATCATTAATACCACACTCATTCCAACCAGGGCTAGCTAAGTCATTATTTGCATTAACTAATATATTATGAACGGAAGTCAAACTGGCCATGGAAATAATGGAATATGGAGATTCCATTTACTTCTCTGGCAGAAACCCAATATCTGTCCACTTTCCCTTTTCCCCGGCACATTGAATGCAGTTGGCATCCTGCACGTACATATACAAGGACTGGATTTTTTTTTTCTTCTCCTTACATTTGTCAGCTCTCATATTCATAACTTTTGCTAATTACAAAGTGATTCTAGCATATTACTTCATATTGCCAAAAGAAAACAATAAAATGTATAGAAATGTATTTTTCTTACTCATTTCTTATAGAAATCTACTTCTATTTGATCATCAGAGTTTGAAATATTAAACGATATCATGGTTTGGTAAACTTTACTTAATCATTAAACAAAAAATTGAATGATGAAAACTCTCTTTTTTTTTTTTTTTTTTTTTCTTTGAGACAGAGCCATGCTCTGTGGTCCCGGCTGGAGTGCAGTGGCGTGATCTCAGCTCAGTGCAAACTCTGCCTCCTGGCTTCAAGCAATTGTCCTGCCTCAGCCTCCCAAGTAGCTGGGATTACAGGCGTGCACCGCCATGCCTGGCTAATTTTTGTATTTTTAGTAGAGAGGGGCCTGACCAATGAAAACTCTTACCAAGCCAATGACAATTAAGGAGTCAATTGTTAGCAGGTACCAAAATGCTGTGCTCTTCAAGTACTTTGCTTTACAAGAAGTGATTTCAAAGGAGGCCCTTTCATTTCCTTGGACATTCTTTATAAAATCTAACCCCATCATCCCCATTCATTAGTATCGTCAGTGTAACTAAGTAATTTAATTATTTTCTTAAAAATGTCTTTGCTTCCAGTTATTTCTCACCATTTCCTTAGTAATTTTTTATAGCCATGACCAGGCCCTCCTCTTTCACACTAGAGCATTCCCTGGGAATAAGCTTCCAGTTGCCGTCCCGGACTCTGTAGCTGCTTCCCTCTCTGGTGTCCTGTGCTCATGGGCCTAAATATTTGCCCTCAAATGTCCTTCAACACATTCCTCTCTCAAGGAAGTGCAGACCCTCCGGAGCCCATTCCAGATTCTTGTCCCCATCCTTCCTTCCTGCTGCCTCCTTCCATACACACACACCACACACACAGAGAGACTACAGAGACTACACACACACACCACACACACAGAGACTACACACACACACACCACACAGACACACAGACACACAGACTACACACAAAAACTGCACACACAGAGACTACACACACACACCACACACACAGAGACTATACACACACACACCACACAGACACACAGACACACAGACTACACACAAAAACTGCACACACAGAGACTACACACACACACACATACACACACACGCACATATACACATACACACACACACAAACACACACTCGCACACACACACGCACACACATACACACACGCACACACATACACATACACACACATACATACACACACACACACACAAAATTCTCACAGCCAGAAATGAAGTGCATTCCACGCCAATCTTTTACTGCGTCCTTCAATATTTACGTTTCTTAAAATTTTGACCTATGTTATTGTGTCTTTGTTAATAGAGGCTCATGATTCCATATATTGCTCTCTTGGCTAAACGTTTTTCTTCAAAATATTATCACCTCCTTCAGGAGCATCCCTGATTCTACCAACTTTACACCATGTAGTAATTTGGTTTGCGCACAATGAGCAGCCAGCAAAGGTGTTTGATTAGCTATGATCTCCTAGAGCCCTATGGGTGATGCTTTAGGTGTCTGATTAGCTATGGTCTCCTAGAGCCCTACGGGTGATGCTTTAGGCATCTGATTAGCTATGATCTCCTAGGGCCCTATGGGTGATGCTTTTCATTGCCCGGTTGCCTAACGATAATGGTCTTTACGGCCCCGAGGGTTGTTCAGACGCCCTTCCTGTGCCTTGGTCCTGCGGTCATTGCCCCCCTTGAGTTTCTTTCTTGCGGTGGGTGCCATGAGTTCTCACGCGAGGGGAGCAGGCCTCTGTCTCTGCTTGAGTGGCTTTCACTAGCTCCGGGCGAGCCAGGGAGCAGTGCAAGTGGCAAGACCATGCCCTGCGTTCACTGGAGGCTCTCCGTGCCAGTGTGGGATTCTTCTTGTAACACGTTTTTGAAAAAAGTTATTTTATGTTAAATACAACAAAAACATAGAAATGCACAAAAGTGTAAGTACAACATAATGAATGCCAAGGCCCTCATAACACCCACTGAGGTCAGAGGCCGCCCCCTCAGGGCCCCCACGACTAAGGCCCTTTCCCGACTTTTATGGATGTCACCTCCTTACTTTTCTTTACAGTTTTATCACCCAATTGTGCTTCCCTACACACTAGAATTTAGTTTTTCCATCTATTTTTATTATCTTGTAATAATTTTAAAAACTCGAGATCTACTTCTGTCTAGGTATTAATGTCTTTTGAAGGCTTCAATAGGCTCTCTTCTGTGTTTCAGTTAACTTATGTACACTGTCTCTATATCTCTATTGTACTGCCCACCCTCATCCACATGTATACCACCATCCCTACTCTATCCCCATCAATCTATCAATCAATCAGTCTACCTATCTAATTATCCATCTGTCTAGTTTCTCTGTCTCCCTACCTGCCTATATCCTCCAAACAGATTTTATTGGTCCTTTAGAGTTCTCTTGACTTCTGAGCCATTAAGCATAATAAGATCTCTTATTTTCTGGCCTTTAAATTTTGATATAAGTTAACAATTATGACACTGAAGTTAGGGAGAAAAGCAGTATAAACTATACTTGGATTTGCTAATACTTGCAGATACTGATTGGATGCAAGAAAAAAATCTCTTTTATTAAAGGCTTGTTATGAAAATCCATAAAGATTATGTTCAGAAAGATCACTTTTCATTCCAGGAAGTACTCCTGAAAATAGTATTAAGGACAATTCAGACAGTCATTTTCTTTAGAGGTGTTCAGATGATTTGCAGACATTATCTTCTTGTTCTTAATATAGACTTTAAGGGTATCGAATAGTGAGTAAGTCATGATAATTTTACTTTGAACCAAACAAAAAAGGCAGAAAGAAAACACGATGATGAAAAGTGAGCATAGTAAATAAGCATGTAACCTAACACAGATGCTAAGAATTCCTGTAAGAATTTGGTCTCTCCGACACAAGACGCCTGATTTTCCAATGCCAACCATAAGCCTGAAAAGGCCAGGGCAAAAGTATCGCAAGCTGAAAAATTGCATCTCCTTAAGTTTTAAATCAAAATAAGACAGAAGGCAGTGAAACCTGCTAAGGAATTCTGCTATGGGGTTTTTAATGTATGGTTGTGATTACAACTATCTTCCTCCTGGCAGAACTAGCTGAGGGTTAAGGGACTTTCATCATTACTGAAACAAAACTATGTCAACAATGTCAGGGAACTGAGATATTTCCAAACAGGATGGGTAGGTTTGCCTAGGTTGTATAGCCTAGGGCCTAATGGCAGGAGCACATTTGTTGACAAAGTCAATATAAAAAGGATAAAGTAGGCCGGGCACGATGGCTCATGCCTGTAATTCCATCACTTTGGGAGGCCGAGGCGGGTGGATCATGAGGTCAGGAGATCGAGACCATCCTGGCTAACACGGTGAAACACCGTCACTACTAAAAATACAAAAAAAAAAAAATAGCCAGGTGTGGTGGTGGGCACCTGCAGTCCCAGCCACTTGGGATGCTGAGGCAGGAGAATGGCTTGAATCCGGGAGGCAGAGCTTGCAGTGAGCTGAGATCACACCACTGCACTCCAGCCTGGGCAACAGAGTGAGACTCCATCTCAAAGAAAAAAAAAAAAAAGGATAAAGTGAAGGCCCATTTGGAAAAGTATGAAGTTGTCCTAGTGATGTCCATCACTCCTATTTATTCAATTCTACATTCAAATGAAGTACTTGAATGATATCATATTTAAAGTAAGGTATTTATGTTTTAGGTTAAAAGTGCATGGCAGTGTGAAGTGTGACTCTGAAGAGCGATTGGTCTGTGGCTAACTATAAGGATGCGCTATTATGTATATTACACCCATAGAAGATCAGTAATGCGTTGTATTGTTGAAGTACAGTGAATATGATATTTTGATTTATTTTAATAGTCGCTGAATCTCATTCCACTCTTCAGAATGGTGAGTGTAATACAGGATCCCTTCTTCTTTTGAATTAAAACAAGTGCTTAGCAATGACACAGGAGTGTCGGTACAATATGATTAACCATTAAGTTGACTTTGGTACCATGTAAGTGGGCTTGGAGTACAAACAAGACCTATTTAGGCTCAAAAGTACAATATAACAAAACGAGATTGGTAAAATCTGCAAATACACATCTACCCCAGCTCCTCATATTGGGGTTTATTAAGGAAAATGGTGAGTCTTGGTGAGTAAATATGAATTTATTTCATAATACAAAGTACATAAAAATTGCTAAAGTTGTTTCTACTTATAAGGGTTTTTTTTTCTGTCAGTTAAGCTTACTTGGCATTCACTTGATAATTTGTTTAGTTATTGGCTTGTTGATAGCTCCACTTACATTTTAAGTGCTAGTTAATTAATTTAGGTCACCTAAAGGAAATGAAGAAGTAATTGTTTTAGGACTTGGAACTCACAGAGATATCTATGTTGCAGTTTCTTAACGTACACAGCATGGTGGGTTATTTTTGAAAATGCAGAGGTAAAAAGTTCGTATGTATTTTGCATGTGTGTTTGTGAATAAAAAGAATAGAGAAAATTTAGACTCTAGCTTTATATTTTGAGGAATTTTCTTAAGTTTTCTTATTATTATCATGATTTCACACCAGTTTCTAGAAGCATATTGTCACATGTAGATCTGAAATTGCTTTTACAGACAGTTGAAGGATGTTTGGAGAAACTGTTTATGGCTGCTGTAAGACATTAAGCTTCTGGGAGTCGCAAGTGTGATGTTGTCTTTATCAGATCATTAACTCCATGAAAAATAAATGATGTCTTCTCATCTCAGTATTTCTCTCTCTGTTTTGCATTAATGTTGACATGAATTAAACTGAATGAAATTGAACAAGTATAAAGTGTTTCTACATCCAGATTTATTTAAGCTGGATCCACAGAATGGCTCTTCTACACTTAATGGAATCCTAACCACCCACTAAAAATGGGGCCATGTTGCCCACCTTGGTGGATTTTTGAGAGGATTCAGTAAATCAGTGCTGTCGGGATGCTTAAACCTGGTAGAGGCATCCTCCCGCCATCTCAAATCCCACATTGACTTAACCACCAGGCCCTGCTGATTCTGTTTGCAAAGGTATTTCTGATCTGTCTGGTTCTCTCCTTCTCTACAGCACTTCTCTAATTCACCATCGCCGGTCATCTGGAATATAGAAAGCAGCTCCTAACTAGCCCTCTGCCTCAGTCTTGCTCCATTCTAATCAAGCCTCCTCTCTCCAACCAGGTGGGCCCTCTCAAAACACAAAGATCACTACATTATCCCTTATATAAAACCTTTCAGAGGCTTCTGCAGTCCTCAGGATGAAGCCAAATCCCTTCATAGAGCTTACAAAGTCATCTTTGATCTGAGGCTGTCCAGCTCTCCAGTGTGGTCTCTGAACTCTTTTTCTCCAGCACTCTAAGCTTAAAAAAAAGTATTTATGGATGAATAGCTGCAAAAAAAATGG